>NC_059108.1:4089138-4689138 GCF_020740685.1 Jaculus jaculus | reverse complement strand
GCAGCCATGGGGACTCACAGTCATCAGTGAGGGTCCCCCAGTGCAGCCGTGGGGACTCAGAGTCATCAGTGAGGGTCCCCCAGTGCAGCCGTGGGGACTCAGAGTCATCAGTGAGGGTCCCCCAGTGCAGCCGTGGGGACTCAGAGTCATCAGTGAGGGTCCCCCACTGCAGCCATGGGGACTCAGAGTCATCAGTGAGGGTCCCCCACTGCAGCCGTGGGGACTCAGAGTCATCAGTGAGGGTCCCCCAGTGCAGCTGTGGGGACTCAGAGTCATCAGTGAGGGTCCCCCAGTGCAGCCGTGGGGACTCAGAGTCATCAGTGAGGGTCCCCCAGTGCAGCCGTCCTGCCTGTTCTGTCTTAGGCTGGGTGTGCTTGATGCTGCCCTTTCTCAGTGCCATCATGGTGGTGCCTACTGTGCGGAGGCAAGGGAAAGAGCCACAGGTGCAGGATGGATCAGGTGACCTGCAGAAATTGCAGGGAGCACATGAGGTGGCCCTCCATGTTAGCACAGGCAGGTTCTTATAGAGTGTGGAGAGAAGGCTCATTCTGCCCCTTGCTGGGCTCTGCTGCATGGGAGCCACATGCTGCACTAGGCTTCACTATTAAGCTTCAAGGCCAAGGAGCTGCCTTTGGAGGCCCTTGTACCCTTGGAAGCCTGGCCTTTCTGCATGGACTGCTTGACTGAGTGGGCAGCTAGAAGCCTGTGCCTCAGTGGAAGTTAGTGATGTTCCAGTCTTTCAGATAACTGGTTAAGATCTTTGAGAGGTTGACAAGATGTCCTCAAGGGCAGGAAGAACCTGTGTTTATGACAGCACTTATGAGAAGGACCCTGATGAAGGGACTGGATTTCCATGAAAACATTTAAAGACCTACATTACAAAGTTTTTCAGATCTGAAGTTATATACTTAGTGATAGAATTCAACAGCTATTAAGTGAGCTCCGGCAACATACAGGACACTAGGCTGCACGTGTAAACGCTAAGTGGTTGTCCACTACAGCTGTCTTCATTAGAGTAAACCGGCTTGTACATTCGCTCTCCCGTCTTCATTCTTACATACTCTTATTTTCCACTCTGTTGTAGAGCTTAAGCTTAATGGCTCTAGTAGAAGGTTGTGTTTAGAGTCCTTTAGCTTCCTAAAGCAGTAGAGAATTAAGTTTATAAAACCAAAAGTATGAAGACCTATAATCCTGTCTAGTCAGAAAGATGAAGCAGGAGAATCCTAAGTTCCTTGAGCTAAAATGTGTGTTCAAGGGCAGCCTAGGTAACTTACTGAGATCCTATCTGAGAATAAGAAGGGAAAAGGAGACTGGTGATACAGCTCATGGGAAAACCGCTTGTCTAGCATGCATGCAGACCTGGGATCAATGAAAACACAACACAACATGGGGTCAAGTTCTCTTTTGCTTCTTCTTTAAAAAATTATTTATGTATGTAATTTTTATTTATTTATTTGAGAGGCAGAGAGAGAGAAATAAGAGAGTGGAAGAGAGAATAGGCACTCCAACTCCAGCCACTGCAAACTCCAGACATATGCACCACCTTGTGCATCTAGCGTGGATCCTGGGGAATCGAACCTGGGTCCTTTGTCCTTGTAGACAAGCACCTTAACTACTAAGCCATCTCTCTAGCCCAAGTTCTCTTTTTATAGAGACATTTATTATTTTGAGACAGGGTCACATATAACCCAAGCTGGCCTCTAGCTGTGTAGTAGATAACCTTGAACTTTTCAACCTTCAGATCCTTCTGCCTTCACCTCCAAATTCTGGGATTATAAACGTGAGCCCCCCTCCTTTTTGAGAAAGAGATAGGGTTTGGCTCTGTAGTTTGTAGCCCCAGACTTGTACCTTCTCCCTACCTCCCCCCCCCCCCATTCAGTTAAAGACATAAAAATAAAAGCCTGTTAACTCCTAGCCACCACCCAATGCCCAGTGAGAACTTAGCAGTGTGGGTAGGCATTGCCAGGAGGCTGCCTGGCTCCCTGCTGCCCACTGTGCCCGGATGCTATGCCCTTTACTTCCAAGCAGACGTACAAGAGTATGTTCAGATTTGCCCTCCTTGCTGGAAACGCCCCCTGGATCCAGAGATTAAAGCCCGGGTCCTGTTGCCTTCTGCCGTCTTTTGCAACAAAAGCCAGGTGGTGCCTCTGGGGCTTTCAGTGTGGTTGGCGAACTCGCTCCCGGTAGCGCCCGGCAGCCATGCCCGTGCTCCTCTTGCTGCTCTGCCCTCCAGTGCCTCTTTTTGCTTCCTGAAAAATTTTTATGCAATTAAGATAGATCTGTAGATTTGAATTTTTGAGGGATGGCATTTTAAATACTTGGCTTAAGGAGTTTCTCACTAGAAATCATCTCTCTGCAGTAATGAGGCCTGCATGTGTAGAGTTTTCTCAATGGAACAGGAAAAAACACACACACACCAGAATTCATTGGCATTTGATTCAAGGAGAGTTACTGAATATTTTAAAGATGATATAGGTTAAGTCGTACTTTAAATTCCTTTTATCTGGAGCATCACTTTGGCGGCTGCATAACCGCGCTGTAGATATGTGACGTGAAGACGCAGCTTCACTCGCCTGCGTTCCGTCCCGGCACCAGGCGCAGCTGCTGACCTGCTGTCGCGCGGGCTGCAAGAGCACGCGAGCCTGTTGCCCAGCGCCGTCAGGTCTTGCTGCAGTGCCTTTAACTTATGCAGCGTGAATCCGTTTGACCTGTGCGTGTGTCATGCGTTAGGGACGTTCCTTACAGAATAATGGTCTGCACGTTGGGCAGCCTGCAAGGAGCTTGGCAGAGAGCTATAAAAACAAATTATGCTTTCATTTGATACACCATTTGTTCAAACATTTGTAAAATTTGCTTTGTTTTCCTGTAATAGAGAAGCATCTTTGCATGGTAAAGGCATATGGAGCTGTTGCAGATCCAGTCACGACTTCAGGCACAGTACCCGTGAGGGGAGAGTGCCCAGCCGGGGTCTGTCCGTGGACACAGTACCCGTGAGGGGAGAGTGCCCAGCCGGGGTCTGTCCATGGACACAGTACCCGTGAGGGGAGAGTGCCCAGCCGGGGTCTGTCCATGGACACAGTACCCGTGAGGGGAGAGTGCCCAGCCGGGGTCTGTCCGTGGACACAGTACCCGTGAGGGGAGAGTGCCCAGCCGGGGTCTGTCCGTGGACACAGTACCTGTGAGGGGAGAGTGCCCAGCCGGGGTCTGTCCATGGACACAGTACCCGTGAGGGGAGAGTGCCCAGCCGGGGTCTGTCCATGGACACAGTACCCGTGAGGGGAGAGTGCCCAGCCGGGGTCTGTCCATGGACACAGTACCCGTGAGGGGAGAGTGCCCAGCCGGGGTCTGTCCGTGGACACAGTACCCGTGAGGGGAGAGTGCCCAGGCTGGGTCTGTCTGTGGACACAGTACCCGTGAGGGGAGAGTGCCCAGCCGGGGTCTGTCCGTGGACACAGTACCCGTGAGGGGAGAGTGCCCAGCCGGGGTCTGTCCGTGGACACAGTACCCGTGAGGGGAGAGTGCCCAGCCGGGGTCTGTCCATGGACACAGTACCCGTGAGGGGAGAGTGCCCAGCCTGGGTCTGTCTGTGGACACAGTACCCCTGAGGGAGAGTGCCCAGCCGGGGTCTGTGTGGGTATTGTAGTAACAAAGAATTCTTCTCTTTTTGCCTGTGATTTTGCCACAGAAAATAGTATATTGAATATGGGTTTTAGAAGTTTAAAAAAATGTACAATTTTTCTTTTTCTTTTTTTTTTTTTGTCCTGTTCACTTAATTGTTACTTTGATTTTGGCCATGTATTGACTGACAAGTATTTTAAAGGTAGCAATGAAATATCCCAGATTGTCAAGGAGCAGTGGCTTGTATTTGCCTACATTTGTTGTCCCCAGAAGGTAGAGGAGATAGGACCCCTTGAAGCCAGAAATTCCAGGCCAGCAGAAAGGATTTAAGAGCTGGGGCTGGTAGTGCATGCCTTGAATCCCAGCACCTGGGAGGTGGAGTTAGGAGGATGGCAGTGAGTTTGAGGCCAGCCTGAGACTACATAGTGAATTCCAGGTCAGCCTGGGCTACAGTGAGACCCTACCTTGAAAGAAAACTAAAAAGCTGGAGAGTATATAAGAGGAAAGAAGACTGGGGTTGAAGAGGCGGCTCGGCAGTTACAGGCGCTCGCCCACAGAGCTCGGCAGTTCAGGTTCAGGTCCCCAGTTTCCATATAAAGCCAGATGCACCAAGCAGCGCATGCGTTTGGAGTTTGTTTGCAGCAGCAAGAGGTCTTGATGTTCCCATTCTCTCCCTCTCTCTCTCTCTCTCTCTCTCTCTCTCTCTCTCTCTCTCTCTCTCTCTCTCTCACATGTGTGCAAATAAATAACCAAAAATTATTTTTAAAGAGAAAAGATGATTGGCTTAGCAAAACAATGACCTTGCATTCACATTTGCTCCTGTTTCTTCTGAGCAGTTGCGATGCACTGTACACAGGGCAGCAGCATAGACGAGGCCCAGAGTCAAGCGCTCAGTGTTAATGAACTAACGGGATTTCTGTACGACCGTGTGCTAGTGAACCGTGTGGCCTTCACACTTCTCTTCCTCTGGCCACCTGGGACACGTGTCAGAGATTCTCTGCACACTGCAGGCCCGGGGCCCGAACACACATCTGATGGCTCTCGTGCTCCTGAACCTGGCTGTCGGGAGGCAGCCCCGCCCCCTGTGCTAAGCTCCCCTCTGTTGTCACCCGCATCCGAGAATCGCCTTGGGCGAGGCGGGTGGGGGTGAAGGGATGTTGTCACTCCTTGCTCTTTGCAATTCCATCTGCTTTCTTCCCTCACTCAAGAAGCATGTTGAAATGCCAAAGTGAATGAATGCCATCGTTAGAAATCTTGATTCGCTCAGATTATTTGTGTCCTCACTTGATGTGTAACCTGCCTCGTTCATGACATCGGTGGCCCTTGACGGCCCACACTTGTGCTGTAGTCTGACGTTAAGTTGGAAGCTCCTCAGAGAGAACTCAGTGCCAGGCAAGGTTCATGTCTTGCTTCCAAAAACTAGGAGCAGTCCACACTTGCTTTTATTTTTTAAATTTTGAATAGATTCCTTAAAACATAGTTACTTCAGCTCAACTCAGCACAGCTCCTATTTTACACAAGGATGAACATGTCTTGTGGACCCCTGGGAGGGAAGGCTGGAGGAAGGCTGGAGGAGCTGCTGAGTTCTAGAGAGATCACAGTTCTGTGTGTGTGTGGATGGCACCCAGGGGTCCCCACTTGAAATGCAGCTACATCAGCTACAAGACTGTTTTTGGCCAAGCATGATAGCATGTGCCTGAAATCCCAGGACGTGGCAGGCTGAAGCAAGATGATCACCAGTTTGAGGCCATCCTGAGCTACACATAGTGAGACTCTAAGTGGAAAAAAAGAGAGAGAGAGAAAGGAAAGAAGGAAAGACAGATTTCCAAGGATCAGGAAAGGGAAAATACCCCCCCACCCACCCACCCACGCACCATGTTGTGGGACTCTTTCCTTGGTCCTCTGTGGTTGGCCTCACAGCCTGTGGGGAATCAGAGCTTGGTGGCAGTTGGGAAGCTTATGCTATAATGTTAGGATGCCCTTACAGTGTTCTTAGAGCTGTGTTCCTTTTCCTGTTATCAGGACTAAAGAGAAAGGGTGTTTTGATGTCGGAAATAAGATACACCCCATATTGAATAATAAGAGATTTCTATTTCAGTCACTTCTCTATTTTGCTTTCATTAGTTACAAGAAATCTTTATTATGTAAGTTTGGTTTGGTTTAACTTCAGTATTGTAAAACAGACCCTTGAAATGCACTCTCAATCCTCTGTATTTGCCAGACTCTGAACTTGGTGTTTACTCTGACAGCCTTTGAGTTCTTGTTGTTCTGGAGCAGTCATGAGAAAGAGCTGTCCATTTTAATCCAGAAACCTTGGGATTAAGAGCTATTTACCTGCCTCTCAAGATAGTTCATCATAGAAGTTCAGAAGCTGGAACCTCCAGCCATTGTTCATACGGTGACCAAAATCAGACAGGAAGCCAGGAAACACATACCCAGCACCTAGGAACCTGAGGCAGGAGGATCTTAGGTCTAGACCAGCTTGAACTATAGAGCAAGACCCTATCTCAAAAGGAAAAAAGGAGCCAGGCGTGGTGGCGCACGCCTTTAATCCTAGCACTTGGGAGGCAGAGGTAAGAGGATTGCCATGAGTTCAAGGCCACCCTGAGACTCCATAGTGAATTCCAGGTCAGCCTGGGCTACAGTGAGACCCTACCTCAAAAAAAGGATAAAAGGGGGAAAAACCCCTAAAATTAAGAAAGGAAAAATTTATATTAACTGGGTATAAAGCAGAACCCAAGTCATGTATTCCTCCCTCCTCCAATAATTATATTTCTTTTCATAGCTGGGTAACTCTGAGGGTGTGATACTGTCTTCTCGAATCATAGCAATGGGGTTAATTCAGACTCTGAAATCTTGTAGCTCTAATACTCCAAAAAAGGCAGTGTTTGCTGGAAGCATGCAGCTGCTGGCCGGAGTCAAGCTGTGCACAGGGCGGACCCTGACCAACCACCCACACTATGAAGACAGCAGCCTGCGGGAGCGGACCCAAGCGGTAAGGCCCCTTCTGCCTGTCTTCCCATCTTGGGTCCAGCAAAGATGGGGCTTCCTTGTCTGCATGCTGCATGCTGTCCTGGAAGTTGGGAAGGAGCCAGAGTGTGAGGGTGCGGGACTTGCATCTCCTGGTTCTGGGTGTGGGCTTGCCCTGCCACTTAAAGGCTGGTGTGCCACGTGCTCCTGTCAGGTAGAGGGGAGGGCGTTCCAGGTACAGACGTGCATGCATCTGCACACAGGATTGCAGGCCTGTGCCACCATGCCTGGCTCATACTTGTTTTTCTTTTTTTTCTTTAATGTTTTAATTGCAAAGCTAAAAAGATCTTGTTTTGAGATTGTTGAATAGCCAGAATGTAAAAATATGCAAAATGCCCTATTATTTGGGAAAATTCCCTGAATTTTGGACTCCTGTTAGAAAATGGAAATTTGTTGGGCATCGTGGCACATGCCTTTAATCCCAGCACTTGGAAGGCTGAGGTAGGAGGATTGCCATGAGTTCAAAGCTAGCCTGAGACTACATAGTGAATTCCAGGTTAGCCTGGGATAGAGCAAGACTGTACCTCAGAGAGAGAGAGAGAGAGAAAGGAAGGAAGGAAAGCTGAGCTTTCTCAACCAGCCCAGTATGGCAGGAGAATGGAGGTGGCAGCTGCCTTGGGCTGCAGGGCTGCCCTTCATAGCGTCCTGGAAGCCGCCTGTAGTAGTTTCCTTCACATTGCCGGACAGACACTCAACTAGAAGCAGCTTGTGGGGGGAAAGGACTTATTTCTGGTTACAAATCCCAGCGGACCCTCAGGGTGGAAGAAGCCCACGTCATAGATCCGAGAGGACACATCACCAGGACAGCCAGCATTCAGACTTCCCTGAACACACCCAGGGGTCTGGCCTGAAGATCTGCCCCAATGACACCCCTAAGCAGTGGTCTGCCTGCAGGGGACTTAAGTAGGAAGTTCGGTCTTAATCAAAAACCCCTGAGTCTATGGGGCCATCCCCTCAAACCACCACACCTCCGTCCTAAGTTCCCCCCATTCCTGTTCAGTCAGAACATGACAGCTGGGCTCTCATCCCAAGCTAGAGGGGATGCGAACTCACAGTTCGAATTAGAACCAATCAGGAGCACCTCATGGTGCAGCATGCTGTGCCCCATACGACCTTCCCCAGAACATAGGACTTTCATGGTCTGCCTGCTTAGAGCACATGGCAGTGGACTTGAAGTGGGCCGGGTGTCCCCTGGGGAACTGCTGCTGCCTGGCTCTCTGTGCTCCAGGTCTCCTTTGCCATTGAGACAGAGAGGAGTGAAGTAGCCACAAAACACCAAGTGGTGCCCTAGCCAAGGCCACGGGCCCTTTGCCCACCTGCCGTCGCAGAGAGCTGGGTGTCTTCCTGCCAGCACATGTGCCCTGGACTGTCTCGCTTACTCCTCTGCCCTCTCGCTTGTCTTTCTTGCTCCACGGTGTTTGTAAGCATCGTAGAGACTCACAACCTAAAGTGGTGCTTCCACGGCCAGCGTGTTCAGCATCACTCTCCTCCCGCTCTCCACCCCCTTCCTGCACTCCAGGACGTAGATAACGAGGGCCGTGTGTTCGCAGGTTACCTCACATCTCTCCATCAGCTCCGAAGCAACGGAGAGGCCTTATGTCCTGTTCCATCTTTATCTCATTCCTAAGGTTTATCAGATATATGCCAAGAGGTCCCCAGAGGAAGTGCACATGCTGCTGAGGTCCTTTGGCACCGACTACGTGATCCTGGAGGACAGCATCTGCTACGAGCGCCGGCACCGCAGGGGCTGCCGCCTGCGGGACCTGCTGGACGTCGCCAACGGACACGTGAGCGTGCCGCCTCGCGCCCCGCGAGACCTTTGAGGTGCAGGGATTCTAACTGGAATCCCAAGTGATGTGAAATTGTTTGTGCTATTTGTGTAGATTCGCCAGGAGGACATTATGGATCAAGTATTTGCAGAACTCCCTGCCCGGGCTCAGTGGCACCAGGGCACAGGGAAGCTCTCGTTCTTCAGGCTCATCTCAAACAGGACAGCTCTAACTTTGGCTGGTTCACACAGTGCAGCTCTACATAAAAAGTTCATTTTTTAATTGATTTTTAAAATAGTTTTTGATTTATTTGCAAGCAGAGAGAATGAGAGGGAATGAGTGTGCCAGGGCCTCTTGCCGCTGCAAAATCAGACCTGTGCACCACTTTGTGCATCTGGCTTTCTGTGGGTGCTGGAGAATTGAACCCAAGCCATCAGGCTTTGCAAGCAAGCAGCTTTAACTGCCAAGCCCTACGATTTATTTTAAGTATTTTTTTTTTCCTGTAAAAGCAACATATTTGCTTGTAAACCCACTTCTCCAAAGCATCCCAATTAACTCGTCTACGAGTGACTGGTACGGTTTACCCCACTCCTGGTCCTGGTCTACTTTTTCTGCTCCCTTTCTCAGAGCAGCCTCTCTCCTATAGCTTATCTTGCCTTCAGAGCAAAACAACACACCACATTCCTTTCTCCCTCTGAGTAAATGCCCATGGAGTTGTGCCCTACAGGTCTCTGAGCAAACAGGTCTCCGTCCTTTTGAGATTATGGTGTGACCATTGGTATAAAAGGCCATAGTTATTTGTAAAGAAGTGGGACAGAATGACAGAACTAGCCGGGCGTGATGGCACACGCCTTTAATCCCAGCACTCGGGAGGCAGAGGTAGGAGGATTGCCGTGAGTTTAAGGCCACCCTGACACTACATTGTGAATTCCAGTGCAGCCTGGGCTAGAGTGAGACCCTACCTTGAAAGACCAAAAACCAAAAAAAAAAAAAAAAGACAGAACTAACCTAAGTCTGATTTAAAAAAAAATTGACTCCAGAATTTAGGATTCAGACTTTTTCCCAAGGACAATGACAGCCAGTAGCATTCTTGCCTTCAGAGACAGTACTGGCTGTAGCATGCACTGTGACCTCAGAGATGGACAGTACTGGCCACAGCATGCACTGTGACCTCGGAGATGGATAGTACTGACCACAGCATGCACTGTGACCTCAGAGACGGACAGTACTGGCCACAGCATGCACTGTGACCTCAGAGATGGATAGTACTGACCACAGCATGCACTGTGACCTGGAGACGGACAGTACTGGCCACAGCATGCACTGTGACCTCAGAGATGGATAGTACTGACCACAGCATGCACTGTGACCTGGAGATGGACAGTACTGGCCAGGCATGCACTGTGACCTCAGAGACGGACAATACTGGCCACAGCATGCACTGTGACCTCGGAGACAGTTCTGGCCACAGCATGCACTGTGACCTCAGAGACGGACAGTACTGGCCACAGCATGCACTGTGACCTCAGAGATGGATAGTACTGACCACAGCATGCACTGTGACCTGGAGATGGACAGTTCTGGCCACAGCATGCACTGTGACCTCAGAGATGGATAGTACTGACCACAGCATGCACTGTGATCTGGAGACAGACAGTTCTGGCCATAGCATGCACTGTGACCTCAGAGATGGACAGTACTGGCCACAGCATGCACTGTGACCTCGGAGACAGACAATGCTGGCCAAGCATGCACTGTGACCTTGGAGATGGACAGTACTGGCCAGGCATGCATTGTGACCTCGGAGACGGACAATACTGGCCACAGCATGCACTGTGACCTCGGAGACGGACAGTTCTGGCCACAGCATGCACTGTGACCTCGGAGACGGACAGTACTGGGCAGGCATGCACTGTGACCTCAGAGACGGACAGTTCTGGCTATAGCATGCACTGTGACCTCGGAGACGGACAGTTCTGGCTATAGCATGCACTGTGACCTCGGAGACAGACAGTACTGGGCAGGCATGCACTGTGACCTCGGAGACGGACAGTACTGGCCAGGCATGCAGTGCCAGCCACAGTCGCCCGTGCTGCGCCCGAGTGCGGCCCTCGCTGTCCCTGCGCTGGAGCGCTGGGTTAGTCCCAGTGGTCTTCAGCGCACACAATACAATGCACGTCTGAGAACAAGGACACTCAGGTGCTGTCGTTAGTGGTGATCAAGTGTGTGACACAGAACTCTCCTTCCCATCCCTGCTGTGTACTTTGGAAGTGAAAGAGAAAAAGGAATGGACTACATATGACCTCTATGAGGCATTGATATTGAAATACTTGACTTTACCAGTATTGATTTGTAAGGAAATCCAAATGTCTCCTTTCTTTTCCTCCATACCTCTTTTGTTGTCTTTTCTAAATGCGACTTTTTTTCACTTGGCATGGTAGTCCATTCCTATAGTTGTAGCATTGGGGAGGCTAAAGCAGAAGAATAGAGAGTTCCTGAATATTCTGAAACCATAGTGAGACCCTATCTCAAAAACATGGAAGGGGTGCATGGATAGATGCTGGGTGGGTGGGTGGATGGATGCTGAGGGTTTGTTTCCTTTTAAGTTGGCTTTGGGCTTGTTTGGGTTTCAGGTGATGGATGGGCCAGGAGATAATGACCCCGACTTGAAACCTGCAGCCCACCCTCGCTTCTGTGAGGAAATCAAGCGGAACCTACCTTCTTACATGGCTCACTTCACTAGAGTGTTTCAGAACAAGACATTCCATGTCTACAAACTGTCCAGAAACAAGTGACTGGTTTTAAAATGATAGTGAAGCTGCAGGAGATGAATGTGTGGCTGTTGTGTCCCTTGTGTGAGTCAGGAGCAGGTCCTAAAAGCTGTGCTATGCGGACACCTCCAGATGTTTACACAAGTCCTGCCTTTCTGGAAGCATCTTTCACAGGCTTCAATCTTTTGGTTCTATCTCTGTCTTTTCCATTAATATTCCTTGGACCATTAATGTGTACACTTGTCCAATTAATGTGTGCACCGATGATTTCATTGGAGAACCATGTGTGACCTGGGAAGTGGCAAGCCATGCTACAAAATGGAAGCCCACCCGGTGTTTGAAGTGCTCTGGGTTTCCAGCAGACTTGAGATGGTTCTGGGTGAGTGGAACTGACAGGATATGTGTAAGTAAGTTACTTAATATCCCTTCAGTATTGACACTACTGTCCTGATTCACATTAAAATGTTATGATGGTTTCCAACTATCATGCTTTTCAGAATCATGTTAGGTCTTTGAATCATAAACATTTTGTACTCCGAAATGTTACATGTTCTGTAGTATGTGTCATATGTGAGAAGATTGTGTGTGTTAATTCTGGGCACATAGGAAGTGTCACACGGTCTGTACGGGAAGTCCTCAAGAGCAGAAGTGTACGCAGCCGCTGAGGGCCTGCCGCTATGCACTCTGCTTACTCTGGCTTTCTTAAGCCTCTTAATACTCTTTGACTTCTTGCAAGTAAAATAATTTTGCTTCATTTCTTACTCATTTCGATTTACTGCATTTGCAGAATTTGTAAACTTGTGTTTTTAGCCTTTGTATTTTTTACAGCCTAGAATCTTGAAAAGTGTGAATATTTTTTAGAAGTTGAATCTTGATTAGTCAGTAGCTCCGCGTTTTTGGCAGACGGCATTTCATACCGGATCTGACTGTGGTCTCCAGTCACTGCAGGTGATCAGGTGCCTTCAGGTGAGGCTTATGTACACAGCAGAGGGCTGCATGTTCATTTCCATTGACAGAGACTTGGAAAGGCTGCTGGGGAAAGCTCACTGTCCACTTAGTTAAATCAAGATGGCTCATGACAGTAACGTGTGCTTCCGTTCCCGCCGTTGGACATGACTGGCATGCTTCTCCGTGCACCGCAGTGAAGTGAGCTGCCTGGCATCTTGTGCTCGGGTGATCTGCGTGCAGTCACTGCTTACGCATCCTCGGAAACATTGTGAGTCTTACTGGGCACAAGATTTTTATAAGCAAGAGTTATTTAGATAAAAGATTGACGGTAGCTGGGTTATTAAATCATGCAGCTGAAATTTCAGAATTACATCTTTTCCTGTACCTTTAACAAGGCTGGAGACCACTGCAGCTTAGGGAAAGGCAGTAATAGGACATTTTAGTCAGTGCTGGCACTCTCATCGAGCCAGCAATGCTGCGTGCCTGCTGGAGCGGCCAGCGTGGGTCAGCGTGTCCTCGGCGAGTGCCTTACTCCATCCAGAACCAAGCACATGTAAGGCGCAGTGTGCAGAATGAGGTGACTCTGTTCTTGGAAACCTGCTACTTCTTGGGTGTGTTTGAATTTAAGTGTTTCTGTATGCATTTCTCTAATCATCTGAGTATTTGAAGTCTTGGTATCCAAGAAACATGGACTGAAACTTGCACACACATCATCCCTACATAATGGATACCATAGTTGCATTTTCATAACTCCATTGTTACCAGAAACATTTACCGTTTGGTCTTTAGTTAAAAAAAAAAAAGTGCCAAATACAATCTTGCAAGACAGAACCAGTCCATGCACTCTTCCCAAGACACTGTGACTATGTTCATTCAGAATGAGCAGATCTTGAATGAATCAGGTCAGGCACTCTTAGCTCTTTCCAGGGCTCTTGCTTGTGACTTTCTCATTACAGCACACAGGACAGGAGGGCCTGGCCTCTGGTTTCCAGATTCTGCAAGCCCAAGCCGGTCTCTTGTGGCCTGAACTCTGTCACATAGGCCCCTGTATCACACGAATGGGCCCCAGGGGCTTTGCATTTTGGTAATAACCTCGGATCACGGCTATATATAGAAAACCCACTTGGTTCTGCTCCTGAGCTCAGTCAGGAGAACCCCCGCAGACGTGGAAGAGCTCTTCCTCCACCCTGCTTCTCACTCCCAAGAGCCTATGTGGGAGCTCCCTGCTGCCCGCCCCAGACCTCGAGGCGCAAGCTCTGCTCCTCCCTGTGAGTACATACCTCAGCCATGAGACACTGGGGCATGGCTCAGCAGTAGAGTGCTTGCCTAGCATGCTAGAGGCCCTGGGTTTGGCCCTAGAATGACAGAAAGGGAGAGATCACAGGTCAGGTGCTGCCCAGCATGCATAAGGCTTTGGGCCCAGTCCCCAGCACTGCAAGATGTTACCGGTATGATTCATGAAAGATACAGAGCAGCCATGATAGGCTCCGTGAACGGAAAGCCCTTAGCTTCACATCAGAAGATGAGCAAGTGAGTGTGTCGCTGTTCTTAGCAGTGACCGACCCCCCCCCCACTTTCCTGCCGCTGGTCCACATAGTAGAAAGGGCCTCCCTTCTTTTCTTCAGCTGTTTACAGAACGGGGATCTGTTTCAGACGTGGTCCCTGGGAGCGATTGAGAAGGTCACCTAGGCCACTTGTAGTCTTTTAAAGCTAATTCCCCTGGACTGGGCTGTAGTTCCGTGGGGAAGTGCTTGCTTTGCCACACAAGGCCCCGGATTTCAGCCCTTCCTGATCTGGGCAAGGATAATTCAAGTTCATGGGTGTCACGTGTTTGTGCTTCTGCACGTGTGTGTGCGTGTATTCAAGCTAGTGCAGCCAGGACGGCTAATCTAGTCCTCACCTGGATTTCACAATGAAATAGAAAAACAAAAATGTTTATCCTGGTTACAATTAACTTGTATGAAGGTCTCGAAATTTTTATCATTTTTGGCCAAGTTCTACTTGAATTAATATTGAGATACTGAATTGAAAATTTATAATTGAGACCTTGGAACTAAAACAAGATATTAAAATGTTCTCAAATCCTGTATGTTAACTCACATGCTTTGTGCATGACAACCTTTTGGCCTAGACACAGTGCTTGTATGTTCAAGGAAAAAGTCTTACTGAGAAGAGTGGCTTGCTTACTTGTGGTAACTGCCTGTTTTTAACATGTTGGGTAAAACTTTACAAAGAGCTTTTATAATTTGTTGTACTGAATTGTATGGAGATTATATACTGAATAAAGCTCTTTTAGATTACATGGCTCAAGTGTGTTTTGTTACTTTGTAGGCAAAACCTAAGAAAGTATGTACAAGCAGAGCAGATAGAAATGTTGGCCCTGGCAAGATCTTGTTCATTGTTTTGTTGTCCTCCTTTCTCCTTCCCATCTTCCCTTCCTCCCTCCCTCTCTTCCTTCCTTCTCTCTCTCTTTTTTTTTTTTTTTTTTTTTTTTTTTTTTTTTGGCTGACCAGAAGTTCACTATGGAGTCTCAGGGTGGCCTTCAAACTCACAGCGATCCTCCTACTCTGCCTCCCAAGTGCTGGGATTGAAGGTGTGCACCACCACACCCTGCTTTCCTTTTGTAAAACAGGATTTTGTATAGCCCAGGTTGGCTTCAAACTCATGATTTTCCTCCCTCAGTCTTCACAGTGCTGGGATGATATGCACACACCACCATTCCCAGCTCTATAAAATGTGTTTTCTTCTATCAGTTTTAGCACAGCTGTCTAGTACTGTGAGTTCTAGTACAGTGGGGACGCAAGTTGAAAACACGACCATCTGGAAAGGCAGGTACGTGGCAGGCAGTACATCCACAGCGTGAAATCTCCATCACCAAAAAATAAGAATAATCATACTGAGTTCAGAACTCTCGGAGGACGTGTGTTCAAGTAAGACATGCATTTGGGGCTGGAGAGATGGCTTAGCAGTTAAGCAGTTGCCTGTGAAGCCTAAGGACCCTAGTTCGAGCCTCGTTTCCCCAGGACACACATTAGCCAGATGCACAAGGCGGCGCATGTGTCTGGAGTTCGTTTGCAGTGGCTGGAGGCCCTGGCGCACCCATTCTCTCTCTCTCTCGCTCTCTCCCTCTTTCTCACTCTCAAATAAGTAAAAATAAACAAAGCTTTTTTAAAAAAAAGATATGCATTTGAGTGTGGTGATGCACATCTTGAATCCCAGCACTCGGGAGGCAGAAGTAGGAGGATTCCCGTGAGTTTGAGGCCAGCCTAGGACTACAGAGTGAATTCCAGGCTGGCCTGGCCTAGACTGAGATCCTGCGTTGAAAAATAAAAAGGGTGTACAGAGAAAATCTGTATAACTTTGACAGAAGGCATGACTGTCTCAGCCCTGAAGTAGTAAGGAGAGCTGTCAGGTTGAAGGAAGACAGTCTCATTTAAGTCAACGTTGGTATGTATTTTTATTACCGCGTAGCAGATCCTACATCTAGGAGCCTAGGCACCAGAATCAGTGTGTGAACACAATATATCAAGTGCATTTTCCTTTTTTTTGTTGTTGTTGCATGCCACCATTTATTACCAACCCTGAAGTACTTCCCCGGCCCCAGCGCAGAGCCAGTGTGAGAGCAGGTGCTGGGAAAAGTCATCAACAGCAGCGAGTGCTAACCGAGTGCAGCCCACGCCAATAATCTTAATAGCAATCATTCGAGGGATAATTGTTCACAGGTGTCATTTCCTGGGGACAACTCCACCTTGACTAGTGAGAGAAAATGCTAATACTTTCATTAAATTTATGATCCTTAATTAGCTCACTGCTGCTCTAATTACAAAGAAAATGTCTCGGAATCTTCACGTGTATGTAGACCCATTGGGGACAGACGTGAACAGCCCCCCGTGCCATCGTCTCACTCTGTCAGTGAGAACTTACCAATGCTTCAGACACGCTGAGGCCAAACCTGACTAGAAGACAGGTTCGTGATACAACCTTGAACAGAGAGAACTGGAAGCTGGCGTGGTGGCTCACACATCTAATCCGAAGGCTGAGGTTGGAGGGCTTGGGAGTACAAGGCCAGGCTAAGCTACACACTGACTTTTAGAGCAGCCTGGACTACAGTGTGAAAAACTGTATCCATAAGCAAATCTTCTTGTTGCACTGAATAAAAATGGTATGGCTTAGGCATAGAGCACTTGATTGCAAAGCCAGACTTCCGGGTTCCATTCCCCAGTACCTGTGTAAACCCAGATACCAGATACACAACGTGGTGCATACGTCTTGAGTTCATTTACAGAGGCAAGAGGCTTTGGTATGCCCATGCATTCTCCCTCGCTCGCTCTCTCTCAGCTCTCTCTGCTTGCAAATAAATAAATAAAAATAAAAGTAGGGCTGGAGAGATGGCTTAGCGGTTAAGGCGTTTACCTGCAAAACCAAAGGACCTCGGTTTGAGCTGCCCCTCTACCTTCCCACAGTGAGGGACTCAGATGCTCTGAAACCATGGGCCAAAATAAATCTTTCCTTCCTGAAGTTGTTGCTGTCAACGGTTGTGGTCACAGTGACTCAACAGTATTTAATACACAGAGGTCTTGGGTCACACTATGAGTTGGTATTTAACAAGTACTTCTGCCCCTCCCCGCTTTCTGGTCTCCTCTTGATTAGATGGGGCTTGACAACTGGTTCAATGGGATGTGTCTCCTCTGGTTCAGAGAATTTAACTGTCAGGGCGAAATCCTTAAGAACTCTCTCCCAGGCGGTAGTTACTGTTCTGCCAACCTGGGTCATTGACTGCAGATGGTGTGGAGCAGAAATTCCCACCAACCTGCATGCAGCCTGTATTATAAGAGCATGTCAGTTTAGGTCTCTGAGATGTGGAGTGTTTTGGGTTTTTTTGTTTGTTTGTTTTGTTTTTTGCTTTTTTGAGGTAGGGTCTCACTCTAGCTCAGGCTGACCTGGTAATCACTCTGTATTCTGAGGGTGGTCTTGAACTCATGGTGATCTTCCTACATCTATCTCCAGAGGGCTGGGATTAAAGGTGTGTGCCACCACGCCCAGCTAATGTGGAGGTTTTTTATTGCATCACAATCACACCTGTCCTGATCTGAATTGCCAGGAAAGGAAAAGGCATTTTTGCAGAAGCCAAAAAAAAAAAAGAAAAAGAAAAAGAAAAGAAATGATAAGTTGGTCATAATTGTTCAAGATGCTGAATCAATGGTGTGCCTAAAACCGTGTCTTTCTGTTCTATTTTAATGACTGCCAATTTATCAACGCTCTTCTCACAGGCCTGTTCCTCTTTGTAGGACAGCTACCAGCTGCTGTCAAAGGCCAGGCTCAGAGAAGAGAGAATGCCCTCGCCACACAGCTCAAAGGGCCCACAAGGGGCCTTTGTCACTTAGCTCGGTTCATAAGCTCCACTTAGAACCCGTCACTGTGACCAGATACACTGGTAATTGATGATTTACTCAACCAGTTTCCACCTCTGTAGTTGGTAGTGGGACCAAGCCCACATAAATCACACAGCTGGAAGATCAGGGCCCATTGGGAAGGGAGAAGGTAGGACAAGACACGGGTGCTCACCCACATCCCTAAAGTTCCTATTGTAGTCTGGCACCATCCTTGGCACTTTTCATGTGTCATCGCTGTTGGCATTCCCATGGGGTCCTTTATTAGTATTGGTCATTAAGAATGCCTTGCATTGGGCTGGAGAGATGGCTTAGTGGTTAAGCGCTTGCCTGTGAAGCCTAAGGACCTCGGTTCGAGGCTCGGTTCCCCAGGCCCCACGTTAGCCAGATGCACAAGGGGGCGCATGCGTCTGGAGTTCGTCTGCAGAGGCTGGAAGCCCTGGCACGCCCATTCTCTCTCTCTTCCTCTATCTGTCTTTCTCTCTGTGTCTGTTGCTCTCAAATAAATAAATAAAATGTTAAAAAAAAAAAAAAGAATGCCTTGCATATACCCTTCAGGATTTATTGGGCAGTTTTTCCATAGAAACTGCATGGGAGCATTTTCTGTTGCTATCACAATACATGAGGCTGAGAACTTTACTTAAAAAGAAAAAGAAGTTGATTTATCTCGCAGTCTTAGAGATTGAAAGCTCACGATTAGGAGCCGGGGAGATGGCTCAGTGGGTAAAGTGTTTGCCATGTAATCATGAAGACCTGAGTTCAGATCCCAAGTAGCATGTGAAAGTCAGGTGCAGTGGCATACACCTGAAATCCCAGCACTGAGGTAGAGGAGCCAGGAGGATCCCACGGGCTTGCTGGGTACCTAGTCTACCCAGATTGGTGAGGTCTAGGCTCAGCAAGAGACCTTGTCTCAAAGAAAAAATAAAATATGGCTGTCTGTGGTAGTGCACACCTTTAATCCCAGCACTTAGGAGGCAGAGGTAGGAGGATTGCTGAGACTTCGAGGCTACTTTGAGACTCCATAGTGAATTCCAGGTCAGCCTGGGCTAGAGTGAGACCCTACCTCAAAAAAAAAAAAAAAATACAATTAAAAACTAAAATAGGCACCTGACAGCCACTTCTGCCCTCCATATATACACATGCATATGTGGTTTTGTGGACATGAGTGCACACCCACGGGGAGAGAGAAAGCTCAAGATTAAGTGGTCCTGTTCTTTTTCTAAAAAATAATTTGGTTTTTTTTTTAAGTTTTTTTTTGTTTATTTATTTGAGAGCAACAGAGAGAGAAAGAGTGAGAGAGAGAGAACAGGTGCACCAGGACCTCCAGCCACTGTAAACAAACTCCAGACATGTGTGCCCCCTTGTGCATCTGGCTAACGTGGGTTCTGGGGAACCGAGCCTCAAACCAGGGTCCTTAGGCTTCACAGGCGAGCGCTTAACCACTAGGCCAGTCTCTCCAGCCCTTGTTTGTTTGTTTGTTTGTTTGTTTATTTGAGAGAGAGAAAGGGTACACCAGGGCTCCAGCCACTGCAAATGAACTCCAGACACATTGTGCATCTGGCTTATGTGGGTCTTGGGGAATTGAACCGAGGTCCTTTGGCTTTGCAGGCAAACACCTTAAGTGCTAAGCCATCTCTCCAGCCCTGAGTGGTTCCATTCTGATGGGCCTCTTGAAAGTGCTCTCAAGCCACATCAGAACATGGCAGGTGGTGCTGTTAGTGGTCACTTGCAAAGGAGGGCATAGTCACATAGGGCCAGGAGCCAGGCTCGTTCTTTCTATAACAAGCTAATCTTGTGGAGACTAATGAGGATTCTACAGGAAATGTATTAATCCCTTCGGAGGTTGGTGACCTAATCACCTTGCCGTAGTCACACCCCTCTGCCACAATAAGCTTTCAGTGCAGGCGACTTGGAGAGACACACTGTCCACACCACATGCAAGCTATGGAAACAAGGACCCCTCTGTAGTGCCAGGACCACAGTGACTGGCCACACACACAGCTGCCTGGCAGATCTACCTGCAGCATATTGTAGCAGGTATACTTCTTCCATCAACCCCTCTCCACTTGTTTGTTAGGCAGCATTTCTAGCCTAAGCTGGCCTCAAACCCACTATGGGTTTTGAACTTCTGCTCCTCCTGCCTCTACTTCGTAAGTTCTTCGATCACAGGCTTGTACCGCCATGCCCAGCTCGTGCACTGCTGGGGGTCAACCGCAGGGCTCTGTGGAGACTAGGTGCACCCCACCCGCTGAGCTATGTCCCAGACTCACTCCCACCCCATCCTTAAAAAGGACTGGCTTCCCCTGCCTCTCCTACGTATGCATGATGCCTTTCCCACAGCTGTTAGACCCGAAGGCAGCCACCAAATTCTCTGAGTACTTGGGAACGTGACTCGGGGGCCCTCGTCAGTCTCCAGCGGCAGCTTGAACCATGACATCGGGCCAGAGCAGCTACGTGCATTGCCGCATAGGCAGAGCCCCTGCAGCCTGCAGGGAGCAGACACAGGGATGCAGTGACAAGAGACTGGCTTCCGTGAGGCAGGGGAGGGCATGGTGGACGCACGGGGCCCTTCATCCTCCCCCGAGACTCAGCTGTGGCTGGCCTTGGGTTCCACAAAGTGCTGCTGTTCTCTTTCCAACAAATGACTTCCTTGACATGAACAGATGTCTGTTCCTCATAAGCAAATGCTCCCGGGTGGAGACGGGGCAGAATGAAGGCTGAGTTCTTGTCAGTCTAGTTATCTTGAGGCAGACATCTTTTTGTAATGTTCTTTACTTTCATGATGCAATTTCCATATGGTTAACATACTTGTCACCCTGAGTTCTGGCTAATTAAACCGATGTCACTGTGCCTTGAAACTCCTGAGGTCAAAGACGTTCAGGTGCTCCTCCCTAGCCGGGAGTGTGTAGCCAAGACTGGGGCTGTGGAGCACACAGGTGAGGGCAGTGTGGTGACGGTGTGGTGAGTGGTGGGTGGAGGGTGGTGGGTGGTGGGTGGGCCCCTCCCAAGGGGGGAGAGGGAGAAATGGAACGAGAGCGGGAACCATGTTGTCTGGCAAACTGACTTTCCTTCCCACTGCCTATCAGAGAAACTGACTGAGCTATACATTCCAAGAGCAATGTATGAATATGAAAATGCCCCTAAAAATATACAGGCGCTCAAGACAGCAGGCGCAAGAAAATGCAGTGGTGACAGGATATAATGACAGAATACATTTATTTAAAAAAATTATAAGACATGCACAGAAACAGGAAAGTGTGACCTATGGGCAAGGAATTGCAGCAAGAGAAACCTCCTGCAAGATGCCAAGTGAGAGATTGCATGGAGGCTTCAAGGCATCCATTTAGAAAGTGCTCAAAGAAGTAAGGGAAAGCATGTTAGATGTCCATCCCTGGGACAAAACACCTACCAAAACAACCAAAGGTTGGCTGGAGAGATGGCTCAGCAGTTAAAGGAGCTTGCTTGCAAAGCCTGATGGGCCTGGGTTCAATTCTCCAGTGCCCATAGAAAGGTGCACAAAGTAGTGCATGCAATTTGGAGTTAGCAAAGCCCTGACATACTCATTCTCTCTCTCAAATAAATAAATTTTTTAAAAAGTCTGGGCTGGAGAGATGGCTTAGAGGTAAAGGCGTTTGCCTGCAAAGCCAAAGGACCCAGGTTTGATTTCCTGGGACCCATGTAAGCCAGATACACAAAGTGGCACATGCATCTGGAGTTTGTTTGCAGTGACTGAAGGACCTGGTGCACCCATTCTCTCTCTTTCTCTTTCTTTCTTTCTTTCTTTCTTTCTTTCTTTCTCTCTCTCTCTCTCTCTCTCTCTCTCTCTCTCTCTCTCTCTCTCTCTCAAATAAAAATACATAAAAATATTTTTTAAAAATCCAAGGGAGAATTTATTTTGGCTCATGGTTTCAGAGGTTTCATTCCACAGTAGAGAAGGTGTTTCAGGGCATAACAGTTCTCTCCCTGGAAGTGGGCAGGGATGGAGAGAGAGAGAGAGGCAGGCTTATGCTTGCAGGCATCTTCCATTTCCTTTTATTCCACCCAGGCTCCCAGCCTATTCTTCTGAGCAGGTCCATCCCCCTTAGGTCGCCCCCTCTGGAAGCTTTCTCACAGACACACTCAGAGGTGGGCTGCTCTAATCACCTAGCTGCATCAGTCCAGTTCAGCCAAGCATCAAGATGAACCATCACAGAAACAAGGGTTAAAGGAGTCTGGTGACAGTGCCCCATTAAGTGAAAAGAACCAGTGGAGGGCTGGAGGGAGGGCTTAGTGGTTAAGGCGCCTGCCTGCCAAGCCAACGGACCCAGGTTCGACTCCCTAGAACCCACATAAGCCAGATGCACAAGGTGGCGCATACGTCTGGAGTTTGTTTGCAGCGGCTAGAGGCCCTGGCACACCCATCTCTCTCTCTCTTTCTCAAATAAATAAATAAATAATAAATATTTTTTAAAACCCAGTGACTAGATGGGCATTCGTGCTGCACCCACAAAGATGGCTTTGACCACAAGCAAAAACACCAGGCACACATCACAGAGAACTAGAAGCACATGACATGCACAGTCACTGTGGGAAACAGTGTGGCCATTTCTCCAAAACAACTCAAAATATAACCACCATATGATCCAGCCATTTCATTTCAGGGTATATGCCCTGCAAATTATATTTATATATGCGCACGTTCATGCCAGCGTCCTTCACAGTGGCTGAAACGTGAAGTCGGCTCCCACGTCTGTGAGTGCACGAGCGGAGGGGCAAGTGTGGGACGGCCACGCTGCGGGGGAGCCATCGTTGCCAACTGGACTCGTCTTGGCATCACCCAGGAGACACACCTGTGGGCATGTCTGGGAGGGCATGCTAGAGGGTTCACTGAGAAGGGAAGACACATCCCACGGGCTGCGACCCTGGACTGAGTAAGATGAGAAAAAGGAG
The DNA here is from genome assembly GCF_020740685.1 of Jaculus jaculus. Classification (NCBI taxonomy): domain Eukaryota; kingdom Metazoa; phylum Chordata; class Mammalia; order Rodentia; family Dipodidae; genus Jaculus; species Jaculus jaculus. The sequence continues at coordinate 4,666,683 of NC_059108.1, read as the reverse complement.
AGAGCCGAGGAGCAACATTCATCCGTCCCTGCTTCCCCGCTGCGGATGCGGTGTGAGCAGCTGCGGCCCTACGCTCCGGCTGCCGTGCCTCCGCCACCGCGGGGCCTGCGTGTCAGTGAAGGAACCCTCCCTTCCTTGAGCTGCTTTTCGTCACAGCAAGAAGAAAGGAATGTGACGCTCCAAGGGAATAGTATTCAACCTTCAAAAGGGAGGAGGCTGCTCTGCACCATGGCAAAGATTGTCTTGAAAGACACAAGGCAAGTGAACCAGGCTGGCCAGAGACACACAAATCCTGCCTGACTCCACCTCTATGAAGTACCTAGAATGGCCCAAATTGTGGAGATACGAAGTCCAATTCTGGCTTCCAGGGGCTGGAGAAGGGTGGAAGAAAGAGGGAGTTGGACGGTATATGGTTTCAGCTCTCTAAAGGATGATATGGAGATGGGTGGTCTGCATCACAATGTGAAAGTACCTAAATCACCATAGCTAAGAAGGGAGATTTGGGCGCTGCAGAGATGGCTTAGCAGTGAAAAGCCAAAGGACCCAGGTTCAATTCCCCAGGACCCATGTAAGCTAGATGCACAAGGAGGCACATGCATCTGGAGTTTGCAGTGGCTGGAGGCCCCAACATGCCTATTCTTTCTCTGTATCTGCCTCTTTCTCTCCCACTCTCAAATAAATAAAATTTTTAAAAATGCCAGGCATGGTGGTACACACTTATAATCCCAGCACTGGGGATATGGAGACAGGTTGACCCCTGGGGCTCACTGACCAGCTAGTCTAGCCTACTTGGTGAGCTCTGGGCCAATAAGAGCCTGTCTAGAAAAGAAAAAACTGAGCCGGGCGTGGTGGCGCACGCCTTTAATCCCAGAACTCGGGAGGCAGGGGTAGGAGGGTCACCGTGAGTTTGAGACCAGCCTGAGAGTCCATAGTGAATTTCAGGTCAGCCTGGGCTAGAGTGAGATGCTGCCTTGGAAAAAAAGAAGAAAAAGAAAAAGGAAAAGGAAGTCTCTACCAATGAATGACACCTGAAGTTTTCCTTTGGCTTCTGTACACGTGAGCACCCAAATGCGTGTACACCCAACACACACACACTGAAAATCTGGAACAGGGCTGGAGAGATGGCTTAGAGGTTAAGGCACTTGCCTAGAAAACCAAAGGACCCAGGTTCACTTCCCCAGGACCCATGTAAGCCAGATGCACAAGGTAGTGCATGCGTCTGGAGTTTATTTGCAGAGGCTGGATGCTATGGTGTGCCCATTATCTCTTCCCTGCCCCCACCCTCTCGCTTGCTCAAATAAATAAATAAAAATAAAATATTTTAAAAAGTCAATACATGTGTAGGGGTTGACATCCTGTAGAGTTTTCATTTGACAACAGTGGAATTCCACTGGAAATCAGTAACGGAAGGAGAGTTAGAAAATCCACAGGTGTCTGGAAATGAAGCTGCACGTTTTCAAGTGATCCACGGGCCAATGAAAACCAAGAGAAAAAGTATGAGTTACTTTTCTTGTTGCCATGGAAAATGCAACAGAGGACGGAAGGGCTTATTATGGTTTACAGTCTGAGGGGATCTAGCCCATATGATGGCTAAGCCACTGTGGCAGAAGTGTGAGGTGCCTGGTCACTTGGCTTCCACAATCAGGAAGCTGAGAAAAGTGAACACTGATCCTAAACCCACTTTCTCAGTTTTATTCAGTCTCAGATCCCAGCCCATGGGATGATGCCACCAAAAATTCCCTCTCAGACAAGCCCATGGAATTTGTCTCAGAGGTGATTCTAGATCCAATCAAGCTGGCAATGGGAAATTAACCATCACAGAAAACTGGAAACTATTTTGAGTTAAATAAAAACACTCAACATATGAAAATATGTGGGATATGGTTCAAAGCAATTCATAGTAGAATTTTTAAAGAGCTTTTTATTATTATTTATTTACTTGAGAGAGTGGGTGTGCCAGGGCCTCCAACCACTGCAAATGAACTCCAGATGTATGTGCCACCTTCTGTATATGGCTTTATGTGGGTCCTGGGGAATCAAGCCTGGGTCCTTAGGTGCAGGCAAGCACCTTAACCACTAAGCCATCTCTTCAGCCCAGAACTTTTAAATTATTTATTTATTTACTTGAGAGAGACAGATAGAAAGAGAGAGAAGAGAATGGGTATGCCAGGGCCTCCAGCCACTACAAACTCCAGATGCATGTGCTACCTTGTGCATCTGGTTTATGTGGGTCCTGGGGAATCAAACCTGGGTCCTTGGGCTTCCCAGGTAAGCGCTATAAACACTAAGCCATCATTCTAACCCCATAGTAGAAATTTGATACCTATTTTTTCTTATAGTTTTAGTTAGAAAACTAGTGAGCTTCATTATGACATTTTCACACACACGTCATTGCCTTTGACCACACCTGCTCGCTCTTCCCTCTTCCACCTCCCACATAGCTATGTGCTAATCTAAGAAACAGGAAAAGTTAATAACAACCTGAGCTTCTACACTAAGAAACGAAATAGAAATAACAGAAAGGTAATAGAAAATAAGCAAAGTGGAGCCAGCCAGGCATGGTGGCACACGCCTTTAATCCCAGCACTTGGGAGGCAGAGGTAGGAGGATCACTGTGAGTTCAAGGCCACCCTGAGACTACAGAGTGAATTTCAGGTCAGCCTGGGCTAGAATGAGACCCTACCTACCTTGAAAAAACAACAACAAAAGAGCAAAATGAACGAAGTCAATAATCTTGATAAAATTCTTATTGGGCTGACCACTAAACCAGAGATGACCCATGGCCCACAGCTGGGACAGAAGCCCATCTCACTACTGGTCCTGTGTTCACTAGGATAAAAATGAGAATGTCATGAACACTTGCTGTGCATGGTGGCACACACCTTTAATCCCAGCACTCTGGAGGCAGAGATAAGAGGATCTCTGTCAAGTTAAGGCCAGCCTGAGACTATATAGTGAGTTCCAGGTCAGCCTGATCTAGAGCAAGACCCTACCTTGAAAAACACAAGTGATACAAACTGACTTTAATAATATAAAAATCTGGGCTGGAGACATGGCTTAGCTAGGGTTGCAAGCAGGTGTCTCTGGCCCTGTGAACCTTGCAGCAGCAGTTCACACCGTATACAGCGTCTGAGACTTGGGAAGACATAGACTGCCAAGCCGTGCCCCTTGCAGAGCTTGATCCCACTAAGAAGTTTCTGATCAGGTTCCCCATTCAACTCGCTGCTGCTGATCTGCTTGTCACTCTTTTTTTCTTCATTTTATTTCTAGGCTAACTTACTTTTTATTTAATGCAAAGTACCATCCCAGTTAACTATTTCCAAACCAAGTCACATAGTACAAATGTAGTTACAAGGAAATGGGGAAAGGGGAAAAAAACACTGAACATACTTTTCACAAAAAAGTTTATGTTTAAAATGAAAAAATTTAGTCACAGAGGCACTCAAGTAGTAATTATGTTATACAGATATAGACTGCTGCACCCACAATGTGAATTCTTGACATTCCATCAAGATATTAACATATCCAGGCTGGAGAGATGGCTTAGCAATTAAGGCGCTTGCCTGCAAAGCCGAAGGACCCAGGTTTGATCCCCCAAGACCCACATAAACCAGATGCACAAGGTGGTGCATGCAATTGGAGTTTATTTACAGTGGCTAGAGGCCCTGGCGTGCCCATTCTCTCTCTCTCTCTCTCCTTCTCTTTCTATCTCTCTCAAGTTATAAATAAAAGATATCACCATATCCATCATGTTGCTCAGTTACTATTTTGTTGGTGAGGGGTGGGTTAGAACACTGGGATTCTGTCATCACCTTTGCCAAATTGAGGCACATAACAGCATAACTCAGTCACCATGTGCTACCTTGGAAATCAGTAACAGAACCATGACTTGGCCTCTGGAGTATATTCAGCCTACAGTTGTTTTCACCCTTTGATCAACAAAAGATCACTGGAAAATCAACTATGTAAATAAGTGTACCACACAAACGTGTTTTTGTTTGTAGCCCCTTACTGTGGTCTGACAACCACAGAAAGCAATGATTATACATATGTATATTTTATTTTTGATATTGTTGCAAATGGAGTTGTTTCTTAATTTAATTTTTAGAATGTTCCCTGCTAATGCACAGAAGTGCTAATGATTTTTATATTGATCTTGTCTCCTACAACCTTGATGGAATCTTACTCATTCTAATAGCTTTTTAAGGAGAATTCTGAGGATTTCATACATGGAAGATTATTCCGATTGCAAATGGAGATCATCTTACTTCTTCCTGTCCAGTTTGAGTGCCTTGTAATATTTTCTTTCCCAAATGTTCCTGTCTAGAACTACTAGTCAAACGTTAAGCAGAAGTGGGAGGGCAGCCATCTTTGTCTTTTCCCTGGTATTTAGTGGGCGTTGTTAGTCAGCCATCCACCATGATAGACACTTAGTGATATAATCAACCTATAAAAAATTACTTGGGCTCACAGTTGTAAAGGTTTTGGTCCATGATCATTAACCCCATTGCTTGTGGACCTCTGGTGAGGCATCACATCATGAGATGTGGGAATGCATGAGGAACTGCTCACTTTTGGGCCAAGATGCAATAGGAGGAGGAGGGGGAGTGGGAAAGGGGAAGAGAAGGACCACAACTAAAGTCCTGCCATTCCCTTCAAGGGCTCACCTCCTGTGCCCCGAACGCCTCCCACTAGATCCTCACAACTAGGAGGGTTAGCCACCTCCCAACAGTGGTAGAGCGCCTGCCTAGACTTCACCAGCGAGGGGCTGGGGTGTGGCTCTGGTAGAGCACTTGTCTAGAGTCCACAGTGAGGGGCTGGGAGCGTGGCTCAGAGGTAGAGCACTTGTCTAGAATCCACAGTGAGGGGCTGGGGGCGTGGCTCAGAGGTAGAGCACTTGTCTAGAGTCCACAGTGAGGGGCTGGGGGCGTGGCTCAGAGGTAGAGCACTTGTCTAGAGTCCACAGTGAGGGCCTGGGGGCGTGGCTCAGAGGTAGAGCACTTGTCTAGAACCCACAGTGAGGGGCTGGGGGCGTGGCTCAGTGGTAGAGCACTTGTCTAGATCCACAGTGAGGGGCTGGGGGCGTGGCTCAGAGGTAGAGCACTTGTCTAGAACCCACAGTGAGGGGCTGGGGGCGTGGCTCAGTGGTAGAGCACTTGTCTAGATCCACAGTGAGGGGCTGGGGGCGTGGCTCAGAGGTAGAGCACTTGTCTAGAACCCACAGTGAGGGGCTGGGGGCGTGGCTCAGAGGTAGGGCACTTGTCTAGAACCCACAGTGAGGGGCTGGGGGCATGGCTCAGAGGTAGAGCACTTGTCTAGAACCCACAGTGAGGGGCTGGGGGCGTGGCTCAGAGGTAGAGCACTTGTCTAGGATCCACAGTGAGGGGCTGGGGGCGTGGCTCAGAGGTAGAGCACTTGTCTAGAACCCACAGTGAGGGGCTGGGGGCGTGGCTCAGAGGTAGAGCACTTGTCTAGAATCCACAGTGAGGGGCTGGGGGCGTCGCTCAGAGGTAGAGCACTTGTCTAGAATCCACAGTGAGGGGCTGGGGGCGTGGCTCAGAGGTAGAGCACTTGTCTAGAATCCACAGTGAGGGGCTGGGGCCATGGCTCAGAGGTAGAGCACTTGTCTAGAAGCCACAGTGAGGGCCTAGGGGCGTGGCTCAGAGGTAGAGGACTTGTCTAGGGTCCACAGTGAGGGGCTGGGGGTGTGGCCCAGCACTTGCCTGTAGTGAACTGGGTTCCTTCCCCAGTCCTGGAAATTTACAAAAGAGCAGGGAAAACATCCCAACATTGAAGTCATGGCTAGCAAGGATGTGGAGCAATGGACAGCTTCATTCCTTGCTGGTGGAGGCACACAGGACAGAGTCTTACAAATCTAGATGCACTTTTAGCCTATAATTCACCAACCTGTTCCTTGGTATTCATTCAAATGATTTGAAAACTAATATGTGCACAGATCTTTATAGAACATTTACCCAGAAGTGTCCAACTTGGAAGCAACCAAGAAATCTTTCCATAAGAACAAATAAATATGCACCTAGACAATTAACTATTAGCACTAAAAATCTATCTCCCCAGCCATGAAAAGACATAGAAGAGAGGCTGAAGAGATGGTTTAGTGGTTAAGGCACTTGCCTGTGAAGCCTAAGGACCTAGGTTCAATGCCCCAGTACCCACATAAGCCAGATGCATCTGCTGGAAGACTTGGTGCACCCATTCTCTCCCTCTGACATTCTCTCTCCCTCTCTCAAATAGATAAATGAATATTTAATAAGCAGAAAAATTTTAAGCCTATTACTAAATGGAAGAAGGCCATGTGAATGTGTAACTGCTATGATTTGAACAGGGTTGGAATGTCTCCTAGGCTGCCAGTGTTAAAAATAATCCACACAGTACAGTATTAAGAAAGTGCAAACTTAATCCAATTGTGGTGTTTAGAGGTAGGCTTTTGAAGGGTGCACAGGATTAGATAGGGCCATGAGGATGGAGCCTTGTGACTGAACACTGGTGGGTTTGTAGAAAGGACTAGGGCACACACACACACACACACACACACACACACACACACGGTTCTTGCCTCTTGCCACTTGATGGTCTGTGCCACCTGGGTCTTCTGCCAACTATAAGACCATACCCTCTTTACATTCCTCAACCTTGGACTAGAACTGTGAGTCCAACTGTGTCTTCATTTTAGTATTTAGCCAGTCTGGGCAATGACACCTTCACATGGTCTTTCCCTCTACCACACTTTGGAAAGGCGAAGGGCAGGGCCAGTAAGACCAGTGGCTAACAAGGTGACAGGGGAGGGAAGGCTGAGGAGCTGCTTCATGGAGGGTTTTTTAGGGCTGTGGAAATATGTGAAGCTGACCTTGGTGGCATGCTCAGGTGAGCTGTGGCCCTGAGCAGTAAGAGGGCTCCGCGCAGGCTCATCAGCGGGAGACAACGCCCCCGGGTGTGAAGGATGTTGCTAACGGGGTAAGCAGCGCAAATGGGGAAGAAGGAAAGTGTCGGAACCTTCCTCTCAATTTTGCTGTGAATCTAAAGCTGTTAAGGGAAAAAGAAAGCAGCCCAAACCTACTACTCAGGAGGCTGAAGCCAGCCTATCATGATATTGAGGCCAGCCTGGGCTACATATTGTGAGTTCCAGACCACCCTGGCTTACATAGCAAGATATTGTCTCAAAAACATTTTTTAAATATTTAATTAACTTATTTATTTGTGAGAGAGAATGAGCACACCAGGACCTCCAGCCACTACAAGCAAACTCCAGATGCATGCTCCACCTTGTGCATCTGGTCTTATGTGGGTACTGAGGAATCGAACCTGGGTCCTTAGGTTTCACAGGCAAGCACCTTAACCACTAAGCCATCTCTCCAGCCCCCTCAAAACCTTTTTTGTTTTGTTTTTTGGATTTTCGACGTAGAGTCTTTGCTCTAGCCCAGGTTGACCTGGAATTCACTATGGAGTCTCAGGGTGGCCTCGAACTCACACGATCCTCCTACCTCTGCCTCCCGAGTGCTGTACCACCATGCCTGGCTCAAAAACATTTTTTAAGTAAATAAATGAAAATCAGCCAGTAATAGACTGACCTCAGAACTAACAAAGAAAATTAAATGTAGAGGATTCAACTAGTGCATAATAGCAACACTGTAAAAGCACAAAGAATTACTACTATCTATGACAAGGTTTAGGTTTCTCCACATAGAAAATCTTATAAGATGCTGCATGTTAGCAAGAGATTTCAATATCTTTTCATTTTTTCTATGATATTTAAGGGTAATATGTAAACTCAATGTATGCTAGCTTAAGAATTCTAAGCAGAAACCACTGGTACATCCCTTGTAAATCTGAGTTGCTTTTTATGATAGTCAAAACTCTGCTGGGCCTTCTCACATCAAGATAGTTGAAATAGACTTTCCTCTGACTGTATCGTACACTCTAGTAAGCCCAAATTATATAATGCCCGTCGTACACTAATATTTTCAAATATCCTCCCAGGCAGTGAGGCCTGGGATGTATTATCTGCACCTCGGTTTCCTGAACATAAAATAGACTAATTCAACAGTCTCACCCCAAGCAATTTTTGAAAGGATTAAATTAGTTAAATATTTGAAGCTCTTAGAACAGAACCAGGCACAGAGAAAGTACTTGGTGAATATTTATTGTGATTATCAACACAAGTTTGACACTTCCTCAAAGGAAGTTTGACTTATGCAATTATCCTTTTTGCCCTCTGGTGTATAAAACGTTTATTTCTGATGTTGCAAAAACATATATTAATATTTTTTCTACTCTATGCCTGTTTTAAAACACTTTGTTCCATCAGCCAAAAACCAAAACAAGCATAGGTGCTCCTGTAACGTTCCAGGTGTGGTTCCCAGCAGAGGGCATTTGCATGCGACTGTCTTCGCTCTCATTTTCACATAACTTTCAACTCCTCCCATTCAACTCTCCACTCTGTATTAGAAGATTCCAGGGGCTGGAGAGATGGCTCAGCGGTTAAGGCACTTGCCTGCAAAGCCTAACGACCTTGGTTGAACTCACCCACCCCCCCGAGCACCGTGCCCATATACAACCAGACACATGTATCTGGAGTTGCTTTGCAGTGGCTAGAGGCCCTGATGTGCCCATTCTGTCTGTCTCTCCTCTCTCTACCTCTCTGTACTTGCAAATAAATAAATAGAGGTGTTTTTAAAAAATGAACATCCTGGGCTGGAGAGATGGCTTAGCAGTTAATTGCTTGCCTGTGAAGCCTAAGGACCCCGGTTCGAGGCTCAATTCCCCAGGACCCACGTTAGCCAGATGCACAAGGGGGCGCACACGTCTGGAGTTCATTTGCAGTGGCTGGAGGCCCTGGCGCGCCCATTCTCTCTCCCTCTCCCTCTCTCTCTCTCTCTCTCTCTCTCCCTGCCTTTCTTGCTCTGTCGCTCTCCAATTTAAAAAAAAAAAAAATGAACATCCTGTACAAAGAGGTCAGATGGTGGCAGTGAGCATGTGCTTTAAAAAAAAAAAGTCAGGGGCTGGAGAGATGGCTTAGCGGTTAAGCGCTTGCCTGTGAAGCCTAAGGACCCCGGTTCGAGGCTCGGTTCCCCAGGTCCCACGTTAGCCAGATGCACAAGGGGGCGCACGCGTCTGGAGTTCGTTTGCAGAGGCTGGAGGCCCTGGCGCGCCCATTCTCTCTCTCCCTCTATCTGTCTTTCTCTCTATGTCTGTCGCTCTCAAATAAATAAATAAAAAATTTAAAAAAAAAAAGTCAGAAAAGGGGCTGGAGAGATGGCTTAACGGTTAAGGCACTTGCCTATGAAGCCTAAGGATCCAGGTTCGATTCTCAGATCCCACGTAAGCCAGATGTGCTTGATGGCACATGCATTTGGAGTTTGTTTGCAGTGACCAGAGGCCCTGGTGTGCCCGTTCTCTCCCTCTCTCTCTCTCTAATAAGTAAATAAAAATAAAATAAAATAAAAAGACAGAAAAGGAAGGTGGGGAATAAAGGAGAAGGGTCATAATGGGAGTGAGATGGGGATATGAGAGGGTAATTGGGAAGAATAAGATCAAAATACATTATGTACATGTATGAAAATGTCAAAAGTAAAAAAAATTAATCTAATCCCCAAATTCCAAATCACAGAAATTTTCTTCCATGTTTTCTTCTAGAAGTTTGTCCAACCCTATCTGTGGAAAAGACGGTCCTTTCTCAACTGAATTAGCCCTGGCAGCATGGTCAGGTAGGTGCTCAGGGTAGATGACAGTGTTCAGTGGTGATGCACTGGTGTACATGTGCCACCCCGCCAGCCCTGAAAAAGAGACGTACCTTACAGGCCAGGGAGATGGCTCAGTGGTTAAGGCTCGCTTGCAAGACCTACTGGCCTGGGTTCAATTCTCTAGCACTCCCATAAAGCCAGATGAAAAAAGAGACACAGGTATCTGGAGTTCGTTCACAGGAGCAAGAGACTCTGGCACGCCCATAAACACACACGCATGCATTCACACAAAAAGTAAATGAACCCAGGCATGGTGGTGCACACTTTTAATCCCAGCACTCAGGAGGCAAAGAGAGGAGGGTTGCTGTGAGTTTGAGGGCAACCCGAGATAACATAGTAAAATTCCAGGTCAGCCTGGGCTACTGGGAACCTCTACCTCAAAAAATCAAAACAAATAAATGAAAAGTTTAAAAATGCATTGGCTAAATTTGAGGGCTCAATTCCATGCTTCCTATACTGTTGAAGTGATATACATGTCAGTATGCTGTTGGTTATTCTTGGGCTTTGATATCTCAAAAAAAAAAAAGGTTAAGGATCAACTTTTAGACATCTACAAAACAGTTATTGGAATGTCTATTGGAATTGCATTCAATTAAGTTAGAAAAAATTAACATCTTTAAAATATCAGAGTCTTCCATTCCATGGACTTGGAATATCATCATTTATTTTGTCTTTGACTTCTTTTCACAATATTCAAGAGTTTTAAATTTCTGTTGCACTTTTCATACAGCCTTCCTACACATTGTGTTAGATTTACATCTAAATATTCCTTTTACCTTGATAATTATTATAAATGTTTTACATTTCAATTTTTCATCAGTTCTATTTAGGAAAACAACTTTAATATAGTAATGTTAAATATTACAACCTTGCAATACTTGCTTAATAGCTCCAGGAGTTTTTTTGTGTGTTGTTTTAGTGGTGTGTGTTTAGTGGTGTGTGTGTGTGTGTGTGTGTGTGTGCCTTGTTTCATTTTGTTTTTTTAAACTTACAGTTTTTTTTTTTAATTAGTTTTTGTCAGGGTTTTGTGGTTGTTATTGTTTCTTTGGTTTTTTGTTGTTGTTGTTTTGTTTTGTTTTTTTGTGTGTGTTTTTTCAAAGTAGGGTCTCACTCCAGCTCAGGCTGACCTGGAATCTCAGGATGGCCTCGAACTCAGCAATCCTCCAATCTCTGCCTCCTAAGGGCTGGGATTAAAGGTGTGCACCACCACACCTGGCTTATGTTTCTCTGTTTTTATTCTTTGGTGTTTTCTTTTTTATTTGTTTTTGGGTTTTGTTGTTGTTGTTTTTATCTATAGGCAAGGTCTAACTCAGGCGCAGGCTGACCCAGAATTCACTATGTGGTCACTATGTGGCCTTGAATCCCCTCCCAAATGCTGGGACTAAAGACGTGCACCACCACGCCTGACTTCTTGGTATTTTCTACATCCACAATCATACCACCTGCAAACAGGGATAGTCCCCATTGCGCCTTTCCTATGTGTGTATATTTTCCCCCTTACTGCGCTGGGTAGAACTTTCAGTGTGATGTTGAGCAGGAATTGTTCCTTGTTCCCATCCTTGGAGAAAAAGCTCCAGTCTCTCCCCATGGAGGGTTGTATTTGCCGCAGGTGCTGTGCAGATGTCTTTCATCAACATAAGGGAATTCCTTGCTATTTCTAGTTTGCTGAGAGTTCTTACAACCTGCTGCTAAGTTTATCAGAAGCTCTTTAATATGTCAATTGAGATGATCATGTGTTTTTCCTCTTCAGCTATTGATATGGGAGAGAACATTGGTTGACTTCCAAATGGTAAGTCAATCTGTTATGACTGGAATCAATCCCATGTGGCTGAGGTAATTAGTTCTTTTTAGTTGTGACTGGATTTGATTTGATAATAGTTTGTTGAGCATGAGAATGTTATTTATATTACTGATTTCACATTAATGTTTCTTATATGACTGTGATAGCACATTAATGTTTCTTACTTGGCTGTGATTTCACATTAATGTTACTTATGATATTACATTAATTATGAATTGCTTCCTCTTGTTGTATTTTTATTTTTGGATGAGATTGTGAAGAATGGCTTATTATTTCCCTAAATGTTTGATGGAATTTACCAGTAAATCTTTAGACCATTTGAGCCTAGAGCCAAATGATCTTTGTTAAGGTTACTAACAGTTGATTGAATTGCTTTACTTGTTTACAGGTGTGAGTTTTCGTAGTTTGTGTCTTTCAAGGAAGTGGTTTGCTCTGAGCCAGCAGACCTGAGGCGTGGCGTTCTCACATACTCTTTACTCTCCTTGCGTTGTCTGTGAGATCAGGATTGATGGCTAAAAGGTGTAAATCTCACTTTTGTTTGTTTTTTCAAGGTACTGTCTCACACTAGCCCAGGCTGCCCTGGAATTCACAATGTAGTGTCAGGGTGGCCTTGAACTCACGGGGATCCACCCACTTCTGCCTCCTGAGTGCTGGGATTAAAGGCGTGCGCCACCACGCCCAGCTAAATCTCACTTCTATACTGACAATTGGAGTCCTCTTCTTCTTCTTCTTTTCTAGTATAGCCTAGCTAGAAATCTTATCAATTTTATTGATCTTTCCAAATAATTTGCTTTGGGTTTCATTGATTTTCCCCTATTCCTTCCTATTTATTTTCTCTTTGGCAGTTTCTGCTCTGATTCTCACTTCTTTTCTTCTGTTTGCTTGGGGCTTACGGTGCTCCTCTGCCTTGTTTTGTAAGGTTGAAGCTTAGATTCTAGATTTTAGATACACGTTTTAGATACACGTCAAAGATAGGTAGAATAAATTTCTCTCTAAACAGTGTATCACAAATTTTGTGAAATTCTTGGTGTGAAAGACGACCAGCATTGTCCTTGGCTCTGTTGCACCTGCCATGACACCCAGCCATAAACATACACTGGTGCCCACTGCCCCTGGTGCTCACTGGGGCTGTCTGGACCTGAGGTATCTCCTGGCACCAATGTTCATACAAGCCCCAACACTGTGTGTATCTGCAGGGGGCCAGCTCATCTTCACGAGGTCACGGGTTACCTTACACGGTCCTGACCAGTAGGTGACCTTGGCCATCCTGTTAGGAAAGCAGCTAGAGTGGGTCCCACCACCACTGTGGTAGTTTGAGTGTGACGGTGTAAATGCTGGGCTCCAGAGACTCAAGTGTTTCATTAAAATTAAACTTGTAAGTTGGGTCTCCAGGCATCCAGTTGTCGCTGGGGGCAGATGCTGGAGTCCAGCCCTGCGGTGTAGAGAGAGCAGTGACAGCTCTGTGGCGCTGGCTGCTGGGTGGTGACCCTCTGCTTGGATCAATGAAAGGGAGCCACCTTCTTCCAGCACTGATGGAGCTGGATGTGTAAGCTGACATACGCCCATTGTGCGCAGCTCAGCAGCGTGGAGCTGACTACAACTCCATACAGCAGAGGGCACAGTGGGGACCACTCGCACCTCTGCTCCCCCTTGGATGAAGTGTTGCTCGGGCTTCAAAGCTTTCCATAGGTTCCAAAGCACAGCATTTGGCTTTCTGTCAACTTTTCCCTAGGATCTCCAGCTCACGTGCCACATTTGCTTTTCAGGGGACATGGAGGCCTTTACTTCTCCTCACCCCCTCTTTATTGCTTGGAGCCTTTTGTAAACCTGGTTTACATGCCACTCAAAGTCACCCAGATCTGCCTTGTAAAGGTCACAGCCCGCCACAGGGCTCCGCAAAGCCCTGAGAGCCATGCACGGGTCCCACTCCCTGCTGAAGGAGCATCGGTCTCAACTCTCCTGTGAACACAGTCACATTGCAAACCAAACAGACTGGCTGTGTGTGTGAGAGAGAGAGAGTGGGGGGGCTCAGCAGTTAAGGCATTTGCCTGTGAAAACTAAGGACCTATGTTTGACCCTTCAGATCCCACGTGAGCCAGACACACAAGGGTGCACATGTGCACAAGGGGTGCACGTGTCTGGAGTTCACGTGCAGTGACTAGAGGCCCTGGTGTGCCGATTCTCCCTCTCTCATAAATGAGTCCAGTCTGTTGGGCTTGCCTCAAGAAAATAACATAAAATAAAATCTTTCCAAGTCAAACAATTCAGAGATAGGGTGTTGCAGTCCAGTTCACATTGCTGGTAGAAATCACCCAACCAAGAGCAGCTTCTGGGAAAAAGAGATTTATTTTGGCTTACAGGCTCAAGGGGAAGCTCCATGATGGCAGGGTAAATGATGGCATGAGCAGAGGCTGGACATCACCCCCTGGCCAACATAAGGTGGACAATAGCAACAGGAGAGTGTGCCAAACACTGGCAAGGGGAAACTGGCTACAACACCCATAAGCCCGCCCCCAACAATACACTCCCTTCAGGAGGCATTAATTCCCAAATCTGCATCAGCTGGGGACCTAGCATTCAGAACACCTAAGTTTATGGGGGACACCTGAATCACACCACCACATAGGGTATCCCCATTGTCATCTTTTCCTTACTGGGAACCGTGGGCTTGGCCTGGAGACTGGGTTCTCTCACTTGCACCTCATTCTCTTCCTCCTCCACATCCACTTCCCCCACAGGTCTCATGGTTGTGGATCCCAGGAAGAACTCTATTACAGCTCCGATTTTCATTCTTTTCCTTATGCCCCCAGTCATAAGAAATGGCAATCCTGTACCTCAAACTCGTCCTTTTTTAAAAGAGTGACCCAGAAACTTCTGTGCTACGTCGACTGGCAAATGAGCAGTGGACAACGAAACAAGAGACCCTGCCTCCAACAAGGTGGAAAGCAAGCACCAAGTCCCAACACTCTCCTTGACCTCCACACGTGCACCACACGCCACACACCCCACTCCCTGCCCCTCCAAAGAAGACAAATGAGCCTGGTAAGGATTCCTGAAATTGATCTTGGTGTGGGGCACACGTGTGTAACTCCAGCCCACAGATTGCTGAGGTGGGAGGTCTGTGCGTCTCGGGCCAGCCTGGGCTATGTGTAGTCAGATCCTGTCTCAGGAAAAAAAAAAAAAAACTTCCTAAAATTACGGAGTTCTTTCCACACTAGGGAGACGGCTCAGTGGCTGAAATGTGCTTGCAAAACCTCCCATCCTGGGTTCGATTTCCCAGGACCCACATGAAAAGCCAGGTGCACAGAGTGTCACACACATCTGGAACTTGTTTGCAGCACCTAAAGGCCCTGGCCTACCCATTCTCTCTCCCTCTCTCTCACTTTCTCTCTCTCTCTCATTCTCTCTCTCAAATAAATAAAATGCTTTCTAGAAATTTAAATTTGGAGCTGGAGAGATGGTTTAGTGGTTAAGGTGCTTGCCTGCGACCCAGGTTCAATTCCCCAGGACCCACGTAAAGCCAGATGCAGGGACGCGTGCGTCTGGAGTTCACTTGCAGCAGCTGGATGCCCTGGTGTGCTCATTCATTTTCTCTCTCTCTCTCTCTCCCTCTCTCTGTGTCTATCTCTCTCTACTTGCAAGTAAATAAGAAAAAATATCTTTAAATTAAAAAAAAAATAAAAGCTCTTTCCTTTTGGCTGACATTGCCACATGGCCCATTAAATGGACAAGAAGATCTTGGTTGTGAGATGAGGGGGGGTCACAAAATTCTGTTGAGTTCTCAATTTATATATAAAATGGACATAAATTGGATTTATAGAGTTTTAGCTTAATAGCTAACATAAGATTCAAATCTTATTCTTAAGATTGAAAAAGATAAGTGAGTCAAGCTTGTGACGATTCTATCCCCAAATTCAATTTCTTCGTTACAACGAACAAAACAGAAAAGTTAAAGAACTTCTTTAATAAAAGCATTGAACTGCCACACATCTAATGAACTATTAGAGCCTAGATGAAGATGGAAAATTGCCTAATAAAAGTTGCAATTTGCATGGATTTGCCCCATAATTACAAAACTTATTAAGCTCCATTTTCCTGATACCATAATGGGGTTCACCTTTCATTTAATGCGATCTGTGATCACTGACTACCGCAGGCAGGCGTTAGGGGAGCCAAATCCATGATTACATTTTTGGTTCATATGTGAAAGACTGAAATATTCATTAGTTGATGTATATTCTATTTGTTAAAATTAAGCAGAATGAAAAATCTGGAAGAGGATTTTTCCTCAATCCTTTAACTACCTTTTCCAAAGCTTTTTTTTTTTTTCAAGGTAGGGTCTCACTCTGGCCCAGGCTGACCTGGAATTCACTATGGAGTCTCAGGGTGGCCTCGAACTCACGGCGATCCTCCTACCTCTGCCTCCCCGAGTGTTGGGATTAAAGGCGTGCGCCACCACGCCCAGCTTCCAAAGCTTTTGACTGTATGCAAGGTGAGTTCACACAGGTGCAAAGGGGAGGGCGACCTTCCCACCGAGTCTGCATCCATCTGGCCTTGTGCCACACAAGGGTCACAGTGTTTGTGACAGTCTTCCCTGATGAGTTCCAGGCTGAGCTGAGAAGGTAGCAAAGCTGCCCAAGGGCTGCGCGTGCTGGGTCTTGCTGGCAGCGCCTCCCGCCAGGCTTGGAGGGAGAATGAGCCGGGCAGGTGAAGGGCCGCCCTGCCTCTCTCGGTCCTCGCCCCTTTGCCTTGTGGCTCGGCTGCCCTGGGTCTCCCTTGGGTGGACAGAATGCAGGAAGCCCCGGGGCTCTCTCACTGGACATGTGGCATGTGTTGTTGCGAGGAAGGCTGGTCCAGACTCTAAGGTGCTGAGATTAGACGGCAGCAAAGGCCCACCCGACAGCCAGCACCAAGACCTTACGTGTATGAGGAGGTCATCATGGGCCCTGGAAGTTCAAGCTACCTGCAGTCAAAACTGAGGGGCGGGGATGGGGAGGTGGCTCAGTGGCTAAAGGCACTTGCTTGCAAAGCCTAATGGCCCAGGTTCAATTCCCCAGATACATACACAAAGTAGCACATGTGCCTCGAGTTTGTTTGCAATGGAAGAGGCCCTGGAATGCTCATTCTCTCTCTCTCTCTCTCTTATAAAAACTAAAAAAATAATATATTTTTAAAAATTTTTATTTAGTTAGAGCAACAGAGAGAAGGAGGGAGAGAGAGGGGGAAAGAATGGGTGTCCTGGGGCTTCCAGCCAATGCAAATGAACATGTGTCCCCTTGTGCATCTGGCGTCTGGGTCCTGGGGAATCGAGCCTCAAACCGTGGTCCTTAGGCTTCACAGGCAAGCACTTAACCACTAAGCCATCTCTCCAGCCTAAATAATATATTTTTTTAAACCAAGGGAAGCTAGGCATGGTGGCGCATACCTTTGATCCCAGCATTTGAGAGGCAAAGGCCAGAGGGTCTCTGTGAGTTTGAGGCCAGCCTGGAACTATAGCATGAATTCCCCATTAGCCTGGGCTACCGTGAGACCCTACCTCAAAAAAAAAAAAAAAAAAAATGGAGAGGAAATTTGAATAAACCCTTGAGATTCCCTTGCTTCCAGTTATTTGCTATTTTCCAACTTTAAAAATCACCAATTCTGGGGCTGAGGGGATGGCTTAGTGGTTGAGTCACTTGCCTGTGAAGCCTAAGGGCCCAGGTTCGAGTCCCTAGGATGCATGTAAACCAATGCACAAGATGGCACATGCATCTGAAGTTCATTTACAGTGGCTCGAGGCCTTAGTGTGCCTGTTCTCTCTGTCTCTTTCTCTCCTCTCTCCTTCCTTCCTCAAACAAATTAATTAATTAAATATTTTTAAAAGATATGTTTTAAAAATCACCAATTCTTGCAGGACATGGTAGCACACACCTTTAATCCCAGCACTCGGGAGGCAGAGGTAGAAGGATCACTGTGAGTTCGAGGCCACCCTGAGACTACATCGTGAATTCCAGGTCAGCCTGGACTAGAGTCAGACCCTACCTCAAAAAAAAAAAAAATCACCACTTCTGGAGAGCACACAGCCAAGCCGTACGTTGGTAACTTGACATTGGCTCTGCCACATACGACTCCCTGAAGCACAGGTTTTGATGACAGTGTCTGACGTGTTGCTTCTCAGGGTTTGTTGATCCCCTGGGCCTGTGCACCTGTCCTTCTGACGCCAGGAGATCAAAGCCCCCACTGACACTGCCACCTCCTGGACACGCTACCGCAGGGACTGTCTGCCCCGGCTCAGAGCCCAGAAGATCTCACCTCCAGTCACCTTTCCCAGGGCTCAGAGCCCTGCTTCGGCCCCTCACCCTGCCGGGACCGAGTGGACCCTGGCTTGGATGTCCACCTCCATGCTCTGGCCCCTGGCAAATATTTTACAAAATCTATTTCAGTGGACTGGCATGTTGGCATGGCTGGAAAATGGACATGGTTTGGTGAGTACTTCCAGGAAAGGTGACCAAAGGTGTTCCCACGTGACCCCAGAGATCTGCGGAGTGGTGAGAAATAATGTACCTGGTTTTTCTTTTTATTACTTTTAATTTTTGTTTTGTTTTGATTTTTTGAGATAGAGTCTCACTCTAGCCCAGGCTGACCTGGAATTCACTCTGTAGTCTCAGGGTGGCCTTGAACTCACGGCGATCCTCCTACCTCTGCCTCCCGAGTGCTGCAATTTCAGGCATGAGCCCTGTGTCTGGCTTTAGTTTTTTTTTTTTTTTTTTCAAGAGAACTACTGCTTGGATTAAAATTTCTATTTGGGGGCTAGAGAGGTGGCTTAGCAGTTAAAGTGCCTGTCTGCAAAGCCTTTGGACCCATGTTCAATTCACCACTCCCCATGTAAGCCAGATGCACAGAGTGGCACATGTGTCTGGAATGTGTTGCAATGTCTAGAGGCCCTGGTGTGCCTATTTTTCTCTCTCTCTCTCAAATAAATAAATACATCTTTAAAATTCTACTTTGGTTGTTTTCTCTTGTGGTTTTTTTACATTTATTTTCCCTTGGCTTTATTTGGTTAACCTCATAAACCTTATTGAAGCCTAAGTTCAGTTAGCTAGAGCATGATCATGTTAACATCTTGCTCTCCTACTTGGAGAGAGGCGTGGAGGCTTCTGCTATAAGCTTGTGGGGTCCCCTGTGTTCCCATAGCTAAAAAGAAGTCCGGTTTCTTCCTTGACATAAGAGTTATTTAAAAGCCTTTACTTCCAGGTTCTGATTTTTTAGATTTACCTCTTATACTTGATTTCTACTCTTACTGTGTTATTGTCATAAATATGTCTTGTGGCTGTGGAATTGAACATTTTCTCCTTGTGACGATTTCATAGCTTCAGCAATCAAGGTGACGGTGCGCATGCCGTAAGGTTCCTAAGTCAACTGATGGAGAACAGGGCTCTTGAGGTGGCTTAGCGGTTAAGGCGCTTGTCTGAAAAGCCAAAGGACGAGGTTCAGTTCCCCACGACCCACACAAAGCCAGATGCACAAGGTGGCACATCTGCCTGGAGTTCCTTTGCAGTGGCTAGAGACCCTGGGATGCATGTTCTCTCTGTGTATGTGCCTCTCTCTCTCTCTCTCTCTCTCCAGGAAATAAATATATTTTATACAGAAGGATGAAGAACAGTGTGTTAAAACATGTCACTATAATTTTCCTATAAGGGCATTTATTCTTGAAATTCTTGCAACTTGCTACCCCTGTGTTCATGTCATGAGCACACTGTGACTCAGCTCTCCTGGGCTGCTAACATCTTGGCCCAAATCCACATCAACATTAATAACACAACTCCAGTATGTTGTAAAGGAGGACCCTGTGGCTCTAGAGTGCAGACATCATTTCTTATTGTATATTAATGGGCACACCAGAGCCTCGGGCCACTGCAGCACACTCCAGACACATGTGCCACTTTGTGCATCTGGCTTTACGTGGGTACTGGGGAATCGAACCTGGGTTGTTAGGCATCGCAGACAAATGCCTTAACTGCTGAGCCATCTCTGCAGCCCCCACTCCAGTATTTTAAAACTTGAATCTCTCTGCTATTTCTTCTTCTGTTTATGAACATCTGCCAGGCACCAGCCACCGTGTTTGATGTCGAGAACAAAACAGTGAAAAGCGCCATTGTGGTCCCCACCTCACAGAACTTCAGACGGAGCACTTCCTTTTTTGTTTGCTTATTTATTTATTTTCAAGCAGGGAGAGACAGAGAGAAAGAACGGGCGCACCAGGGCCTCCCGCCACTACAAACAAACTCCAGAGGCATGCACCACTTTGTGCATCCAGCTTTCCGTGGGTCCTGGGGAATCAAACCCAGGTCGTTAGGCAAACGACTCCACTGCTGAGCCATCTCTGCAGCCCTCAAGTGGAGAACTTGATCAAGATTACCATCAATGTCACACGCATGCACGCTCCCCCACACGCGTGCATGGACAGGCCCGCGTACCTTGCACTCTTACTCCCACACTCCCACGCGTTCTCACGCTGGCTCATTTCAGAACACTTGTAGCACAATGAGTCGTGAGGAAGGGAACCTGGGAGGTGAAAGTCCGAGGCATTTTGAAGAGACAAACTCCGGGCTGGAGAGATGGCTCAGCAGTTAAGGCACTTGCCTGCGATGCCTAACCGCCCAGATTCAATTCCCCAGGACCCACATAAGCCAGATGTACAAAGTGGTGCGTGCACCTAGAGTTCTTTTGCAGCGGCTAGATATCCTGGTGCACCCATTCTCTCTGTAGGACTCCTAAAACAATTTTTTTTTTTAAGGCACAAAATGGCCTGGATATCCATGACTTCACAGTGCCAGACACTACCTACACAAGACCATCAAAATAGGAGGAAAAGATGATGCCCTCGAAATAAAACAGAGACTGATTGAGAGAGAGGGGGTATGTTGGAGAGTGGAGTTTCAAATGGGAAAGTAGGGGGAGAGAGGGAGTTACCATGGGTTATTGCTACAATTATGGAAGTTGTCAATAAAAATAAATAAATTTTTTTAAAAAGAAAAGAAAAAAAGACAAACACTGCCATAATTACCCTCTACAAAGATGATATGATAGTACAATTTTATTCTCCTACCAATAGAACAAGAGTGCTCCTCTCTCTCTCTCTCTCTCTCTCTCTCTCTCTCTCTCTCTCTCTCTCTCTCTCTCTCACACACACACACACACACACACACACACACACACACAATTTCCCCCTAAACCTACACCTACATTTAGGAGGTAGCGACAGTGGTATTTTTTCTAGTTTATGTGTTCCTTTGATTCATCTTCTAAGCACCTCTTACATCTACCTAGCGTATCAATTTTAGAAGTCCCTGGCAAATTCTGAATGTTTCTACTGCTACGTTTCAGTCTTGTTACTTACTTAACTTTATTGGTGATGTGATGTGCATTTGCTTTCTAAAATTACCATCTCTCTTCAGCTTTTCTTTTTTAAAAAAATATATTTTTTATTTTCTTACTTATTTGAGAGAGAGAAAAAAGGAGGGGGAGAGAGAGAGAGAGAGAGAGAGAGAGAGAGAGTGGGTACTCCAGGGCCTCCAGCCACTGCAAACGAACTCCAAATACATGTGCCCCCTTGTGCATCTGGCTTATGTGGGTCCTGGAGAATCAAACCGGGATCCTTGGGCTTTGCAGGCAAATGCCTTAACCACTAAACCAGCTCTACAGCCCTCAGCTTTTCTTCTATTACTTCTCTATTTCTTTTCTTTCTATCTCTCAGCTTATGAAATCTTGCTGCTGTATTTTCTTCTACTATCTGAACAATTCCTTTACTTTTGGGTTTTGGTCTTGTTTTGTTTGGTTTTGAGTAGGGTCTCACTCTAGCTAAGGCTGACCTAGAACTCACTCTGTAGCCCCAGCCTGGTCTTGAACTCACAGTGATCCTCTTGCCTCAGCATCCCTAGTGCTGGGACTAAAGACATGTGCTACCACACCTGGCTCTGCTTTTGGATTTTTAATCCATCCAGAACTTTGTGACTAATATGAAAGCAGAGGTGTAATTTCTCCGTGAGTGGATAGCTAGCTGTCCTGACAACGTTACTGACTAATCAATGAACAAATATGCCATAAGTAAAACGTCATTACCAGAGAAAAGGACAGAAGTGAGAGATGCTGGGAAGAGAAACAAACAAATGTGTGTTTCAGTGTACACGATATTGTTTCCAAATTTTAGGACCTAAAACTATCAGAAAAACAACAGTTTATAAGTTGCAGATGAATTTTTTTTTTTTTTTGAGACAGGGTCATGTCATATAGTCCAGGCTGACTTCAGACTTAGGATCCTGCCTCAGACTCCTTGGTGCTGGGATTACAGGCATGCACTTCCACACCATCTCCATGCGTTTTGATTTAGTATTGAATGTCCCTATGTTTTGGAGAAGGAACGTTGTTATAATCCTGATGTGATGACCACACCATTCTGTCACCTTTGTCTTGCTGCTTTCATCACTATGGAGCGAAGTGGTTGATCCACACAATAGGTGCGTTTTTATCTTTAAAGGACATCATGGGTCTTCAAGTCCATGTTTGCAACTGAGTTATGAAGTATTTTTTTAAATATTTTATTTATTTATTTGTAAGCAGAGAGAGACAGAGGAGGGAGGGAGGGAGAGAATGGGCACACACCAGGGCCTCCAGCCACTGCAAAGGAGCCCCAGACACATGTGCCACTTTGTGCGTCTGGCTTTACGTGGGCCCTGGGGAATTGCACCTGGGTCACTAGGCTTTGCAGGCAAGCTCCTTCCTTAACTGCTGAGCCGTCTCTCCAGTCCCTGAAGCAGTTTTAGCGCCATTGAATGACTGCTTGTTGTTTATACTGGCGGTCCCAGTTGTAGCCTCTCGACTGGGTTTTGTCACCACAGAAAAAAAGATTGCTCTTCTGACTTTAAGCAACTGGTGTCTGGTGAAGATATTGATCTTGTGTTACCATGACAACAACTGTCTTTAAAGTAAGCATTTGAGTTTTGTCAAAATAAAAGACGTGGCTTTGTCTTTAGCTGGTCACCATGGAAGTGCTCAAAGCATGCCAACTGTGCTGGTTTCCTTTGCCCCTGGGCATTTTTTTCTAAGATCTGAGAATTCTGCTCAATGCTGGGTGTCTACCCCCTGCATCTTGGCCTCCGAACAGAAGCCTGGTCACACCTGTGAAACAAGATCAATCTGGCCTAAAGAAAGCCCGATGCTGACAGCTTGTCTCTGCCAGAGACTCTGAGGGGGAGACAGGTAGTGAGAGGCTTTGTGAGGCAGTTGGGGTGACTGACCCCCTGAGAATAAAGGCAGGGCTGTCTGCTCTCCCAATCTGCACTTTCCAGAGATCAAAGGATGGTCTGATCTGACTCCTTATCTCTTGCCTAAAGGAGATCTGTTTTTCCACAAACAACCTGGGCTCCTGCTGGGAGTAAGGCCCCCTTTCCTAATCCCATCAGTGTGGTTGGTCAAGTTCAGCCCCCAGCACTTGATGGCAAGTCTAGCCTCTTCCTGAAACAGCCCCTAGCCCAGACCAATCCCAATCGGTTACCTCTCTGACCCCCCTGAGCTGTAAGGTAGGGCCCACCACCCTAAGGCCATAAATACGTTTTACTGGGGGAAGGCAGCCTCTCTGGGCTAGTGACCACTAGTGAGCCACCAAGTTCTGAAGTTTCCCACGCCTAGGCCTGGCTGGGCTGAGGAGCCCCACCCTCTCCCCAGCCCCTACCCTCCACAAGGGTTTTTTACCCGCTCCTGCCCTCCTGCAGGAGTTCTTTGTACTGTCTTTTCTTCCCTAATTCTCTTTTTATGAGTTCTCCAGGCCTACCATGCGGGCTCTCAGACCATGTGAGTATACTCATTTTCCTTCCCTTGCTTCTGTACTTCCTCAATAAATAGAGTACTTTAAGAATTACCCACCGGGTGTGGTGGCGCACGCCTTTAATCCCAGCCCTTGGGAGGCAGAGGTAGGAGGATCACCATGAGTTCAAGGCCACCCTGAGACTCCACAGTGAATTCCAGGTCAGCCTGGGCCCGAGTGAGACCCTACCTTGAAAAATAAAAAGAAAATTACCCTTCTACATCTTATTTTATTTAATTCTTTGGTTAAAAGTAGACACGACCCTAGGGTTTGGGGCTCGAGGATTTTCCTGAACTCCTAACACTCCAGTTCAGCTAACACGGGGTGAGGCAGTTAGACAGCAAGGCCCACAGGAGAGATACGGGTCTGAATTCCTGCCCACCATCTCCCACCCACCCTGCTGTCTGCAGAAGCTGCCTAGACCTTGGGCCACTCCGGTGACTGGGGTTTGGCCCCGCCCTTCCTGACGCTGCACCCAGGTGTCCTAACTTCATCCGGGTTCAGCCGTGGACCGACCCAGGATAAAAAAACCTGGCTGCTGGCCTGGAGAGATGGCTTAGCGGTTAAGCACTTGCCTGTGAAGCCTAAGGACCCCGGTTCGAGGCTCGGTTCCCCAGGTCCCATGTTAGCCAGATGCACAAGGGAGCGCACGCGTCTGGAGTTCGTTTGCAGAGGCTGGAAGCCCTGGCGCGCCCATTCTCTCTCTCTCCCTCTATCTGTCTTTCTCTCTGTGTCTGTCACTCTCAAATAAATAAATAAATAAATAAATAAAATTAAAAAAAAAAGAAAAGAAAAACCTGGCTGCTTACAAGATTTTGGTGAGCTTTTCTTTCCCCCTCTTTTCCAGCTCCTGGGCTCCGCCAGTAAGGTTCAGCTCTTCCCCCGCTGGCGGCTTGGGTGCCGCTGAAAGGCGGGAAAGGAGGGTGGGCTGTTGCCTCTCTTTCATATTCTTTTTCGCAGTTCTCTCTAGGCTTTTACATGGGCCCTTGGACCACGTGGATGTACCTACTTCCCACCTCTTAGTTCCTGGACTTTATGGAATAACGTGGAATAATTCACAAAAATTATCCTTCTTGGTCTTGTTTTATTTTAATTCTTTGGTAAAACAGACCTAAACTTGGGTTTGTATATGAACCCCCAAAAGAAAGTCTTGTCTCGGGCCACTGAGAAATCCTGCTGGAACTGAGCTGATAACCTCCTCCATGTAGACCAGCTGACAGAAAGCTGGAAGAAGCCATTCTGCATGCAGTTCAATGGGAGAAAGAGAAATCAACAGTGAAGATACTCAACAGTGGACACTGCAAGCCTTATAATTGGCCAGCCAGGCCAAATGAGCCAATGGGTGCAATAGTGGCATGTCTATCATGGTGGAATCCAACTGCCCTCTAATTGGACTGGAGGCCCGCTTCATGGGAGGGAATACATCCTTGATACTGAAAACCTAAAACAGGGGTAGTCATGAGCCCTAGGGGTGTAACGTCTGCTGATGTCTGGCTAAATGTATATACTATGTTTACCAAACTGCCCAGTAAGCACTTCTCTTGATGTTCATACCCTTACATTAATGCTACTCTCACTTTTGGTAGAGAATCTTCTCTTTTCAGATGGCAGTGACCTTGGGATGACTCAGAAGATATCATGGTGCTGGAAAGAAGTGATCGGAATGCTCAGTACTGTAATATCTCTATCACACCTTCCAAGGCTCAGGGTCTAATGCAGAAGAGGTAGCCAAAAGAATGTAAGAGCCAAAGGAAGGGTAGGACTCCTTACAACGTGCTCCTCCAGACACAAAATGGCCTGGATATCCATGACCTCACAGTGCCTGACACTACGTACACCAGACCATCATAAGAGGAGGAAAAGATCATGATATCAAAATAAAAGAGAGACTGATTGAGAAGGGGAGGGGATATGATGGAGAGTGGAGTTTCAAAGGGGAAAGTGGGGGGAGGGAGTATGTTACCATGGGATATTTCTTATAATCATGGAAGTTGTTAATAAAAATTTGATAAGCAAATAAATAAATAAAAAGAAAAAGAAAGGGCTGGAGAGATGGCTTAGCAATTAAACGCTTGCCTGTGAAGTCAAAGGACCCCGGTTCGAGGCTCGATTCCCCAGGACCCACGTTAGCCAGATGCACAAGGGGCACATGCGTCGAGAGTCCGTTTGCAGTGGCTGGATGCCCTGGTGCACCCATTCTCTCTCTCTCTCTCTCTCTCTCTCTCTCTCTCCCTCTTTCTCTCTCTGTCTGTTGCTCTCAAATAAATAAATAAAAATGAACAAAAAGAAAAAGAAAATCTTGTCTCAACTCCAGGCACCCATGGCACTTAAGGATGTAGATACAAAAAAAACAGGAAGGGAAGTTGATAAAAGGTGGTGACGAAATATGAATACGATGAAAATACCTTACATGCATGCAAGGAAATGTCATAATAAAGCCTCTTATTTGATCTGAGCATGGTGTTTCACACTTGTAATCCCTGCACTCAAGAGGCTGAGGTAGGAGTATAGCCACGAGTTCAAAGCCAGCCTGGGCTGCAGAGTGAGTTACAAGTCAACCTGAGCTAGAGTGAGACACTGTCTCAAACCTCACCCACAAACCCTTTTATTTTGGGCTCTTATTTATTTTATTTTTATTCTTTGTGCTTTTGAGGTAGGGTTTCACCCTAGCCCAGGCTGACATGGAATTCACAGTGATCCTCCAATCTCTGCCTCCCAAGTGCTGGGATTAAAGGCATGTGCCACCACGCCCAGCTTCATTTTGTACAATTTATATATGGTGATTTAAAAAACAAAGTATCCACCATGGCTGTGATAGTTTATATTAATTATCAACTGTGATAAGAATCATCGCTGAGGAACTGTGTAGATTAGATCAGCCTCTGTGCACATCTTGGAGTGATCTTCTTGATTAGGTTCATTAGGGTGGGAAGACCCTCCTTAACTGTGAGCTTGGCCACTCCATAGAGTGGGCTCCTGGACACACAAAAAGAAGAGGGGGCTGGGAAGATGGCTTAGTGGCTAAGGTGCTTGCCTACAGATCCAAAGGACCCAGATCAGGTTCCCTAGGACCCACATAAGCCAGATGTGCAAAGTGGCACATGCATCTGGAGTTCATTTGCAGTGGCTGGAGGACCTGGTGTGCCCACTCTCTCTCTCTCTGCCTCCTTCTCTCTCTCAAATAAATAAACTTTTAAAAAGGAGAGTGCGAGCAGAGTAGCAGCATTCGTTCATTCATTCATTCATTCATCTGCTTCCTACCGGCTTCAGTGACAATGCGGCCTGGTTTCCCACTCCTGCCGTGGTAGACTCTCCTCTCAAACGGTAAGCTGAAATAAACTCTTTCCTGCCCTAAGCTGCTTCTGGCTGGAGCTTTGTCCCAGCAACGAGAAAGTCATGGATCATGAAGTGTTGAAGGGTGGAGTGAGCCTCTACCATTGAATCTGGTGGTAATTCATGCCATCAGCTAGAGCTTGGGTTTTTTTCAAATGTTTTATTTATTTACTTATTTGAGAGAGAGAGAGAAAAAGAGGCAGAGAAACATAGAAGACCAACACAGGCTCGTGTCTTTCCTCAATCAGAGTTTATTGAATAACAATAACTTCACAGAGAACAGCAGTTCCAGGGGCCACAATTTGTCAGATGCTCCAGCTTTCCCGGACAGCCCTGGCCAAGGTGAACAGGTTCTTTTATTCCCGTCTTAACTGCTCATGTGAATGCTCAAGTCACACATCACACAGAAAAGACACCTCTCTTTGTGCCTGTATGTAGATTACAGAATAACTACAGAGGGTTAAAAGAGCAAAGCGTGTTGAAGAGGCCTGCTTGGCCAGACCTGAGAAACTGATGGAAATGCAAGAGCCTCGTGGACCAGAGCGCCTGCCGCAGGAAAGGATCTGCTGCCGCTGCCGGCGCCGGGCCGCAGTCAGGCTGCAGGGGCAGAGCGGAACTGCCAGAGCCCGGTAAAGAGAAGGAAGGCAAGCGGGCGTCCAGATGAACAGGGGCATGGGTGGGTGGATGGATGGACAGACAGATGGACGGATGGTGCAGGTGGGTAAACACGTGGTCGGATGAATGGACGGACAGATGGATGGTGCAGGTGGGTAAACGGGTGGATGGGTAGATGGCATTTGGGTGAGCCATGTCAAGAGAACTAGAGCCCTTGAAGCCATCCAGAGTTACGTGACGCCCACACCAGCTGCTCCAGTCAGTGATGGTAGAGCCATGGTCCAGGTGGAAGAGTCACACTCTGCCCTCCGTCTAATAAGTTCTTGGGTCTGGCTTTTCTGATATGATGTTAATAAGTCCATGTGCCCCTACAGTCCAAATTTAACCCAATAAATTCATCGGGTGGCACTCTTTCTGCTCCCAGGAGTGAGTCATCTGTTGGTCTTGGTCATGTGGCCGCTGCAGGCGCAGTCATCCTCCACCCTCAATGTGGAGCCAAAGTCTGCTCGTAAATGGAGTCCCTCTGGCAAGGTACAGGCTGGGGAGTCACTGCTCGTGCATGGAAGAACAGCGCATCACAGGCAGATCTCAGCCCATCATTGCCCATTGCCCTCAAAATTCGTTCTGCTCAACTTGTCCCATCAACGTGTCCCCACCAATCTCAGAGCACGCCCAGACTGAATTTGCACTTGTTTGGTTTTTTTTTTTTTTTTTTTGGCTCCACATTTAGAATACACCATTTTCAAGGAAGTGTTGGTTTCTTTTTGTGTTTTGAGACCACAGCTTGGGTGTTGGGTTTTCACTGATTCCGACCCCTTTAGTACTTTCTCTGGTAAAATAATGATAATAGGGCTGGGGAGATGGCTTTGCAGGTAAGGCACTTGCCTATGAAGCCTAAGGACCCAGGTTTGATTTCCCGGTACCTAAGTAAAGCCTGATGCACAAGGTGGCACATGCATCCGGAGTTTGCAGTGGCTAGAGGCCCTGATATGACCATTCTGTGTCTCTCTACATATATGTATGTATGTATGTATGTATGTATGTATATATGTATATATATATACATATATATACACATACATATATATGTATATATGTATATATCCTTCATAAATAAATAAAAATATTAAAATAATTAACAACAATAATAAATTTTAAAGACAGCTTTTCACTTGCCCATCTATGGTTTCTCTTCTCAACGGTCTTGGGGCATCACAGCTTTGAGACAATGTTGGAATCTTTGCATACTAGAAACCCGTTGACCTAGAGGGAAGCAGGGTGTCTTCCTTCTCCGTGCAGCACCTCAGGGAGAACCGGGCAGGACAGGGCTATTTCCAGGACTGTGTATGAAGAGAGGAACCACAAGCAGTAGCTTCCCAGGGAGATCTTCTCTGAGGGGCGGGGGAAGAGGAGGAATTTCATCTAATACAAGTAGCATTTGAATTTTAAAAGTCTCTGTATAATTGCTACTTGTGACTATAATAAACATTGATTTTATACACTGTAATTGTATGGCTTCAATGTGCAATCAGAGATGCAAAGCCGGATGCCTTTGATTTAATTTCCATAATTAATGCCTCTCAGTTCACTTATTTCAGTGGTTTCTGGGTAGAAACACCTTTTATCAATTAGTGATAAGATGCACATCAGAGTTGAAGATCTTCTCAGGGTCTGGACCACCCTGAAGAATTCATTTTACTCCCTAACTGAACTGGTCATTATCTTTACCATAGAGAGACAACCACGGAGAACCAGTTCTTGAATTCTTCTTTTTTTTAAAAAAAAAAAAAGTTATTTATTTATTTGTTGGCAGAGAGAGAAGAGACACAGAGAGAAAGAGAATGGGCACACCAGGGCCTCTAGCTGCTACAAATGAACTCCAGACACATGCGCTACCTTGTGCATCTGGCTTTGCATTTGTCCTGGAGAATTAAATTCCAGCTGTCAGGCTTCACAGGCAAGTGCCTTAACTGCTGAGCCATCTCCCCAACCCAGTTCTTGAATTCTTAAGTGCATAAAGATTTATATCACCCTAGGATGTTAAAGGATTGAATTTCCTACCATCTATCAACTATTTTATAAAGATTAAAAAACAATTAAAACCAATCTCTCTTAAATAAATAAGTAAAAATAAAAATATATTTTTTAAAAAACAATTGGAGCTGACCTTTAGTGTTTTAAATTTTTTTATTATTTATTTGAGAGCGACAAAGAGAGAAAGAGGCAGAGAGAGAGAGAGAGAAAGAAAGAGAGAATGGGCACGCCAGGGCCTCCAGCCACTGCAAACGAACTCCAGACGCGTGCGCCCCCTTGTGCATCTGGTTAACGTGGGCGCTGGGAAATCAAGCCTCGAACCGGGATCCTTTGGCTTCACAGGCAAGCGCTTAACCGCTAAGCCATCTCTCCAGCCCACCTTTAGTGTTTTAATGAAGGGTTCTTCACTCATGAACAGAAACTTGCGACAGTGCCTCATTCCCATGCATGGTGGTAACAGAGACCAGGAACCAGCTAATTTGTGTTCCAAGCAGTTGAATCAGTGTTACAGGTCACCAAGGTTGTCCAACAAACAGGCAGCTCCAGTCCAGGGACTGAAATGCTAAGAGAACCACCACTGACCAGGAGGGGGCTGCTGACCCATCAGGCTGGCTGACCACCTGCCTTTAGTCTTGTTCTCCCCATTTCCTGGTCCCTCAACTTCGATAGAGTTTTTGTGAGCTCTCTTTGAGCCTTCTCACTCTCACCTTACTTAACTCTCACCGTTCAGAGACCCCAGACATGTCCCTGTAGACCTATCTCATTTTATACTGCCCGAGGCGAAATTTCCATATGTCATCACTCCCCACCCCCGTCCGCAACCCATAAAAGCCACTGTAGTCTGAGTGTCACTGAATGTCAACAACTCCTTGTCCAGTCCCTGCCCACCCTCTATGGGGAGCATTTTCTATCTCTTTACAATAAGTCTTGCATGCATGTCCTTCTTGGCATGCCCTCCCTCTGTTCTCGTTTTCTGGTCTCTGTGATTGAGAGACAAAGAACTCAACAGCCACTGGCATGCGGAGTCTCAGTGACCGTTGAGTGTCTTGGATTCTAACACCTAAGCTAATCCTACCCAGAGCTAAGAAAGGCTCCATCACTCTCGAAGTGGATATAATACGGCAAGTCATGGTTGCCTGTCTTGTGAAACCCACACTTCATCTTGATCATCAACTTGATTGGATTAAGAATCCCTCCCCCCTCAGGAGATTAATAAAACACACTTCTCTGTGTGTTGGGGACATCTCCAGAGGCCATCAATCATGAGGGATGTGACCAAGTCAAATCAATTCCTTCATAGATTCATAACACAATGGCACACTGTGAGTTCAAGGTCACCCTGAGACTATACCGTGAATTCCAGGTAGCCTGGGCTACAGCAAGCTCCTAGTCCCCCCAAAAAGAATACTGTAGGATGATGGCATTATTTAGAGGTAGGGAAAAGTAGGAGTGGGGTCTAGGAGGAGGAAGCATGTCACTGGGACATGTCCTTGGAGCTGTTCAGTGCCATGGCCCCTTTCTGTTTCCCACTTCTCTGGCCCTGGTTGCTGTGATATTTCTACCGCTCTGTACTTCCTTCCACACCCTTCCCTCTCTGACGGACTGAACCCTCTGAAACTGATTGCCAAAAGAAATCTTTCCTCTTTGAGGTGATTTCTGCATATCAGGTATTTTGTCATAGCAAAGTAGAGAGTAACCAATACAATTCCCTACACTTTTCTGTTCCAGGTCAGCCTTTGCCACGCTGTGTTGCAAAGCATATGAGGTATTATCAACAGTCACAAAAGTCTCAAAGTAAAGGGACTGAAAAGAACATGGAAGACTTTGGGCTCACTGGGAAGCTGATAGGCAGCCCAAGCTGTTTACGTATAATTTAAATCATGGGATAGGGCTGGAGAGATGGCTTAGCAGTTAAGCGCTTGCCTGTGAAGCCTGAGGACCCTGGTTCGAGGCTTGATTCTCCAGGACCCACGTTAGGCAGATGCATGCATCTGGAGTTCGGTTTGCAGTGGCTGGAGGGCCTGGCATGCCCATTCTCTCTCTCTATTTGCCTCTTTCTCTCTCTCTCTGTTGCTCTCAAATAAGTAAAAATAAACAAAAAAAGTTTAAAAGCAATAAAGCATGGAATAATGATATCTATAAATCCAAAATTGTGTGGATTTAGTTATATGAAATAAATTCAAGGAGCATTATGTATGGTTGAGTAATACATTCTGTACACCTACATAAATAAACAACCTATTTTTTTCTGGTAAAAGTCTTGAAAAAACGTTCATGATTTGGAAAAATGTTCCTGATTTGGAAATGGCGCCAAAGAATTGAATGTTCCATCGAGTAAACCATCTAAGGTTTAAGCTCCAGCAGCTGGATTCCCCTTAGTCATTGATACTTTTTCTTGTCTTTGAATTAAAACTGACAGTGATACAAATGATTCTTTTCCACAGAAGTGCAAAGAAATTTTGGTGGTGGGATGCAATTGATGATTGCCCTGAACTATCATTTTTGCACTTCGGGCCGAGGTGGCTGTTAAAACAC
This sequence comes from Jaculus jaculus, assembly GCF_020740685.1. Classification (NCBI taxonomy): domain Eukaryota; kingdom Metazoa; phylum Chordata; class Mammalia; order Rodentia; family Dipodidae; genus Jaculus; species Jaculus jaculus. Next base: position 4,634,762 of record NC_059108.1, on the reverse strand, counting down.
TGTGTAGGTCAAGACTTACGAAAACATTTCCAGGAAGGCTTGATGGAGGGAGGAAGACTCTTTCCCAGAGTGGCAGGCCCTTTTGGTCGTCGACTATAAGTAAGAAGCTCCAAGGGCTGGGGAAATGACTTAGTGGTTAAGGTGTTTGCCTGTGAAGCCTAAGGACCCCAGTTCAGTTCCCCAAGCCCCATGTAAGCCAGATGCACAAAGGGGAACATGTGTCTGGAACTTGTTTGGAATGGCTGGAAGTCCTAGTGCACCATTGCACCCATTCTTTCTCTCTACCTACCTCTCTCCTTCTCCCTCTATTCCTCAAAAATCTCCAAGAGAACATAGGGCCTCTTTCCTGGCTCTTTGCTACTTGCTGGCACATTCACCTCCCGGGTCGCTGCTTTCCATCATGGGCATTAGAACCCAGCTTCACGACCTGCCAACTGGGACTGAAGGCCAGCAGCTCTCCAGAAACCACCCCACGTCTTCCGAGCCAGATTGGACCGAGCAGATAGATTCTGGGTTCTCCCGCTCCCGTGCACTGAGATCTTTGGTGCCCCCTGCTGGCAGGGGTGAAGATTGCTGAAGGAGAGCTGAATGCACTTCCTCTGCTGGGGTCCTAGGCCCAAATGGCAGGCTGCCCGTGCCCAACAGGTGTAGGGAAGAGGAGTTCTAAGTGGAATCCAGCTGCTGGACTTTAGGAACCCTGTCCCAGTTGGGTCCGAGTCAAGATGGAAGCTCCCGTGTGCCATTCAGAGTGAAGGGAATGGGGTTTCTGAATGGACTCAGCTGCTAGAACGTTCGCCCACACAATAGTCTCAGTTAAGACAGCAGATTCTGTGTGCTACCCTGGGGAAGGGGGCAGAGTTTCTGCAGGGACAAGGCTGCTGAAACATGCATGCCATCCCAGTTGAGGTGGCATGTTCTGTCAGAAAACAATTTTATTTTTTTTTTGAGGTAGGGTCTCGCTCTAGCCCAGGCTGACGTGGAATTCACTATGGAGTCTCAGGGTGGCCTTGAACTCACGGTGATCCTCCTACCTCTGCCTCCCGAGTGCTGGGATGAAAGACGTGCGCCACCATGCCGGGCTCAGAAAACAAAATTTTAAGAATAGCATCTAACTAGCATCGAAGAGGTTCTATAGATGGAAATCAAATCAAAAAAACATGTAAGAATATAGTTAATTGAATATGTGTCAGGCATCAGACCAAAAACTACTGGAAAAAAAATACTTCACTGACAAAAACTGAAGAGTTAAGTAAATGGAGAAACACACCAGGTTAATGGTCTGGAAGACTCAACTTTTGTTACACTGTCCACTTTGCCCAAATTGATCTGGGTGGTCAATGCAAATTGAAGCACAAGCATTTCTGTAGGTACCTATTGCTGATTCTAAAATGTATTGGAAATTTAAAGGATTTTTAGAATTCTCAAAATAATGCTGAAAAGATCAAAGTCGGAAGACTAGCAAACCTGATTTCAAGATGGACTGTAAGTACAGTGTTGGCATCATGATAGATCGTGTACAGAGATGGAGATCCATCGACGCGAACCTTAAAGTTAAGGGGCTGGAGAGATGGCGCAGCTGTTAAGGCGCATGTCTGCAAAGCGTAAGAATCTGACTTAAAGTCCCCAGGACCCACATAAAGCCAGATGCACAAGGTGGCACATGCATCTGGAATTTGTTTGTAGTGGCTGGAGGCCTTGGCATTCCCATTTTCTCTATATATACCTGTCTCTTTCTCTCTCACTGTCTCTCAAATGAGCAAATAAAATGTTTTTAAAAAGTTAAATAAACAGCTAAAATAACAAATGTCCCAATCTTCCCATGCATTTCGCTGGTATTACTATGCCCCATGCTCTTCACGGAGGCTACTGTGTCTGTGTGGGAGGAGCTCTACGCCACATGCACAGCTCTTCTCATTTAATGGCATTCTCTCTTCTCTCTCTCTTTTTAAATATTTTATTAGCCGGGTGCGGTGGCGCATGCCTTTAATCCCAGCACTCGTGAGGCAGAGGTAGGAGGATCATGTGAGTTCAAGGCCACTCTGAGACTACAGAGTGAATTCCAGATCAGCCTGAGCTAGAGTGAGACCCTACCTCAAAAAAACAAACAAAACAAATCTATTTATTTATTTATTTACTTGAAAGAGGGAGATATACAAAAATAGTCAGGTAGAGAGAGAGAGAGAGAGAATGGGCACTCCAGGGCCTCCAGCTGCTGCTAACAAACTCCAGGTGCGTGGTTTGATTCAGGTGTCTCCCATAAACTTAGGTGTTCGGAATGCTAGGTTCTCAGCTGATGGAGATTTGGGAATTAGCGCCACCTGGAGGCGGTGTGTTGTTGGGAGCAGGCTTATGGGTGATATAGCCAGTGTCTCCTTGCCAGTGCTTGGCACACTCTCCTGTTGCCATGGTCCACCTTATGTTGGCCAGGGGGTGATGTCCACCCTTTGCTCATGCTGTCGTTTTCCCTGCCATCATGGAGCTTCCCCCTCAAACCTGTAAGCCAAAATAAACCTCTTTTCCCACAAGTTTTTCTTGGTTGGGTGATTTCTACCAGCAATGCAAACCTGACAGCAACACCATTTAAGCCAGATGCACAAGGTGGCACATGCATCTGGAGTTTGTTTGCAGTGATTGGAGGCCCTGGTGTGCCCATTCTCTTTCTCTCTCTCTCTGTCTGTCAAATAAATAAATAAAATAAATAATTAAAAATGTTAAGTAAATAAATAAAATATTTTAAAAACCATGTATTTTGTCATTACTTATAAATTACATAACATAATGTTTGCTATCAGTTAAAGTTACAATATGTTAATGTTAAGTGATTAGTATGCCAAATAAATAAAGGTTAAATATATAAGGCTTTTCCCCCATGGAACTGTTGATAACTATTCCCTATTTTTACTGACCACAAGGGGACATTTTAGATGATGGAAATGATCTGTGTACTTGATTCATTTTGGGGGGGGGACAGAATCTCCCTATGTAGCTCAGACTGGCCTCAAACTTGACATCTTCCAGCCTCAACTGAGGTAGGCCAGGTGCTGGGATGTATTTCACAGGCACATACCACCATATCAGACTTTAAATGGTACATACTTTGATTTGGATGTGTTGTGGTATATACATTTGTTAAAACTTGTAGAACCATCTATTCAAATACATGAAAACATTTTAAGAAATGGTTTTACAAGAAAAAATATGTAATGAGATATTGTATATACATTTTTCCTCAATGCATTTGATTTTTTTTTCTTTCTTCAAGGTAGGTTTCTCACTCTAGGCCAGGCTGACCTGGAACTCACTCTGTAGTTCCAGGCTGGCCTCCAGCTCACAGCGATCTGCCTGCCTCTGCCTCCAAGGGCTGGGACTAAAGGCATACACCACTGCCCAGTTATGTTTGAATCTTTTTTTTTTTTTTTTTAGTTTTGGCCAAATTTATGGAAACATTTAGGGTGTGAGTAGAGAAATTATTTAGAGGTGTGTTACATCTTGCCATCACCTAGAATGTATAACTTAAAATTTATATGTTTTATAACTAGGCCTTTGGCTGTAAAATGAAAGGAAAGTCATTTAGCACATTTGTTAAAGATCAATAAGGAACATATTTTGGACATTATAAAGATCAAGTCACTGAATTAAACAGCAGCAATCCCAAAGCACTGGAGGTAGAGTTATGTGTGCACAGCTGGTCCGTGATTACAGCGGCCGGGGGGAGGGGACAGGCGCGCCTGGGCGCAGGGGCCAGGGCTGCAGGACGCGGGTTCGAGCACAGCCCAGAGGCAGAACGCGGAGCAGTCCAGCAGGCTGAGAGGCAGCTCATCTCTTCTCTGGTCTTCTGCCACATACACTGTGTCTTAGGAGGCTCCTGAGGTCCACCCTGCCGGCTATCTCCTTGTGGGTACTCGTGGTATGGGCACCCGTGAGGAGGTGGGTAGGGACACCCCCATCGGCCCCTCTGGTTGTAGTGGATAAGGTGATATGGGGCCGTTGGGCCCAGACCTGGATATGGTGGAGGGTTCTCGGGGCTCATCGGGGACATGCAAAGTGCATCTCTCCCGTTCACGAGCCCACTGTCCTGATCCAGGGTAGACCAGAGGAGGCAGGACCAGACTCCACCTAAAAACCTACGGCAAGCTATTGAGGAGCAGCAGTGTGCCTCTAAATTTGATTTTTTTTACCAAGAAAATATGATATAATAATTAGATCATGAGGGTGCTGATCTGACAAAGGGGGTACTCTATTGATAAATGCACTGCTGGAAGGCTGTGGAACTCGAGCCAGGAGGGCCAGGTCAGAGGAAGTAGACACGGGTAGCATGTCCTTGGGGACTCTGTCTTGCCCTAGTTCTTTTTTAAAAAAAAATATTTTACTTTTATTTATTTATTTGAGAGAGAGAGAAAATGAGGCAGATAGAAAGAGAGATAAAAAGAATGGGCATGTCAGGGCCTCCAGACATATGTACCAGCTTATGCATCTGGCTTGTGTTAGTGGCGGGAACACACCATAGCCATGTGCTGGGGAACATCCTTCCCTACTCAATTGCTCACTCAGTGGTGCCACACTAAAGCCTGGCATTAGGCATGGTAGGAGTTTACATATTTGCATGGACAGCATGGAACCCAACAAAGCAGGGCTTCCTTGGCAAACAGAACTGTTGCTGGGCATTGGCACAGCCCTGGAGTGGCCGGGGTGGACTGGCCAGCAGTGGAGTGAAGCCGGAGAACAGTGGGAGTCCCCCTGCTATGTCTGCGTCTAAAGCGTCCCTCACAGGCGCTTGTGTGTGAATACTTGCTCCCGCCGGTACTCTGCTCTGGGAGGTGGTGTAATCCTCAGGCCCAGCCGGCAGGAGGGAGCCATTCAGGGTGGTGCCCGAAGGCTTTAGCCCAACCCTGCTCTGGTTCTGCTCTTTGCTTCCTGGTTAGCATTGATGCGAACAGCTGCTGCCCCTTGCTCCTACTGCCGTGGGCTGGGACACTGCACCTGGCACGCTCTGCTGTGCCAGGCTGCCACCCTAGGAACTGTGAAGCAGACAGGAAGAAGAGACTGGGTCTCAGAATCCCCTCCAAGGTCATGCCCCCGACCCCAGTGACCCAAGTGCCTGCCAGAAGGGCCCCTGTTCTGAAGGCCCTTAGTGTCTCCTAATATTACCACCTGGGACCACGCCTGTAACACGTGGACATTTGGGGGAGATTATCCATATTCCTAACAGAAAAGAGGTAGCAAAGGGGCATTAGCCAGGGCTAAATTATCAAAGAACATTCCCAGAGGGGTGAATTAAAACAAAGCATAATGACTCCTGCAGGAAACTGCCACAGTGAAGCCCTCTGCTTGTAGGCTAACTTTTAAAAAAATCACAATTAGAGCCCAGAAAGATGAGATGGTTCAGCAGTTAAGGCACCTGCCTGCAAAGCTTAAGGACATGAATTTGATTTCCCAGTACTCACGTAAAACCAGGTGCACAAGGTAGCACATTCGTCTGAGTTTGTTTGCAGTTGGTAGAGGCCCTGGCATGCCCATTCTCTCTCATCCTTTTTCTACCTCACTCATTCACACTGTCTCAAATAATACAAATAAAATGCTTTTAGTGCCAATTAGGCCTGGAGTGGTGGCACACGCCTTTAATCCCAGCACTCAGGAGGCTGAGATAGGAGGATCATCACGAGTTTGAGGCCACCCTGAGAATACAGAGTGAATTCCAGGTCAGCCTGGGCTAGAGTGAGACCCTACCTTGAAAAACAAAACAAAATTAAAAACCCAATTAGAATGACAGAAATGAAATGAGTAGATGCAATGGAATAAAACTTCCCCACCCCAGGAAAACAAGCAGGTTCTAGGAGTACCCCAACAAAACCCCAGACCTCACACTCCTGGAGGAGGCAGACTGAGAAGTGAAAATGTACACGTCGCCAGCAAGTGGACAATGGGCAGTCCTTCTGCCGTTCAGATGAGGCTGGGGCTGACCGAGGGTCTTCACTTCTTCTCTTTCCCCTCCCACCTCTGTCCCCCACCCACAGAAGGACCATCCGCAGAAATATGCAAGTGAGTCCTCGACAACTCCCACGGCCGCCACAACGATGTCCCGCTGAGCACATGACTTCAGGAAGTTGATTTTCTCATAGTTCTGAAATTAAGGTTTCAGCAGACTTGGTTTCCTCTGGGTTCTCTCTCGCTGCCTTGGAGATAGCTGCCTGAGCACAAGAACTTCATGGTCCTCTCGCTATTGCAGTTTCAGAGCTAGAGCACCAATGCGCTGGAGTCCCAACAGCCCAGGCTCAGCCACTCTCTCAGCGCACGAATGAGAGAGGTGAGCCGCCGTGAAAAGCAGAGAAAGACTGAATCGCGGCGACACACTGGGCAGTGCCCATGCCCATCTCTGAAGCACCAGCATGAACTTGACATCTAAATAGCGAGAACTGAGGATGGAGCGGGAGCGGTGGCGCACGCCTTTAATCCCAGCACTCGGGAGGCAGAGGTAGGAGGATCACCGTGAGTTCAAGGCCACCCTGAGACTACATAGTGAATTCCAGGTCAGCCTGAGCTTGGGTGAGACCCTACCTTGGGAAAACAAAAACAAAAAACTGAGGATGAAAAGGACAAGAGGTGTATATAATTAAGTAAGCCTGTCAGGGTGTGGGCTGAAAAACCCACCACAGTGCTGAGAAGTATTCCAACCTAGGCGAGACATCTCTATCACACCCTCCAAGGCTCAGGGACCATGTGGAAAATGAGGTGGAAAAGACGTCAGAGCCAGAGGACGGCGACGGGTGCTTACAATACTGCCTTCCAGACAGAAAGTGGCCATGCATGATATTCATGATGCCACCAACACATGGTTTAAGTGGAAAACAATGACGACATGGAAATACAAGAGAAAATGGTTGGAAAGAAGGCAGGATTCAGTGGAAGGAGCATTTGGGAGGGAGAAAAGAGAGGTGGCAAGAGGGAATACAGCAACCATGGTATACCGTCGATATGTCAATAGTTGTTAATAAATAAGTTGTTATAACAACTGTTTTTTTTTTTTTAAAGATATATGTGCTAGAGAGATGGATTAACAGCTAAAGTGCTTGCCTGCAAAGCTTGAGAAGCCTGAGGATCCAGGGTCAGTTCCTCAGGACTCATGTAAGCATAATAGCTAGTGACAGGGCTGGAGAGATGGCTCAGCTGTTAAGGCGCTTGTCTGCAAAACCTAAGGACCCATGTTCAGTTCCCTAGTACCCACATAAATAAAGCCAGATATACTGAGTGGCTCCTGCATCCAGAGTTCGTTTGTAATGGCAGGAAGCTCTGGGGCACCCATACTCTCTCTGTGTCTGCACCCCCTCTCTCAAATAAGTAAACATTTTTTTTAAAGTTTCAAAAAACTAACTAGTGACCTTGAGGTACCTTTGAGGACTGTGTGCACTCAAGTGAAGAGTCCATGCTTTTTACCAAAACCCTTTTCTGAAATGTCTTGTATCCCTCTGCGTGACCAGTTCCAGTTTCTTCTGAGAAAGACAGCACACGAGGTTAGGCCCCACCTCATTTCACTTTACTATGGTTCCCCTTCCAAAGAGCTACCTCCAAAGATGGCCACAGCCGGACTAAAGACTCCAGCCTGTGGACTTTAGCGGGGAAGGGCCACACACAGTTCAGCCCATCAGAGCCACGCATATCTGAGGGGGCTCAGGAAGCAGAAGTGGGACCCTGGGAGGCAGATGGCAGCAGCCGGAGCCGAGACCCAGAAGCCGAGGAAGCCTGCGCGGGTGCGAGCAGACGCGCGTGTCATCTTGGTGCCGCCGGCGCCTCGCGCTTAGTCTGGCACGGAGCACGCGTGAAATTTATTTTTTCTTTTTCGTTTATTTATCTTTGATTTTAGACTCTTTGAGACAGGGCCTCACTGTGTAGCTCAGGCTGTCCATGAGCTCTCGATGCTCTTATCCTCACCTCCTGAGTGCTGGATTTATAGGTGTGCAGCACCACATCCCGCTGGCAATAAAGTATTTTCTAACCAAGACACGCTTTTCTAGACACAACGCTATTGCACACTTAGTACACTATTTTATAGTATAGGCATAACTTTACAAATATTTACTTACAGAAAGAGAGAGGAAGAGAGAATGTGCACACCAGGGCCTCTTGCCATTGCAAATGAACTCTAGAAACCTGTGCCACTTTGCGCATCTGGCTTCTCATGGATACCGGGGAAGAGAACGTGGGCCTGCAGGCTTTGGAAGCAAGCACCTTTAACCACTGGGCCATCTCCCCAGCCCTGAACATAGTTCTACATGCACTGAGAAACAAAGCTTCTTATGGCTGGTTTTATTGCAATATTTGCTGTATTACAGAGGGTGAACTTGCAGTATGTCCAAGGGCAGCCTGTAGAATTGATGAAACATTTGTCAATTAGTACCTTCCCTTTTTATCATTATTTACTTGCCCATAATATTCGATGTGGGGTAGGAGAGGTGCATCTCTGTATGTTTGACATTTTATATAATAGAAGCCTCAAAAACAAAGGGAGGTCATCCCAGCACTCGGGAGGCAGACATGGGAGGATCGCTGTGAGTTTGAGCCCACCCTGAGACTACACAGTGGATTCCAGGTCAGCCTGAGCTAGAGTGAGACCCTACCTTGAAAAATCAAAATAGATAAATAAATAAAATAAAGGGAGGTGCTAAGAACGGTTCTCTGCCTGGGACCTTTCTAGCCATGCTACGCCAGGCCAGGCAATCTGGCATTCATTCCCTCGCCCCCTTGCATGGGGGTCTTTTAGTTGCACGTTCCCTCGCCCCCTTGCATGGGGGTCGTTTAGTTGCAAGGATGCTGGGGTCCCAGCAAGTGCCAAGAAAGCTTCCTCACGGTTGCTTCTGCAGCCAAGGACACTGTAGCCAGTTCCTGACAATTCACACCTGTTGTGTTTAAATACTTCCTGTTGGATGGGCCCCTTTCCCACCAGGCCTCGATGGCAGCTGGCATGGAATTCACTTCTAAGGACCTCAGGTTTGTTTTTTTTTTTCCCCTTTCCTAAGAATATTTTAGCAAGTGGCCAATTGCTTTGGGAGAATATGAAGAAGAGAGGTATTTCAGTAAAAGGCAAAAAAAAAAAAAATTTTTTTTTTCTCTCTTCTCAGGAAGAACACAGTGTGGTTCCACCTCAGTAATGAACCTAAGTCCTTATTCAGACACCGTGATGAGCTTAAACAGTGAGTATGAAAGGATGGTGAATAAATTGCTATTATGGGCTGGAGAGATGGCTTAGTGGTTAAGCACATGCCTATGAAGCCTAAGGACCCTGGTTCGAGGCTCGGTTCCCCAGGACCCACGTTAGCCAGATGCACAAGGGGGCACATGCGTCTGGAGTTCGTTTGCAGTGGCTGGAGGCCCTGGCGTGCCCATTCTCTCTCTCTCTCTCTGCCTCTTCCTCTCTCTCTGTCTGTTGCTGTCAAATAAAAAAAAAATAGACATTTTAAAAAAAACAAAAATTGCTATTATGAGGATGGCCTAACGTTGGTACCTGCTTGTAATCTGAGCACTCAGGAAGCTGGACGATCATGAGTTTTGTTGTTGTTGCTTGTTTGTTTGTTTTCGAGGTAGGGTCTTGCTCAAGCCCAAGCTGACCTTGAATTCACTGAATAGTCTCAGGGTCAGGGAGATCCTCCCACCTCTGCCTCTCAAGTACTGGAATTAAAGGCGTGCGCCACCGCGCCCGGCTAGGAGCATGAGTTTGAAGCCAGTGTGGAGCTATGTATCAAGACCCTGACTCATGCAAGCCTAACCAAGTAACCAAAAACACGTCATTCTGTATACTGAGTGCGCCTGCATGTAACACAGCTTGCAGAGAAGCACCAATATCCATCATTTAGTGAGAGGCAAAGGCGATGGACAGCTCTGGACAGTCAGACATAAATCCCCAATGTATTTTGTGTCACCTTTTCTTATTTCCATTGCTTTTCCAGATGTATGTGTGCATGTAGTTTTAAATTTTTTTAACTTTATTTATTTGAGAGTGAAAGAGAGAGGAAAAGAGGCAGAGAGAATGGGCACGCCAGGGCCTTTAGCTGCTGCAAACGAACTCCAGACACGTAGGCCTCCTTATGCATTTGGTTTACGTGGATCCTGGAGAGCCGAACCAGGATCCTTTGGCTTTGCAGGCAAACATCTTAACTGTTAAGCCATCTCTCCAGCCCACGTTTTTGGATTTTTGAGACAGGGTCTCATTACCTAGCCCAGGCTGGCTTTGAACTCATGATCTTCCTGCCACAGTCACTTGGGATGATAGTTATGGATCATCCTGGTCAACTAAAGTTTGTTTGTTTGTTTTTTAAGGCTAAGACTTTAAAATTCTTATTTATTTTATTTATTGAGAGAGAGGGAGGGAGCAGGTAGATAGAATGGACACACCAGGGCCTTCAGCTGCTGTAAACAAACTCAAGACGCATATGCCTCCTTGTGCATCTGGCTTACATGGGTCCTGGGGAATTGAACTGGGGTCCTTTGGCTTTGCAGGCAAATGCCTTAGCCACTAAGCCATCGCTCCAGTCCTGTTTTGTTTTGTTGAATGGGCCAAACTCTCCTCCTGCTTTGTGCCGCTTGTCATTGTTGGCGGATTCCATGGTACCCTTTCCTTGGCGTAACTGATCAGCTGCAGGAAGGCTCATAGCTAGTAAACTGATGGAAAACAACTGACAAAGATGTAACCTCCAAGTGTGTCAGGTGACAGCACCCAGGGCAACACGCGGAAGGAACAGCACCAAAGGCTGAGCTCACCCGCTAAGCTGGCTGTGGCATTCTTGGAGCAAATCTGGGCATATGGCGCCATAATGGAGCATGAATTTACATCACCAGAGATATATGAGAGAGATTAGAATTTCATCTGTAAGCACATACTGCATGGCAAAAAAAAAAAGAAAAAAAAACAATTAGGATTCTGCTTTGTAGTACAATGAGAAATTAGATCCTTTTTGGTGGAGTGTGGGCTCCCTCTGCTGCTGGAATGTGACACCAGGCCCTCTGGTGCCAGAGACGGTGGCCTTGTCCTGGGAAGAAGTGATGGATGGGGCTGAAGATGGCAGAGGAAAAACTTTTTTAAAAAACAATTTTTTTTATTTATTTATTTGAGAGCGACAGACACAGAGAGAAAGACAGTCAGAGGGAGAGAGAGAGAATGGGTGCGCCAGGGCTTCCAGCCTCTGCAAATGAACTCCAGACGCGTGTGCCCCCTTGTGCATCTGGCTAATGTGGGACCTGGGGAACCGAGCCTCGAACCGGGGTCCTTAGGCTTCACAGGCAAGCGCTTGACCGCTAGGCAATCTCTCCAGCGCTCCCTCTTTTCTTCCCTCTCTCCCTCCATGCATCCCTTTTCTTCTTTCCTTTCCACTCTCCCTTCCTTTCTATGAACTTCCAGCGGCTGCCTGACATGGTACCAAAGAGATTGTGTCCCCCAGAAAGGCCTCTTACCTTCCCACCCCTCACACACACACAGACAAGCAATGCTTCCCAATATATATGGCAGGGCCCACTCCCAGACTCCTCCTGCCTGGACAGTGGCCTCTTCTCAGGCAACAGCAGGACATTTCCAGGCGGCCATCTTGACAGCAGAAACATTTGAAAGTGGCGACTCTGACATGGCTAAAGTGAGCCGGCTTCTGCTGCAAGGGGGCATGTCACTAGGGTGGTGTGAGCTCCAGCCCAAAGGCAGGCAGAGGGCTCTCAGCTGTGGCCGGCCCAGCTTGCTGCCAGTTCCTCCACGCTGGCTGCTTTTTGGTGTTGCTGGCTGGCAGTGTCTGCTCTCTCTGCTTGGACTTATGAAGGTGAGCAAGCTTCTTCCACCACTGATATAGCTCCCCTTGGATCTGTGAGCTTGAAATGAATCCCTTCCTCCCATAAAGCTGTGTTTGGTTGGATGTTCATCCCAGCAACGTGAGTTCCCACTATTTATTCTTACCACATGTTCCCGCCATGATGAAGCTTCCACTTAAGACTGCAAGCCTAGGGCTGGAGGGATGGCTTGACGGTGAAGGTGCTTGCCTGTGAACGTCTAAGGACCCAGGTTCAATTCCCCTGTACCTCCATAAGCCAAATGCACAAGGTGGTACATGTGTATAGAATTTGTTTGCAGTGGCTAGATTCCCTGGCATGACCATTCTCTCTCTCTCTCTCTCTCTCTCTCTTTCTCTCTCTCTGGGTCTAATAAATAAATAAAAATAAAATCTTTTAAAAAAAGAGCTGGTAAATGTATATACTATGCAGAGGGAAAGGTAGACAGAAAAAAAGACAGAATGGACACATCAGAGCCTCCAGCCACTGCAAACAAACTACGGATGCATGGGCCGCTTCGTGCATCTGGCTTTACGCAGATCCTGGGGAGTCGAACCCGGGTCTTCAGGCTTTGCGATGCAAGAGCCTTTAACCGCTGAGCCCTCTCTCCCAGCCCCTAGGTGGCTATTTGATAACAGGGTCCAGGCCTGGCCCAGCCGGCGCCCGAACACCCAGAGGCAGGCAGCCCGCGCTTCGGCGGGCGGAGGAGGTGGGGGTTCTCTGCGGAGAGCGGCCCTCGATCGCAGGATCGGCGCTCTCCGCGGCGCCCTGGCCGGGGCGGGCGGGCTCGGCGTTCGGCTGGCGCGGGCTGGCGCGGCGCGCGCGTGCGCGGTGGCGGTCGCCGCGGGGCCGGCGGGCGGAGCGCAGGGCGGCGCCATGGCGGACGAGGAGCTGGAGGCGCTGCGGAAGCAGAGGCTGGCCGAGCTGCAGGCGAAGCACGGGGTGAGCGGGCGGCCCGGCCCGCGCGGGGCCCTGTGGGCGGGGAGCCTCCCCGGGTCGCCCTCGGCCCTCGGGGCCTCGAGCTCGGAGCTGGTCCAGCGGGGCCGGGATGTCCGCGTCCCGGGGATGCTCGGCCGCCCGCGCGGTGCCCGAGGCCCGCGCCGGACCGGCCGCCCGGTTTCCTAGAAGCCCCTCCCCGCTCTCAAAAGTAGGGGGGACAGCCGGGCGTGGTGCCGCACCCACGCCTTGAATCCCGGCACTCGGGAGGCAGAGGTGGGAGCATCGCCGTGAGTTCGAGGCCAGCCTGAGACTGCAGAGTGAATTCCAGGTCAGCCTGGGCTAGAGCGAGACCCTACCTCGAAAAGACAAAAAAAAAAAAACAAAAAAAACACAAAACAAAACCAGTAATGTTCATGTATTGACAAAAGAAGCTGTGCCGGGCGTGGTGGCGCACGCCTTGAATCCCAGCAGTCGGGAGGCAGAGGTGGGAGCATCGCCGTGAGTTCGAGGCCACCCTGAGACGACAGAGTGAATTCCAGGCCAGCCTAGGATAGAGAAACCCTACCCTACCTCGAAAAAACAAAAAAGAAGGAAAAGAAAAAGGAGTAGGATTTCGTAACCAGCCTAGCGGCTCAACTGTCCAGGGAAGGAAGGTTCGAGTTCGCAGACAGCGGTCTATTCGATTGTGACTTTTTAGAAGCCCCGTTCACGCTTAGCCCGAGACTGAGGTGCATTGAGGGGTGGGGTGCCCGCCATCCCCAGCTTTGATAGATTTACCAGAAACGTAGTCGCTGAAACATGTCGCGTTGCCTTTTGTGAGACCCTGCTGTCATTTATTAGGCGAGCTGGCCCTGCCACACCGGGAGCCTATGATGTCAGAAAGGAAAATAGGTCCTGTTACATTTTTCTCATTTGTTTATTTGGACGTAAGCTCTCCCTCCGTAGCCTAGGCTGGCCTGTAACTCAGGATCTTTCTGCCTCAGCCTCCGAGTACTAAGTAGGGTTATGCGCTCCACCCGTGGTTCTTGCAAAGCTTCCAGAAAGTAAACTTTTTTTTTTTTTTCTCCAGGATCCTGGCGATGCTGCCCACCAAGAGGCTAAGCAAAGGTAGGAGCAGGAACTCCAGCCATTTCTGTAGTAGTTTTAATAGATATGTGAATCTGAAAGGCCATCCGGGAATAGTGATATCTTTCCCATTAAGTCTGCATCAGGATATCTTCCTTTTAAATTTAATTGGATAAATGTGTGTGGAGCCCTATGTAAATACCCTGGGTTGACGTCACTGGCTGGTGCTTTACTAAGCATGGTAGTAGAACGGCTTCAAAGGGAGGCTGAGGCTCACCTGGGTGCAACACCTCACAGGCAGCATGAACTTACGCTGTTCTGTTAAGTTACCCTACCACGTGGCACAGCACCCACAGACGGGCAGATATTCAGTGGCAGTTCACTGGGTGCATGTGATGCCCTACCATAGTACTGTTTTTAAAAATTGTGGTAAGAGGGCTGGAGGAATGGCTTAGCAATTAAGGCATTTGCCTGCAAAGCCAAAGAACCCAGGTTCGATTCCCCAGGACCTACGTTAGCCAGATGGACAAGGGAGCGCATGTGTCTGGAGTTCGTTTGCAGTGGTTGAAAGCCCTGGTGTGCCCATTCTCTCTCACTCTGGCCCTCTTTCTGTCAAATACATAAAATATTTTAAAATTGTGGTAAGAAATATAAAACTGTCACACCATGTTTGAGTGTAGAATTCATTAGTATTTGTTCCATCCACATTGCTGTGAAACTCCTCTTAAAAGGTTTCTCTTGGATGTGTGGCTTGGGTGTGGCAGCTCATGCCCATAACGTCAGCACCTGGGAGGCTGAGGTAGGAGGATGACAGGTTCAAAGCTTGCCTGGGCAACTTAGCAAGACCCTGCCTCCAAATGAAACACCTTTAAAAGGGAGGCTGGGGAATGTAATGCAGGGGTCGAGAGATGGCCTACCATACAAGAAGCCCTGCGTTTAATCTCCATCACTGTAAGAACAGACAGGCTAAACTGCAGTGCATCTTACAGCCCAGGACATTGTAGGTTCAGGAGAAGAAAATGATTGTAGTTCGTAGTTCATGGCAGAGCTAAACTGTCCAGAAGCTATGAGGAAATCACCTGTGGAAGTGAGTTTTTTAAGTCCAGCTCCACAAGCCACAGATACTGGGCACACCCAGCCCCAGCGCTCCTTTTGACTCAGCTGGAATGTCTCTGCTGTGGTCTGCTCTCTGTGTTAGCTTCCTTGAAGGGCTTCATTAGAAATAAGAAAGGAAGAAAATTCTTTTGAAAAAGGTCAGGAGCCAACTGTGGTGGCATGCACTTGTAATCTTGCTCAGGGAGCTGAGGGAGGAAAGATTTGAGAGCTTGAGGCTAGCCCTCGGCTACGTAGTGAGTTCCAGGCCAGCCTGGGAACTATGCTTGTCTCCACAAAAGCTAAAAGGTTTGAAACCAGTGTCTCATGCACTAGTTTGGTAGGTAGGAAGAAAGCAGAGATACAGTTAGAGTTAAGTTTCATTCCTGCAATCACCCCCCCCCAAAAAAAAGGACCCTGGTTTTCCTGGGCCTCAATCACTTTTAGCTCTTTCATGGCCTCCGTAGGCCCCAGCCTCACCACTAGGGAAAGCACACAGGTAGGTCACTTGGTCTAGTGGCTCATGTTCGGCTGCACACTTGCAGCATGAGCCATGGTAGGTACTTAAGTTGCTGTGAAACATAAGGAAATGTGGTTTTCTGCCATGCTGGTAGGTGTACACCTGTGTAATACAGAGCTGGCTCCTGAAGGCAGAGGCCCCTAGCATTGCAGCCTGTGTACCACCATTAAGGCGTCCCTTAACAAATGGAATACAGTTTGTTCAGTAGGTATGCTGACAGCTTAGTTCTAATTTTGCCTGACCTGTGTTTTGTTGTAGGGAAGCAGAAATGAGAAACACTGTGTTAGCCCAAGTTCTGGATCAGTCAGCCCGGGCCAGGTGTAAGCACTTTCTGTTTCCTTATTCCCATAACATTGGCTTGAGCTAGTTAGATGGATGGAGATTTTATATACATATATAAATGTATATATAAGTATAAATATATATAAATATATATATATATAAATTATATATATATAAACAGACATTTCATTTACAGATAGCAATGGCTGTACACACATATATGTACATATATGTGTATATGGTGTATATATATATGGCTGTACATATATGTGTATACTATCTGTAAATGAAATGTCTGTTTAAAGATACTCAAAATATACATTATCTAAGAATTGTAAAGTTCATAAGCATAGAAAACCAGTTTTAAGTCATGATTGCAGCCATGTGTGGTAAGATATGCCTTTAACCCCAGCACTCAGGAGGCAGAAGTGGGAGGATCACTATGAATTCAAGGCCAGCCTGAGGCCACATAGTGAAATCCAGGTCAACTTGTTAGAGACCTTACCTCAAAAAAGAAAAAAAAAAAAACACACATGATTGCAGCTCAGCTACCGTGTGCTGTGGAGACGCCCGTGGAGTGCATGTTCAGCAGACACGGGTGGCTCTGCTCCCGGCAGCCAGTCAGTCACAGGGTGCTGCTGGCTGTTGAGAGGGGTGATGGGGAGCCAGAGATTGAAAGCACTCAAGGTACTGTCATGTTCAGATTTTCTTAGTAAAGTGAGAGGGAAAACCATGTGAAAGGGAAGGAAGGAGAGAGTCGTCAGAATAGCCGAGTGTCTTCCGCGTTTGGGAAGACCAGTCTTGAGCAGCACGGGTCGCAGCGGGAATCACAGTCGCTTTCCAGCAGCCGTCTAGGAAGGCGGGAGGCTAGGGCCAGGCCTTCGCTCTGCCACCACCACTGCTGCTGAAGGACTGACTGACAGGCCAGCAGGCTTTGGTTTTCTCATTTTTAAGAGAGGCAACATCCCTGTCTGCTGTCCCTTTCACCCATTGACAGACACCTGCATTGTGATGTCCTTTGGAAATGTTAGTGCATGGTTTGAAGGTCTGATTGGTGCATTTAGTCTTGATGCCTTTTTCATTTTTTTTTTTTCAGTAAGTAACTTAGCACTTGTAAAGCCTGAAAAAACTAAAGCAGTAGAAAACTACCTTATCCAGATGGCAAGATATGGACAGCTCAATGGGAAGGTAACTCTGCTTTAAGGGAACTTTGTATATGTTCTAAAATCTTGGCTTTCCTAACTGTTTTCATACCTGAATATAAATTTCTTGTTGACTCTGAAAAACATTTTAAAGGTGAGAGCAATCACCCGTGTTGCCAACCCTGACTGATGCTTGCCCATCCTAAGACGCGTGTGTGGGCTGGAGAGATGTCCCAGCTGTTAGGAGCACTTCCTATGCAAGCCTGAGAGCCCCGAGCTCCATCCCCAGGAGCCACATAACATGGCTGTGGCCATGCGTGTCTGGAGCCCCGTCCTGTAGGGGAGAAGTGGAGCTTGTGACGGCGGTGGTGGTAGTTAAGCTGCCCGTGGACAGGCGGTGCACCTGTACCTGTGGCCCTCACACGGTGGCCACTGCCGGCCTGTGGTGATGAGGACATTCACAGGCTCCGAGCCGCGACCTTCCTGAGCAAGCCGCCTCCACTCCTGACTGCTTCTGCCGTCCCCTAGAAACCAGGACAGGGCCGTCTGCTCCGGGCGCTCTTTAAAACAAGACTCCGACTGTCTGCTTGGGGCGCTCTTTAACACTTTGTTTTTCTTGCTATTCTAGGTGTCAGAACAAGGCTTAATAGAAATACTTGAAAAAGTAAGCCAACAAACAGAAAAGAAAACAACAGTTAAAGTAAGTGTCTTGGGGCGTGTGTGGCCACAGACAAGGCTGGTGCTCAGAGTTCAGTTCTGAATTTGTCTCTAAGCACTCGTCCTGACCCCTAGACCATAACTCTTGTTCTTGTAACACACGGGCAGCCAGAAAGGCTGGCACGCTGTGTGGAGAAGGTTGTAATTGTTGAGGCTCTCACCACTGCGGTCCCACCCCTCCCCACCCCCTGGTTGTATTAGACACTAAGAGCCTTGCTTGCCGTGGTAGCAGTGTTACTTAGGAAATCCTGAGTTATGTTTTATTAAACACATTCTGACAGTCATTTAACCCTTCCCCCCCCCCCCCAGTTCAATAGAAGAAAGGTAATGGACTCGGATGAAGATGACGATTACTGAATAAAAGATGTTCAGGGACTTGATGGAGTCGTTCTGGGCAGTTACATACAATCCGTTACGTATTTACTTTGTTTACTGTCTATATATGCCTTTTGGAAAATAAACTTGTTATGCAAACTCAAGCAGTCTGGGCGTGTTAGTATCATGAATAAGTGAGCAGAGATATGCATTTTAATTATTTTCCCTTCCTACCAGAAGTGTTTAAATGTGGTTGCAGCTGTGACATTAGTATGAGGTGGGGACATGTCCTTAGGAGAAGTGGACTGTGCCAGTGAGTCAGAAAGAAGAAAACCACAGCTGTGGCAGCAAGCGACGTCATGGGCAGCAGAATCTGCTTTAATGCCTGACCTGTCTTGTGTTCCTAAGATGTAAGTTCTAAAAGCAGGTGAGTTCTCCTGCAGGTAGTACTTGTAATATTAGAAAATTACAGCTTTGATCTCTTTTATAATCTACCTTTCAAAGGCACTGAAGTTAGGTTACCTAACAAATGCCATTCCTATCCAAAACAGCCAGTGATGCTTCCAGCAAAGTAGCACATGCTGGTGGAGAAACAGCGTGCGTGCCTGTAAGATTCCTTCTCTTGAAGGTCCCACGTGAGACAGTTAAGCAGGCACATACCGTGCTGTGTTCTGGGCAACTCAGTGACGAAGGTCGGGCTGAAGGCAGACCCACACTCCCTTGTGCTTCCAGTAGGTTATGAAAATGTTCACTCATAAGTGTAAATCATAAACTTATTTAAGTGTCTTAATTCTAACATGTAATAGTAATAGTAGGAACTCGGCAGGAAAGCAGTGGGAAGTGAGCTGTGTGGCGCTGCTGGAGCCAGGCAGCAGAGCAGGTACTGACAGTCTTAGCTTCGGTCAGCACCTGCTCGTCCATGGGTTCGCTGTCTGAGATTGTACTGGGGCTAGAATGGCTGACATTTCTGCATAAAGAAATGGACCAGTAGGACTGTCCGTTCTTAAGGGTAGAAGTGTCATGGTCCAAATTTGTTAAAACAAAATCCTAATTACAGGAGCTGGAGAGGTGGCTCAGTGGTTCAGGTTCTTGCCTACAAAGCTAACAACCCGGGTTTGGTTCCCCAGCCCCCATGAAAAGCCATTATGTATGAAGTGGCACTGGATGCACGAAGTGACGTTTGCGTCTGGAGTTTGTTTGCGGTGGCTGGAGGCCTTGGTGTGCCCATCTGTCTCATGTCTGCTTGTAAATAAATTAATATATTTTTAAAAAAACCTAATTACAGGTAAATTTCGTGTTAGGGCTCATACAAAAGTGCTAGAAAGACCTGAGTTGGTTGTCACCATGCTTAGTTTCAGGCTTTCTCTTCCAGAAGCCTCACTGTCCCCATGACAGCTACTGCTTAAGCGTGTTAAGACTGCCACACTCCTGACTTTCAAAGACCCCCCCCACATACCAGAGGGAAAACAGGGTCTGTAGACAAGGACAAAGGTCCCAAAGTCACCACCCAAGGGTGGAGTGCACTCTGGCCTAGGGAAAGTGGAGTGGCCATCCCAAGTCTTCTTATTGTAAGTCAGTGAGCTGACGACTGGAACTCAAAACGTTACAGAAAACAGAAGTTGGGCCATCACCAATTTCTAAACTGCCACCTTAAGCTTGTCTTTCCTTCCAGTACAGAATGAGCTGAAGCATTTGGAAATCATCAAAGTAGATGGCTCTCTCAGGTGCAGAGTCAGCAACAAATGCATTATGAGGGGTTGAGGCGGCTCAGCAGTAAAGGCTTGTGAAGCATGCTGGCCCAGGTTCTGTCCCCAGCACCACGGTGAAAACCCAAGTGGCAAGTGCAATTTAATCCCCAGGAGGGCCTCTGACAGTGAGGGGTGGAGCCAGAGGACAGTCTTGACAGCCCTTTGCAGCAGCAAGAGACTGTCCCACAGAAGGTGGAGCAGACACCTTGAAGTTGTCTTTCACCTCCACACATGCTGGGGCCCGCGTGCACAGCATACAATTAATAGTTAAAAATTGCATCTTGAGAATGTGTACTGATAAACTGATCATTTGAATGCTAGAGAACCACAGCAACTTAATAAAGTGGTTTTGCTTAAAAATGGAACAGGAAAAATAGAAGGAATGGTGACCATCAGCTCGTTTTCTGTGTACCAGGAAGTTCCTGTGCTCTCAGCTACTCAGGAGGCGGAGCAGTAAGGCTGAAAGTTCAAGGCCTGCCTAAAGCTGCAGAGTAAATTCAAGACCAACCTGGGCAACTTAGCCAGCCTCCGTCACAAAAACCTCTAACAACAGGGCTGAGGGGCTGCTCAGAGTACACGTCTAGCACGCAGAAGGTCCTAAGTTCAGTGCCGCACAAAGATCCATACAGGCAGGCAGACATATCTTTGTGTGCCCCTGGTCAGGTAGGAGGGAATGCCCGCTGCACGGTAGCTGATTGCCCTTCTCACAAAACCTGCTGTGTCCATCCATTAGGGCTGTGCTCCCCTACCTAAGGCACAGAGAACTGTC
Source organism: Jaculus jaculus (assembly GCF_020740685.1). Classification (NCBI taxonomy): domain Eukaryota; kingdom Metazoa; phylum Chordata; class Mammalia; order Rodentia; family Dipodidae; genus Jaculus; species Jaculus jaculus. Next base: position 4,614,374 of record NC_059108.1, on the reverse strand, counting down.
ACATCAAAGCATCAGAAAATCTTACCCTAACACGCTCAAAAATCATAAAGTTTACTGTTTCTTTTCCATCATTTGGCACATATCCAAGGCACATTGGAAAATTAGAAATCATAAATTACTTTGGTAGAAAAATAATCAGCCCCTCCTTCCTATACATACGCAAGTATAACCCAGAATGTGCACAAAACCATTTCCCTATTACAAAGTTATTTAAAAATGTACTCGGAACAAACCCATGTTTGCAGCTCTAGACCCATAACATAAAAAAATAACAGAATCTATAGAAATTTATAAAAAGGAAGAAATGGCAAATTCTAACTCAAAGTAATGGACCTGGTTTGTGCTGTAAGTTTTGAATTTGAATGAAAAGACTTAAGATGTGCCAGTCTCTCGGACAACCACCCACCAGCTGTGACAAGTGAAAGACGCTCTTAACGGAAAAAGGCATGCCCACCACTGCAGGCGCACGCGTGCCAGGGACGTGCGGTGTGGAACAAGGCTGACGCAGCCTCTTCACTGACAGGAACATCACAACGCATTTAGGCATCTTCTGGTTCAAGCGTTGCATTGCAGAGTCATGTTCTGGGTTCCGCTTCTTCATTCCGAAGGCCCATTCTGCCTCCACAGTACCATGAGAGCCACTCAGCTGCTGCTCTGACTTCTCCGGGCAGGATGCTCCACTTAGGGCCTGCTAACTTGCACATGCCCAGAGGGATAGCACCTTTCAGTAGAGGGAAGTCAGGTTCTGACCATGAAACCTCCCTGTCACCTCAGAAACTGAACATTTGGAAGATAACATCCCAGATTAAGGAGCTGAATATTTCCGGTACTCTCAGGGGCTGTTAGCTTTGCAGAGGAAGAGATGATGTAGGTTTTGTGTAGCAGTCATTCACTCGGCCACTGAAAAGCTTTGGGGAACTTTCTGCTGCAGACAGCCCGTGCCGCTTAGTGGAAAGCAAATTGGTTCTAATACACTCAGGCTCGGCTTATCTTCCTGCGGACTCACTTCTCTGCATCCTGTGGAGACTGGGAAACGTGAGCGTCTTTGGGTGTGGCATGGTGGCTGGCTGGCTGCGGACCCTGGGCTATGGCTGCATCACCCACCGTGTGCCTGCAGAGTGTCCGCCTGGGCCCAGGGGCAGCCTGCCTCAGCGCAGGCCCCTCGTTTCCTTCCTCGGTGCCCTGACATCTGCTCTGGCCGGGCAGGTTCTGCTCCACTGGCTGAAGGAAAAGGGACAATTCAGTTTGGGTCGTCACTGCATATATTTTACTTTTATTTATTTGACAAAGAGGCAGAGGGAGAGAACGGGTGCACCACAGCATATAGCCACTGCAAACGAACTCCAGAAGCATGCACACCCTTGTGCACCTGGCTTTATGTGGGTCCTAGGGAATCAAGCCTATGTCCTTTAGCTTTACAGGCAAGCACATTAACCGCTAAGCCATCTCTCCAGTCCTGCACTGCATTTTTAACCACTGTTATGACAATGGCGGTTGCTCATGAGGATGTCAAATAGTGGGCTCAGAAGTCTAATGCCCCTGTGGTGATGATGATGGACATGGATAGGTACACTCCACGTGCTACAGACACGTAAGTGCTTTGCAGGTTTTCCCAGCTCGTCTTTAGAACTTGGCAGGATACACACCACTGCCATCCCCATGCACCCAGCTGAGAAACAGTAATGGCAGTCACGTCACACAGTGAGGGCCAAGTGAGATTTCAAGCTTGTGGGCTTCCCACACTGGAGGAAGCATGGCGCAAAGCTACAGGAATCAATGTGTCATGTCAGCTGAGCATGGTGGCTCACACCTGTAATCTCCTAGCACCTGGGAGGCTGAGGCAGGAAGATTGCTGTGGGTCTGAAGCCAGCCATAGAATGAGACCATCCTTCAAAAAAATATGCATATTGCTAAAGCTTGTCATGCTAATAAGAACTACAGATTCCCTGAAATGGCTTAGACGTTGTACATGTCTCATGTCACATCCGCTACTCTCCTCAGCAATCTGGGAAGGCGTGTTTCTGAGAAGAGTCACTCACAGTAGTAGACTGTAAACTGGGCTTCCGTTTATGGTTCAGAGACTCGGTAGAGCAAGAGGCGGCGGCCACATGTGGAACTGTCTAACGTGGACGTGGCTGGGCTGTGGCTTCCCCACCTCTTTGTTCTTACTGCGGAGAGCGCCAAGGCACTGCATCTACCACACACCCTGGCCTGCAGCTTCCTGCGCATGCACAGCTCCCACATTCCTTGTACTTGGCCTGTCTCACTGAAGAGCTGAAGTTTTACCTGGTGCTAATTCTTTCAGTGAAGGGGGTAAGGACATGAGGTGACTTTCACGGAGAAATGTGTTTATTATGGACTATTTTTGAAAAGCCCAGACTTTAAAAATTGTAAGCCAGTGTACTCACCTCATGCAAAGAACCTTCAGTGAGGTTAGGCACACTTCTGTCTCTTGCCATAATCTCCCCTGAAGTCCTTTCCCTGAAACCCCAAAATAAGCATTAATCCAAGTGTTTGGGTTAGTGGTGCGAAGTACTCTGGTTGGCCACAAGGTGGCAGCACTGCGTGGCACTCGGGCAGATTGGCCAAGGCCCGCTTCCACCATAAGCGATCAGGGCTGGCCATACAAAAATCCACTTGAACTTGATACTCACCCACACTGTTCCCCTGAGTGAACAAGGTAAAACTGTCTCGTAAAAGGCTCCTCTGGTAAGTTGTACAGTTTTGAGTTCCCTGCAGATAAAAAAATAAAATACCTGAAAACTTAAAAATATTGTTCAGAAATTGCTTTTGGGCCTCAGAGGATCCCTGGGGCTTGCTGGCTTGTCTAACTGAGGTGGTGAGCTCTCCAGGTTCATCAAGGAACCCTGTCTGGAAACAAGGTGGACAGCGACTGAGGAGGACACCCCCCACGGACCTTACTCACAGTATGCATGCAGGCGAGGAGAAGAGGAGTTCTCAGAAGTCGGGACGTGACACACGCCCCTGTGGCCCCGTACGCTCCTCACTCATGACAGTAAACACACTTTTATTTACAGTGAAATGAAGGCTTGGGGTGTGGTTCAGCAGTACAGCACCAACCTACCATGCATGAAGTCCTGGGTCCATGCCCAGTACCACAGACTACACACCCACAGCTTCCCACGAATTTCCAAGTCAGCCCACTGGAGCATGCTAGGGGTGCTTACGTTTTTTCCAGATCTCAGCAGTTACGTGCTCCTTGTGGTCCGTGTCAGCGTCACTCAGCGGGGCTGTATGGCTCGGCCACACACGAAGCAACTCCATGATTTTTGAATTCTGCAAGAAAGGGGAAAGGTCGCCGTAAGCGGTCAGTATTCTCCCGAGAGAGGGGAGAGGTTGCTGTAAGCGGTCAGTACTTTCCCGAGGGAGGGGAGAGGTCGCCATAAGCAGTCAGCATTTTCCCAAGGGAGGGGAAAAGTCACTAAGTGGTCAGTATTTTCCCGGGAGTATTACTTGGGTCTCTATCTCAGGGTGAGGACTGGCTTGACTGCACACAAAGAGATGACCACAAGGGAAACTTCTAGGCCACAAAGCCTGCTGTGTGCCCAAACTGAAGAGAAAGACAAACACCTATGAGGCCACAGTGAGGAATAAACCGCATGCGAGTGGGTGATGGTTACACAAGAGAGGGTTTGGAAATCCCAAGCAGAAAACGTGCACAGTGGCCAGAAGTAATAAACTCCAGTCCTCACTCTAAAGACACAGACCAGGGCTGCAGAGATGGCTTAGTGGTTAAGGCATTTGCCTGTAAAGCCTAAGGTCCAATTCCCCAGGGCCCACATAAGCCAGATGCACAAGATGGCCCATGCATCTGGAGTTCATTTGCAGTGGCCAGAGACCCTGGTGTGTCCATTCTATTTGCCTCTCTCTCAAATGTTTTTAATTTTTTTTTAAGTTTGGCTACATTCCACCTTACTATAAAACCCAGCTCTAAAAACTAACATAAGCCTATAGTTAAGTTGGACTTATAGTGGACTTCCACGTCTCAGCAGCAGACTAGCCACTCGGAGTAGGAAACCACAGACTGAGAAGGCAGGAACCGATCTCCACAACAGATGCCCGCCGCTGGAGAGAAGGCTCCGCTGAGGATGAACATTCTGTTGGAGCGGGAGGAGTTGAAGTCCACAAGGAAACAAGTCTTCATCTCGTTATGGGGCTGGCAAATCCAGCGTTGGACATGCCGAGCCGCTTCCCCGAAGAGCACGTGACTGCATCTGTGCGTACCAGGCCCTTGAAATTACCCAGGAATTCCCAGCACCTGAGCATGCCACCCCAGCTACGTGACCACGGCAAGTTCCCAACCGTGCTGGCACATGTTTGAACACACACAGCCCGGCACAGAGAAGCAAGGGTCAGGCTATCACCACTTTAGCTCTGGTTTGGACGCAAGGACCACTGCAGAGTGCACGGGTGAGGGCGGCCCATCACCTACGTGCTGGGCGAAGTTGGCAGGGGAGCACAGCCTCTTGTTCAGGACATGTGCAGATGCCCCGTGCAGCAGCAGCAGCTCCACCACCAAGGCATGCTTCTCTATGACGGCCAGGTGCAGGGCGGTGTTGCCCTTGTTGTTGGAAGCATTGATGGAGGCCCCACGCTAGGGAGAGAACAGTGAAAGAATGCTGAGAAGTGTTAATGCAGAGCCCAGGTGGTGGGTGGGTGTGCATATGGGTTTCACTAGAAAATTCTTTTTTTTTTTTTTTCCCATGGTAGGGTTGGGATCTAGCCCAGACTGACCTGGAATTTACTATGTAATCTCAGGCAAACCTCCAATTCAAAGCAATACTCCCCACTCTGCCTCCCAAATGCTGGGATTAAAGGCATGCACCACCACACCTAGCTCCCTATAAAATTCTTGTTTCGAGACCTCACTGTGTAGCCCAGGCTGGTCTGGAACTCACTATGACTAGCTCAAACTCGGACTCCTGAGTGCTAGGGTTACAAGTGTGTGATTCATAGAAAAATATTTTGACTTCCCCATGTGTCAAAGGAATTTTCTAGGAGCCACACCGAGAAAAGAATTTATGAATAAAGATGTTCATTGTAACATTTATCAGCAAAGCAGGGAATAAGCACATGTCACTTAAAGGTGCAGACCAGGAAGTTAAAAGAAATTAAAACTCTGAGCCAGGCATGGTGGCACACGCCTTTAATCCCAGCACTCCTAAGGTAGAGGTAGGAGGATCACCGTAAATTCAAGGCCAACCTGAGACTACATAGTGAAGTCCAGGTCAGCCTGGACTTCAGTGAGACTGTACCTTGAAAAACCAAAATAAATAAATACATAATGAAATTAAACTTTGGTATATATATACTAAACCATTAAAACCAAGTTTTTGTTGTTTTTGCTTTTTGAGACAAGGTTGGTTAGTTGCCTCAGCTTCTCAAGTACTGGGTCTACACCACGCTGGGCAGAAATTCTTAGGCAACAATTTTCTATATTGAATAGAAAAGAAATACTGATCTAAAACCCACATACTTCTTCTTTCTCCCTTTTTCTTTTTCCTTTTTTTTTTTGAGGTAGTGTCCTACCTAACCTGGAATTCACTATGCAGTCTCAGGGTGGCCTTGAAGTCATTGCAGATCCTCCTACCTCTGCCTCCCGAATGCTGGGATTAAAGACGTGCACCACCACACCTGGCTAGCACGTTTTGTTTTTTGAGGGAGGGTCCCCCTTTGTAGCCCGGGCTGGCCTGGGAGTCATAAGCCTCCTGAGTGTTGGGATTACAGGAATGTTCCACCACAGCCGACCTGGCTTCTGCACACACCTCAAGTCCACAAAGACAGCTTGTGTTGAGCAGCACGGTTACAGACAAGGTGGGTTTTCTTCAAATCTGTTATACACCATGCCCGACCTTTCGCAAGCGGGGCGGGGCAGTGACAGGACACTCTCACATCACTACCGACTCCCCATGCCAACTGAGGAAGGCCCAAGCCTGCAGCTCAAGCAGCCCGAACTCCTGGACCCTGCACCCCTGACGGTGAGACCCTGCCCTTCCCATCGCAGAAGTACCTGCGGTATCAGGTGGGCCAGCAGCTCTGGGACAGGAGGAAAGGCTGGTGTGCGGGGACGAGCCCATACCTGTAGCAACAGCGCAGCGACTTCGTGATGTCCACCAGAACAGGCGTAAATGAGGGGTGTGTTCCCACTCACGTCCTTTTTATTGGGTTTTGCATTCAAATCTAATAGACATTTCACCACCTAGTCCAAAGGAGGAATAAAAAACAAACACCTTAATTGAAACAAGACAAGAAATGCTCTAAGGTGAAACTGACTTCTCTCTACACCTGCCGAGCAGGCTCCTCAGATACATGGCGACCCTTGGGAGGAAGATGACTGAGGGGAGGGGCCACACTGCCCAGGTGTGTGTCTGGGCTGCTGATGTGCTAGGCTCTGGTGTTTTCCTCTCATCTTCACAACTACCCTGCGGCAGTTTCGCAGTTACTACTTGTGGTGGTTTGGATGTCAATGGCTCCATAACCTTAGGTGTTTGTGACTAAGCCTCCAACTCAGTCCCCGGCTACTGGGGTCTTGGGGCAATAGAGCCTTGCTGGAGGAGGTGCTGCTGGGGACGGGGTTGCGCTGATGAGTCCGGCCCTGCTGGCTGTCGGCAGCTGCCTCAGGCCGTTCTCTGTGCTGCGGATGTGGGATGATGTGAGCCATGATGAAGCTTCCCCTCAAAACTGTGAGCCTGGAATGAATCCTTGCCTCCCATCAGCTGTTTCTGGTCAAGTGTTTTGTCCCAGCAACGAGACTCTAGCTGCTACAGCACTCCAGCTCTGCAGCATAGGAAGCCGATTCTGGAAGCACTCTGCTAGGCGCTTATGAGATGCAGAGTGCAAACATGGTCCTGCCTTTCAAAACTCAGGAGCATGGCCAGGCGTGGTGGTGCACACCTTTCATCCCAGCACTCAGGAGGTGGAGGTAGGAAAACTGAGCTCAAAGCCAGCCTGGCACTGAGTGAGTTGCAGATCAGCCTGGGCTAGAGTGAGACCCTATCTTGAAGAAAAAGAAAAAAAAACAACAACTTATGATCAAGGAAAATGAAACTATTTTCCCAAAGAAAAACAGAACTTTAAAAAACAGGATGTTAGTAAAATGAAATGAAATTTACAGAAAAGTGGGTTCACCTGGAAAACATATTAAGTGAGGTAACCCAGGCTCAGAGAGAGACATGGCGCATGTTTTCATATGTGGATTCTAGCCTTTAGTTTTCACGTGTGTTTTTAGGTGAAAGTTAGTGTAAGTCACAAACCTAGAAAACAGAACATGCGAGTGGGCAAAAGTGGTCTTAAGGGGACAAAGAGAGATAGAAAGAGAAGTTCCAAAATCCTCTCTTGGGCCCTGACTATAGGGCCATGACATTCTTTATAAAGCACCAAGTGTTTGGCCCAGCCCCGGGGGCAGCGCCATGACCAGCATGCACCTCCTGCTGGGATTCCAATCAGGGACAGCTCTGCCCCGCCCGCCTGCCGACCACATGGCAGTGGGGTGCTTCTCCCCCAGGGGTCGTCAGAGCTCAGCGGTCTTGCCTCGGGGTGGAGAGGACGGACACGAGGTTCTGGCTCAAATTGAGCCTTTCCTACACGGCTCAGGACACAGCCCATACCTGAAAGTGGCCCTTCTGGCTCGCCAAGTGGAGTGGGGCAGCTTGGCTTGTGTCTCTGGCACCCACCCTGGCACCATGCTTCACCAGGAGGAGGACAAGGTCTGCCCGGCCGTGCAGGGCAGCCACATGCAGTGGGGAGAGGCCGTCCTGGTTGGTCACATTCACACTAAGGCCGCTGGCAGGAATCCGTGGCAGCTTCTAGTCAACACAGAGGGTGGAAACAGGTGCCATCAGCACGCACAGAATCAGGCCAGGGGAGTGGAAGCCTTGGTCCCCAAGGCGCCTGTTGAAACTTTGGGATCACAACAGGATCCAGACCCAACACTTCCCCCACACACCCCACCCCCAGGCTAAGAGAATTCCTACTCCTTCAGAAAGGTGCCAACTTCTGATTTAATAACGCCAGCCCCTATTATCATGCCCTCATGCCCGGGCACTCAATGGAGGCAATCAGGCCTGCTCAATAACCAACCAGTGCTCAGAGGTGTCTGAAATCTACGGCTAAGCAAAGAGATCTCCCTTTTGTTTTGCGTGTGTAACAGCGTGAGTGTGTGGTGTACGCACGCGTGTGTGCCCGTGTGGCACCCTACATGCTCATCGGTGGTTGGTGGCTGGAGCGGGAAGCTGGGTGTCTCGATCCAGTGCCCGCCTGCCCATTCTTATTTGAGCCCAGATCTCTTAAGGAGCCTGGAACTTGCTGTTTACCCCAAAACCCTACCCCAACCCCCTGCAAGCTGTAGCCGTCCTCAGGTCTCCATTGCCCTGCAGACCTGGGGTTACAGACACGCGTGGCTAAACCCAGCTGTCGATGTGGGTCCAGGGACTGAACCCCAGCAGTCGCTCAGGCCCTCACACTTGCCCAGGGGTCCGCCCTGCAGCTCTGTCTGCCTCTGTTGCCGCGGGCTCGCTCTCCTGCTATCCAGCGCGCAGGCAGCCCAGGCCACCCTCAGCTAACCCATCCCCCGCCCCTCGGGGACCGCCTGGGCACAGCCGCAGAGGTGCCACGGGGCTGAGGTGAGAAGCGAATAATGTTCCCATGGGAAGACAGAAGGCAGCTGCCCAGCCCCAGCCCGCCCTGCCACCCATGGGCACAGCAGACCTGAGCAGGAGCACACTTGGGGCACTGGCACAAGGGGTGACACAGGTCAAGATCCGCTGCAATGCCAGCGCTGTCCGCTTCGTCCAGGTCCTCCTCTGTCCACTCCAGAAGGTAACGCACCTGGTGGAGAACAGTGAGGAGAAGCCTGAGGCCTCCACGTGCTGCGCGCGCGCGCACACACACACACACACACACACACACTCTCACTCCCTCTCTCTTCCCAGGCTAGAGTCAGCACTTCATTCCAGAGCCATCCTCGTCACTGACAAATGGCTTCTGCTCCCCAACAAAGATTCTAGGGTTCCCCTGTGCATGGGACACCTTGGAACCCCAACTGCAGACCTCAAGCCTGCTGCCTAAGGGTGCCAAGTGCTGAGCCCCACGTAACTTAGCTTTACTTCCTCACCTCATCACAAGCCTGGTGTGTCTGCATCCTTTCCTTCTCCTGTCCCCTCTTCCTCCTCCTCCCCCAAGCCTGGTCTGCATCCTCCTCCTTCTCCTGTCCCCTCTTCCTCCTCCTCCCCCAAGCCTGGTCTGCATCCTCCTCCTTCTCCTGTCCCCTCTTCCTCCTCCCCCAAGCCTGGTCTGCATCCTCCTCCTCCTCCTGACCCCTCTTCCTCCTCCCCCAAGCCCGGTCTGCATCCTTCCCCCTTCTCCTGTGCTCTCTTTCTTCTCCCCAACTCTGGTCTGAATTCTTAGCACTCCTGGAACAGGAATGTGGCAGAGACCACATCCACTAGGTGCCTCTTACTAAGGCGGCCCAACGCTGCCACGGCTAAGCACATGCTGGGCACGGCACACTACCATCTCAGAAAGCACTAAGGAGAGAGGCCACAGCTAGAGGCTGGCCAGAGATGAGCAAACCCAAAGGACGCTGCTTTAAACTGAGAGTGGGCTTTAGAGAAAGTTCTTTGTTGGGATTCAGTCTCGAATGTTCCCCACAGGCTCATGTTTTGAAAGCTCTGTCCCGGGCTGCTGTGCTGTTCTGAAGCCTTCCACAGCCTTTCAGAGGTGGACCTGGCCGACACAAGCAGGTCACTAGAGGCAGGCCGTCAGGTTTGCCCTGGCCCCTGGCTCCCACCTTCTCTCGGCTTCCAGGTGCAGTCTCTATGCGCTGCCCTGCCTGGTGTCACCCACCCACCCACCACCACCACCACCCACCACCACCGCCGCCGCCGCCACCACGGCTCCTTCCCCAGCACTTCACACTGAAGTCGGAACTGAGGCAGAATAGCCCTCTCTGCAGTTACTGCTTCCAGGCGTCTTGCCACAGTGGTAAGAGAAATAAACACACTTTTCTAGAAACTTACCATTTCTAGATCTCCATCGGCAACTGCTCTTAAAAGTTTTTCTACCTTAATGACAGGAAAGAAACAATGTTAAAGGAATTTTAATGATAAAGACAGACACAATATAAACATTCTGACAGTAGAGCAGCCTTCATTTGTTGAAACTTCAAGTATGGGGTGTCCTGACGGGTCGATACCTTTTAAGCACACCCCAAAAACTGTTCACCCAGGATGCTCTTCTGGGGAGCACAGAACCCGCTTATGGAATGGAAAACATAACTGCCCATCACACGGGAAGGTGAGATGATGGTAACGTGGACACAGGAGCACTTGCGTTGTTTTCGCCACATTTACTTACGGTACTGAAGACTGAGCCCAGGGCTCCCTGGTGCCAAGCAAGTACTCGCCTCCCGAGCTCTGGCCCCGGCCCTCTACATCTTGGAGACAGGGTCTCAGTTGTCCAGGCTGGCCTTGAACCCGCCCCCACCCCCTCCCAGCTGGCCATGCTCAGGGCTCTAAGGCGCTGGACCGTCTCCTGCTGTAGAAATTGAGACTTCAAATGTCTCATTTCCCCAGAAAGAGTCCAGCAGGGTCTCCAGCCAGCCTGGCCACGACAGGCTCCGCGCGCTGCAGAATCGCCTCGGCCCCAGCTTTTCCTTCCTTCACTGCAAAGGCCTCACAGGCCCTGTCCCCGAGCCGCTCTCCCGCGGCACACGCCCTCTTCTTCCTCTTCCTCTTCCTCTTCCTTTTGTTCGGTCCTCTCCCGCTCAGTTCACAACTTCCCGCTACCCTCCCTCCCTCCCTCGGTTCCTGTCCTCTGCCCTGGGCTTTTATAGTTTCCTTCTACCTACCCCTTTCCTCTTGGTTGTGAGTCCAGTCCCCTTCCATCCTCTTCCCTCCTGCTCTGAACCATGCCTCTCTCTCGGTGGCATTAAATGAAACCTCGAGCCCAAGGAAACCATCTCAGAGTCTTCTATGGCAAACCTGATACTCGCTCCTGGCCCGGCTGAACTCACGTTGGAAGAAGGCAGCCGCCCTGACTCAGTTCTGTATACACTGAGCTCTCACAATGCACCAGCTGAGAGGCCAAGGGGGCGGAGAGCTTCCCAAGCACACCCGCAGGTCTCTGACAGACAGCGCATGCTGTATCTTGGCTTTCCTTGTGCGTCTGCATGGAGACACAGCTCGCTGGATTCCCCACTCAGGGGCTAGGGAACAGTCACATACTGGTGCACTTTTCCGATAAAAAATGAGACACTGCTCTTGGGCTGGCACTGGACAAGTGTTAAGACAACAGGAAAAGATGGGCTATAATCAGCTTTTAGGAGTGCAAACTAGGACTTGCAGGTAGTTTTACTTGACTTTTCTTGGAATATAATCTCCTTTCTTTCTTCCTTCTGTTCTTTCTTTTCTTTTTCAAAGTAGGGTCTCACTGTAGCCCAGGCTGACCTAGAATTCACGATGTCGTCTCAGGATGGCCTTAAACTCATGGCGATCCTCCTACCCCTGCCTCCTGAGTGCTGGGATTAAAGGTATGTGCCACCACGCCCGGCCCTATCTGTGTTTCTTGCTCATGTTTCTTACTCTAGGGTTTCTCTGTCTCTATGCACCTCACTCTCTTTCCTTCGTGTGTGTGTGTGTGTGTGTGTGTGTGTGTGTGTGTGTGTAGACAGATGATAGATATAGGTATGGATGTGTACACACACACACACACACACACACACACACACACACGCGATATCTATAGCTATGTCTACTCCTCCATGCAGCCTGCTGTGGAAAGAAGATGCTGGATGTTCCAGAAGAGGTGAACAGCAGGAGACAGCCGGGCCCATCTCGACGGCCCTGACCGTGGCCTTGGCAGACACCAGCTGCCTCAGTTACCGGAGGGCAGGCTGGCAGGCAGTGGGGTCAGCGCACAGCTCTCCCGCTGGCCACCACAGCACTAGGTCCTCCCTCCTGAAGGCTCACCTCCCGGTAGTCCTTCTTCATCTCCTCTTGTCTGGAGCTTGTGGACACGGAGGAAAAGCCAGAGGCTGAGGAGCCCTGACTGATGGAGTCCTTGGAGCGTGGAGGGGACTGTGCAGGAAGCTGCAGGAAAGCGACCCAGGCGAGAGGAGAGACAGGCACACAGACACGTGAGGCGCAGTGGACAGACACTTGATCTCCAGAGTCACCAACCAGCAAAGCCCCGCAGACATACCTCCACAGGCTTCAGCATCCTTTCCAAGGACAGGTGGTGAGCTTCCATTACAGACAGAATCTGGGGGGGATAAACATCGAATAAGATGGGCTGAAACAAGCTATCAGTGTCCCTGGCCCCTTTGCCTGCCTGTGCCCATGGGCAGGAGCCTCTGGTCCTGCAGCAACACCATCACCAACCCAAAGACGAAGGCTGGGCGTGACAGTGCACGTCTGTAAGTCCAGACTGAAGCAGGAGGACTGCTGCAGGCTCAAGGCTAGCTTGAATTAAGACAGTGAGACCTGAGCTGGAGAGATGGCTTAGCGGTTAAGCGCTGGCCTGTGAAGCATAAGGACCCCAGTTCGAGGCTCAATTCCCCAGGACCCACGTTAGCCACAAGGGGGCGCACGCGCCTGGAGTTCGTCTGCAGTGGCTGGAAGCCCTGGTGTACCCATTCTCTCTCTCTCTGCCTCTTCCTCTCTCTGTCTGTTGTGCTCAGATAAATAAATAAAATAAACGGAAAAAAAAAAAAAAAGACAGTGAGACCTTGTCTCAAAAAAAGCCAAGAAGAGCTGGATGTGGTGACGCACACCTCTAACCCCAGCACTCGGGAGACAGAGGTAGGAGGATCGCAGTGAGTTCAAGGACGTCCTGAGACTACGGAGTGAAAGCCAGGTCAGCCTGGGCTAGAGTGAGACCCTACCTTGAAAAACAAACAAACAAAAGAGGAGCAAAGAAAACAAAAAATAAAAATTGAGAGGTGGAGGAACATAGCTCAGCAGGAGAGGACTTGCCTGAGGCCCTTGGTTGGCTCCTCAGCATAACAGAAGAGTAAAGAAAGAACTCTTGTGGCCACACTGGCAGGAGTAAGGATGTGCTGAAGAGACCCTCGGGCCCCTCCAGTTTGCTATCAGACCAGGGGAACTGAAATCTCCCCAGGAATCTCATGCTGGGCAAAGTGAAAGGCATGCTGCCAGGCAGAGGAAGAGCTTGTAACTTGGAAAGAAATGTCACAGTTCAGTAAACCTGTCAGACCACCGTGCAGGAAAGACTGGAGAAGAGATAATGTGGGACCACACCTGGACCAGGTCTGCTCAGCAACGCATACCTCGTGCCTTCTATTTAAACTGAGACCTGTTGGAACCCCTGAAGACTGATTTGGAGGAAAAAGAGAGTTACTGGACCTTGTTATATATGTATTCCTCTTCACATTGCGACCACAATGAATAACCTACCTTCTCTGTCTGCATTTCAGTGTTGTCTTTTTTTATTATATTTTATTTATCTATTTGACAGAGGGAGATAGACAGATAGAAAGGGCATGCCAGGACTTCTAACAAACTCCAGACACATGCACCACTTTGTGCATTTGGCTTATGTGGGTACTGGGGAATCAAACCTGGGTCCTTAGGCTCCTCAAGCAAGTGCTTTAACCACTAAGCCATCTCTCCAGCCCATTACTTATCTTTTGAATCTTGACTATTGAGGACAGGTGGCAAAGCCCAGCTAACTGTTGGCTAGCAGGGTCCAGGCTCTGAGACCTAATAAATCAAGTAACAATTTCAGCCAAATATCTAATCTCACTGTCACAAATTCTATTTTCCACAAAACCTAGAACGTAGTTTGCTAAGCTCTCTGAGATGCTGGAACAAAGACCATTATTCTTCTGGTTTCTGGAAACCTGTTCCTTACTTCCCATCCGAGACTTAAGCTGAATGGCTTTTAACAATCTTCTGCCTAGGCATGGTGGTGCAGGCTACAATCGCAGCCCTGTAGAGGCAAAGGTAAGAGGAGCATGGCTTTCGGGACAGCCTGGGTCACACAGCAAGTTCCAGGCTAGACAAGGCTGCACAGCGAGACGCTGTCTCAAAAAGTAAAAACTGGCTCAGTAAGAATCAAGTTTTCTAGAAGCAGAAGTTGAAGTAACAGAAAATAGACCTTGGGTGCATATTGTTCCATCCCTCACTTTCTCTTTTCTTTTCTCTTTAATTTGTATTTATTTGTTTGCATGCATGTGTGCACACACGCACGTGGTGTGTGTGACATGCATATACCAGGGTCTCTTGCCTCTGTGAACAAGTATCAGACACTTGCACCACTTTTTTGCATCTGGCTTATGTTTGTGGCTGGGGAACTGAACCCTGGCCAGCAGACTTTGCAAGCAAGTGACTTTAACTGCAGAGCCACCTTTTCAGCCCTCTCTCTGCCTGTCTTGTCCAGGGCTACGGCCCCCTCTCCACCTGGTCCATTCACTGTGATCCATAGCACTTGGGCTGGGACCAGCTGTGTGCGGGACGCAGCTCCAAGAACAACACTGAGAAACTGCTAACAAAAGTGAAAATCGCACACACAAGTGAGGCCCACCACCACCCATGTCCCCGTGTAGCAGGGAAGGTGTAGGCCAAGACCTCTCAAGCGCTAACACACAGCAAGGCCGGCGTGTGGGTACCGGCTGCTTTTCAGTAGCTCTGCTCAGACACAGAGAAAGCTACCTTTGAGTTCAATGCACACTGCAGCGGCGTTTCTTTCCGTCTGTTCTGGATCTCTGTGGGGGCTCCGTTCTGCAGCAAAGTCTCTATGATGCCCTGGTAACCCCAACGTGCAGCGAGGTGAAGGGCTGTGTCTCCTTTCTCGTTACCAACATCCAGTCTGCATGACTGTGCATCATAGTAAACCAGCGCCTTCACACACTGCAAGACAGCAGAACACCACCGTTCCCCAGCACGCCAAGCCACAGGCAACATCCGTGCCTGCTTAACCACGGGCCATATCCCGGTATAACCAAGGCTCCCCCTACCACGTAATAGGACAAGAATGGGCAGTTACAATTCATAGGTTCCACATCTACTAATCAAGACACCACAGTTTTTCAAAAGAATCCAACTGGCTCAGCAGCAGAAACATGTCTGGTGGTACAGTGGTAGAGCATTGTCTAGAACCCACAGTGAGGGGCTGGGGGCGTGGCTCAGAGGTAGAGCACTTGTCTAGAAGCCACAATGAGGGGCTGGGGGCGTGGCTCAGAGGTAGAGCACTTGTCTAGAATCCACAGTGAGGGGCTGGGGCCATGGCTCAGAGGTAGAGCACTTGTCTAGAAGCCACAGTGAGGGGCTGGGGCCATGGCTCAGAGGTAGAGCACTTGTCTAGAAGCCACAATGAGGGGCTGGGGGCGTGGCTCAGAGGTACAGCACTTGTCTAGAGTCCACAGTGAGGGGCCGGGGGTGAGGCTCAGAGGTAGAGCACTTATCTAGAATCCACAGTGAGGGGCTGGGGCCGTGGCTCAGAGGTAGAGCACTTGTCTAGAATCCACAGTGAGGGGCTGGGGGCGTGGTTCAGAGGTAGAGCACTTGTCTAGATTCCACAGTGAGGAGCTGGGGGCGTGGCTCAGAGGTAGAGCACTTGTCTAGAATCCACAGTGAAGGGCTGGGGGCGTGGCTCAGAGGTAGAGCACTTGTCTAGATTCCACAGTGAGGAGCTGGGGGTGTGGCTCAAAGGTAGAGCACTTGTCTAGAATCCACAGTGAGGGGCTGGGGCGTGGTTCAGTGGTAGAGCACTTGTCTAGATTCCACAGTGAGGAGCTGGGGGTGTGGCTCAAAGGTAGAGCACTTGTCTAGAATCCACAGTGAGGGGCTGGGGGTGTGGCTCAGAGGTAGAGCACTTGTCTAGAATCCACAGTGAGGGCTGGGGGCGTGGCTCAGAGGTAGAGCACTTGTCTAGAATTCACCAGTGAAGGTGCTAGGGGCGGGGCTCAGTGGTAGAGTACTTTTCTGGAAAACTAAAAGCAATAAGAAATGAGGCTGAGTGTCATGCCTCACACCTGTAATCCTAAAGCACACTAAAGAGGCTGAGACAGGACTGTGAAGTCAAGGCTATTTTGGGCTATACGGCACAATCCTATCTCAAGAAAACAGAAGTAGAGGGAATGATCTCATTTTTGTACGCCAACCACGCAGCTCTCTAGGTATCCAAATCTATTTGTATAAGTGTGAAGAGAGAGGGTGTGTTACAAACCATGACACACAGTAAAATAGCAAGAAAAAATAGAAAACTCAAATCTCTACATGTTACTATCAAACAGAAGTTTTGAATACACGAAGTTAAGAGGCAAATAGCAGCATGAATGAGCGCCGACGACTTAACTTCAAGAAATGGTTATGCGCAATTAGGTTTTAGGTTTCAGTGACTCCACGCAGCACCTGTAATATTATCTTAAATGTTTTTAATTTTAAAAAATTACACATTTTATGTTCCAATAATTACAAACACAAAACACAGTGCTGAATAAGAGAAGTTCTCATTTGTCCACGGGTGAGAAACAGAGAAGAGCTGCTCTGGGGAGAGCAGGCGCCACTTACGTCTTCATGCCCGTAGGTACAGGCCAGGTGGAGCGGGGTGTTGCCGTTGTTGTCCTGTGCCTCGGGGCTGGCTTTGTGGTGCAGCAGCAGCAGCTGACAGTGGAGAGACAGGGAGACAGCCACTGAGCCCCAGCACAGGATGGGGTCACAACCAAACCAGGTCCACACCATATCTAAAATCCACTTAGACTGGCTAAACACACCTACTCCACAAACCCAACAGCCCAACTGCTCCAAAATATTCTCTCCCCCCACACCCCGAGGTTAAGGTGTCACTCTAGCCAAAGCTGACCTGGAATCCTTTAGGTCCAGGTTGGCCTCGAACTCACAGGTATCCTCCTACATCTGCCTCCCACATGCTGGGATTCGTTGCCATGCCTGGCTCAAAATCTTTGTTTTTTGCAGTGCTGGGGATGGAACCTGGCTCCTTAGCCATGCTAGGAAGACGCCCTCCCACTGAGCTGTGCCCCAGCTCCTAAAATCTGAAACTTCTTGAGCTCTGACACAACCCACGTGGGAAATTCCACACCTGACCACATGTGACAGTGGCGTGTGACATGTGCTGATGCGGTGAGGAGGCGGCACAGGTACAAGATTATGTAAAGTCACCTCCGGGCTCTGTGTAAAGTACGTAGCAAGCAAAATGGAGGTGGGAGGGGCGCACACCTGGAGCCCTAGCGCCTGGGAGGCCAGCGCAGCAGGATGCCACTTGTGTGAGGTCAGCCTGGGCTCAGAGCGAGGCCCTGTCTCACATGCACCTCAAAAATAGAAAGGGGGGCCGGGCGTGGTGGTGTGGTGGTGCACGCCTTTAATCCCAGCCCTTGGGAGGCAGAGGTAGATCACTGTGAGTTCGAGGCCACCCTGGGACTACATAGTGAATTCCAGGTCAGCTTGGGCTAGAGTGAGACCCTACCTCGAAAACAAAAAAAAAAAAAGGGGGGGGGGGAGGAACAGGGAGAAAAGAAAAGGAAAGAAAAGAAAAACTGAATGAATTTTGTGTTCAAGATATTTCATAATGTGCCAATATTCCAAAATCCAATATAATCTGAAATCCAAGACAATTCCAAGCCCTTAGAAGGGACACTCAGCCTGTGTCCTGGTAACATCAGGCTGCTGCTCTTGACGTAAGAGGGCAGAGGAATGTGTGTGGACGCTTGAAGACGGCCTAGCGCTGCCCCACACAGTCCAGCCCAGCTGGTGAGCTCGGGGCCAGCGGGACTACCTGCTGCTCGGCACCTGAGGAATAACCCTCGAGGTGGGCCCTCGGGCCTCCCCCCCGACGGTCTGGAAGCTTCTCAACCCGAGGGCTCTGTCCCCCAGGTGTCTCAGCTTCCTGGTTCCCAATGACTGGCAGCCACAGAGCCCACAGGGACGAGAGGGGCACGGCACGGGGAGACCTGCCCGGCCTGGCACTGCCACCCACCACGGCCACCTCGCGGCAGAGCTCACCACGGCCCCCCGCCTCTCACCGTCGCGCTCTGGTAGCCTCTCTGGCACGCCAGGTGCAGTGGAGTGGACCCGTGGTAGTCCGTGGCATTCACCCCAGCACCCTTGGACACGAGGAGGTCGATGAGGGACGCCTGCCCTGCACAACACAAGGACTTCTCGGTAAAGACAGACAGCCCGGCCTAACTGAGGAGCTCCTGGCCAGTGAGCCCTCAGGAAAGGTGGACAGCACCTCAAGTAGACACCCACGGTTGTGCCCTCCACACACATGCTCCCAAACGCACGAGCACACACACACACACACACACACACACACACAGAAGAACTGGCAGACGTTGGCCAGTCTCTGCTTCCTATCCAGAGGGATATGGCCCTCTCCACCACCCGTTTGCCTCACTCACCCATGGGAGACAGCAGCCTAAGACCACCTACCACAGAGAGCAGCCACGTGGAGGGGCGTGTGACCCCTGTCATCTCTGGAGAAAGGAGTGACAACTGACGGGTCATTCAGCCTCCTGCAACAGAAGGAAGACTCGAACACTGCACCGGGGAACAGGGCACGGAGCCTCTCGCTGCACAAAGCAGGGTCCTGGGACCAGAAGAGAAGCTCAGGATGCCACCGCCTCCCACTCCCCTTCAGGGCGAGGAACGAATGCCCAGGGCTACAGTGTCCTTCCCCACCTCAACACCCAGAAGCAGACGTTTTACACCCTCTGTGCCACCTGACATGCCACTGAGACAGACAACACTGGCTGCCCACGACACAGGAGGCCCCTGAGAGGCACTGGGAGCAAAGCCTCACTCAGTCCCGCGGCAAGTCCCATCATGCCCCACATCTCCTCACGCTGGCACCGCAGCCTGAGCGCCCGCTCTCACCCAGACACCAGCTTCTCGCAGTCCTCGCAGAAGCACAGAGGGTGACACATCTTTTGGATGGCATCTTTGTTCTGGTCTTGGTCTTCTTGGCCCAGAAGTCTTTCTACTTCTTTTTGGTTACCAGACATGATGTGCTACAGAACAGTATCCCAAATGCTGTCAACTTGAAGGCGTCACTTGCTTTTTAAGTAGTGGCTGTTCGGTTTTGTTTTTCCATGGTGGGGGGTTGAACTTGGGGCCTCACACACCCTAAACAAATGCTCTGCCAAGGAGCTACATCCTGGCTCCTAGACCTTTTTGTATTTGTTTTTCCAAGGTAGGGTCTCACTCTAGCCCAGGCTGACCTAGAACTCACTATGTAGTCTCAGGGTGGCTTCAAACTCACAGCGAACCTCCTACCTCTGCCTCCTGAGTGCTGGGGTTAAAGGCGTGCTCCACCACTCCTGGCCCTTTTTGTATTTTCAGATACGAGCTCACTAAGTTGCCCAGGTATGTAATTCTCCTGCCTCAGATGACCAAGTGGCGGAGATTACAGGCCTAGGCCACCATGACTGGGGCTGAGAAACTTCATAAAGCAATGATCGGTGTGCTTATAGCTAACATGGCTTGCTTGCTCTCTGAAATTTCTTTAAGATTCTTTGGGCAGACGAAGACACTGAATGGAGACAGAGACGAAACAAGACCGGGTAGGGCTACGTGGCCACATACACATCATACTAAAACTTCTGTAGATGTAGACATTTTCCATAAATGAAAAAATGAAACGGGGCTGGAGAGATGGCTTAGTGGTTAAGGCACTTGCTTGAAGCCTAAGGACCCAGGTTCAATTCCCCAGGACCCACATAAACCAGAGGCACAAGGTGGCGCATGCGTTTGGAGTTGGTTTTCAGTGGCTAGAGGCCCTGAAATGTGCCCATTCTCTGCCCCCTCCCTTCTCTCTCAAATAAATAAATAAATAAATAATTTTTAAAAATAAAAATAAAATAAAGCAACGTGAAAAAAAAATTCCAAAGCAGTAAGAAAGGGGCATACGATCCATCTCAGAACCTCACTGCGGATTTTGACATTAAAAGAAAAATACACTAAAAAACCCACAGTCCTGCCTAGTGCGGTGGCGGATTAAGGAGATGAGGCAGGAGAATCATGACTTGAAGGCCAGCCTAGGCCACCTAGCCAGACCTTGTCTCAAAGCGCCAAGGGCTGGAAGCATGACTCAGCAGTGGTGTACCTGCCCAGAGGCAGAGCGCGCGCCTCAGCGCCAACCTGCGGGTCACCAAGTGCAACTAGGCCTGGGGTATGAGAGCCGCTTGGCCCTGTGACTCACAGATGTGCTCCCAGGAAGGGACCTGCCAACGTTCCAGGAGCCTACAAGCATCAGTGGGCTTCCCCAAACAGGCCCACCCTCACGCACCCCACCAGCCCTGCGGGTACAGGGAGCATCTGAGCAGAGAGCATTCCTACCACCCCTCCAGAGAGACAGAAAATCAACCCCAGTGTTAATGCAGGGCAAGCTGAGGGATTTCATACAGACACTGAAGGAGCAACGCTAAGACAGTGTGTCTCTGCCTCCAAAGACGAGCTGGTATCTTACCTGAAACAGGCAGTCAATGGGTGTTGAAGTCATCTGGGACAGCAAGCTCATCCTCTGCTTAAGGACCAGTCTGTCACCAAATCCCTCAGACTCCTGTTGGAAACACCACACCACCTTGGTCAGCACACATCGCAGGCCCTCTGTGCAGATCTCGGCAAGGAAGGCCCACGCGCAATCCCTGACGCTGGACACAGGACAGGATCCACAGGGGCTCTTCCCCACTCCTGATCTACTCGCTGACACCAATCGTCTCCCCAGGCAGGGAGCAGAGCTTGGGAATGGAGGTTCTGAAGAGCGAGGTCTGGGACAGCAGGACGACATTGCCGTGGAATGTGCCACCTCCGCACGTGGAATGTGCCATGCACACGCCATCATCGTCCAAACTAACATCGGGCTCCTCCCCAGCGCCTCTCAGTCCCTGTCCCAATGCCTGCCTGGCCCTCCCCCTCCTCTCCACCCACCACGGTCATCAGGGCTGAAGACAGGACAACCATGGGACATGCTGGTCTCTACTTCCTAAGCGCCCTGCCTCGTGACCACACTCAAAGAATCGGACAAGCAGCTCACTGGCAGAAAATCCAGGAAAACACTGGTGAATTCTGAGAGAGAATCCCCTCACCTCCAACCAGAAGGACATAATAATCTAGAAAGTGTGCTTACTTTATTACCCCATTTATTTACATATCATTACCACATTACTGGCATGACGGTTGAAATCCTGTGGACACATGTAGCATTTGAGACAATAAGCATCAAAAGGCAGTATTTTGTTTCATTTGGTATTTACTTATGGGGCTGGAGATAGAAGGCATGACCTTATGCATGCTAGGCAGGGACTCTGACATCAAACCATGCCCCCAGCCCCTCACTGTGGATTCTAGACAAGTGCTCTACTTCTGAGCCACGAACCCACCCCTCACTGTGGATTCTAGACAAGTGCTCTACCCCTGAGCCACGCCCCCAGCCCCTCACTGTGGATTCTAGACAAGTGCTCTACCTCTGATCCACGCCCCCAGCCCCTCACTGTGGATTCTAGACAAGTGCTCTACCCCTGAGCCACGCCCCCAGCCCCTCACTGTGGATTCTAGACAAGTGCTCTACCTCTGAGCCACACCCCCAGCCCCTCACTGTGGATTCTAGACAAGTGCTCTACCCCTGAGCCACGCCCCCAGCCCCTCACTGTGGATTCTAGACAAGTGCTCTACCCCTGAGCCACGCCCCCAGCCCCTCACTGTGGATTCTAGACAAGTGCTCTACCTCTGAGCCACGACCCCCAGCCCCTCACTGTGGACTCTAGACAAGTGCTCTACCTCTGAGCCACGCCCCAGCCCCTCACTGTGGATTCTAGACAAGTGCTCTACCTCTGAGCCACACCCCCAGCCCCTCACTGTGGACTCTAGACAAGTGCTCTACCTCTGAGCCACGCCCCCAGCCCCTCACTGTGGATTCTAGACAAGTGCTCTACCTCTGAGCCACGCCCCAGCCCCTCACTGTGGACTCTAGACAAGTGCTCTACCTCTGAGCCACGCCCCCAGCCCCTCACTGTGGATTCTAGACAAGTGCTCTACCTCTGATCCACGCCCCCAGCCCCTCACTGTGGATTCTAGACAAGTGCTCTACCCCTGAGCCACGCCCCCAGCCCCTCACTGTGGATTCTAGACAAGTGCTCTACCTCTGAGCCACGCCCCCAGCCCCTCACTGTGGACTCTAGACAAGTGCTCTACCTCTGAGCCACGCCCCCAGCCCCTCACTGTGGACTCTAGACAAGTGCTCTACCTCTGAGCCACGCCCCAGCCCCTCACTGTGGATTCTAGACAAGTGCTCTACCTCTGAGCCACGCCCCCAGCCCCTCACTGTGGATTCTAGACAAGTGCTCTACCTCTGAGCCACGCCCCCATCCCCTCACTGTGGATTCTAGACAAGTGCTCTACCTCTGAGCCACGCCCCAGCCCCTCACTGTGGACTCTAGACAAGTGCTCTACCACTGAGCCACACCCCCAGCCCCTCACTGTGGATTCTAGACAAGTGCTCTACCTCTGAGCCACGTCCCCAGCCCCTCACTGTGGACTCTAGACAAGTGCTCTACCACTGAGCCACACCCCCAGCCCCTCACTGTGGATTCTAGACAAGTGCTCTAATGTTCAGCCAAACCCCCAGCCCTGTGCACTCTTCACAAAATCATCTCTAGGGCAATGCTTCTAAGCTCACAGGCACCTGCAATTGGTCCAATGACCATTTAACTTTCTGAATGAGAGTCTACGTGGGAGGTAAAGGAAAAATTGCGTCGAGGCAGGCGATGCTCAAAGAACTCAGCTCTCTGCAGCACAGTGGGATGCAGCTCCTTCTCTACAACCCTCCACATGCTGGCTCAGCTGAAGATGGAAACAACAGTTCCTCGGGGAAGGGACCATCCTGGGGTCTTTCTTCACACAGCATCCCTCACACCCACACTCCTGAGGAGAGTTAATGTGACCCCATGAATGCCGCCAGCTCCTCAGAACCAGCCATTTCTGCCCTCAGCTGTTAAGAGCTATATAAAGCGCCATCAATCTGCTTTATGCAGTGACTTATAGCTGAGCAGCTTACGGGCAGAGAAACATCAAAGGCACCGCTGAGCAGGTCCATCTGGGGCTCTCTGAGCGGCTCTGCTATCTGGAGGGCGGGGATAAAAGGCACTGCTGCTGGTACTGACCCTTCTGGGAAGCACGAGTGCTCAGGAGAGGCAGTACAACGGTAGAGACCTACCTGGGGAATGGGTAAATACCGCTTATTATAAATCAGTTCACAGCCATGTGCGGTGGCACGGCCTGTCACCCCAGCACAAGAGAGGCTGAGACAGGAAGATTAGGAGTGACCCACCTCAAAAATAAACAAATAAATAAATAAAACAAAGGTAGGAGGGTGCGGCTCAGCAGCAGAGCACTCGTCTAGAAAGGCCATTTCAGAATGGAGAGCTGCCCACTGGGGTGCCAACTCTAACAAGGGCAGACAGAAGCCAGCTCTACACTGAGCACTGTGACTGCATCAGGATATGGGCTGAGAAGCAAGATCACAAACTCTGGCTCAGAATTCAATTGCAAATACATAAGGGAAGAGACATATATACCAAAAATGTTAACCAAAGTCATCCGCCGTGTGGTGGTTTGAATGTAAGGTCCCGTAGACATAGATTCGGGCACTATTTATTCATTTTATTAAGATTGACCTTGTAACTTGAGTCTCCAACAGCCTGTTGGTGGGCATGTCGCTGCGGGCGGATCTTACGTCCAGCCCTGCCAGGCGGGTGCAAGGCAGGCTCGGGCGATCCTGTTCACCCGGGCTGGCGCTGTCGCGTGTGGGTGCTCCCTCAGCCCCCACCCCCCACTGTGAGGCCTGCGAGTGAGCCAGCTTCTCCTGCCGCGACGGACCTTCTCCACTCTGCAGGCCTGAGATAAACCCTTTCCTCCCACAGGCTGCTTCCAGCCAGGGGCTCTGTCCAGCAGTGAGGACCCCAGAACCAGGAACCAAGGCCCCAGCACTTGAGAAGTGGAGGCAAGGGGACGACAAATTGAAGGCTAGGCTGGGCTATAGAGTGAGTTCAACGCCAGCCTGAACAGACTGAGCCTAATGCAAATACAGAAAGTAAAGAAAGCGACCTCTGTGAGGCTTCCGTTGTCCTCACAGCATTTAGCAAGCGTTAGTACAATTTACAAACAAATACTAGTCTTTGAATAAGGGGAAAAGAAGCCTCCTTTCTCTGGGGGAAATTCCAATTGCAGAAGGTGCATGTGGATAGAAAAAAGACTAGGAAGTCCGTCAGCACGCTGATAATGAACTCACTCAGTGGGAAACGCTTTCACACAAGCACATCCGTCCGCACAGGCCGCTGCTTGTTTCCACCTGATGAACCTCAGCAGAGAATCGGAACCATGTAACTTTCGATTCTCAGAACTCTGATTTGTAATAAGAAATTGATGCCGGGCGTAGTGGCGCACGCCTTTAATCCCAGCACTCGGGAGGCAGAGGTAGGAGGATTGCCATGAGTTCAAGGCCACCCTGAGATGACAGAGTTAATTCCAGGTCAGCCTGGACCAGAGTGAGACCCTACCTCGAAAAACCAAAAAAAAAAAAAAAAAAAAGAAATTGATTATTTTGTTTAGTTTTTCTCAGAAAGGGTCTAACTCAGAGCCCGGCTGACCTTGAACTCACAGCGATCATGGAGCCTCAAGGCACCCGCGTGCTGGGGACTTTTGGCTTACACTGCCACCACCCACGATTTCCTGACTTTAGCTTGGAGATTTCTGACTGATATCAAGTTTTGCTGGTCAGTGTCTACTACAACAGGCTCACAACTCACCTAGAAATACCACCACTTCCTCTGGTCAAAGCTCACCGACCAGCCAACGAAACAGCAATAAGGCCACTGATTCTTCAAGTGATTAATAATGACTAATAATCATGTCTTGCCCATCACCCTCAAGAAACCTAGGTTCATCACGCCTGGCTTCCTTCCCCATGCCTGTGCTTTGGGGACTGGCGGGGGTTAATGAAGCAAGGTATTAAACAACATGAATCTCAACAGTAACCCTCCAACGTCTATAAGCAATTAGAGGTGACCGTTCAGTTTCCTGGGTGGTTTTCAAGCTCCATAGCCCTCAAGCAGCTGAGGCCCCATTCTAGGAAAACCACAGACTTCCTCCCCACAGCCAAGCCCAGCACCGAACAGAGGTGCCACAGCACCCACAAAGGAAGGGGGACAGCAGGGAGCTCTTACAGACGGCTTCACGGAGAGACTTCCTTGTCGGACATACTCCACCGCAGCCTCAAACGAAGTCAGGCAGTATCCCAACTCATCTTTTGCAGAGCTGCTGAAGCGGAAGTTTTTGATATAGCTCAAATTTGCCATCCTGACAAAAAGAAGAAAAAGAAGTGTTACCGCCAGATTCCTAATTAACACTTCTGCAAAAAGCAATGCTTTTGCTTTAACAAAGACCATTAGTAAGTCCGTTTGCTGGGTCAGGGGAGGGGGGCTAAGACCGCTGCCCCTCAAGCCCTCTGCAGAGTATGTGAAGTGAGGTCAAACTACTTGTTACTTCCCCGAAACAGGCTAGTTTTCAGAAAGTCATTACTGTACAATGAACTACAGATTCCTGTGGGAAGGAAGAGCCGGAACCAGCTTCCTGCTCAGCAACAGACAAGTCACAGGCTCCACAATGAGAGAAGCTCTCTAGGCCTCAGCTTCCCCATCTTTACATGGAAGGGGAGCCATCCCTGCAGGACGGGGGAGGCACAGCACCTGGCTCCTAAGATGTGCGCAGTTAAAGGCAGCTTCTTCTGGAGTTACACCTGGCTGCTACATTAGGAAAGTATTTTAGTTTAAGTGTGGTGTAACACACCCGTAATCCCAGAACTCAGAGGCTGAAATAAAAAGGCTGAGTGTTCGAGGCCAGCCTGGACTACATAGTGAGACTCTGCTCTCAAAACAAAACAAAACAAAACAACCATCTAAATCCCCAAATGATATTTTCACAACACACTGTTACCAGTTAGGGATCTCTGTCTTCACCAGCAAATACAGCAGGACTGAGAGAAG
This sequence comes from Jaculus jaculus, assembly GCF_020740685.1. Lineage (NCBI taxonomy): Eukaryota > Metazoa > Chordata > Mammalia > Rodentia > Dipodidae > Jaculus > Jaculus jaculus. The sequence continues at coordinate 4,588,339 of NC_059108.1, read as the reverse complement.
ATCATCAGCACACATCGTCTCCAAGTTCACTGCAAGGCGAAGGATATGTTCAAAGCCATTGTAAGGCGCAAACGGGGGTGGGGGGGAGGCGTGTAAGCTCCCCACCACCACCAACAAACAAAACCACACTCCAGTAACGTTTTACATCGGGGAGAAAATGAACTGCCCACTTTCCCTTATAGTCCTGACCAGACACTAGAGTCAAGGTGACAAAAGACAGGCACCGCTGGCTGGTGAAGTGGCACACACCTGTGATCTCTTGGGAGCCTGAGGCAAGAGGAACATGAGTTTGAGACCAGCCTGGGTGAAACAGAGCCCACAGACTACATACACGATACCTACATGCTACATATGCTATGTGTACATGTGAAACACACACACACCAAAAAAGCATCATGTTTATAGCATGTGCAAAGGAAGGTGACGAGAAGTCAACCTGTCCTCCACAGTCTCCTGGATGGGTCACAAAGCCCAGGGAGGCAGTGACAGTGGCATCAAAGGAAACGTGCCCAGAGCTGCCACCACCAGCCCCTCTCTGTCTGAGGACCCTTCCTTTAACACCTGAAGCTTCACTGAACTTTTTTTTTTAACATTCTGAAATTTTAAGTAATTCATTCACATGTTTTAAAAATTCAAACAGGAGCCAGGTGTGGTGGTGCATGCATTTAATCCCAGCATTTAGGAGGCAGAGATAGGAGGATCATCACGAGTTCGAGGCCACCCTGAGATGACATAGTGAATTCCAGGTCAGCCTGAGCTAGAGTGAGACCCTACATCGGAAAAAAAAAAAAAAAAAAAAAACTTTCAAGCAGTACCAGGAACAGGGGCTGCAGTTCAGTGACGGTGCGCTCTCCTCACGGAGGTGGAGGCCTGAGTCCCATCCCAGCTCAGCAGTAAGTAAAATACAAGCAGCCCAGGGAGGTGGCGCACAGATACCATCCCAGCTAGGGGCGGGCCAAGCCAGCCCGGGCCACAGAGCGTGGCCCTCTGAGTAAGGAAGCAAAGTTCAAGCAGTGGAGAGGAGCACGTGGTGAATGGCCCTGCCCACTGGGCCACTCGGCCTCCCTCCCGAGAGCCTCCACTGCTGCTCCCTAGAGACGGGCGGCGGACCTGGCCACCACGCAGGTGGGTGTACAGCTGCCCCCAGCCCTGTCCCTGCTGCTGTTGAAAGTGCAGCACATGTGTGCGCCAGGTGTGGTGGCACACACCTTGAATCCAAGCACTTGGGAGAGTGAGGTGGGCGGACCATCATGAGTTAGAGGCTGGCCTGGGATGCAGAGTTAGGTTCCAGGTCAGACTGGGCTACAGTGAGACCTTGACTCTAAATACATACATACACGCATACCTACATACCAGAAAGCATGCCATATACACAGCTGCTTATCTCACCGAATGAGACCATCATTGCACCAGTCACCCCCTCATTGCTGGGTAAAACCAGAGTGGTGCATGGGAGAGCAGGATTTACTTCAGCTGACAGTTGCACGGAAAAGCTTCCTCTCATAGGCAAAAGCAGCATGGCCAGAAACAGTCCGCGTGACCCAGGCTCTAGGCGAGGGGGAGCAGGGCTATACCATCCCAAGGCCAGCCCTACAAGACACGCCTCATCTAACAGGGCTCCACCCCCCAACAGCCATGAGCTGGAGACTGAGCATGAGTCCTGATCACAGACACATGAGGACACGGCGGACACGTCACATTCAAACTCCACAGTCACTTTGCAGACCACTCCCTAGACACATAGGCCTGCTTACTCCTGACTCATCGTTGCTTAAGATTCCTTTGTCTTTGACGGGGACGGAACTGAGGGGCTCTAGCAAGCTAGGAAAGGTCTCTCCTTGCTGAACCACACCCTCAGTGCCAGTTTTACTTTCTACACTTGGAATTTTCAAATACCAAATTAGTGGGGACAGCCTAACACAGAGACGAGTCCCCACATGCACACTAATGGACTTGCTGGGTTTGGGGCCACTGCTTCCATCACTGTTTTCTGGCCCTAACTGCCTCGCACAGCTCATGGCACTCTCCATGGAACCTCAGCCCCTTTGAGGGGCCCCTCCTCGGCAGGCCTCTGCGCCTGTGTGTGGGTCCCCACCCTTGCCGCCGCACCCCGAGCACGGACCTTTCTGGCTGGGAGGCTGCGTGAGGAGCTGCACCGCCTTCCGCAGGCACAGCAGCTTCTGCTGCGGGGACGTGCACCGGTTCAGCCGCGCCAGCTCCCTCTTCGCCCGGGGGATGTTGAAGCTGCAAAACAGCCTGGGCAGTGACAGCCGGAGGCCACAGGGGCTGCGCCCCGCTTTCTTGTCTCGACAACAGACCTATACATTTCTTAGCGCCTCAAGGAATGACCAACAAAAACAGAGAATGAGAAGGGCCTTGACTTGGGTCAGTGGCCAAACAGAAGGGCTCCGCAGGACGTTTAGAAAGCACTGAGAGAAAAATCTGGATCCCGGCCTGTGGGGGATGGGTCTGTGACCCCAGCACCGGGGAGGCTAAGGCAGGGGCGTGGGAGTTCCCGAGATGCCCCTTAAATTATATTGTGAACTGATCATGTTAGGAATCGAGTGAGAGGCACGTCTCTCAGCGGATCTGCGAGCGTGTTTCCAGGAAGGACTGGCGAAGGAAGGGGCCCTTCTCCCGGAGCGGGCGGCGGGCTGTGCTCAGAGCGCCTCCGGGGAACGCAGGGCCTTTCGTTGGCCGCGCTGCGTGCCGGTATCCGTATCCGCCGGGTTCTACACGCCCGCGGGTGCCTCGTCCCGGCTGCTGCAATTCTCTGTGGACACTGGAACCCAGTTTCGGGCCTTCCAAAGTGTACTGAGGACCAGCAGCTCTCCAGGAATCCTCCAGGCCCTCAGTGTCAGCGAGGCATCTTGCCTTGTGGACTGAGCAGCTACCAAGCTCTCAGACACTCCAGCTTGCAGACAGCTATTGCTGGACTGCCCAACCCATATCCCATCAGCTTATTCATTGTATTGGCTGTGTTCCTCCAGAGAACCATCACTAATATACTTGGCTACAGACTGAGATCTTGACTCAATAAATTAACAGTATGAAAACTTAAAATTACAATTAAAATCCTTAGCCCCAGAGGGCAATAGCCCAAGAGGGGGAAGGAGCTTAAATGTCAATGTTCCAGATACTTCCACACCCTAATGAGACTTAACTAAAAAGCAGATGCCTCTGTGGCAGGCGGGTGAGGGAATCCAGCTATACAAAGCTCCGTTCCCTTGGGCTCCCGCCCGGTGGGCACGCTGGCCCACAGGGACAGGACAGCAACAAAGCAGATATAGGTCAACGTCAGCCGTCTGTCTTCAGTTGCAAGCGAGTGCACAGCCTCGACTGTAACCCCAGCCAGCCAGTAACCACCACTGCCACTTCGAGACCTGCTTCAGGGAGAGGAGAGCGCCCAGCCTCCGGGCTGCTCGTCACTGTGGCTGTGCAAACGCTTACCTGAACTCAGGTTTCACGCCAATGTCTTTCTGCTGAAGGTCTTGAAGGCTTCTTGTGATTTTGTTAAAGGTGGCATCCTAGCAATAGATTTTAAGGAAGCTTCAAATACCTTGAAAGCACAGGGAGACAAGGCTTCTTCCATGCTGGAGGAACAAGACTGTGCTCCTACCTCGCTTGCCTCCATGGTCCCCACATATTTAAAGATCAGGTCGTAAATATCGTGATGGACATACATCTGTGAAACCAAAGGACCCAGGCTCAGGGTGTGCGAGGGCGTGGGGTGCCTCTGAGCCACAGCACTCCTCTGTCCCCTCACCTCTACAGCTTGCTTCATCAGGTTCATCTGGGCCTCCTGCTTGGCAAGCACCTTCTAGAATGCAAGAAAAACGCAGTTACAGAGCTGCAGTGAAAGGCGGCTGTCTGCAGCTCTTTCTTCTGGAAGTGCCTCGGCTTACCAAATGAGAGTCTCTGAGAAGCTGCTGGAGACATCTGGTGTAGAGGGCATTCACTGAGTCCTGTGTGACAGAGCAGAGAGAGGCCTCTCTTACCACCAGAGCCAGAGGGAGCAAACGTCCCACAAAAGCTACTTCCTGGGGGGAAAGCTTTAAGGGGCAATGCAAGCTATATCAAATAACTTAATTTTTGGAGGGGTGTATAAGTGTTAAAAGTAAGAACAGGGGATGAAGAGATGGCTCAGTGGTTAAAGGCACTTGCTTGCAAAACCTGCTGGCCTGGGTTTGATTCCAGGTACTTACATTAAAGCCAGATGCACAAAGTGGTACATGCGTCTGGAGTTCATCTGCAGTGACAAGAGACCCTACCATCTCTCTCTCAGATGATTATATATATATATATATATATATATATATATATATATATATATATATGGAATAAAGCCACCCTGATGTTAACATAGGTGGCCACATTAAGTTGAGGGGAGGATTCCTGCTGTTTGTTAACACTCACTTTGAGATTGCTCCAAGACTTCTAAATTTTCATGATGATGTATACTACATTTTCTGAAACATTTTAAAAATATTTTTTATTTGAGAGAGAGAGGGAGGGAGGGAAAAAGAACAGGTGCTCCTGGGCCTCTGCCATTGCAAAGGAACTCCAGACACATGTGGCACTTTGTGCATTTGGCTTTACATGAGGACTAGGGAATCAAGCCCGGGCCAGCAGGCTTTGCAAGCAAGTACCTTTAACCACTGAACCATATCCCCAGCCTGACAGCAGAAACATTTTAACAAAACTTCCAGCCACAAAAATAGCATCCAGTAAAGCTCTGGGGCACGCTGGGGATGACCAGGGACTGAGGACTGGCCTGAGACAGGCCAGTCAGGCAGGGAGGGCACATGACTGACTATGTGGTGGCGGAGGCTCTTCCTTTCGCATTCTCGAAACGTTCGATGGAAAGAGGCGATGTTCCTGTCAAATCTCTCAGAGTGCCTTCCCAAAAATTCTCTCACATCTTCAATGGTTTTCAGAGAAAAGGGATCTGAGGATGCAGAAGGCTCTTCTGAAAAAAAGAGGCGAGGGTCAGGCTGGCTGAGTTCCCAACAGGAAAAGTGCTATCTATCTCTGTCCTATCCCCACAAGCCTGGAGCACCATCTTCCGAGGGAGGACGGCTGGGGACAGGACAAAAGGAGGCAAGGGCCTTTCCTGATGTCACGATACTGCTCAGAGCAGCCCAGTCAGAGCGCGGGCTGGGGTCCAGAGAGCCACTCAAGGCTTCTTCCAGGAACCACACCACAGTAACCATGACTCTGGCATGACCCGTGCAGCTCAGGCAAAGAAGCCCTGATTCCTGAAGCTTAGAACTTCAGCACACATTTGGAACACCGACTGTGCAGTTTAAATGAGATTTCACACATGCCCAGCAGTGCGGCAGGACGGGTAATGACCCTGTGAGAAGATCAAAACCTCAGGATGAGGCCCGGAGACAAAGCCAGGATACAGCTTTGCACAACTTAACGGACAACAGACATTCTTATCTCAAGTTCACAGAAGCAGTGAGGCCTATGCAGTTGGCATCCCTAGAACTATACAATAATGTCCAACACAGGTCACCATACACGGCCATCCCAATCCATACCTCCTTGGAAAGAGATGACTGTAAGTGCCAAGAGAATTGCTGTAAAGTTATGAAGGTTCTAGTGGGCACATCACCACCTTATTATTGTTGTTGTTATTTTACAATGTTCAACCTTTCAATAGCTATGCCAGGAAGAAGGTTAGCATGCACACTTCTCCAAGTCAAGAAAAGGGGTTTCTTCGAGAATACCTGAGCTCTCTCTCTTTTCCAAAGGGTGCGCGATACACAGGACGCTGAAACTTTCTTCTCTTTCATTGTAGAAAGTCTCCTCAAAGAGAATGGGCACTGAGAGAAGACAGGCAAGGCCAGGTCCTAGCTTAATCCTGTTTCCTTGTATAACGACGTCCTGGAACGAGAAAGCCATGAGTGGACCAGCCACGGTGGCAGCCACTGTGTCCCTCCCAGCCTTCCCGCAGACACACAGACCACTCCACCGCACTGTGCGCTTGCTGTGCGTGTCAGCTGGTAAGGGCCAGGGCAGCTGCGGTGAGCAGATCTGCGGCAGGGTGACAGCCTCAGGCCCCGTGAGCCCCAGGGCCCCTGCCTGCCTGAGCACGCCCAACCCTTCTCTCTGAGCCCCAGTACACATAAGGCCCAGGGCCCAAACCACAGCCTAACCCCAAAGAAGGGTACAGTGGCCTGCTTCTCTGGCCCATGCACTGGTTAAGGAATGGAGCAGCCAGCTGCAAATATTTAGTTCACCTCTCTCAGACCCTACCTGCTTCCATTAAAAGAAAAAAAAAAAAAGGTATGGTTCATGTCTGGAATCCCAACACTCAGAAAACTGAGGCAGCAGGAGTGTGAGATCCCGTTCCTACCTCCAACCCCCCAAAATTATAAATTAATTAATTAAAAACCACATACTCCAAACTACCTTCAAGAATGAGTCAAGGGCTAGAGGGATGGCTTAGCAGTTAAGGTATCTGCTCGCAAAGCCAAAGGACCCAGGTTCAGTTCCTCAGGATCCACATTAGCCAGATGCACAAGGGGGTGCATGTGTCTGAAGTTTGTCTGCAGTGGCTGGAGACCCTGGCATGCCCATTCTCTCTCTCTCCCCCCTTCTTTGTCAAATAAATATAATCTTAAAAAAAAAAAAAGAATGAGTCAAACAAGGCTAGAGAGATGGCTTAGTGGTTAAGGTACTTGCCTGTGAAGCCTAAGGACCCAGGTTCAATTCCCCAGTAACCACATAAGCCAGATACACAAGGTGGAGAACACATCTTATGGTGGTTTGATTCAGGTGTCCCCCATAAACTTAGGTATTTGGAATGCTAGGTTCCCAGCCGATGGCAATTGGAAATTAAAGCCTTCTGGAGGCAGTGTATTGTTGGGGTTAGGCTTATGGATGTTATTATAGCCAGTGTCCCCTTGCCAGTGTTTGGCACACTCTCCTGTTGTCCACCTTATGTGGGCCGGGGGTGATGCCCACCTCTGCCCAAGTCATTGTTTTCCCTGCCATCTTGGAGCTTCCCCTCAAGTCTATAAGCCAAAATAAACCTCCCCCCCCACACACACAAGCTGCTCTTGGCCAGGTGATTTCTGTCAGCAATGCGAACCTGACTGCAACACATCTGGAGTTTGCTTGCTGTGGCTGGAGGCCCTGGTGCACCCATTTCTCTCTCTTTCTCCCTCTCAAATAAATAAGTAAATAAAAGTAAAGCATTAAAAAAAATGAGTCAAAGCAACATTATGTGCCTCCTAACACAATACGGGAGAAAGACAACACAGCGCTGACCACAGCATTCTTACTCCAAATACCAGACCGCGATCTGATCGTACGGAAACCTCACACAAACCCACAATGAGAAAGAAAGCTAGAGAGAGAGAGATGGCAAAAGAAATCGAAACAGAAATGCCATGAAGTCAATGAAAAGTTGAGAAACTGTTCCAAATCAATGGAAACCAGGCCTGTGATCCCAGCATTCAAGAGGCTGAGGCAGGAGGATAAGGATCATATGTTACAAGGCTAGCCAAGGTTAGAGGATGAGATCTTGCCCCAGAAGAGAAGGAAATTTAAAAGATCAACAACTGAATAAATTGTCACCACCCAAGTGTATTTATCGGTTGGTTGGTTGGTTTTTTGAGGTAGGGCTTTCTCTAATCCAGGCTGACCTGGAATTCACTCTGCATTCTCAGGGTGGCCTCGAACTCACAGCGATCCTCCTACCTGTGCCTCCATAGTGCTGGGATTGAAGGCACCACCACGCCTGGCCCAAGTGTATTTTAACTTACATAGTGTGCATAAGGATGGGTGTTCAGATAGACTGGAGAACAGTCTATCAACACTATGGTCTCTAGGAGGAAAATCCTGCAGACTCTGGCTAGCTGTCGTCATAGTGACCGAAAGTGCTATGCAGATTGCTGGGGGAGGAAAGGCAACGGTTTTACTCAGCAGTGGATCCTGCAAGCTACACAACCGGAATTTGACTGCAATGGCTGAGGCCCTGGCACACCAATTCTCTCTCTCCCTCTGTCTGTCTGTCTGTCTGTCTGTCTGTCTCTCTCTCTCTCTAAAAATGAAACAAAAAAGTGCTGAGAATAAGTGATGAGTACTTGACGTTAAATGAGATGTCATGTGGTGGTCTGAGTCAGGTGTTCCCCATAAATTTACCTATTCTGAATGCTAGGTTCCCAGCTGACAGCAATTGGAAATTAAAGCCTCCTGGAGGAAGTGTATTGTTAGAGGTGGGCTTAGGGGTGTTATAGCCAGTTTCCCTTTGCCAGTGTTTGGCACACTCTCCTGTTCCCGTTGTCCAACTTATGTTGGCCAGGGGGTTGATGTCCACCCTCTGCTCATGCCATCGTTTTCCCCTGCCATCATGGAGCTTCCCCCTTGAGTCTATAAGTCAAAATAAATCTTTTTCCCACACAAAAAAAACCAAACTATGGTCTCTTGAGCCACGTGTGGTGGTGCACGCCTTTAATCCCAGCACTCAGGAGGCAAAGGTAGGAGGAATATCATGAGTTCAAGGCCATCCTGAGTCTACAAAGTAAATTCCAGGTCAGCCTGCACTAGAGCAAGACCCTGCCTCGAAAAGGAAAAAACACAACTATGGTCTGTAAGTGTGGTCAGTACACTGTGGTTGTGTCAGACCACAGCTGTGCTGAGGACACACACAGCAAAGCATCATGGGGGAAAGGCTCAGGAAGACATCAACACAAAGGGCACACAGAGAAAATGCACTTTAAAAATTATACAACGTTAATGGGGGGCTGGAGAGATAGCTCAGCGGTTAAAGGCACTTGCTTGCAAACCCTGACAGCATTCAGTTCAATTCCCCAGTACCCATGTAAAGCCAGATGCACAAAGTGGCGCATGCGTCTGGAGTGCATATGCAGTACCAAGATGCCCTGGTGCACCCATTTTGACTCAATCTCCCCACCCCCCACCTTTCTGCTTGCAAATAAATATTTTTTTAAAAAAAATTAAAATTTTAATAGAATTGGAGAGATGGCTTATCAGTTAAGTGTGCTTTTTGTGTAAGATGAGGGGGGCCTGAGAGAGACCAGTGGAGTTCAAATCTCCAGATCCGCCTCAACTGCTGGAAGTGGCCACGCGTGCCTGTAAAGGCAGCACAAAGGGCCGCAGAGGCCAGGGATGGCCAGGCTTGTGAAAAGCAGCAGTCTCTGGTAGCAGAAAGAGATTCCGACTCAAACAAGAACGGGCAGAAGAGCAATGAGCGAAACACCAGACATCTTGCTCCAGCCATGGCAGGCCAGCCCACGGGGCGCTGGGAGGGCACATTCACGTGCCCACATCACACCACGCACACCACAGACACATGCATCACATTAAAAAATTGTTTTTTAAAAATGTTAATAGAAAATTTTAAAAAAATGTTAAGAGTTGGGCAGTTTGGCAAAAGAATGTTTAAGGGTTCTTTTTACTTTATCAGCTTTCTATGGGTTTGAAATTATATCAGTCTGCGACCAATATGCCCAATCGCCTCTGAAATTACTTTGAAACAAGGTTTCCTTTGGCTTTTGTTTTGTTGCTGGGGGGCTGGGCTGTTTAGCCCAGGCTAGCTTCAAATTCAGATTCCTTTTGCTTCAGCCTTGTAAGTGCCGAGGTCACAGACATGTACCACTGTGGCTGGCAAGGCGGCTTTTAAATTCCAGTGCTCGGAAGGGTGAAGCACAAGGGTCTCAAGGCTAACCTGGACAAAGCTACAAGACCATGTCTCCAAAACAGCACAACAAAAACAGGGAAGTTTTCTGGCCGGGCGTGGTGGCGCACGTCTTTAATCCCAGCCCTCGGGAGGCAGAGGTAGGAGGATCGCCATGAGTTCAAGGCCACCCTGAGACTCCATAGTGAATTCCAGGTTAGCCTGGGCTAGAGTGAGACTCTACCTCGAAAACCAAAAAAAAAAAAAAAAAAAAAAAAAACAGGGAAGTTTTAAAAGAAATCAAATATTGACCCATGACGTCTAATATAAAGCCAGAAAACCAAGGAGCTTTCAAAACCGTCACTAAGAAGAGGCACAGCTGGGATGCCCCAAACCTACAGGCAGACTCCCCTTGGCTGACAGAGGGAGGAAGGGGCACCAGAGCACCCCACCCTCCACAGAACCACCTAGGTTCCATAACGACCATGGCTGCCCTGGAGCGATGGCTCAGTGCTGAAGGCGACTGCCTGCGATCCTAAGGACTCACGTGTGATCCTCCACGTCCCACATAAGCCAGACGCACAGTGACACGGGTGCACAAGGGGTGCGTGCATCCGGGGTGCGAGTGCAGGGGCTGGGGGCCCTGGCGTGCCAAGTCTCTCTCTCTCTCTTTCACTCTCTTACTCTCTCAGCCTAGCATTTTTTTTAAGGCAGTCTGTTGGACTTGTGTCAAAAAAAACACAAAAACAAAAAACGTAATGGCCAAGGCTTTCTGTCACCAAAGCTCCCCCACAAAGGCAGGAGAACCCCAACCCTTCCCACCAGCTGCCAAGCACATGTCAAAGCCATGTGACATGGATATGAAAGGTTGAGAAACGGGGTTATCTTGCCTCCTCCTGCGCTTGCCCTCCCCTCCCCCCCCACAGGAGTAAGTCACCCAAATAACAAGTACCTTTCCATCTAGAGTCTGAAAATGTCCTTCTGCGGGTATCAAAATGTAGGACTCGAACTGACAAGTGGCCTGAACACCGCTCGACAGGCTTCCTTTGCAGGGCACTAAGACCTGGAACAAGAGGAGGAGTGTCAGCGCTGGACAGAACAGCGCGCATGGCCCTGCGGCACAGAGCCAAAGACCTCAGCTGGAACCTCGTGGTGGGGTCAGGCAGGAGGAGCCGTCCGCTTGCAAAACAGCCACAGTGAAGACAAAGGGAGCGGGTGCTCAGCCTTGCGTGCACAGGGCTGGGGGCGCGGGGTTCAGCCCTCAGCACTACAAATCCTAGTCTGCAGGTTGGGACTTTACCAGGAAATGGAGATGCGCACGATGCAGAGCTAAGGCGCACAGTGGCCACAGCCCAGCCTCAGCGCCCATGAACGGCTGCCTAACCTCGCCTTCTCTAAAGGTGAGGGGAGAGGCTAGCTGGGGGAGGTCATCCCAGGCCTGGGTAGCTAAGGGTGCCAGGCGCTGCACTAGAGGTCACTGATAAAAGCCTGGGTGGGACTTGGGTACAAGCTCCATTTCACAGAAAGAAAACTGAGGCTAGGGAGAGTTAAGTGACTTGCCCAGGGTCCCCTTGGCAGCCAGCGGCAGAGCCATACCCACGTGGAGCTCTGCTGACCACTAGCCCATCCTACTTGCCCTCTGGAGGTGGACACTGGAGGCACTGCAAGGCACCTGCAAGTCTCCCCTGCAGGCCCCTCAGAGGGACCCTGGGTCCTCACAGCCAAGGGAGCACTTGCTCGGGGAGCCGGCGGTCTTGCCCTCTCCGTACAAAACCCAGACTAAAGGCGGGGGGGGGGGTGCACACCTGTACGCCCCACGCTCAGGCAGGAGGACTCAGAGTTCAAGAACAGCCTGGACCATATTAGAGCCTGTCTTACAGCACAAACAGTAACAGAAGGCTGAGCAGGCAAGACTCTAGGCTACACTACCAGCTCAGAGAGAAGACCGTGTTAAGACACCAGCACAGGCCACAGCCGGCGGTGCGGCAGCAAACACCACATGATTCCCGGCCTGCTCTGTTCTACCAATGAATTTGAGACAAGAAAAGGAGGGGAAGCAGTAATTTTTAGAAACTTTAGGATGATAGTAGGTCTCGTGAGTCCACACATATGTCAAGATTGGCCAAATCTTTCACAGTAAGTGTGTAGTGTACTGAACTTCATCTTAATGTGAGCAATTGTTGGGGAGGGGGGGTTGGGAAGCAAAACCTTTAAATAATCAAATGAAATAGAATGTGTAGCTCTCTTGGGCTGCAGAGATGGCTTAAGTCAAATGGCTTACGAGGATTAGGACGCCTGCCTGTGAAACCTAAGAACCCAGGTTCGATTCCCCAATACCCATGTAAGCCAGATGCACAAAGTGGCACACGTACCTGCCGTGTGTCAGTTTGTTTGCAGTGGCTGGAGACCCTGGTGCACCCATCCTCTCTCTCTCTCAAATAAATAAGGTACTTTTTTGACAAAAGAATGTGTAGTTCTCCTTTGGACCCTGATTTGAACAAACCAACTGTAAAACAAAGCTGAGGTGGGGATGGCACCTATGAGCAAAGCACATGACATTTATGATAATGCCAAAACAAACCCATTATTTTGTAGATTAACTAAAACAATCAAATTTAGAAATGTCATAATACAATAATTTTTTCCAAAAGAACCCTAGGAGACAGTTTGGGAATTTTGGAGTAAATAAAGCATTTTTTTTTAATATTGAGGAATTAACAAGCAATTGCTTTAACTATGATAACGGCTTCATGGTTATATTTTTAAAAGAAGCCTTACCATTCAAAAATGCACTGCTGAACACAGGGCATAAATGAACTCATACGTCTGCCTTATGTAACTTTCTGGGATCTGGTTCAAGGTAATGCACGGTTCCGAGGTCCTGATGCCAGGAAAGGGCAGGCGGGGCTCAGTATATCTTTGTCCTTCTCTGTCTCTAATGTTAGAAATTAAGCATAATAGTCTGAAATTGTAGTTTAAACATTAAAAGACAAGGAGGCCCTGGAGTGTATGCTTTGAAATGAGAAACGAGTCCTGGGCTCCGTGACCTCAGTATTATGTAAAGCACGTCTCGCACGAAGAAGCCTGGAGACGAGAGGGAGTGTCCCAGCAAGGGGACACGAGAAAACAGTCCTGGAGGCACTTCATGCCCAACTCAGAGGGGCCTGGAGGTGGTGCCTCCCCTGCGCTTCAGGCACTGCTGAGGAAGGGCCGCGCTGGAGACCTTCACTGAGCCTCTGCCGACCCGCAACCGCTGAGCAGCTCGGAGAACTCCGCCCCGCTTCCAAGACGCTCCGTCCACTTGTTGACACGGACCTTCTCCACCACCCCGGGTCCATCACCTGCTACACTGACTTCACATCACCAAGCTCGTTACCCCAAGGATAGATGACCATGCCGTATTTGTTGGGGGTCCTGCCCCAGTTTTCTTTCAGACATGAAAAGAAGCTCAAATCCCTCCCACAGCATTCAACCACTGAATGACATCCCCAGTCTTGGTATGTCTGAGGCAGGGTCTTGCTATGTAGCCCAGGCTGTCCTGGAACACTGGATCCTCCTGTTCAGCCTCCCACAAGCTGGTATTACAGGTGGGTGCTGTCATGCCCAGGTGCCCAAACCATTTCACTGCAAGCTAACCACAGACTGGGCTCTCTGGCTCATTTTTGCATGTGCAACATGTGGGGGCACACCCATGCATGCTTGTGCACGCACGTTTGCAAAAGCCGGAGAACCTCAGCGTGACTTTCAGTTCACTGTCCGCCTCTTTTTGAAACTGCATCTCTCGCTGGCCTGGACCTCACTGAATAGGCTACATCGGCTAGCCAGTGAGATCCGAGGGTCTTGTGTCTCTGCCTCCCCAGTGTTGAGGTACAGGCATGCACCACCACGTCCAGCACTTGCAGGGTCCCCGGGGTGGAACTCAGGTCCTTATGCTCATGAGGGGGCCTTTTTCAGCTGGAGTAACTCCACCGCACGGCTGTTTTGTACCCCAGACTGTAGCGAGACCAGTGACCCCTCCCATGGCTGGACAGCATTTGCAGGGCCAAGAGAACTCTACTAAGGGCGAGGCGGAGCACGGGCAAGCATGTGACGTCCCTGGGTCTGTGGTGTCTGACCTTGTAGCCACCTGAACTGCTTCGACACCCAGAATCAGGTTTGTGGCAATCCTACTCAGAGCCATGTGAAACAGGACCTTGGGAAGTGGGCAGCTGGTGACTTAAGAAAATGGTCGGGCGTGGTGATGCACGCCTTTAATCCCAGCACTCAGGAGGCAGAGGTAGGAGGACCACAGTGAGTTCTAGGCCACCTTGAGACTGCATAGTGAATTCCAGGTCAGCCTGACCCTACCACGGAAACCACCCCCCACAAAAAAAAAGAAACAGAAACTGCAGCAACTCTTGTGGCGCACTGCCCCATAAGCAGCCCCTCATCAACCATTTTACTCAAGCTGAACTTGGACGAGCATTCTTTGGGCTGTTGGTGCCATCCCAGCTTGAGGACACGTGTTAATTTTATATCTCCCTGACAAAAACACCACAAAACAGCAGCTCATGGACCAGAGCCCCAGGGTGACAGACTTGAGCAAGCCGCATGCAGGAAGCCCCCGGTGCATTGTTAGCCTGGGGAGTAAGAACCGTGTGAGTGTCACACCCTGGTGCTTGGGACAAGGAATGTCCACAGAGCAATCAGAGCCGGCAGGAAGGGGATTCAACCCCCGTGAAAGGAAGACCTGGGAGGGGCCAGAGCTAGAGCAGTGGCTGCTCAGGTGGGACAGCTGTCAGGCTGTACCCTAAGCTGCCACACAATGCCACCACCACCATAGATGACAGATCAGGGTACCCTACTGTCTGCCTGTAGGGAGAGATAGTTAATCTTAAAAACACACTTTTTTGTTTCAAGGAGTGGGGGGCTGGGAAAGTGACTCAGTGATTAATGGTGCTTGAGTGAAAAGCCAGCTGGCCAAGGTTCAATTCCCCAGCCACCCACATAAAGCAGAAGGGCATTTGCTCGCAGGGGTAAGAGACCCTAGCAGGCCCGTACACACACATGCAGAAGCCTGGCTGAGCATGTCACTAAGGGCCGGGCTGTCAGGATTACGCCTGCCTCTGGTTCCAGTCCTCAGTCTCTGCTTGCTGGGCCACCGTGATGTGAGGAAGGAGTCCCTGTCAAACACTCCAGCCGCCATTAACAATGGCATGCCTTCTCTCACATGGCAGAGTGGAACTGTGACCTGAGACAAATTCTTCCTCCCTTAAGTTGCTTCAGCCAAATCTTTTGTCACAGCGACAAGAGAACTAATCCAGAGAAGAGTCTAGGCAGTGCTCGGCCCTGTGAGCAAGCTCCACGGAAGACACCCTGCGCTGACCCGCTAAGGCCCTGCCGCTCCCTCAAAGTGACGGGAGATGGGCGCCCACCTACGCCTGCCTGGACCATGTACTTAAGATCCTGTCTTTAAAGAGAAGGGAAAAGTAAAAGAAAGGGAAGGAGGAAAAGAAAAGAGGAAGAAGAAAGAAGGAAAAAATCCCGCTTCTGTTGAAGTGAAACCCAATAGGATTCCACTCCTTGTAGCTGAAAAAGCACCTATTGGGTGACAAAGACTACTAAGTGCTGGCGGCAACACCACAGTGGACAAGACAGATGGCTCCCACAGGCCTACCATGAAGTCCCAGCACGCCATAGTGTGACTGTTTTTTAGAGTAAGATAAAATTATATGTGATGACGCACTCTTATCTACATGGCTATTTAAAAAATAACAGAAGAGAAAGATGAGAGTGAAGGAACTCCTACCCAAATCAGGTCAGGGCCTCCCTCTTAAATGACTTCCCGGCGCCAGGCTCTGTCACTTGCCACCACGGTAGTTAGTAAGTATTTATCCAGGTTGTACATCTGCCACACTAGAAATTAAGTGCCATGAGGATAAAGTAATGAGCTCCCATGACTTCCTGAGCCCCCAGCAGCAAACACAGTGCCTGGTATGCAACAGCGTTTAATAACTACTGTGAAATGAATGTATGGGTGTCTGTGGTGAGCTTCTTGAGATGGTAATTTTCCTTTTTTATTTTTTTTTAATTTTAACAATATTTATTTATTTGAGAGAGAGAATGGGCACGCCAGAGCCTCTAGCCACTGCAAACACACTCCAGACACATGCGCCTGCTTCTGCATCTGGCTTACGTGGGTCCTGGGAAATCGAACCTGGTTCTTAGGCTTGGCAGGCATGCGCTAACTTAACCACTAAGCCATTTTCCCAGCCCAGTTTGCCCTTTGCTTGCCCATGTGTGTTTAATGTGCGTGTGTGCGTGTTCAGCTGTGGGTGGATACATATATGCGCACGTATGTGGAGGCCAGCACTGCAGGTCAAGTGTCTTCCTCTATCACTCTCCGCCTTACTCTCTGAGACAGGGTCTCTCTGAACCTAAGGCTTGCACACTCAGCTAGACTAGCCAGCCAGTGAGCCCCTGGGGAGCCCTGTCTGCCTTCCCAGAGACAGGGTTACAGGCACGCACCTCCATGAATCTTTACATGAGTTCCAGGGATCCCAACTCAAGCCCCATGTTTCCTGTTCTTTAGAAACACTCTATTTCTCTTGCACGGTAGGTCTCAGTCAGCCCAGGCTGACATGGAGCTCACGCTGTCGTCCCAGGTGGGCTCACGCTCGCAGGGGTCCTCCTGCCTCTTTCTTCCGAGTGCTTGCTGTGTGCCACCACGCCTGGGGGCGACATTCTGTTTTTTTAATTTTTGTTTTGTTTTGTTTTCGAGGTAGGGTCCAGGCTGACCTGGAATTCACTATGTCATCTCAGGGTGGCTTCGAACTTATGGTGATCCTCCTACCTCTGCCTTCTTAGTTCTGGGATTAAAGGTGTGTGCCACCATACCCAGCTAGAATTTTTAATTATCTTAGTTTCATTTCATCAGAGAGAGTTTCACTATAAAGGACATCCTGGCCTCTGACTCATGATACTCCTGCCTCAGCCTATCAAGTTCTGGGATTCATAGGCTTGTGCCACCATACTTAGCCTCGTGTGTGTGTGTGTGTGTGTGTGTGTGTGTGTGTGTGTGTTAATAATGAACTCTGTGACATTTAGAATACAAAGTAAAAAGAGCTTTGATGAAACATGAACTACAAAACCCAAGATGAGGTGCAGAAAACCAGGCTTCTGAGGCAGAAGTCAGGTGAGGTGAAAGCTTGTTTTATTTTCCCAGAAAGGCAACCAAGAGGTGAGGCCCGCCAACACTAACCAGACTTCTCCTTTGTTCCAATTCCTCAGGGGCCTGACCTGAGTCATGTCAAACCACAGGATGAAAGAAGTAGTGGAAACACAAGCGTGAGATGAGACAGGAACCACACAAAAAGAAATAAAATTTCTCAAGCAGAGTCAAAAATACAAACATGCCCAACAAAGCTGTACTCCCAAACACAGCTTGAAAGATGATGAGATGGCTCAATAGTACAGCACTTGCCTAGAATCCCCCAGTGAGGGGCTGGGGACGTGGCTCAGTGGTAGAGCCCTTGTCTAGAATCCACATTGAGGGGCTGGGGGCGTGGCTCAGAGGTAGAGCACTTGTCTAGAATCCACAGTGAGGGGCTGGGGGCGTGGCTCAGAGGTAGAGCACTTGTCTAGAATCCACAGTGAGGGGCTGGGGGCATAACTCAGTGGTAGAGCACTTGTCTAGAATCCATAGTGAGGGGTTGGGGGCGTGACTCAGTGGTAAAGCCCTTGTCTAGAATCCACAGTGAGGGGCTGGGGGCGTGGCTCAGGGGTAGAGCACTTGTCTAGAATCCACAGTGAGGGGCTGGGGGCGTGGCTCAGAGGTAGAGCACTTGTCTAGAATCCACAGTGAGGGGCTGGGGGCGTGGCTCAGAGGTAGAGCACTTGTCTAGAATCCACAGTGAGGGCTGGGGGTGTGGCTCAGAGGAAGAGCACTTGTCTAGCATGTGCAAAGCACTGGGTTCTACCTTTAGCCCACATGTGTTTGCATATACACACCAAGATACCTACCAATGTCACTATTACAGCTTGAATACAAAACATCCCTAGCTGATGGCCCTATTTTAGGAGGCTCTGAGAACCTCAAAAGGTCGGACCTAGTTGAAGTAAGTAGGTCACTGGTGGGCGTGCTTCTCTGAAGGTCACAACTGATCCAGGGTCTCCCCCCTACTCCCTGCTTCCTGTCCACCTTGAGCTCAAGATCCTCCTCCAGCACACACTCTGGCCACCATGACACTCCACCTTACCATGGGCCCACCAAGAACAGAGCCACACTGTGGACTAAACCCTCTGAAACTGTTAAAATAAACTCTCCCTACCTTAGGGTATTCCTATCAGGTACTTTACATAGAGTCAAGAAAAGAAACTACACAGTTCCCAACCTGAGGTCTGGGAAGACCCATACCAACCACAGGGGAGCACTCCCTCCAGGAAGACCCCACTGACCACAGGGGAGCACTCCCTCCAGGAAGACCCCACTGAATACGGGAGGGCATGCCCTCCAGGAAGCAAGATCTGGGCACTCTTGATTCTACCACATGCTTCCTCCCTTGCCCACTACCTGGCTCCCCCACACGCTTTTGAAGCTGTGGCTTGAGTCAGCAGTTTCTGCCCCTTGGGAAATGTCTTTCCAAGCGGTGTAGTATGCTCCTTGCACCCACTGAACAACTGAGGCCTCCTGTGGCCCCCCGTAAAGAACATATCTGCCCTCTGGTAGTGATCATAGTCAACAAGAAGATGAGAGGGAGGTAAGTACCAAGGGAATGAGGTGCCATCTGGGGTCCTCTGTAAGAGAGCCCAGTTCATCACTAACGGGAACAGAGTTTGGGGAAAAGACCACATGCCAGGCAACAGTCCCAGGAGGCTTCCCCCAGGGAGGCTGAGGGGTGGGGGGCTCACTGCTCATGCACACACCAGGCATGACGTAACACCTCAGGCACGGCACAGGGGCTTGTTAATACTGAACAAGCTTATAAATGACACCCTCCACACATCTCTGTCTGCCACATTTCTGCGACCACCCACACCCGAGGGACCCGCCAGGATCAGCGCACTTACAATGCCATGGATCTGGGCCACCTTGCTGCACAAGTCGGGGCGCCACTTCTGCAGAGCCAGGTAGAAAGGGTTCTTCAAGAGGTCTTCATCATACAGAGCCATGTGGGCTTCACAGAGGCCAGAGGGAGCGTCCTGGGACAGGGGAGGAACAAGCAGTGAATGGGTGGGCGCACACCCACGCACCTGGCCATTTCTAAGACGCACCCTTGACACCTGTTCCTCTGCTCCCCGCACCTGCCACTCTTCTCGGAAGTACCATTCCCAGGTGATCTGCCTACTGGTGAAGCGTGTAGATTATGATCAAAAGGTCTTGTTAAATTCCAGCTTTGCCCAAGTATAAATGACTATATTCTAGACATTCATCCTTCTGAAATTATCACATCCTAAGAATTGTTTTTTCTCGGACACAGGACGTCACTGTTTCCCAGGCTCCAATTCCTGGGCTCAAATAATCCTTGTGCCTCCATCTCTGGATTAAGAGGGACTACAGATGTTCATCACCACTCCAGGTGTTCATGTGCTTCTTTTTAAAGTTTATTTATATATTTGCAAGCAGAGAGAGAGAGAAGACAGACAGAATAGGTATACTAGAGCCTCCAGATACTACAAAAACAAAAAAACTCCAGATGCACGAGGCTTTACATGGGTACTGGGGAACTGAACCCAGGTCACTACGCTTTGCAGGCAAGCGCCTTAACAACTGAGCCATCTCTCCAGCCCTAATGTGCTTTTGTTAAAAAAAATTATTTATTTTATTTTGAGAGAGAGAGAAAGGAAAAGAGGAAGAGAGAGAGAGGATGTACATGCTAGGACCTCTAGCCATTGCAAATAAACTGCAGATGAAGGTGCCACCTTGTGCACCTGGCATATATGGCTACTGGGGAATTGAACCTGGGTCCTTAGGCTTCACAGGTGAGTATCTTAACTGCTAAGCTTTCTGTGGTAGTTTGAATAGATAACCCCCAATATATTCAGTTTTTTGTTTGTAGTTTGCATCTGCAGCCACCTGGCTGGAGGCAGTGTCACTGGGTGGATCTTAAGGTGTGGTGGTGGGTTTCAGGTTTCAATCTAAAGATATGCTAAGTGTGCCTAGCTGGAGTTCCTGAAGTGTGCTGTGGCTTTTGATCTTTAGGCTTGTGCTTCTCTCTCTGCTTGGTCCTGTGAAGGCAGGCCAGCTTCTTCTGCCATTATGGAACTTCCCCTGGATCTGTAAGCTTCAATAAATCCCTTCCTCCATAACTGTGGTTGGTCTGGAAGTTCATCTCAGCGAACATGAAGCTGTCTGCTACACTATCTCTCCATCCCCCATGTGCTGTTTAATGAAATATTTTAACCACATAGAAAAGTACTGAATAGGAATGCAAACCTACCACCCAGAATGATCCAGTATTGTGCGCATGTGCATGTGTGTGTGTAGGCATGTGCATGCCAAGACACATATGTGGCCATCAGAGGAAAACTTCAGTAGTCAGCTCTTGTTTTCAACCTTGTCTGAGGCAGGGTCTCTTAGTGTTCTCCACTGCAATGGTCAGAGTGGCCAGACCACAAGCTTCCAGGGGGATTCTCCCATCTCCACCTCCCACCTTGCCATAGGCATGCTGAGATTGCAGACATCCGCTACAGTGTGCAGCTTTGTGTGCAGCTTTGTGTGGGTTCTGGGGATCCAAGCTCAGGTACACATGCTTGTGTAATAAGCACTTTATCCACTGAGCCATCTCCCCTACTGAAAGAATTACCAGTCTCAACACCGCCATATATGCCTCTCTGCTAAGAAATAAACTCTAGGAGCTGGGCGTGGTGGTGCACACCTTTAATCCCAGCACTTGGGAGGCAGAGGTAGGAGGATTGCTGTGAGTTCAAGGCTAGCCTGAGACCTCATAGTGGATTCCAGGTCAACCTGGGCTACAGGGAAACCCTACCTTGAAAAAAAAAGAAATAAACTCTGGACTGGAGAGATGGTTCAGTGGTTAAAGGCTCTTGCTTGCAAAGCCTGACAAACCTGGGTTTGATTCCCCAGTACCCACATAAAGCCAGGTGAACAAAGTGGTGCATGCATCTAGAGTTTGTTTGCAGTGGCGGGAGGCCTTGACGTGTCCGTTCTCATTCTTTCTCCCCCTCCCTCCTCTCTCTCTCTCACACACACACACAAACACACACAAATAAGTAAATAATTTAAAAAGACGTGTGAACAGGGTTAATGTCTAACTCACCTTAGGAAACAAACTGTTCTCAGGACCTGACTGTTAAGCCACCATACACTGCTTACTAAGGTGAATAGGCAGTAAGAACATTCCAGAGCTAACCCTCCCTCTGTCCCTGGCCTACACCCCTGAGCACACACATCAGTGTGGTTTTACCAAATGACCAGACAGGGGAAATCGAGCGAAAGGGCATAGAGAAGCAGATCAGATTTCTAACTGGCCAGTCCTCCTCTCTGGCCTCTAGCTCAGTCTACACAGTGCAGGATCTAACGCCTGTCTGCAGGACCGTTACAAGAGGCACTGCCATCACTGCTGCTTCCTGTGACAGATACCTCTGTGCGAATCTGAAAAGGTACCCCATCTTCCAGGCGCAGGCCTGTGCCAGGGCACCAAAGTTTAGTGGGGAGCTCACCAGCTGTGTACCCCAGCCAGTTTACCACCCTCCTGTCCAGGTGCCTCTGAGCAACGGACAACCCACACACTTACACAGGCTGTGTTGTTAGGCTTTGGCATTTTCCTTTAGACACCTTTTTTTTTTTTTAATTTTTATTTATTTATTTATTTTAGAGCAACAGACACAGAGAGAAAGACAGATAGAGGGAGAGAGAGAGAATGGGCACGCCAGGGCTTCCAGCCTCTGCAAACGAACTCCAGATGCGTGTGCCCCCTTGTGCATCTGGCTAACATGGGACCTGGGGAACCGAGCCTCGAACTGGGGTCCTTAGGCTTCACAGGCAAGCGCTTCACTGCTAAGCCATCTCTCCAGCCCTTTAGACACCTTTTAAAAATAAAAAATACGGGGCTGCAGAGATGGCTTAGTGGTTAAGTGCTTGCCTGCAAAGCTAAAGACCCAGGTTTGATTCTTCAGGTCCAACGTAAGCCAGATGCACAAGGGGGTGCATCTGGAGTTCATCTGCAGTGGCTGGAGGCCCTGGCATGCCCATTCTCTATCTATCTGCCTCTTTCTCTGTCTGTTGCTCTCAAATAAATAAATAAAAATAAAACAAAAAATAAAAAACACACCAGGCATGGTGGTGCACGCCTTTAATCCCAGCACTCGGGAGGCAGAGGTAGGAGGATCAGCGTGAGTTCAAGACCACCCTGAGACTATTCCAGGTCAGCCTGGGCTGCAGTGAAACCCTACCACAAGACCCCCTCCCCACAAAAAAAAAAAAACCGTAAGCTGGGGCTGGAGAGATGGCTTAGAGGTTGAGATGTTTGCCTGCAAAGCCAAAGGACCCCGGCTCCATTCCCCAGGACCCATATAAGCCAGATGCACAAAGTGGCACACACATCCGGAGTTCATCTGCAGTGGCTAGAGGCCCTGGTGCACCCATTCTATCTGCCTCTTTCTTTCTTTATTTCTTTCTCTCTCTCTCTATCTCTCTCTCTCAAATAAATAAACAAATAAAATGGCTTTTTGTTTTTTTAATATAAGCTGGAGAAAGATGGCTCAATGGGCAAGAGAACTTCCCGCACAAGCCTGAGGGCCTGAGGCTGCCTGAGTTTGACCGGCCAGCACCCGTGTAAACAGCAGGGCGTGAGAACACAAGCAAAGCCCAGCAGGGAATGGAGTCCTGAGAGTCAGCAGGCCTCGCGAGGCTGGGGGAGGGCACAGCAAGCCCGAGTCAGGGGGAAACTCTATCTCAAGAAAATGGGCAGATGAGCAATGGAGGGGGCGCCTAATGTTCTCCTCTGGCCTCTGCACACACGCACACAAGGCCCTATCTGCACATCCATGTGCATACACCACACACACACACACACGATGAGTAAACACTTGCTGTCATTTAAAACTTCATTGAGAATCTAGAGAGAGAGCTTGGAGGTTAAAAGCTCTGGTGTGCAAACCCGGATGGCCTGGTTTTGATTCCCCAGGACCCACATAAAACCAGGTGGCCTGTGCATCTGGAGATCATTTACAGGGAAGGAGGTCCTGGGCACCCATTCTCTGTCTCCCCATTCTGTCTCAAGAAAAGAAATATTATTTTTTAAAAAGGAAAATAATAAGACCTCACTGAACTTGAGCCTGAGGCCTTCTCTCCATTAACTAGAAAATATTAGGGCTGGAGAGATGGCTCAAAGGTTAAGACACTTGCCTGCAAAGCCTGATGACCCAGGTTCAATTCCCAGGTACCCTCGTAAAGCCAAACGCAAAAAGTGGCGCATGTATCTCAAGTTCATTGGTAGCAGCTAAAGGGCCCTGACACAGCCATTCTCTTCCTCCCTCCTCCCTCCCTCTGCTTGAAAATAAATAAATATATTTTTAAAAAAAGAGAAAATGAGCAACTATTAATGCACATCATGAAGTTTATCCTTGGTACCATGCTATCCTCCAAACAACTGCATGAAGGAAATACGAAGAAAAAATGGAATCATTTTCTCACTATGCAAGGATGTGGATAAAGACACAGGTTCACCTGGCTAACTCAAGGTCAGAATTTATTTTAAGACAAGTCTCTTTAACCACTACACTCCCTGTGTAAAATAAATGCACCTAGAAAAGGGTTATTTTATGAGCCACAGCTGGACAAGACCAATCTATATTTCCCTAGATGAAAAGTCTGAGGCTGGAGAGATGACTTGGCAGTTAAGGTGCTTGTCTACAAAGCCAAAGAACCCAGGTTCGATTCCCCAGTACCCATGGTAAGCCAGATGCACAAAGTGGTAAATGTGTCTGGAGTTCATTTTCAGTGGCTAGAGACCCTGGTGCTCCCATTCTCTCCCTCTCTGTCTCTTTGTCTCTCTCTCTCTCTCAAATAAATATTTTTTTTTTTTAAAGCCTGCATTACAGCCACACAGGCCCCACACCAGATTCCTTTTGTCTAGTAAGAGTTGTCTTGACTATAGACCCCTCTGGGGTCTGACCTAAGGAGACCCCTGAACTCCATGTAAATTTAAGAAAAAGGACCTAGCATAAAACTGGCTGCAAATAATCCCTTCATGGGCTCCAGGGAGCACTCTGCAACAATTCAGGGGCTGAATTCAATTATTGCTGGAGACTACATAATCCTTTCAATTCACCTACAGATCTAGACAATGCAATTCTGCAGGGACAGAGTCACAAGAAAGTACCATTCTTCTTGGTCCCTGGCACCGTTGGTTCTATGTGGTGGAGCGTGACAGGAAAAGATGTGTCAGATCAGAACTACTTGAGAAACAGGACGTGCAATCTGGCAAGATTAAGCTGGGGAAGGACACGCCAGACTGGCGGAACACCAAAACTGTCACTCCCAAGACACAGGCGACAAGGGGCGGGTTTCCACAGAGGGACCAACAACCCAGCGGAGGTAAGGAGCAGAAAGAGAAGGGAGCAGCAGAGAGGGCCTGGGATGGCATGTCTAGAGGGCATAAGACCTGGGCTAAGGGTTCAGGAGGCAGGGCGTGCTCTGTTGGTGGGCACAGAAAACCTGAGTAAACTACCTTCTTATGTATGATGTGTGGTGTGCATGCATACATGTGTTCATATATGTGAGCACACGTGTGGCATGCATGCATGCATGTTTATGCCCGTGCATGTGGAGGCCAGAGATGGACATCAGGTTGCTCTCTTATCTTTTTCTGTTGCTGTTCTGTTTGCTGACGCACGGCCTCACTCTAACCCATGCTGACCTGGAACTCACACTGGACGGCCCTGCACTTAAGTGATCCTCCTGCCTCAGCCTCCAGACTGCTAGGATTAAAGGCGTGAGCCACCCTCCACACCCAATACTCTCTCTAGTTTGTTTTTTTGAGACAAGGTCTCAAAACTGAACCTAGAACCCACCAATTCTGCTAGACTAGCCAGCCAACCAGCACTAAAGAGCCCACCTCTGCCTCCACGAAATTAGGGTTATAGGTATGCACCAAGACCCAGCTTTTCTATGGGCATTGGGAATTTATACTTTAAAAAAAATTTTTTTTATTCATTTATTTGAGAATGACAGACAGAGAGAGAAAGAGGCAGACAGAGAGAGAATGGGCGCACCAGGGCCTCCAGCCACTGCAAACAAACTCCAGACGCGTGCGCCCCCTTGTGCGTCCTAACATGGGTCTTGGGGAATTGAGCCTCGAACTGGGGTCCTTAGGCTTCACAGGCAAGCACTTCACGGCTAAGCCATCTCTCCAGCCGGTAATGGGAATTTAAACACAGGTCCTCACTCTCACATGGCCAGTAGTTCATCAAATGAACCATCTCCTTAGCCCCTGAGTGACTTT
The DNA here is from genome assembly GCF_020740685.1 of Jaculus jaculus. Taxonomy (NCBI): domain Eukaryota; kingdom Metazoa; phylum Chordata; class Mammalia; order Rodentia; family Dipodidae; genus Jaculus; species Jaculus jaculus. Next base: position 4,563,241 of record NC_059108.1, on the reverse strand, counting down.
TGTTTTCAACTACACGAGAAGATGAATCCAAGGAAGTCATTCGAACCCATACAGACGGGGAGGAGGGATCAGTGGTTGAGTGTCTGCCCCTTATACTTGTGTCCAGGGGTTCACCCCAGTACGGGGTGGAGGAAGGGTGCGCTAAAAATCCAAGCACAGTGGGTCAGAGATGGTAGAACAGCAAGGGATGGCAAGGGAAGGGCTCTAAGTGCCACACCTAGAAACTCAGGTCGCAGAGATGGCGTGTGTAAGCGCACGAGGGTCTCAGCCAGCACCGTGGCTGCACAGAGGGAGCCATTACTGCCCAAAAGTTCCAACGACAGAACATCCCATCCCGAAGTTCTGCCCAACACTGCCCTCGGCTTTTCTATCCTAGAGCCAACAATATGTCATACTTCTGCTTAACACCAGGACCGAATTCCTACATGTATAAATATTTAGAAATAAACTCTATAGCCTGACAATTTTACTTAATAGAATTTGTCTTCAAAAGTGGATATAGCTCAGTGACAGAATACTTGCCTAGTATACACAAAGCCCTGGATTTCATCCTCAACACAACAAAAAATGAATATATTTTTTAATTTTAGAGTAACTGCAAGGAAAATTGGCTTATCCTTATAAAACTAGAACATGAGATGGGGAGGGGATATGATGGAGAATGGAATTTCAAAGGGGAAAGTGGGGGGGGGAGGGTATTACCATGGAATATTTGTTTATAATCATGGAAAATGTTAATAAAAATTGAGAAAAAAAAACCTAGAATATGAATTATCTTTTAAAAAATCTCCTGCCAGGTATGGTGGGGCATGCCAACCCTACCAGAGGCTAAGAGAATTACTTTGAGTTCAAGGTCAGCCTGGGCTAGAGTGAGACTCTACTTCAAAAAACAAAAACAGGGCTGGAGAGATGGCTTAGCGGTTAAGTGCTTGCCTGTGAAGCCTAAGGACCCCGGTTCGAGGCTCGGTTCCCCAGGTCCCACGTTAGCCAGATGCACAAGGGGGCGCACGCGTCTGGAGTTCGTTTGCAGAGGCTGGAAGCCCTGGCGCGCCCATTCTCTCTCTCCCTCTTATCTGTCTTTCTCTCTGTGTCTGTCACTCTCAAATAAATAAATAAAATTATTAAAAAAAAATAAAAAACAAAAACAAAAACAAAAAACTAAAAAAATTTATTATTAAAAAAAAACTTTAAGAAAAATCCCATCCCAGGGGCTGGTGCAGTGTTTGCCTAGTATGTACAAAGCTTAGAGTTCAATGCCTAGGACCACATACACCAGGTATGGTGGCTCCTACTTACAAGCCTGGAGAGGTACAAGCAGGTGAAGACCAGGAGTTCAAAGTCATCCTTGGCTACTTAGCAAGCTCCAGGTCAGCCTAAGCTACAGAGACCCTGTCTCAAAAATAAAATAAATAAAATAAAATAATAAAATAAAAATAAAAACCTGAAAATGCCATCCCATTAACCAGAGATGACAAGTACTCCTGAAGGAGAGCCACCTGAGGCTGCTCTGGACAGACAAGTCATGAGCGACATCCCACTGCCATGGGCATTTCAGGGGACAGTGTGGACACTGCAGCGTGGTTGGTGGCCTTCACCAGTCCTGCCAGCCCAAGTAAGTCCAGGAAGCAGGGAACTATCTGGTGGCAGCGTGCAGCGCGGCTCAGCAGAATCCTGCACAGGGGCGTCCATCCTTCCCAGAGTTGCCATCACTCCCTGCCAAAATGTCACCACTGCAGTTGCTTCCCCCCTTCTTAGGTCCAAGCAAAGACCTTAACCAGGCACATACTCTCCAGGCATCTGCGATATAAAAGGGAAAAAAGAGAAAGGAAAACTTATCTAGTCATCTATTTTTAATATCAGTGGAAGCAATCTGGTGAGGTAATGTGTGCTCCACAGTCACTGTGCCCTTCGGGCCCGCAACCTTTATAGATCCTGGCCACATCGTTCCTAAAAACTTCTGACTCAAGCACTGGGCCCTGCCTCTGGCTCCCTGGAGGGGTGTTACCAGGAAGTGTGAGCTCCCAGGGGGCTGGATCCACAGCCCCCGTCTGGGTGGGTCAAGTAGCTCAGGGAGAGAAGCCATGCTGGTGAAAAGTCATGGGTCCAAAATAAACAGAGGGCTCAGAGATGGCCAAACACAGTGACAGCTGGAATACGCAATGTTAGAGAGAGAGAAAACATCCCGAGCCTGGACGAGGGAGCAGTTAAGTTTGGAGGGGCATACCCACCCACTGGAATGTCACCCCATCACCCTGCTCCTGGAAGCTGTGAGTGGAACCACCAGGGCACCCAGCTGCCTCCCTGCCAGGGTTTCAGCAGGACAGGGGCTCCAAGGGCTACTTCTCAGTGTTTCCCAGCTGTAAAATCAACCTTAGGACAAACTGGTCCCAGATTCCTCTGGGCTGAGATATTTCTGGGTCTGGTAGCTAATGATCCTGAAGTCACATTCCTCGGCACTTCCATGAAAAAATGAAGTTTCTGGACACCAAGCCCAATGTCACCAGCTAATTAAATGAGGCCAGTGCCCAACAGAACACAAACTCACTCAACTGCACACAATCAGTAACAAAGACCCCGAGGCCGTCTGGGATGAGGGCAACACAGGCCAACCGACACACAGGTGCCCAGTCATGACCTTGACCCCGGGCCCTACACAGACCCGCTCCTGCTCTCCCAGGGCTGCTGTCCGGGGGATTCTTTCACGGGAGAAGTCCTGGCTGGGAGAACTCACCAAAGATCTAAGCTAGGGAATGGAAGTTTACTCAACTTCAAGACCCTGGCTGCTCGCTTGCCAGAGGCTGGTTGGGAGAACCACCAGCCCTGTTTTCACCCCCATCTCCGCCTGGAGGACCAAGGGGGTCTCTCAAACACTGGGGTTTGTGGGGTTCTGCAGTCTTCACCTCTGCTCATGTTCGGTGCTGAGGGCGTCTCACGTCTGGCCTCTGCCTACTTGGCAGTGTCTTCATTCTCCACGACCCCACCCATTTGGTCTTGGAAACTTATTCTCCATCAAGGTCCAGTGGGTGGCCACTACCCACTCCCTGGAGCAGGGCCAAGCCCTACGGTGTCCACGCTCTGGTTAAAGGATACTCGCTGGGAGACATCAGCAAGTGCTGGGGTTCAGCCTTCCAGCTCTCTCGGTCACCAAGCCTCATGCTGGGGGAGGACAGTCTCAAAATGCTAATATCCACTGGGGCACTCTAGGGTCGGTGGGGAGACTGCTCCTCTCCACGGAACCCCTAAGCTTAGAAATCCCACCTCCTGTGGACCCTACACATCCCCCCTAGTGTTGCCGCCCCGCGTCCCCCAATCCTCAGTAATGATGTGTCACTTGCATCCAACCACCTAGCACGGTGCCAAGAGAGTGCGTGTCCACCGTCCCCTTCTGCACCTCAAGGGGCTGCACCTAGCGCGCGCAGCGGCAGGGCGGTCCATTGTCAACAGACCCCCAGAGAGCAGAAGGTCTCCTGGGGCACAAGTTCTCCCGACGCAATCTTCTCTCTGGCCAAGGGACCCGGGAGCCACCTAAAGCAGGAGAGCGAGCGGGCAGGGATGCCACCCACCAGACCTGGGCTCGCAGCCTCCTCCCCAAGCGTCCCCCAATCGCGCGCGCACGAGACGGTGACGGCTTCGCCCTCGATCCCCAAGTTCAAGTCCGAGCTCCCGGGTACCCCCCCACCAGCCGCTCCCGGCCCTGGGGGCGCCGAGTCCACCGAGGGAGCCCCTCCCCCCTCGCCCCGCCCGGCCTCGGGGACGCCGTCGTCCGGGGAGGAGGGATGCGCGCGGGGCACGACCACGCGTGGACACTTACTCCACAGGCTACATAGTTTCGCTCCCGGCCCCACCTGTGGGCTGCAGCGGCACCTTCCGGGCCCTCAGCCGGGACCTCAGCGCCCACCACCCCTGCGCCGCGGCTCCACGCCTCAGCCCACCCCTCTACCCCGCCCCCGGGCCTCCGGATGACCCAATGAAAAGCCGGCCTCACTCGGAGTGACGTGGACGCGGAGCAATCACTGAGTCCGGCCCAGCCAGGGGTGGGGCTCGGGCGACTCAGCGCTTCCTACACAAACGAGCTCCACCCACAGTCACCCAGTGCGCATGCTTTGAAAAAGGGGGGTGACAGGGTGTCGCCCGAGACCGATCTGACTCGGGGTGTGAGGTCCAAGCTGGGTCTCGGAAAAGGGGGTTCTGGCGGGGCGTGGTGGCGCACGTCTTGAATCCCAGCCTTTCAGGAGGCAGAGGTAGCAGGAGCGCCGTGAGTTCGAGGCCAGCCTGGGACTACAGAGTGCGTTCCATGTCAGCCTGGGCTAGAGCGAGACCCTACCTCGAAAATAACCTAATAATAATAATAAAAAAACGAAAGGGGGCTCGACAGCCAGAAAGAGAGAGAGAACCCTAAACAACAAAGTCGTCTGGCCTTGGGATTCTCCCTGCCTGCTTCGTTGGACAGAGGTGCCGGGTCTTGGGGATCACACCTAGTGTCTCGATGGTTCGTGGGCTCAGCAGGAGTTAAACCCTCTGCCTCAGTTTCCTCGCCTGCGTAGCCAGGAGCAGTTGGATGTGCAGGGCTGTAAGCTAGCGCAGGGGAGGAGAGAAGGGAATCCCGCACGTGACCTCCGCGCGCGCGGGGCCCCGCCCACCCTCGGTCCCCGGGGGGCGGGAGCACCCTTCCAGGGACGGCTGGCTGGAGGCGGGCCCTAGGAATCAACCCAGCTGCCCTTGGCAGTGACTGAGGCGCAGAGCGCTCGGCTTGGCGATCTGGGGGTCCGTCCGGGCGTGGGGCGTGGGGGGCGCACGAGGATGGGGTTTGTAGCCGGTCCCTCGCGGGGAGCCACGGCGGCGGCGGTGCGAAGACCCAGCGTGTGACTTTGGAGAGCGTGTCCGGGAAGCATGGACCGGCGGATGGGAGGTAGCTAACGGGGAGGCGGCGGGGGGGACTCCGAGCTCTCCCGAGGCGCACGTCGTAGGTCCCCGACGAGCTGTGACTTAGGCGGCGACCAGGAGCGAGTGGTTGGGCCATGAGGGGCGTGTGGCCCGAGGCCGGCCGGGCGGTAGCCGGAGGCGCGGTGCGGTGGCGCTGAGCGCGCGCGGGGCCGGGAGCGCACGGCGGCGGCGATGGCCCGGGAGGAGTGCAAGGCGCTGCTGGACGCGCTCAACAAGACCACGGCGTGCTACCACGTCCTGGTGCTCACGGTGGGCGGCTCGGCCGACTCGCAGGACCTGCGCGAGGAGCTGCAGAAGACGCGGCAGAAGGCGCGGGAGCTGGCCGTGGTGGCCGGAGCCCGGCTGACCGTCGCGCTGCGTGACCGGAGCCTGGCGGCCGAGGAGCGCGCGGAGTTCGAGCGGCTCTGGGTGGCCTTCTCCGGATGCCTGGACCTGCTGGAGGCCGACATGCAGCGCGCCCTGGCCCTGGGCGCCGCGTTCCCGCTGCACGCGCCGCGCCGGCCTCTCGTGCGCACGGGCGTGACGGGCGGCTCCTCGGGCGTGGCAGCCCGCGCCCTGAGCGCCCGCAGCCTGCGCCACGAGGCCGACGGAGACTTCGACGTGGCCGATCTGCCGGCGTTGGAGCGCGAGATCCTGCAGGTGGGCGAGATGATCGACGACATGGAAATGAAGGTCAACGTGCCCCGCTGGACAGTGCAGGCCCGGCAGGAGGCCGGCGCAGAACTCATCCTGTCCAGTGCCAGCGCGGGGGCCTTCTCCTCGGTCGGTGCGGTGTCCGTCGAGGAGCGCGCGGGGCTCTGCGACCCCAGCAAGGCCCTGGCAGCCACCGTTTTCAGCGCCGTACTGCTGGCGGCTGTGGCCCTAGCTTTATGCGTGGCAAAGCTGAGCTGACCCAATACCCAGTGGGCACCCGCTGGAACTGCTCCTTCCCGGGGGCAGGGATCAGGGTTTGGTCTGGTAACCCAGCCCCAGTGTGTGCATGAAGTACACGCGCTTTTCAAAGTACGAGCTCTGCAAGGCAGGGCTTGTTTTCTCTCTTGCCCAAGCAGGAGTTAACTTTCCCCCGGGCGATTCAGGGCATTACCTGGAAGGTCTGCTTGCTGGGGCTTTGTCCCCTATTAATAGAAACCGCTCCGCAGTGACCCCGTACGGCTCTGAGCTAAAAACACGTGTGACCAGCCTACCCTGCCGATGTCTTCCACTCTGCATGGGGCAGTCTGGAAGAGGGGCGCGATAGCAGGAAGCATGGGGAATGGGGCTGCTTGGCTCTGCGTGAATGGTGGTTTTGTTTCTAGACAAAAAGCAAACTGCAATACAATGTAAGTGATTGGTTTGTTGTGGGTTTTTTTTATTACCTTAATCCTTTGGGGCCTGAGCTTGGGAGACCGTGCAGGTAGAAGTGCGCGCTGTTTCTGTGGCACGCCTCTGCACTTGTTTATTCCATCTGTCACAAAAAGCAATAGGTAGGAGACCCAAGAAGGTCGCTCCAACCAGGTGTGGTGGCATTGGGCCCACCGCATGCACTTGCCTCCAGAGATAAAGCTCTGTTTCTCCATCCCTTGGGTGAGGGAAAGACAGGAGGCGCTGTGGGTCGGACCGAATGAGAACCGCGCAGGCGGGCACTTTCTCCTTCACAGGGGCTTATTTTGTTCCAGAACTAGACCAGTGTTTGATCCTCCTTTGAGGGCGGGCTGGGGAATCCTCTTTGGAGAGCTTAATCCTATCTATCCCCCGGAATTTGCTTACTAGCCAATAGGAGCCCTAGCTTTGTGGGGAACCATACAGCTCTCTGACCCCCACAGAGCTGGAGAGGGCAATTTGGCATTACTGGCCCACAGAGGTTGTGAGTCAATCCGCTCTGAGACTGAGTACAAAAGTGTCAGCTTTAACTTTGAATTTAAGACGCTTTTTAAAAAAGTCATTATTTGCCGAGCATGGTGGTGCACGTGTTTAATCCTAGCACTCGGGAGGCAGAGGTAGGTGGATCGACATGAGTTCGAGGCCACCCTGAGACTACACAGTTTATTCCAGGTCAGCCTGGGCTAGGGTGAGACCCTACCTAGAAAAAAAAACAAAACAAAACAAAACAAAAAATCATTATTTGAAAGGAACATTACCACAGGTATCAAAGGTGTTTTTTTTTTTTAATATAAAGGACATTGAGGCACAAATCCATTCATGCCAATGAGTCAAACTTGGAGATCTTTTTACATGCACCTTTAAGGTTGAATACTAAGTATTCATCTGCATCTCTTTTTAAAATCTGTGTTCTTGGATATAGATTGAATTTTGAGACTGTAGCACAAGCTACCAGAATCTTTGGTACAGGAGGCCTAGAGGAGTAAGCCATCCCAGATCCTTTTGATCCCCTCCTGGTGCTGCTGACCCTCTCTCCTGGCCTCCACACAGGGTTCTGTCACATGAGAGAAGCAAATGCGTTTCACTTTCTAAAGGTAATTCAGAATAAAGCCAAAAAGACTTTGTTTGGCTGGCACCTGGCTGATGTCTATTGTAAGGAGGAGGACCAGCTGTAGGGACCTGGCAAGTCCTTCACAAGGTCAGCTTGGAAGGCTAAGGGGCAGGAAGAGGATAGGGGCAGGGTTGGTTGTTATCTGGGCGCCCAGTCCTAGGGACCATCCCATCCCCCGCTCTACCCAGGTCCACTCGGCGCAGATCTGTTGGCCTCACATGTGGAAACAGAATCGGTTTGTGCAAGTCTGTGGCTGGGCTTTCAAAAGACCCACAGGTCTTAAGCCCATTGAACCCTTTATAATAATTACTGCTGAGAGGAACTCTTGGCTCCCCACCTGTCCCCATCCAGGTGACTGAACCACAGCTGACGTTTAAACTCCTCCCATACACAAGACAGCCTGGACTCCCTGGCACCTTCTCCACAGACTCCGTTCTCAGGCAAGAGGAGTCGATGGCACTCTAAAAACCAAGTGTTAAGGACATTCTGCCCTTTCTAAGAATGTGATCCTTTGTTCTTACCTTGATTTCTAGTTTATAAAAAAAAAAAAAAACCTCAGCAGGACACATTTAAAGATACAAGCCATCGCACATTGGGTTACCCATTAAGAGTAAATGGGAAAGACTTCTGTTGTCACGCTTTCCACCCATGTGGTCATTCTGGGTATATAAAGGCTGTTCTGTCCGATGGAAGCACTCTCTGCTGGCTGGAGTTAATGGCAGACGTTGTAACGTTGTCTAACGGAACCTCTGCCACAGGACACAAGCACGCCCACTCTCTGCCCTGTGCAGCTGGCTGCCCTGTCACCACCGTCTCTGCTCCTTCCTATCTGTCATTCACAAGCTAGCCTTCTGGCAGAAGAAGCCTGATTCAGTTTGTGGTGGCGCACACCTTTAATCCCGGCACTCAGGAGGAAGAGGTAGGAGGGTCACTGTGAGTCCGAGGCCACCCTGAGACTATGTAGTGAATTCCAGGTCAGCCTGGGCTAGAGCAAGACCCTACCTCAAAAGCCTCCCCCCACCCGCAAATAATAATGATTTAGGCATTTGATACGGAAGTCATCAAGTTCCTATACACATGTGGTATGAAAAAAAATTTTTTTAGTGCACTATCTAAACTGGGTATGGTGGTACACACCTACAATCCCTGCTACTAAAGGTGGAGGCAGGAAGATCACAAATTTAAAACCAGCTTGGGTTACAGAGTTCCCAAGCCAGCCTGGACAACTTAATCTCAAAATAAATAATAAAAAGGGGGGCTAGTGATACAGCTCAATAGTAGAGCATTTTGCCTAGCATGTGTGAGACCTTCAGTTCCATCACCAGTATCAAAAAGACGTACTTACCGATAGTAAAAAGACGAGAACGTAGAATGTCAGGGTACCTGTCAAGGGAATTTCCTTTTTAGAGTGTATTCTGAGCTAGTAGTAAATAAGTAATGACCATATTTGTAGGGGAAAATGCCAGGTGGATTTTTATGGGTTCTAAAATGTTGTGCTTTTAAATGCCTCAGGGGAAAACATTTTTGGTAAATAAACTTAGAGTATAAGGTTCGTGATTTACCTAAGGTTTACAGGAAGCTGCATGAAAGATGTGTGACATTGAATGCCAGATGCATGATGCTGAGTGACTAAAAAGTAGTTTTGATTAAAGAGAGTTTTGGTTTGCATGAGGACCGTGGTAACGCTGTGGGTTTTGCTTTTTTTCCTCTAATGTGCACCTTGGTCTGTTTTTAGCTACCCAGTTCCTTGAATGTTCATGGTGAATGTATTGTGCAGGTGTGAGCTCCACAGTGCGAGCCTATGAGAAATCCAGCGTTGTAGAACTCTCCTCAGCGTTCCTTTGCAGCGGACCTCTCTCTAGAGCGCCACCATCCGGCATGCGCAGGGAACTGCCTCTCTCCAAGTACCTCAACTCAAGTGACCTCCCTGTGCCTCACAATCCTTATTGCTGAAATGTGGGTTTTGACTAAATAGACTGGTGATACCTTGTAGCTTAAAATGTTAAACAGCATGCAGTTAAGCAAGAAAGAGTTAAAAGGTTATTTAGTTGATTTTGTTCTATTCTGGAATGCAATCTGACCGTTTAGTAATGTCAAAAATGAGTTTCCAAGCTGGAAGTGGTGGCGCACGCCTTTAATCCCAGCATTTGGGAGGCAGAGGGAGGAGGATTACTGTGAGTTCGAGGCCACCCGGAGGCTTCATAATGAATTCAAGGTCAGCCTGAGCTAGAGTGAGACCCTACCTCGAAAAACCAAAAAAAAAAAAAAAAAAAAAAAAAGTTTCCAAAAAATTAAACATCTAAATAATTCATTCTAAAAATCAAAAAAACAACTGAACTTAGTATGTGTTTTGTGTGTGTGCGCACGCGCCAATCAGAATTGATGGCCAGACTTTAGAAAGCAAGTGTGAGGTTTGGCATGTAAGTATGGTAGTGGGCTTGGCCCTGGGTTCAAACCCAACTGCAAGAGATACAAAGGTCAGGGTATGTGCATGCTGTTTATTTGTACTGTTTATATGAGAGAGGACTTTGAATTCAGACTCAAGTCTGGATCTGTAAAAGCCTCCAGTATTTATATGTTTAGTCTGTTTTGCCCAACAATCAGACACAGCTCCTGTCATTTGTCACGGAAGCCAGAAGAAAGATATTCAATCCGGGCCTGGCGGGCATGGTGGCACACACCTTTAACCCCAGCACTCACTTGGGAGGGCAGAAGTAAGAGGATCACTGTGAGTTCAAGGCCACCCTGAGACTACACAGTGAATTCCAGGTCGACCTGAGCTAGAGTGAGACCCTACCTCAGAAAACCAAAACAACAGCAACAGAAAAAACAAATAAATAAAAAACAGCAGGGGTAGTTTTGTATGTCATGTTGGATCTGTTGACAGATTCTAACCACAGTGTTTATGAGTAAGTAAAAAATAGAAAGAAATATACAGTGTTTATAAGCTAGTGGGGAAAAAGATGCTTTCAATGATTCAGCTACCAACGTGCAATTTTAAAACAATATTCTCAATTTTCTTCATGCATATTTGAATGAAAGTGTCATTCTGAGATATACTGACTCTTCACAGATTTAATTGCATAAGGAGATGTTCAGAAATGTTCTCAGGTTACAACTGTTCAACAAGAAGATTATCCTCAGCTTTTAAGGCAGGGAGAAATCTGGGAAGAATGAGTCTCCCTAAGAAAGGCACATGCTTTGAACTGCAGTGTTCTGGGAGACAGAGGAAGGAGGGTGGCAGTGAGTTCGAGGTTAGCCTGAGCTAGAGTGAGGCCCTACCTCGGGGGAAAAAAAACGAAAAGAAAGATTATTGGCTGCCGTCACATAGATCAAAGCCGTATTTCAAATACTGTTTCCTCTGGTTCTCAGGATCGACAGACATACAGATACAGTGGCCCTGTGTTTGTGAGGATGAGATGGATTTCTGGGGAAAACATTCCTCTCACTTACTTATTTCTCATCTAATGCTGTGAAGGGTTCTTGATGCTTTAATTGCTGTACTACAAAATAGAGAGCATCCTAATCTTTGATGTTTGAGAGTTTTAAAACCTTAATGTTTATATGACCTGTGTAAATATGCTAAATGAGCGTCTTGTTGTTAAATGACCTTACAGAGTCCCTTTAATGTGCTGGTGCTGGAAAGCAGCGTTGGGTATTTCCTGTTTGCACATGTATGTATTCAGCATGTGGAAAATAGCTACCGTGAAACATACAGAAGTGAAAGTGTTTGTTAAGATGGTGAGGTTATGGATGCTATTTTTTCAATGTTTTTATTGAATGTTATATTGTTTTTACAATAAAATTTTAAATGCCCTTATTATCTGAAAAAATTATTGTGTTGTTAAAATGAAAGTTTTCACCATTTGGGTCTCAAGTATAATGAGAAATAACTTCACAATTTTCCCTTTGTACCCTGGCCAAATTAAAGTAAAATACTTTGCTAGGGATTGAACCAAAACCTGATAACTTTTATAAGCCCAAAGAAGAGAGTTGTGGGAACCCCAGTTTAGAATATACAGTCAGGGGCTGGAGAGATGACTTAGTGGTGAAGCGCTTTCCTGTGAAGCCTAACGACCCCAGTTCGAGGCTTTATTCCCCAGGACCCACATAAGGCCCTGGAGCGCCCATTCTCCCTCTCTCTCACACTCTCTCTCTCTGTCTTTCACTCTCAAATAAATAAATAAAAATAAACAAAAATCACACACACACACACACACATATATATATTATAAATACATACATACACACACACATACATCATCCAGTCAGCCAGAAGAACAGGCCACACTTGTGACTGGTGCCTGAAAGCGGGCCAGGGTCTTGTCTACTGAGGTCTTAGCCTGTGGGATCTGACACCGTCCCCAGGAGGAAAACGTCACAACCCAATCACAGGACACCCAGTTAGTGCCTGCTAGAGAATTTCTGAGTGTTCAGCAAGTGTTCTACGGAGCGACACTCTGAGATCAAAACCCTTCAGATTTTTACCCAGGAGAAGCTGGTCACGGCGGCACATTCCTGTACTTCCAGCTCTTGGTTGGGAGGAAGCAAGAGGACTAGAACTGGACGCAGCACCTTCCAGAACTTCAGCACACAGAACTCAGCTGCTGCTCTGATGTGATGACAGCTTCTTGGAATCACCTTGCAGAACCAGAGCTGAGATAACAATCACCCACCCCACCTTGCCCAGTTCTTTGTCTACTTAAATCTAAAGCTCGTGTCAACACCCCGGTATGAACCTGGGGTTACTGGCCTCTATTCCTCTTCCCCGTGTGTGCCCTGATTCAACCTCATGTCTCTGCTTTTTACCATTACTCTCTTCCATCACCGTACTGGGAAGGGTGGGCAAGCCTGGTCTTTTGGAACTGCCAAACCTTTTATCTTAAACCTCCAAGTATACTGACAATCCTTTTATGTTGTCAGTATTTTTTAATATATTTTATTTATTTATTTATTTGAGAGAGAGGAAGAGGCAGAGAGAAACAGAGAGAGAGAGAGAGAGAGAGAGAGAGAGAGAGAGAGAGAGAATGGGCGCACCAGGGCCTCCAGCCACCACAAATGAACTCCAAATGCATGTGCCCCCTTGTGCTTACATGGGTCCTGGATAGTCGAACTGGGATCCTTTGGCTTTTCAGGTAAATGTCAAAATTTAAGCTGAAAACAGGCCCTTTGCTTCCCTAAGCTGCTTCTGGTTGGGTTATTTTGTTCCAGCAATGAAAAAGTCATTGATATACATTCACACACACACACACACACACACACACACACACACGCACACAGGCACAGCATGGGCTGGGGAGACGGCTCAGCCGTTAAAGGCGTTTGCTTGCAAAGCCTACCATTATGGGCTCAATTCCCCAGTACCCACATACTGCCTGATGTGAAGAGGCACATGTGTCTGGAGTTCCTGTGCAGGGGCAAGAGACCCTGCCATGCCTATTCTCTCTCTCTCTTTCAAATACATAAATAAAAACATTAAAAAAAAACCCATACAACAAAACAAAACAAAACTCTGTAATAAGACATATGATAAACTTCTGAATTATTGAACCCATGGAGGTGCTGGCATGGGTGGAACTTGTGTGATCACAGAGGGAATGATATGTCACCTCATCCCTGCTCCTGTGCAGTTCCTCATCTAACTGCTTACTGTATCCTTTATAATAAACTGATGGTTTTTTTTGTTTGTTTTTTTTTGTTTTTTTTTTTTTTAATTTTTTGTTTATTTATTTGAGAGAGACAGAGAGAGAGAGAATGGGCACACCAGGGCCTCCAGCCACTGCAAACAAACTCCAGATGCGTGCGCCCCCTTGTGCATCTGGCTAACATGGGTCCTTGGGAATCGAGTCTCGAACTGGGGTCCTTAGGCTTCACAGGCAAGTGCTTAACTGCTAAGCCATCTCTCCAGCCCTGGGAATTAATTTTTTTTTTAATTTTTTTTTTAAATTTATTTGAGAGCGACAGACACAGAGAGAAAGACAGATAGAGGGAGAGAGAGAGAATGGGCGCGCCAGGGCTTCCAGCCTCTGCAAACGAACTCCAGACGCGTGCGCCTCCTTGTGCATCTGGCTAACGTGGGACCTGGGGAACCGAGCCTCGAACCGGGGTCCTTAGGCTTCACAGGCAAGTGCTTAACCGCTAAGCCATCTCTCCAGCCCAAACTGATGTTTAAGTAAGGTTTTCCTCCTTAGTCCTGGCAGCACATTCCTTTTTTTTTTTTTTTAAGGTAGGGTCTCACTCCAGTCCAGGCGGACCTGGAATTCACTGTGTAACCTCAAGGTGGCCTCGAACTCACGGTGATCCTCTTACCTCTGGCTCCTAAATGCTGGGATTAAAGCGTCAGTTTTGACAGGAAGTGCCCATCATGGCGGGGATAGCACCACAGGGGCAGAAAACCTGCCCCGCATTGTCACATGGGGGCGGGGAGACTGCACGTGTAGCTGGGCAATAAGGTCTCAGGGTCTCGCCCCTAGTGACACATACCACACTACTTCCTCTAACATACCCCGCCTCCTAAAGGTTCCACAATCTTTCCACCGCCACCAACTGGGGGTTTAGTATTCAGACACATGAGTTCACGAGGGCATTTGATGTTCAAACCACTACATGGTGAGGTGAGGTGGCTTAACATGGAGCCCAGACTAGCCTTGAACTCACTATGTAAGCAGACTGGCCTCAATTTATGACCCTCCTTCCTCAACCTCCCGAGTGCTGCCACTACCAGCCTGCGGCACCAGGCAGGGTTTCAAAAAGAGTTTGATGACACAATCTCCTTTCCCTTCCCTTCTGGAGTTCTGTGTAGGACTGAAAGCATCAGTTCTCTAAGCTTCTAATCACTTACCTTGTTAATGACTGGACTCTATCCTGTGGCTCTTCGGGGGCCCCACCCTCAAAATCACCTCATTAGACTGAACTCTGCTGTTTCCAAAGAGCCAATATGAATCATGAAAGACACTCCTGTTTAGTCAGGAAACCTGTGACCAGAAGTGGAGGCCACAGCAAATATACTTCACATTATACCACAGTATGTAGTGGGAAGGTCTAAATTACCAAAAGGAATTCAGGGCCTGGAGAGATGGTTCTGCAGTTAAAGGTGCTTGTTTGCAAGGCTGAATGGTCTGGGTTTGATTCCACAGGAACCATTGAAGCCAGATGCACAAAATGGCACACATGTCTGGAGTTCATTTACAGTAGCAGGGATGCCCTGGCATGCCCAAATTCACTTGTCTCTGTTGGCTTCTTTCTCCCTGTCTTGCTCTCTGTCTCAAATAAATAAATAAAAATGTTTGAAGCAAGTCCCACGCACTGGCCTTTTTTTTTTTTTTAATGTGAGAGAGCAAGACTGGGTGGGAGAAAGTGAGAGAGAGCAACAAGGAGATAATTGGTGACCAGGGCCTCCAGCCACTGCAGTAGAACTCCAGACACGTGTGCCCCCAGTGTGCAGCGTGACCTTTGCGCTTGTGTTACCTTGTGCATCTGGCTTACATCAGACCTGGGGAGTTGAACATGGGTCCTTAGGCTTTAACCACTAAACCATCTCTCCAGCCCTAAACACACACACACACACACACACACACACACAGAGACACACACATTTTCTTTTTTTGTTTTTTGAGGTAGGGTCTCACTCTAGCCCAGGCTGACCTGGAATTCACTATGTGGTCTCAGGCTGGCCTCGAACTCATGGCAATCCTCCTACCTCTGCCTCCCCAGTGCTGGGATTAAAGGCGTGCGCCACCACGCCCAGGCCTGAATATATTTTTTAACAACAAGGAATTCAGGGTGACCCAGAAGCTATAGTCTACACATTTTTAAAGTCAAATCTATTACAGTACAATTTAAATACAGTATAAGTCAAGTTTTTAAGAGTGTACAGTTTTGGCTTTTAACAAATATGTACTTTGGAAGGAAGGCCATTAATAACAGACAAACTGCTCGCCATGCAGAATGTTCTGTAACATGTGATGCAAACCAATGCCATAGAACCCTATAACCCAAACCTTTGACCAGTACAAAAAATTTGACAAGGACTTCTATGAGTTGAATAACCTCACCTTGCAAGACCCCTATTTACATGGCAGAGATTATGTTACTGAATTCACATGCACAGCCTCACAGCAATTTACTAGAACTGTAAACTCAGCCGATCCGGAGTGGACTCCTTTGTAAGGCATGACTTACCTGCCAGGAAAGTGCAGACAGAGAAATCCACCTGGATGTCTTCGCAGTCCACTGCCACATGCTGTGGGTGGTGTTCTCTGGCTCCCCCTCATGATGTCTCCAGGGTGGTTGATAAACTGTTGTTGACACAAAAGATACAGCTCTCACCTCAAAGGTTTTTATGTCTATGAACTTTTGTAAAATGGCTACCTCTAATTCTAAGAGAAGTTAGTTTTTTAACATACAAATTATTACCACTCTTACTTGTAGATAATAACTTGATCTCTACTATTATCTTAGTATTGTACCAGGTCCCCATGTAGGGAATTAAATGTACGGTCAAATTATAGAAGAAATCAGATAGCAATACCACATCTTACAACAATTGTCTGGGAATCTTTTTGGACCAAATATTTTAGTGAGTGGAATAGAAATGAAAACTCAGTTATGTTACAAATTAGGATTTGTAGGTTTTGTGGACATAACTAAATCTTATTTATTATTTTAGAGCCAGAGAAGAAAGATGGGACTCTAACAGGAGTTAATCTCAATTAACTGTATTATAGGAAAACTTAAGTATTGACTTAAGAACTATCAGCTCTCAAGTTATAAATCACCATTAATATGGTTATTATTAGAAGTTGATATCTTTTTGTTGTTGTTGTTTTTTCGAGGTAGGGTCTCACTCTGGTCCAGGCTGACCTGGAATTAACTATGTAGTCTCAGGGTGGCCTTGAACTCTAGGCGATCCTCCTACCTCTGCCTCCCAAGTTCTGGGATTAAAGGCGTGCGCCACCACGCCTGGCTTAGAAGTTGATATCTTTTGTATAATTTGGGTATAAAGAACCCAATTCTTTGGTGTCTCTAATAGTAAATGAAATTAAAATTACATTAAAGTTGTCAGAGTTTGAATACATCATAAGGCTTCTGACAGTCTTTAGTTTTCTCTTAACTTTTGTAAACATAGTCATCTGATTGGCTAGATTCCCAACAATATGTATATTTGGAATATGTATAGAGAAAAATGTCTATTTATTTTTTATTTTATTTTATTATTATTATCATTATTTTTTTTTTTTTTTAGTTTTCCAAGGTAGGGTCTCACTGTAGCTCAGGTTAACCTGGAATTCACTATGTAGTCTCAGGGTGGCCTTGAACTCACGGTGATCCTCCTACCTCTGCCTCCCGAGTGCTGGGATTAAAGGCGTGCGCCACCCTGCCCGGCTCTATTTTTGTTCTAAGAATTTGGATTTTAAAACAGTGGTACCCCAGAATGGGATTCTTTTAGATGGGAAGCAAAACTTTGTTAATTTAAAGGTAGTGTGGTAGAAAAGAAGCTAAAAGTTGAACTGGGGCTGGAGGGATGGCTTAGCAGTTAAGGTGTTTGCCTGCAAAGCCGAAGGAACCAGGTTCGATTCCCCAGGACCCACATTAGCCAGATGCACAAGGGGTGCATGCATCCGGAGTTCATTTGCAGTAGCTGGAGGCCCTGGCCCGCCCATTCTCTCTCTCCCTCCCTCTTTCTCTGTCAAATAAATATATATTCTAAAAGTAAATAAATAAAATATACTAAAAGTTGATAACTGCTGAGGAGCTAAAACTTGTCTTTGTCAGAAAATGGAAAATACCAAAGAAGGAACTGTCCAGAAAGGGCCCAGAGGGACGGTAAGAAGAAAAGACAGTTTAGGCTAAAACAAAGTAAAATGGAATCCATTGTTAGGGTGGCCTGACTGCAGAAATGATTGATATGCAAATCCCCATGTCTTGTTTGTTCACTTCCCCTCCCCTTGGCTATGAAAACTATAAAATGGAATTAAGTCTCAGTTTGGGGCCAGAGCTCCTTTGGAGGGCTGCCTCGAGCTTTTTGGCCCCCGGGGTAATAAACTCCTTTACTTTCACTCATTTTGGCATTGGAGTGATCTTTCCAGAGAATTTCTACAACAGAAGGAACTTGTTTTGTATCCAAATTATACTGAATAATGAGACAAACTTGATCCCTTTAAATATAAAATCTTGGTTCAAGTAAGGTAGCTGTGTAGAGAAACAGTCATAAACACAAGCAATTAATGAGAGAACATTAAATATCACCCTCATTTGTAGCTGTACTAAAACCATTAGCTTTATCTTCATCACTTAAAATATAAAAAATTAAATATATGAGATAATTTTTTAAATGTGTAAATATAAAAGGATTTACACAATATAAACATAAGCGTTAGAAGCCAGGCATGGTGGCACATATCTTTAATCCCAGCACTTGGGAGGCAGAGGTAGGAGAATCCCCGTGAGTTCAAGGCCACCCTGAGACTCCATAGTGAATTCCAGGTCAGCCTGGGTAAAGCAAAACCCTATCTCGAAAAACCAAAATAAAAATATAAAAGCATTAGAAATGTTTAGTTACTTGGAGTACTTAATTGTGGATGCAATTGAAGATCAGTGTCACCCAGCATTTTAGATGTTTAGATGTTTAGATGTTTGAAGAGAGAAATATGAATCTGCAAGTCCATCCCTTGAAATTCCACAGCATGGGAGTTAGTTAGAATTGCTTGATAAGAGTCCTTGCTCTGTAAGCAGAAGTCTTTGATGCTATCTTCATCTTCCAGTAGCTCATTGTGGAAAAACTGTAATTTTGAATTTTTACTTATTAATTTAAAATTGCTGTAAAACTCTCTTATTAGAGATAAAATATACATATAAAATACATTCATGCATACATATACTTAATGGATATAGGATACTCCCTACTTATTTTATAAGAAGGTAGATTTAGAAAAACTAAAAGGCAGTGTCATAAGGAAGCCAAATGTTTTGGGACGTTTTGACAAGCTATCAATATCAGTATTTTTTTTAACTAGTACCCTCGAGGATTAAACTTTAAAAAAGCATATACATTAAATAATAGTTCATGGGCTGGAGAGATGGCTTAGCGGTTAAGCGCTTGCCTGTGAAGCCTAAGGACCCCGGTTCGAGGCTCGCTTCCCCAGGTCCCACGTTAGCCAGATGCACAAGGGGGCGCATGCGTCTGGAGTTCGTTTGCAGAGGCTGGAAGCCCTGGCGCGCCCATCCTCTCTCTCTTCCTCTATCTGTCTTTCTCTCTGTGTCTGTCGCTCTCAAATAAATAAATAAATAATTTAAAAAAAAATAATAGTTCAAATTTTATAAACATTTTAAACTTCTATTTATTAAAATAAGTTTTTTGGGTTTTTTTGAGGTACAGTCTCGCTCTAGCCCAGGCTGACCTGGAATTCACTATGTAGTTTCAGGGTGGCCTCAAACTCACAGCGGTCCTCCTGCCTCTGCCTCCCCAGTGCTGGGATTAAAAGCGTGTGCCACCACACCCGGCTTAAAATAAGTTTTTAACCTAATAAACGAAGGCTTCATCTAAACGGGAAAGCATATAAACTTAGCAGTCAGGTGTATTTTAACCATTGGTTATTAGACGCTACAGTTAGTAAAAGGACAAAACATAAACCCCTTGTAAGCTACTTTTCTAAACATTGGTAAAAACAGAATATTTAAGAAACCTTGTAAAGCAGGTGTGGTGGCGCACGCCTTTAATCCCAGCTTTCGGGAGGCAGAGGTAAGAGAATCGCCATGAGTCTGAGGCCACCCTGAGACTACAGAGTGAATTCCAGGTCATCCTGGGCTAGAGTGAGACCCTACCTCAAAAAACCAAACTAACTAAATAAATAAATAAATAAAACGCAAAGTTAAAAAGATGAAGGACAACGAGACCTTTAGCCACACGAGGCACACACCCTTTAGACCAGAACATGGAGTTTATCAACTACCGTCGAGACATCATGCGGGGGAGCCAGAGAACACCACCCACAGCATGTGGCAGTGGACTGCGAAGACATCCAGGTGGATTTCTCTGTCTGCACTTTCCTGGCAGGTAAGTCATGCCTTACAAAGGAGTCCACTCCGGATCGGCTGAGTTTACAGTTCTAGTAAATTGCTGTGAGGCTGTGCATGTGAATTCAGTAACATAATCTCTGCCATGTAAATAGGGGTCATGCATGATAAGGTTATTCAACTCAGAGAAGTCCTTGTGCTTGTACTGGTCAAAGGTTTGGGTTATAGGGCACCGGTTCCGTGGCATCAGGTTATATCACATGTTATAGAACATTCTGCATGGCTAGCAGTTTGGAATTCCCAGAGAGTGCTGGGACTGGCTTCATTGTGTTGTCTGGTATTAATGGTCTTTCCTCTAAGGTATACCTTTGTCAAAAGCCAAACTGATCCCAGCACTTGGGAGGCAGAGGTAGGAGGATCTCTGTAAGTTTGAGGCCACCCTGAAACTACATAGTGAATTCCAGGACAGCCCGGGATAGACTAAAACCCTACCTCAACAAAATATAAATAAATAAATAAATAAATAAGAAAGCCAAAATTGGACTCTTAAAAGACTGAATTATACTATGTTTAAATTGTACTGTAATAGATTTGAGTTTAAGAATATATAGACTACAGCTTCTGAGTCAGCCTGAATTTCTTGTTAAAAAAATGTATTTAGGGGCTGGAGAGATGGCTTAGCCATTAAGGTGCATGCATGTGAAGCCTAAGGACCCAGGTTTGCTTCCCCAAGTCCAAAGTAAGACAGATGCTCGTGGTGACGCATGAGTCATGGAGTTCTTTTGCAGTGGCTGGAAGCCATGGCACACCCATTCTCTCCCTCTCTTTCTCTGTCTCTCTCTCCCCTGCTCTCTGTCTTTAGTAAATAAATAATTTTTTAATTACATATAATATATATGTATATATACATATATTTAGGAGCCTGGCAATGTGGTGCATGCCTTTAATCCCAGTATTCAGGAGGCAGAGTGAGTGGTATCGCCATGAGTTTGAGGGCAACCTGAGATTATTACATTGTGAATTCCAGGGTCAGCCTGGGCTAGAGTGAGACCCTACCTCAAAAAAAAAAAAAAAAAATTACACAGGCTGGAGCGGCAGTGACATCTAGGTCCAGCGCGAGATGCCACTAGGAAACCACTCCGCAGCTGGGCCTCAGCAGCAGCAGCGACATCCACCGGAGGACAAGGTGGTGGCAGCCAGGGTTTGCACCGAGGCTTGGGACCAGTTTGCAGCTCACCAGCGTGTTTGCGTTGGAGCCCACCTTGTACATTTATGGCGAGTCTGACCAGAGCGCAGACTTCCGCCAGGCTCAGCCCAGTGCTTTTGCTGACAGTGAGCTTGGAGGTTCTTTGTGCCATAATTATAATTAACATTGCCTCGAAAACTCTTGTCACCAAGGCTGGCCTTGGAAATAGTTGGCTTTTTTTCTTTTAATTGCAAGCATATTTCTTTTAATGACTCCAGTAAAATTAAGCATCAAGTAAAAAAAAGTGGGAAACAATGTACACTTTTAACTTGTCTCACTAGTGTCTAAATGTAGCAAAGGCTGCTTAAGTCTTGTAAGTAGTTGGATTTTTTTTTCAGTCTGAAGGTATACATCTGCAGACACTGAGGCCCAAGTGGATTCTAAATACTTCTGCCTATCTTGAAGAGTGAAGCTTCCTAAAGAATAAACAAGTTGAATAGAGAAAATAGTGATCGATAATATGCATTTTAGAGGTTTTTTAAATGTTTTCTGCTGTGAAGCATTTTAAGATTTATTGATTTTCTTAAAAAAATTTATTTTCCCCACTGCACACTCACACACACACACACATACACGCTCACACTTTATTTGCCATAATGCACGGCCCAGCCGCTGTGGAGATCTCTTATGAGAACATGTGTTTTCTGATAACTCACAGCCCTACCAATGCTAACTCTCAACAACCTCCCAGAGGAACTTAAGTCTGCAGTGACAACGTGGTTCCATTTTGTGATGGTACTTTTGAGAAAGCTCCGGTTGGAAAGGAAGGAATCCACGTTCCAGATTGGCTGTTTGAGGATGGAGCTCCACCCCCTAATCAGATCATAGAGCATCGGCTGAACCTGTTAAAAGCCAAATTTGGTGAAGAGCCAGGTTGCTGTGTTGCCCTGCATTGGGTTGCTGGCTCGGGAAGGGCTCCTGTGCTGCCTGCGCTTGCTTTGATTGAATGCGGAATGAAGTATGAAGATGCAGTTCAGTTTATAAGACAAAAAAGGAAGGGGAGCATTCAATCCCAAACAGCTGATTTACTTGGAGAAATGCCCACCTAAGATGCGATTACGCTTCAGAGATACCAGTGGGCATTGCTGTGCCCAGTAGAACTATAGAGGAGGGCTGGCGCGATTGTGGCACTCAGAGGGAACTCTTGGTGCCTGGAAATGTGAATCTGAAATCTTACCTGTGTCATCAAAGCAGTGATGGAGTCAGTACTCCCCATCTCCTAATGATTGGGGGAATATGATAAATCCTTCTAAAACATGAATAAAATCTTTAAGGAAAGGAGAAAAAATAAAGGGATTAGGTGAAGGATGATTTTTCTCCTGGCTTTTGGAGTCCTAATTTCTGTCAGGAGTGAATTATTTCAGAATCTCCTGTGTTTTTTTAACTTTTCCAAAATAGGTCTCTAAGGGGAACCAGCAGAATGGTAGCCAGGGCAGAGCCATGGGGAGCACAGGCTTGGCACACAGGTCTCCTCCGGGTGGGATTGGGGAGGTCTACTGCCCCGCCTCCTCTCCTCGCTCCTGCTATCCCCTCCCCTCCCCGATACACGGAGGTGGAATGGAAGAAGCCCTTGTTGCTGTAGATGTGTGTGTGGTCTGGCAGCCTTACACCCACCTGGGCGCTTCTAGAAAAAAAACAAAAACACCAAAACAAAACAGTGGTGCTTATGAATTATATGATCCAGGTGGCTTTTAGTCTTTATTAATGATGGGCATTCGTGTTAGTTTCTTTTCCCCAAAGCCTTGATCTAACATTAGGACATTAAGCATAGAAGTCAGGAGCCTTTTGTTTGGGTGAATTAGTGAAGCAATGGCATTGGAAGAGGAGTCTGTCTTCTCATGTAACTTAGCCGGGAATAGATTTATTCTCCTTCCCAACCAGTGAAGCTAAGTGGGCATCCCAGAATCCTGTTTTCTGAAGAGGACGACTCCAGGACATCTTTAAAGATGTGACCAGCAGAGATTAGCACGCATTATACAAACTGTAGGCTTGTCAGCTGTGGCACTATTCTGATTTTTCATCCAATGTTGTCCTATAAAATTGGTATGCTTTTAGGATGTATTTGCACTTGGGTTTTTCAGTCAAAGGGACCACATCAAATTCACAATATTTTGGTCTTGAGACTTGCGTTTTGTGGTTGTTTTACAAACTGCTTCCTATATACACCGTTCAGTGATGACATTGTTACTACTGGGTTCTTTCAAGATTACAAAAATTCCAAGGAAGAAGAAAAATCAAGGTCAGAACCAGTGATGTGTACTAAGTCTGAGCCCACAGGCCGTGATAGGGAGGAGCAAAGGGACTACGCCCCTGTGTGTGGTGGTAACACCTGCATGTTCTCTGCTGGGATCAGTGTGCTGAGCTAGAGAAGCTGTTCTCATACCTGTGGTGACTGGTGTGACCAGGCTGCACTGACAAAGCACACGGAGAGGCATAATCAGGAGCTCTTAAACCTTTCACCTTAATGTCACATACTTGATTGTCCTGATTCTAAGGCCCTGAATACAGGTCTTGGGTCATCTTGTCCTACTTACATTTGCTGCGCAGAGCCATAAGGTTTCCATGTTATCAGCATCAGCTAGGCCAGTAGTGATGGACTGGGACGTTGTCTCACACAGATGATATCTCATATGTTGGCCGGCTATGTGAACTGCCTATTTCTTATTGTTGGAATCGTTTTGATTTCTAACTAAAAGCAAATAAGTAGCCTCCTTCCCTCAGCCCAGAAAATGAAAAATAATGCTTTTACATTGTTTCTGGAACTTTACAGTAAAAAAAAAAAAATGATGGTATTATCCAAAATCCTCTTATCTTTTGAATAATAGATTCCTTTAACATAGACTCACAGTCAGAACCTCTAACCCTTTAAGTCTAGTAAACTGTTGACTGCAAGGGTTTTCGCCAATCCAAACACCAACAAAATCTTTCTTATTTGACATACTCTGAATTTTGTTTATGTGTGTGTGTGTGTGTGTGTGTGTGTGCATGCGTGTGCATGTGAGGGTGCGTGCATGCAGTGTCCATCAATATTGATGCCTGCCTGAGTTGGGAGAATTACATTCCTGGTTCTGTGAGGAGGAGAAGGGTGTATAAAGAAACATGAAACACCCCATTTTGTTTTAAATTAGACTAATGTTTATTGTTCTCAGAACTGGACTTTTTTTTCTCAAAATTAAAACATACTTTTCGGGCTGGAGAGATGGCTTAGCGGTTAAGCGCTTGCCTATGAAGCCTAAGGACCACGGTTTGAGTCTCAAATCCCCATGATCCATGTTAGCCAGATGCACAAGGGGGTGCACATGTCTGGAGTTCCTTTGCAGTGGCTGGAAGCCCTGGTGCATCCATTTTCTCTCTCTCTCTCTCTCTCTCTGCCTCTTTCTCTCTCTGCCTGTCACTCACAAATAAATAAATAAATAAAAATAAACAAAAAAAACCCCACATTTTCTCTTTTGTTTTTAATGAAGTATTGCCATCTGAAGCCAGTTTGACATGGTGAGAGATGTCAGACTGATGAATGGTGTGCAGCCTGATTTAAAACCAAACCCCGAACCCTTTTAAAGAACAATAAATATATTTTACCTGAAAAAATAAATGTGTGTGTGTGTGTGTGTGTGTGTGTGTGTGTGTGTGTGTGTCTGGAGAGATGGCTTGGTGGTTAAGGTGCTTGCCGCGTAGCCTAAGTACTCATGTTTGACTCTCCAGGTCCAACATAAGCCAGATGTTCAAGGTGACGCACACGTGCTGTGACCAAATATAACCATTTTAAGTAAAAAAAAAAAGGCCCAGGCCTGACTTAGATAGAGAACTAGCCGGCCAATGTGCTGACCTTTTGTTTCTGTAAACTTTGCTTGCTTAATTGCTGCCTTTCCCCCTAACATTTCTGAGGAATCTCCACTTCAAGGACTTTGCAGAAGCACTCCACTGCAGGGGGGGGGGGGGGGGTCTCCAGCCTCGACCCTGCTTAGATAAGAAACTGAGGAATCTCCACTTCAAGGACAATGGAGATGACTTCATCTGCCTGGAGAGCCCCTAGCTCCTGCCCCTAACTTTGCCCGCTGAAACCCCAAGCCAATCAGAACTGTTTAAATCAACCAACCATGTATCTATCCCCTACTTCTTTGTTCGAATTCCTATATGAACCCCTTCCCCCAAAAGAAAGGGGCTCTCTCCCTCACTACCGCTGTGCCGGACTGTGGGGACAGAGCCCAGGCCTAGGCTTGCAATAAAGAAACCTGTTGCTTTTGCATTCGAGTGTCTTGGCTTCTGTGGCGGTTCTCTGGGTGACTCCTGGGTGACCGGGGGACTTGGCTCCTGGTCAGGGGTCTTGGCACAACAGTGCAAGGCTGCACACGGGAACTCGGTAGTGCACGCGTCTCAGGTTCAATTGCAGTGGCTGGAGGCCCTGGTGTGCTAATTCCCTATCTCTCTCTCTCTCTCTCTTTCTCTCCTTCCCTCTCACTCCCAGTGTTGCTCTCTTGCATAAAAAAGAAAAAGGTCAGTCTGTTGGGCTTGCCTCAAAAATATATATATATATACTTATTTTAGACAGAGAAAGAGAAAGAGAGAGACAGGGAGAACGAGGCCAACACAGAGAGTGAATATGGGCATGCCAGAGCTTCCTGCCACTGTAAATGAAGTGCAGACATGCGTGCCACTTTGTGCATCTGGCTCTACATGGTTTCTGAGGAATCAAACCTCGGCCATGAGGCTTTGCAAGGAAGCACCTTTAACCGCAGAACCATCTCTCCAGCCAAAATTTAGACTCCAAGCAGGGGCCTTTCTACCAGAGTCAACCTGGATCGCTAACTGCCTCGTGCCAAGCCTCTCACACGCTCCCAATAGGACTCCTGACTTCTTGCTCCTTTTCCTGAGAGCCATTTCTTCTCTGATTTTGTTTTTCCTGATCGATCAAGGACAAACCATCCTCCCAGCTGCTCAGACCACCTCCCACGTCACCTTGGAGGCTCTCTTGCTCCCACATCCCACACCTGCTCGTGACACTCGGTTTAGCGACATCTGCTCTTCTGTCGCACTCCGTCTGGTTCCACACTTCTCACTCACCCAGGACGGAGCCTCCTCTCGGCCTCCCACTGCTGTCCCTTGTCCTGAGCCACCACGGCCTCTCGTCCAGGGGACTCACGTGGCCTCCTACCTGCCACCCCTCTGGCACCTTCGCCCCTTTGGCCTCTTCCTCCACAGCAAGCCAGTGTTGTGATGGGGCTGGGGAGATGGCTCAGCAAAGCCTGTTGGGCCAGGTTCAATTCCCCAGCACCCAGGTAAAGCCAGAGCCACATGAGTCTCGCATTTGTTTGAGGCCCATATGCAAATAAAGAATTAAATAAATGTTATGCCAGGGGAGGTGGCACACATCTTTTATTCCAGCACCCAGGAGGCAGAGGTATAAGAATTGCCTTGAGTTTGAGGCCAGCCTGGGACTACAGAATGAGTTCCAGGTCAGCTTGGGCTAGAGCGAGACCCTACCATGAAATATATGTATATATATAATATTCTGTTTACTACTAGGATGTCATTTAGCAGGAATGCCCAAGAAGGAACAATCTGTGTGTGTGGCAGGGGGAGTACGGTTCACATGTGTAGGTGCACATGCATGTGTATGTGGGCGTGCATGCATGTGGGAGCCTGAATCCCATGGCAGGTGTCTTGACCTCTATAGCACTTCACCTTACTTATTGAGACACATTCTTTCACTGAATCCACAGCTGGCTATAAGTCATTTCAGACTGTTATATTTTACAGAAAAGACCTAACTGGGAAACGGTTGATCCTGTCCTTTTGGAGCTATATCTCTCCATCTCCCCAGTCTGTCTTGGGACCAGGAGCGTTGTGGTAAAACATGATATGCTTTGCTTTAAAGTTGTCTGGATCCACCTTTTTCTTAGTCAAGGATCCACCTGAACATACACTGAGGAGCCCAGTAGAATGGAGGAGCTCCCTGTGACAGCCTGCACTGTAGAGGAAAGGGTGACATGGGTAAATATTGACCCGACTCTCCCTCCACAACCCCTCCAAAGGACAAGTCCTGGGAGACAAGAGCAGGATGAACTTGAAGGCTCTGCCCCCGCCCCCAATTTGGCATCTCTTCTTGGGATACTTGATGTCTCTAGCCCAGCCTTCAGTGACCATTGTAACACTTCTTTTGTTTCTTATGACGTTGACCACAATTATCCCATCTTTTCTTCCAGATGGAGTATTCCTGGGTGTAGACAGTGATGCTGTCACCTTTTGGATCCAGAGCCTGGTCTCCTTCCAGTGAGCCTCTTTAGAAAGGCATTGGCACATGCGCCAGGTTTCTGCCTGGGTGAGAGTCAGGGGGAGATGGTGTCTAAGGGCAATGGGCTTATCTTGGCAGGCCATAGACCCAACCAAATAAATGGAGGAAGTGCCCTTATCTGATAGTGCCTTCTTCCTCAGGGTCTGGGCTGGAAAATGGGAAAGGGACTATCCATATAATGGTTTATAAAATTGAGCCAATTTAGGGCTGGAGAGATTGCCTAGTGGTTAAGATGCTTGCCTGCAAAGCCAAAGGAACCAAGTTCAATTTCCCTAGGACCCACGTAAAGCCAGATGAACAAGGTGGCACATGTTTTTGGAGTTTGTTTGCAGTGGCTAGAGGCCCTGGTGTGCCCATTCTCATTCTCTTTCTCTGTTTTCTTGCTCTCTGTCTCTCTCTCTCAAATAAATAAATAAATAAAATAAACATTTTTAAAAAACAGCCAATTTAGAGGAAGTTCTCTCTGACTTGAGAAGCAGTATGCCAATTTACAAGAAAAGATGGTGTCTGGGGATCCTTGATTATAGATATTGTATTAGTCTGGGAAAATAAGATCCCTAGAGTCTAGAAATGATATATTTAAAGAAGCTGTAATGAGTCAAGCCAGAAGACGGAAGATTAAAAGACAATGTAATGGTAGCTGGTCATGGTGGTGCATGCCTTTAATCCCAGTACTTGGGAGGCAGAGGTAGGAGGATCGCCATGAATTCCAGGCCACCCTGAGACTACATAGTGAATTCCAGGTCAGCTGAACTACAGTGAAATCCTACCTCAAAAAACCAAATGAATAAATAAATAATGGCCAAGACTGGTCAAACAGTGACCTGACAGATGTGTATATTT
The DNA here is from genome assembly GCF_020740685.1 of Jaculus jaculus. NCBI lineage: Eukaryota > Metazoa > Chordata > Mammalia > Rodentia > Dipodidae > Jaculus > Jaculus jaculus. Next base: position 4,535,431 of record NC_059108.1, on the reverse strand, counting down.
GTCTGTCTGTTTTCCCAGCTGCCTGCTGGCCTCTGCGGGCGAGCACACTATTTACCCAAGCACAGCTCAAAGCACAGATGAGCTATGATCTCAGTTCCCGAATCCCAGGATTAGCAGGGTCTACTGGGACCCTGCCTCCAGACAAGGCCGGTGTCACGGCTGCCTGCTATCGTGGCCCTGTAGCAGCGTGACACTCCACAACCCACACACCCAAGGGGCCAAAAAAAAAGGTGCAAGACATAAAAGGGGGCGGGAGAGATGGTTCAGTGGTTAAAGGCACTTGCTTGCAAAGCCTGGCATCTCAGGTTTGATTCCCCAGTACCCATGTAAAAGGATGCACAAAGTGGCACGTGCATCTGGTTTGTTTGCAGTGGTAAGAAGTCCTGGAATACTCATTCTCCTCACCTCTCCTCTCTTATTCTCACCTTCTCTCTCTCCCCCTCTTCTCTGCTCACAAATAAATAATTTTTTAAAAGGGTAAAAAGAGAAAAAAAAGCTTTATTTTTACTTATTTATTTTTTTTAAAGATTTTTTTATTTATTTATGTGAGAGTGACAGAGAGAGAAAGAGGCACATAGAGAGCGAGAGAGAGAATGGGCGCACCAGGACTTCCAGCCACTGCAAACGAACTCCAGACGCGTGCGCCCCCTTGTGCATCTGGCTAACGTGGGTCCTGGGGAATCGAGCCTCAAACCCCGGTCCTTAGACTTCACAGACAAGCGCTTAACCACTATGCCATCTCTCCAGCCCTACTTATTTATTTTTAAGAGAGAGAAAGACAGAGACAGATGAGGGAGAGAGAATTGGCATGCCAGGACCTCAGCCACTGAAATCAAACTTCAGACGCTTCCACCACCTAGTGGGCATGTGCGGCCTTGCACTTACCTCACCTTTGTCCAATCTGGCTAACTTGGGATCTGAAGAGTCAAACATAGGTCCTTATGTTTCACAGGCAAATGCCTTAAGTGATAAACCTTCTCTCCAGCTTTTAAAATTCAAATGAGCTGGGTGTGGTGGCCCATGCCTTTAATCCCAGCACTCAGAAAGTAGAGGTAGGAGGATCACTGTGAGTTTGAGGTCATCCTAGAGCTACAGAGGTCAGCCTGGACTAGAGTGAAAACCTACCTTTAAAAAAAACTAAAAAAAGAAAAGAAAAAAAAGCCAAGTGCTAGAGAAGTGTGACTCTGCTCTGGAAAAGAGAGACAATATTGGAATAGGGTAGGGATAGGGAGCTCACCTTGTTACATTTTGTCAGCCACTGAATTCATCTGGCTTTGTGAGTCAATGCCAAGCCCCCGGCTAGGAAAACACCATCTCCTCCTCTTTTCTCCCCGCGTCTGCCACCATCACTATCTTTGCCCAAGGTGAACTAGCTGGTGGACACTGGCAGTCCACAGCCACACGTCTTCCTGGGCCAGGCACTCAGGAAGGCTGCAGCCTGGTGGCTGTTGGCTGGCTGTCACAGCCATGGGCATCCGAATGGAAAAGGACTGGGACCTGATGAGGGAAATTTGCACCCTTGAGGAAGAGGACTTATTCTCTTACTTCCTGGGTGGCTTGCCAAGCGTGTTACCCGTGGACTCTGTCTGGACTGAGGGTTTCCCCGTGTCGCCGTCTTCTAAGAAGGAAAGAAGCACACACAGATGGCAAAGTGGGAAAAAAGGACTTTGATCCAGAAGCAAAGCGAAGTGCAGAGCAGGTACAGTTCGAGACAGCAGCAGACCCTGAGTGACACTCAGGGCACCGCTTCCTCACTACCCAAGGCTTCCTGCTGCTGGCCTGGGGGGAGCTGGCTACTGGGGATGGAGTGTAGCTTTTTTTGTTTTTTTAAGTTTTGCTTTCCGTAAAAATATTTTTATTTTGTTTTGTTTTATTTTATTTTATTTGAGAGCGAGAGGATAGGTACACCAGGCCCTCTAGCCACTGCAAACAAACTCCAGATGCATGCGCCACCTTGTGCACCTGGCTTACGTGGGTCCTGGGGAATCGAACCTGGGCTCTAAGGCTTTGCAGGCAAGCTCCTTAGCTGCTGAGTCATCTCTGCAGCCCAAGGGTGGCTTTTTGACTGACGGACTTGCGTTATGTCAACCTTTGCTTACTGCAGTGTGCTTTCCCCTTGATGCATCTGGCATTAATCATTTGCATATTGTGTATGGGCATAAGATGGTTAATAGGAGATTTTCCCTAGAAGTTCTTTCAGAGAATAGTTTGTCTTCCTGCATGTGGTGTTTTGAATGAAATGCCCCCTCCCACCCACGGGCTCATGGGTCTTGAATACTTGGTCCCCAGCTGGTGGCAATTAGAGGAAGTCATGGGGTCTTTGGGAGGTGGAGCCTTGCTGGAGGAGGTGTGTCATGGGGGCAGGCTTTGGGGTCATACAGGCCGGCTTCGAGCCCAGCACTCGGGCCACTTCCTCTTCACTGATGTGGAAATGAGACCCAGGCTTTCGGCCCAGGCCCATCCTGCTGAAACTTCCCCTCCATAGTCTGAGCTGAAACAAACCCTGACCTTCCATAGGCTGCTTCGGGTGGGGACTTTTGTCCCAGCAACAGAAGGTAACTTCTACACTGCATATTGTGAAAAATAGAAACATACTCCCTTCTCTGCCAAAGGATTAAAAAGATAGACACACTCAATTCTGGAAGGACACCAGGCTACAGGAAGCTCCAACTTCATGAGTCACTATCCTTGAGACCAAGAGAGTCAGTCGTCCTCAAGAGCAGAGCAGTCCTTGAAAGCAAAGCCCCTATTCTGTACCTGGTGGAAGGTTCCTAACGCCTCCATTCTTTTAGCTTTGCCCTAGAAACTGCCTTGTTTTTATATTTCAGCCACTCGCGTGAGACTGTGAGGCCAAATTCTGACTCAGAGTAACTTCCAGGACCCTGCCTACTTTAGGGAATATAGAAATGCCAGCAGATAGCACAGTGGTAGACACCTAATGTTGACCTCTGACCTCCAGTTGTACATGCATGTAAGCATGTGCATACAAGCCACAATCATGAACCAGGCATGGTGGTCAGGCCTGTAATCCTAGCACTCAGGAGGCAGAGGCAGGAGGATCAGTGTTAAAGATTAGCCTGAGCTATATAGTGAGACCTTGTCTCAAAACAATAAGTTATCTTCATGAACTGAGTTTTGAAGCACCAGATATTACTGGTCATTTGTAAGTACATTATGTTTATCCCCAGTAATATACCTATTTTCATCTTTAACAATATATTATTTGCTTGCAACTAGAGAGAAAAGACATGGAGGGGGAGGGAGAGAGAGAGAATATGAGAGCATGGTGTAAGCCTTGGGAGTGACCAAGACCACGGAGACCACTCCGAGGCAAAGATGAAAGCTTTTATCTGGGGAAACACAAGCTGCCAGGACTGACTCTCAAGAGCAGAGCACAGCCAACTTTGAGATTACAGATATGTAGAGTTCTTCAGTTGGGGAAGGTGAGGAAGGGAAAAGAACTCCTCTGTTCTCTACATTAGCCATTTCAAATAGCTAGGGAGTGAGACCAGAACAGTGACTCTGGGCTACATAGCCAGCGCCAGGCTAGCCCAAGATGTGTTGATAAAACAGATGGGGTGGGGCTGGGGAGATGGCTTAGTGGTTAAGCCCTTGCCTGTGAAGCCTAAGGACCCCGGTTCGAGGCTCAGTTCCCCAGGTCCCACGTTAGCTAGATGCACAAGGGGGCACACGCGTCTGGAGTTCGTTTGCAGGGTCTGGAAGCCCTGGCGCGCCCATTCTCTCTCTCTCTCCCTCTATCTGTCTTTCTCTCTGTGTCTGTCGCTCTCAAATAAATAAATTGGATAAAAAAAAAAAAAACAGATGGGGTGGTTCCTTGAGGAGTGTGGATGACCCACTTCCTAGTGCTAGGATTACAAGTGTGAGCCACTATGCCTGGCTAAAACCACCATTTTAAATATGTCCCCCCCCCCCCCCACCGAGATTGGTTGCCAGTATTTAAGCTGCTTTTTGTTAACATGTCTAAGGGGCCAAACACCTGTCTATGTACTAACTGCATCTCAAGAGACAGAAAATAAGGTTACATGTTTAGAAAAGCATTCCTCGAGGCCAAATGAGGTTTTATGCCCTCCTGGGAAGACCATGACTCCACAGAATCCACAGTGAAGACCTTTGAACTTCAGCTCATGGTTAAAAGGCTTATAATCTAACTCATCCAAAACCATAACAAACATAGTCAATTAGAAAAGCAATTGTAAGAGATGCTGTTGGTGTCTCATAAGAGCTGTAACACAAGAGGCCAAAATTGGAACAAATGTTTCCCAGAGTATGGTCTCTTGTTCATGATGGTAGAAACCCTGCAGCTGCTAAAGCACTGGAGGGGAACCCCAGTCCCAGGCCAGGACCACACCGCTGTCACGAAAACAGAAACAACCACATGAGCTAAAACGATTAAGGCGGTCCTCAAAGACCCTAGCAAGAAAGGCATCCAGGGGCTGGAGAGATGGCTTGGCAGTTAAGGTGCTTGGCTACAAAGCTGAAGGACCTAGGTTTCATTCCTCAGGACCCATGTAAGCCAGATGCACAAGGTGCCACATGCATCTGGAGTTCATTTTCAGTGGCCAGAGGCTCTGGCATGCCAATTCTCTCCCCACCCCTCTCTCTCAAATAACTAAATTAAAATAAAAAAAGGCATCCATGGGCTGGAGAGATGGCTTAGCCATTAAGCACTTGCCTGTGAAGCCTAAGGACCTTGGTCGATTCCCCAGGACCCACATAAGCCAGATGCACAAGGGAGCACACGCATCTGGAGTTCATTTGCAGGGGCTGGAGGCCCTGGCACACCCATTCTCTCTCTACCTATCTGCCTCTTTCTCTCTCTGTTTGTTTCTCTCAAATAAATAAATAAAAGTTATTTTAAAAAAAGACATCCAGAACATGAGAAAAAGTCCGTGTGCTTTGATGAACTTCCAAACAGTTTATAGGAGGAAGGGTTTATCTCAGCTTACACAGACCAAGGGGAGTTCCATCAAGTGCAGAAGCTGACTCCTTCTCACAGACCCAGAGAGAAATTGCCAGATCTGCCCCAGCGACAGCGCCTCCAGCCAGGCAGCTGGAGGCAAATATAATGTTTTATTTACAGTGTCCATAATTGTAAACATTATCCCATGGTAATCCCTCCCTCCCACCACTGGTCCCCTTTGAAACTCCGCTCACCATAATATTCCCTCCCCCTCTCAATCAGTCTCTCTTTTACTTTGATGTCATCATCTTTCCCTCCTGTTATGATGGTCTTGTGTGGGTAGTGTCAGGCACTGTGAGGTCATGGATATCCAGGCCCTTTTGTGTATGGAGAAGCACGTTGTAAGGAGTCCTACCCTTCCTTTGGCTCCTACATTCTTCCTACCACCTCTTCTGCAATGGACCCTGAGCCTTGGGAGGTGTGATAGAGATATTTCAGTGCTGAGCACTCCTCTGTCACTTCTTCTTAGCACCATGGTGACTTCTGAGTCATCCCAAGGTCACTGCCATCTGAAAAGAGAAGGTTCTATGACCAAAAGTGAGAGTGGCATTAATATATGTGTATGAACCTGAAGAGAAGTGCTTACTGGGCAGTTTGGTGAGCATAGTATATACATTAGCCAGACAGCAGCAGACGTTACACCCCTAGGGCTCATGACTACCCCTGTTGTAGGTTTTCAGTATCAGAGATGTATTCCCTCCCATGGAGCGGGACTCCAGTCCAATTAGAGGGCAGTTGGTTTCCCCCATAACCAATGTGCCACTATTGCACCTGTTGGCTCATTTGGCCTGGCTGGACAAATACAAGGCTTGCAGTGTCCACTGTTGGGTATCTTCACTGGTGATTTCTCTCTCTCCCATTGAACTGCATGCAGCATTGTTGCACCCCTCCCGCCAGCAGGAAGAATGACAACAACAGGATTCTTCTCAAGCACACTTTATTGGGAGCTCCAAGCTGAAAGAGAGAAGGACCCCGACCCTACGGAGCGCCAAGCTTATATACTTATGGTCATGTGATTGTATAGCGTCGTCTGATTGGCTTAAGTCTCATCAGATGATTTTGCATCACCCAATCGGGATGGGTGAGCAACCATATTAGAATAACATCATGTGCTCATGCGCAGACAATTAGGATACAAAAGCAGTAAACAAGCTGACATGGCAAAGCCTGACGAAGCCAGCATGGCTTCCCACAGTTCCCCCTTTAAAAAATTGTTTTGAACCTCAGGATACCCGATCAAGGACCAACCCTCATGATGGCCAGTCCGATCGAGGGTAGAGCCTAAGACCAAAAACTTGCTTAAGCACCTTCCCGAGTGCAATGAGAAAAATCCCTTCGGGGTGCAAAGGCTGCTCATGCAGGGATGTAAGCCTTCCAAGGTGCAATGACAACAAGGTCACTTGGTGTACAAAGGCCTTACATAAGACAGGGTGAAACTAACCATTACGCAGGCTAGCCAGCCATACTTGTGGAGATGCTCCTTGATCCAAAGCCATAAGTGTCTGAACAATCTTTATGTTATCCTGCTGACGTTGTCGTCTGATTCGACAGATAAGCCAGAAACAGAACACCATACCACACAAAAGGGCTGCTCCAAACATAGCCACCCACACCCATTCCTTAAAGAAAGAAAATGCAGAAGATAGCCAAGAAGTAAAATCTCCCAAAGAGGGCTGGAGAGATGGCTTAGCGGTTAAGCGCTTGCCTGTGAAGCCTAAGGACCCCGGTTCGAGGCTCGGTTCCCCAGGTCCCACGTTAGCCAGATGCACAAGGGGGCGCACGCGTCTGGAGTTCGTTTGCAGAGGCTGGAAGCCCTGGCTCGCCCATTCTCTCTCTCTCTCTCTCTCTCTCTCTCTCTCTCTCTCTCTCTGCTTCTTTGTCTCTCTGTCACTTTCAAATAAATGAAAATAAACAAAAAATTTAAAAAAAAATCTCCCAAAGAGATTGGCTCCAGATGAGTTCCATTTAGCTGTACAATCTGGAACAATAACTTCCGAGATAGCTGCTCTCCTTCAAGTGTCCAGTTTCCTGCCAAAAATTCAGCTAGCTTGTGACTCTGATTAAAAGAAGCAGTAAAATTAAATTGCAAAGGAGTAATACACAAATGTTGATACTGGGAAACACATCCAAGTTGTATTATTTTATATAATTCCTCTACTTGATTCTGCACCAGATCTACTCTTTGATTAACTAGATGAATACCAGCAAGAAGGTGCTTATTAATTGTTTCTTGTGTTTCTAATGCTGTAGAAGTCTTTTCTACTATGTTATTAACAACTTCCACAGTTTGAGCCTGAGATGTCATGGCAAGAGCAGCAGTAGTTGCTGCTGCAGCTGAAATGACGATGGTGGAAATGATTGCTGCAGTAATACCAAAATCTCTTTTATGACGAATAAGTCCTACTAAAGGAAAGGTAGTTGGATCCGCCTCTACTGGAATGGGGACAAAAGTAGGTAATTTTACTATTAAAGCCAAATTGACGCTGGCATTCCAGCACTCTGCAAGCCAACACGTGATATTTCTACAATCTATCAGAGAGATGTTGGTGTTAACATTTGCTGTTAGAAAAAAGAATGGAGCTTGCACACAAATTGAGGCTGGATTAAAGCTACTATTAATCCATTGGTGATTTTTAGTTATATCCTTAATATAAATTTTATCATTCGTATTGATTCAAACTGCTGAAACATTCCATAATGCATGTTTAGTTCCCAATAATCCTGCTAAGGCTGACACATCCGCCAATGCACCTGCCTCATTGGACAGAAGCCATTGATACCAGGGCCAACCAGCACTATTACTAAGTGTATCATTTCCTTTACTCTTAAATTGGTAACGCCTCTTGGAGGGGTCATTTGAAATCCCTGCAAGATCTGTTTCTGGATTTTATCTGAACTCTGACATGGAGTAAAAATCGGAGGAAATGTATAATTAGGTTCACACCAAGGAGCCCCTTTTACATTACTAGCATTTATCTTAAGATTTGGCTGTCTAGAAGGGACAGTCACTTCACTCTGTATCAGTAATGTGGTAATATTAACATTTGTAACATTACCTCCCTCTCCTGACCCATTTTGTTTTCCCTTAGTTATCTGAGTTAAAGCTGCAAGTATTATACTCATATCAACTTTAGACTTTTCTAAAGGGTCCTGCCAAGCACTAAGATTTTGTTTTTGTAATACAATACACGGGGGAGCTAGGTTCTTATTACCCTGGAAAAAACACAAAGTGCCATTCAGTTGAAAAGAAGTTTGATTATAAATTGTTGGTATTTGCATAGGATCCCTGATGCAAGGCATTTCCCCTTGACAGGATGTAGAAAATAGAGTAGGTAAGACACTAGAATATGAATGAACTGGCATAGGGACAGGCCATGTCCTGGCCACAGCCCAAAATTGCATCTTAATTCCCTTTATCATCATCGGCAGGAGCAGGCTCAGGATCATCAGTAGTAATACGGAGGTTGTCATTCCTTGTTGTCTCATGACGCACGATTCGAGTCAACCGCTCTGGCACCCAGATAGGATCAGCTTGGCCCTGTGGAAAAACACAAACAGCTCCCCTGGATCTGGCTATAACTGGATCCGGGCCTTTCCAGACATTTTCAAGTACATCCTTCCATTTTGCATCTTCGTAACAAGGAGGGGATTGGGTCATATGGCGATCACCTGCCGTCAGACCCGCAGCATCAATCGTCAGAAAATTCAAAGTAAAAAGCACTAGAGATAGTTTATTCTTTGGGGTGTGGCCTTGGCCTATTCCCCCTTTTTGTTTTTGTAAGCATTCTTTAATAGAACGATGGGCTCGTTCAACAATGCCTTGCCCTTGTGGATTATAAGGAAGGCCAGTGGTATGCACTACTCCCATAGCGTCACAAAAGTGACGAAAACTTTTAGCAGTATACGCAGGTCTATTATCCGTCTTCAATGTTCGGGGCTTACCCCAAGCTGCCCAGGCCTCCAGGCAGTGAGTAATAACATGGTGAGCACGTTCACCAGCAAGGGGAGAAGCATGAACAATTCCTGAACAAGTATCAATAGACACACGAATATATTGCAATTTGCCAAAAGATGAGATATGAGTAACATCATTTGTCAAATTTCTCCCGAACGTAGTCCCCGGGGATTAATGCCAACATGAGGAGAATGCAAGAAAGGGACGCAAGCAGGACAATTAACGACAATGTCACGTGCCATGGCCCGAGAAATATGAAATTTTTTGCGTAACACTGCAGAGGAGACATGATACAAGTTATGAAAATTACGAGCCTTAGACAAGGTATCAGAAGAGAGTAGAAAAAGGCTCTTGTGGCTTTGTCGGCAAGATCATTGGCAACAGCCATGGGACCAGAGAGCATAGAATGAGCTCTAATATGTTGAATAAAAAATGGGTTAGTCCGAGACCAAATTAAACGTTGCAGCTTGGATAAATGTACAGCAACAGGACTAGTATCCTTAATAAGATCTGCTACTTCTAAATTCTTCATAGCATTAACTACATATTGGGAATCAGAAATTAGATTAAAGGATTCACTAAAAAGTGTAAATACATGACACACAATTTGACATTCTATTTGAGGAGTATTTGGTTCAAATTGTACAGTAACCGGTTGTTTTCCCTGGATGACATAAGCCCCAAGGCCTGTCTTAGAGCCATCAGTATAGATATCTAAAGCACCAACAATAGGTGATTGTGAGGTAATCTTAGGAAATACAATAGGATGTAGCAAAACAAAATGCAATAATGGATCTCTGGGCAAATGATTATCTAATCTTCCAGAGAAAGAACACATAAGTATGGCCCAATTATCAATAGTAGCAGCTAAAATACGTATCTGTTTAGAATTATAAGGGGTAATCAAAGTATCAGGTGCCATACCGAAATGCATTAAAGATGACTTTATACCTTGAAGAGCAAGGGTGGCTACCATAGTAGGATAATGCTCTATACATTTTTTAGGAGAAGAATGAGAATGTATCCAAAGCAAGGGACCATGTTGCCATAAGACCCTGTAGGAGTTTCTGGCGTAGCAAGAATGCACAATAGTATAGGTTGTCCGGGGATTAATCTGCATAACTGTGCAGACTGTAATGCTTGCTCTACTTTAAAAATAGCTCCTCGTGTAGCTGGAGTTAAAGTTCTAAATGAGGAGATATATGAATCACCTTCTAATATTTGAAATAGGGGCCTCAGTTCATGAGTAGGAATCTTTAGATATGGTCTAATCCAATTTATATCCCCTAATAACTTTTGAAAATCATTCAATGTCTGCAATGTATCTGTTTTAATTTGTAATTTTTGAGGTCTAATAATATGTGTAGTAATAGTTGCTCCAAGGAATTTACCTACCTCTCCTTCCTGTACCTTTTCACTAGCTATATGTAAACCATAGGCTTCAAGATCCTTTTTGAGAGATAGAAATGCTTTTGACAGAATTTCCTTCACGGGAGCTACCAAGAGGATATCATCCATATAGTGGCAAATCCTCAATTTCGGGAACCGTTTTCTAGTAGGTGCTATTGCTAGGCTGACATAATGTTGGCAGATAGTAGGACTGCTGGCCATCCCTTGTGGGAGAACTTTCCATTGAAACCGTTGATCAGGTTCCTCATGATTGATAGCTGGTAGAGTAAAGGCAAATCTTTTACAATCTTCCAAAGCCAAAGGAATAGAGAAGAAACAGTCTTTTATGTCAATAACAATAAGAGGCCAGCCATCTGGTAAACTAGATAATAAAGGAAGACCTCGCTGAATCGGTCCCATAATGTGCATTTGTGCATTCACAGCTCGGAGATCATGAAGTAGACGCCATTTGCCAGACTTCTTTTTAATAACAAAAATAGGAGTATTCCAAGGAGATTGAGAGGTTTCTAAGTGACCTAATGACAATTGTTCTTGTATTAATTCTTTTGCTGCTAGGAGTTTTTCTAAGGAAAGGGGCCACTGAGGTACCCAAACTGGTTCAGCCGTTTTCCAAGGAATGGGAATCGCATCCTCAGTGGCCCCTAGGAAAAACCCAATCCTCGTGTGCCTGGATTACTAGAAGCTACAAGAGGATCCACTTGCCCCTGTAATTTTTTACCTAGTCCTCTACCTGGTATATGACCCATCATTTTCATAACAGATTGACTCTGAGGAGAATACTCATTAGTTAATTTTAAATTCATTTGTGCCAAAATATCTCTACCCCATAAAGTAATAGGAATATCTACTATATAAGGCATAACTTTACCTTTTTGTCCCTCAGAGGTAGACCATGTAAGTTCCCGAGAACTAATAGCTGGAGTTTGAGCATACCCCAAACCTTGTAAAGTTTGTGAAGATGATTGTTTGGGCCAGTTCTTGGGCCAATACTTACTTGCAATAATACTTCGGTCAGCTCCTGTATCCAGCAATCCCTGAAAATGTATTCCCTCAATAGTAAGCTGTAGAATTGGTCTCTCAGCTAATTCCATGGATAAATATGTCAAATCAACTCCTGTAGAGCCAAGTCCTTTGTTCCCTCTAATTTGCTCACCAGAAGGGAATTGTTTATGGAGGCTAGGAATAACCAATAACTGAGCTATCCTATCCCCAGGTGAAATGGCAATAATTCCTTTCAGAGATGAACAAAGAACTTTTACGGTGCCTGTATAATCAGAATCTATAACTCCTGGAGTAATAGTCAATCCTCTCAATGCTGAGGAAGATCTACCAAGCAGTAAACCTACAGTATTAGGGGGTAATGGACCTTGAAAATCTGACTCCACAGGTTGCACTCCCATTTGTGGTGTTAGTATGAGTCTGGTGGTGGCACAGATGTCCAATCCTGTGGAACCTGGAGTTGCTCGTCTGATTGTGGTGGAGGGCGGAGAGATAGATTCTGAAGTGCCCCATATATTTGAGGGCCCTGAGGTCGGGGGCCCCTGACCCCGTTTTTTGTATTAGCTGTTGACTGGTTAATTGATTGTCCATTGTTAATTGGTCGTCCATTGATATCTTTAATAGAGCGACACTCATTTGCCCAATGATTTCCCTTTTTACACTTAGGGCATAAGCCAGGTAATCGAGCCTGACCCTGCACTTTAAAATTAGTTTGTGGGCATTGTTTTCTAAAATGTCCAGTTTTTCCACATTTGAAACATGAAGAAGTTCCTCTGTGCCCCCTAGTGGCAGCCAAAACTGCTGCAGCAAGCCCTGCATTAGATAGTGGACCGCCAACTTCTCTACAGGCTTTCATCCAAGCCTGAAGTCCTTTCCCCTTCCAGGGCGTAATGGCCCGTCTACAATCTTTAGTGCATTGCTCATAAATTAGTTGTTCCACAAGTGGCATGGCTTGATCAGCATCACCAAAAATACGACCAGCGGCTTCCATCATGCGAGCTACAAAATCTGAAAATGGTTCAGTAGCTCCCTGAATAATTTTAGTAAGGTTGTCTGATACTTCCCCTCTATTTGGCAATGCCCTCCAGGCTCTGAGAGCAATAGCATTTATTTGCTGATAAACTTGAAGAGGATAGGCAATCTGATTATTAGCCCATTGTCCTTGTCCCATAAGCATATCAAAATTCCATACTGGCTGATTATTTGTTGTATTTATTCTGGCTTGACTTTGAGTAGCATCAGTATATAGAGATTTCCAATCTAAATATTGTCCTAGGCTTAAACAAGCCTTTGATACTCCAAACCAATCTGTTGGAGTCATACAATTGCTAGAAAGATGTTCTAACAAAGCCATAGTAAAAGAAGCATTTATCCCATAAGTTCTAGTAGCTTCTGCAAGATCCTTGAGTTCCTTATATCCTATAGCTTTATGATATCTAGTATTGGTATTAGGGTCCTCAAAAACTGGATAAGCACTAGCCAACTTTCTCCAAGTCTCTGGTTTTATCAAACTACATCCGGACGAAGGACACGCCCCGAACGGAAGTCGGCCATCTTGTTGTTTACATTTTTTACTTGTAGAGGCATAAGCTGGAGGAGGAGTAAAGACGCCATCTTGTCTGGGTCTAGAACATTCCCGAACGTACTTGGTCTCTACTTCCTCAAAATCCTGTTTTTCCTCTGGAGTTAATTCTTCTCCCTCAGATTCACTAGAACTTTCGTTTCCAATTTTTTTTTTTTTTTTTTGAGAGCGACAGACACAGAGAGAAAGACAGAGGGAGAGAGAGAGAATGGGTGCGCCAGGGCTTCCAGCCTCTGCAAACGAACTCCAGACACGTGCGCCCCCTTGTGCATCTGGCTAACGTGGGACCTGGGGAACCGAGCCTCGAACCGGGGTCCTTAGGCTTCACAGGCAAGCGCTTAACTGCTAAGCCATCTCTCCAGCCCTCACTAGAACTTTCTATATATAAATTTGCAAGTTCCGTTAAATCTGGATATAGCTTCGGACCTGAATGTGGCCCTTCCTTTTGTGATTTACTTTTATTCTGTGCACATTTATTCTGTTCTATCTGAAACCTAGGTTCACTTTTCATTTTAGCCTTTTTTTGTTGTCCCCTTTTACTTTCTTCAGATTCTGACATACTATCTTGATGATGTGCTAATATGCGTTGGCCTTCCCTGATCACTTCTTCACAACGTTTGTCCTCCAAACATGATTGCACCAAGCGCCATAAGGGCTGTGTACCTGCGCGCAACTTTCGCGTTTCTGACTCACGGTGGATGTCTCTGCCTAACTTATCCCAGCAGGTCAAATTTAAACCCCCAGTCAGCTCAAACCAAGGTGCTATCATATCCACTTCTTCCAAAAACCTTTTAAGAGTTTTATCTGAAATCTTAAGTTTACGTTGTTTTAATACTTCCTGAAGTGGCTCCAAAAAGGTAGAGTGGTGTTGTCCCATTGTGCAACCTTATATACGTTACTTAAAGATCAGTTACAGGCAAAAACTTATCATATAGCACCAGGGGACTTACCGGTACCGCCGCTCCGTGTGTTGAGTTCTGAATCCTCCCTCGGAAGTATCCTCAGGGGTCCTCTCAACTGGCCGTTTGCTGACAAATTCCCAGGTTTCGGCACCACTTGTTGCGCCCCTCCCGCCAGCAGGAAGAACGACAACAACAGGATTCTTCTCAAGCACACTTTATTGGGAGCTCCAAGCTGAAAGAGAGAAGGACCCCGACCCTACGGAGCGCCAAGCTTATATACTTATGGTTATGTGATTGTATAGCGTCGTCTGATTGGCTTAAGTCTCATCAGATGATTTTGCATCACCCAATCGGGATGGGTGAACAACCATATTAGAATAACATCATGTGCTCATGCGCAGACAATTAGGATACAAAAACAGTAAACAAGCTGACATGGCAAAGCCTGACGAAGCCAGCATGGCTTCCCACACAGCATGACTTTTTTCAGCTTTCTGTCAGCTGGTTTACATGGAGGAGGTTTTCAGCCCAACATCAGCAGGATTTCTCAGTGGCCTTGCAGCCCAAATATGTGGAAGCTTCAGCAATAGGGTCTTACCATCTATTCCTGGTGGGAAACCAAGGGCCTTGGCAATGGCCTGAAGTGTTCTGGGGCCATCAGGAGCCTCCCTGGCCAACAACTCACTGGAAAGTATCCCATGCCTGGTACTGAAAATTTTCTAGTAATGATCTGTGGCTCCTGTGTGCTCCATTGTCCAAAAAGGTAGGTTTCCATATGACTTATTTATACCCTCTTAGATTTTGATTAGCCCTCCCTCCACCTTTCCTTTACTCAATCTCTTCCCCTACCTCACTTAGGCCTTTTCACCCCCATTAATCTGCTTTTCTACTTACATATATACAATACCATTTGTTGCAGTCCGGTTCGCATTGCTGGTAGAAATCACCCAACCAAGAGTAGCTTCTGGGAAAAAGAGGTTTATTTTAGCTTACAGGCTCGAGGGGAAGCTCCACGATGGCAGGGGAAAACGATGGTATGAGCAGAGGGTGGACATCACCCCCTGGCCAACATAAGATGGACCACAGCAACAGGAGGGTGTGCCAAACACTGGCATGGGGAAACTGGCTATAAAGCCCATAAGCCCGCCCCCAACAATACACTCCCTCCAGGAGGCATTAATTCCCAAATCTCCATCAGCTGGGGAGCTAGCATTCAGAACACCTAAGTTTATGGGGGACACCTGAATCAAACCACCACATTCCGCCCCTGGCCCCCATAAACTGATATCCATACATGAGGTAAAATACAATGCATTCAGTCTGACTTTAAAAGTCCCCATAGTTTTTATCAATCTCAATGATGTTCATACATCCCCATAGTTTAAGATCTTTTAACTGAGCCATAATACCAAAATATAACCTCAAAAAACCCATAATGGCACAGAATAAATATTCACACTGCAATAGATGACACTGGGCATAGCAAAGAAACATTCAACCAACACAAGATTTAAAACAACCAGGGCAAACATCAAACTCTGTAGCTTCAAGTCCAGCAACTCAAACCAGTGACAAATCTTCAAGTCCGATAATTCTAACTAGCAACAAGTCTCTGGCATTCCAATTCCGCCCCTCCAGCTAGGCTACTCACAGTCCTGGAAAACTTCATCGGGGCCGGCAGCTCCTTGGCAGCCATCTCATGGTCCCGGCATCTCCACTGGGTCTCCACTGCAAGCCACGGTTCATCTTCATGGCCCCATGGGGTCTCTATGCAGGCAACCAGCAAACCTGCTTCACACTGCCTATGGCCATTTCCAAAACACATGACCGTGTTGCAAACTCAATGACCCTCTTTCCAGATACTCCATGATACCAGGTAGGGTGCCAATTTGTTAATCCAGGGGGGAATAAAGCAGACTTTGATGAACAGGACACTCCTTGAGCACTCAGGGCCCTTCAAAAGAGTTGACATTCTTTTTGTTGCCCCAGCGCAGGTCAGCTAGCCCAGTCTCAAAGGTTGTAATCTCTCAGTTGCAGCTGAATTGGCAGTAGTTCACCCAAAGATTTTTCTTTCTGTGCCATATCCCTCTGCACACACCAGTTCATTTCTACGCTAAGCAACCCTGCACAACTTCTCAGGACATGGGCACAAGAGCAAGCTTCTCACACAAACTGCTAGCCCAGTCCAGGCACAGCTCTTTCTCACCCTCATAAGCCAAACCTCACAGTCCATAGTTCTTACTGCCTTCAGGTCTTTCAGCTCTGACCAGGATAGACCATCAAGCTGTACTTACAGCACTGCAAGGCATCTCTTAGGCCAAGGTTTCAACTCCTTCCACAGTCCTCTTGAAAATCAGCTTCAAAAGGCCGAAGCCACATAGTCAGGTGTCTAGCAGCAATCCCACTCCTTGGTACCACTTTACTGTTGCAGTCCGGTTCGCATTGCTGGTAGAAATCACCCAACCAAGAGTAGCTTCTGGGAAAAAGAGGTTTATTTTAGCTTACAGGCTCGAGGGGAAGCTCCACGATGGCAGGGGAAAACGATGGTATGAGCAGAGGGTGGACATCACCCCCTGGCCAACATAAGATGGACCACAGCAACAGGAGGGTGTGCCAAACACTGGCATGGGGAAACTGGCTATAAAGCCTATAAGCCCGCCCCCAACAATACACTCCCTCCAGGAGGCATTAATTCCCAAATCTCCATCAGCTGGGGAGCTAGCATTCAGAACACCTAAGTTTATGGGGGACACCTGAATCAAACCACCACATTCCGCCCCTGGCCCCCATAAACTGATATCCATACATGAGGTAAAATACAATGCATTCAGTCTGACTTTAAAAGTCCCCATAGTTTTTATCAATCTCAATGATGTTCATACATCCCCATAGTTTAAGATCTTTTAACTGAGCCATAATACCAAAATATAACCTCAAAAAACCCATAATGGCACAGAATAAATATTCACACTGCAATAGATGACACTGGGCATAGCAAAGAAACATTCAACCAACACAAGATTTAAAACAACCAGGGCAAACATCAAACTCTGTAGCTTCAAGTCCAGCAACTCAAACCAGTGACAAATCTTCAAGTCCGATAATTCTAACTAGCAACAAGTCTCTGGCATTCCAATTCCGCCCCTCCAGCTAGGCTACTCACAGTCCTGGAAAACTTCATCGGGGCCGGCAGCTCCTTGGCAGCCATCTCATGGTCCCGGCATCTCCACTGGGTCTCCACTGCAAGCCACGGTTCATCTTCATGGCCCCATGGGGTCTCTATGCAGGCAACCAGCAAACCTGCTTCACACTGCCTATGGCCATTTCCAAAACACATGACCGTGTTGCAAACTCAATGACCCTCTTTCCAGATACTCCATGATACCAGGTAGGGTGCCAATTTGTTAATCCAGGGGGGAATAAAGCAGACTTTGATGAACAGGACACTCCTTGAGCACTCAGGGCCCTTCAAAAGAGTTGACATTCTTTTTGTTGCCCCAGCGCAGGTCAGCTAGCCCAGTCTCAAAGGTTGTAATCTCTCAGTTGCAGCTGAATTGGCAGTAGTTCACCCAAAGATTTTTCTTTCTGTGCCATATCCCTCTGCACACACCAGTTCATTTCTACGCTAAGCAACCCTGCACAACTTCTCAGGACATGGGCACAAGAGCAAGCTTCTCACACAAACTGCTAGCCCAGTCCAGGCACAGCTCTTTCTCACCCTCATAAGCCAAACCTCACAGTCCATAGTTCTTACTGCCTTCAGGTCTTTCAGCTCTGACCAGGATAGACCATCAAGCTGTACTTACAGCACTGCAAGGCATCTCTTAGGCCAAGGTTTCAACTCCTTCCACAGTCCTCTTGAAAATCAGCTTCAAAAGGCCGAAGCCACATAGTCAGGTGTCTAGCAGCAATCCCACTCCTTGGTACCACTTTACTGTTGCAGTCCGGTTCGCATTGCTGGTAGAAATCACCCAACCAAGAGTAGCTTCTGGGAAAAAGAGGTTTATTTTAGCTTACAGGCTCGAGGGGAAGCTCCACGATGGCAGGGGAAAACGATGGTATGAGCAGAGGGTGGACATCACCCCCTGGCCAACATAAGATGGACCACAGCAACAGGAGGGTGTGCCAAACACTGGCATGGGGAAACTGGCTATAAAGCCCATAAGCCCGCCCCCAACAATACACTCCCTCCAGGAGGCATTAATTCCCAAATCTCCATCAGCTGGGGAGCTAGCATTCAGAACACCTAAGTTTATGGGGGACACCTGAATCAAACCACCACACCATTCTATTAAGTGCCCCCTCCCTCCCTTTCTATTCCATTTATATCTCCTTTCTAGCTTACTGGCCTATGCTACTGAGTTTTCTTCCTACTCACACAGACGTCCAATCATTTGTAGCTAAGATCCACAAATGAGAGAGAACATCATTTGGTTTTCTGGGCCTGGTTCTCCTCACTTAGTATAATCCTTCCCAGATCCATCCATTTCCCTGCAAATTTCATAACTTCATTTTTCTTTACTGCTTGGTAGAACTCCATTGTATAAATGTGCCACAACTTCATTATCCACTCATCAGTTGAGAGACATCTAGGCTGGTTCCATTTCCTAGCTATTGTGAATAGAGCGGCAATAAACATGGTGAACAAGTTATCTCTAAGGTAGTAAGACGAGTCCTTAGTATTTAGGCCTAGGAGTGCTATAGTTGGGTCATATGATAGATCTACTTTTAGCTGTCTCAGGAACCACCGCACTGATTTCCACAACTGCTGGGGCCAGATTGTATTCCCACCAGCAGTGTAGGAGGGAGCCTCTTTTACTGCATCTGCACCAGCAGTTATGTTCATTTGCTTTCATGATGCTAGCCAATCTGACAGGAGACTGAATCTCAATGGAGTTTTAATCTGCATTTCCCTGATAATTAAGGATGTGAGACTTTTTTTTTTTGTTTGTTTGAGGTAGGGTCTAACTCTAGCTCAGGCTGATCTGGAATTCACTGTGTAGTCTCAGGGTGGCCTTGAACTCTCAGTGATCCTCCTATCTCTGCCTCCCAGGTGCTGGGATTAAAGGCGTGTGCCACCACACCAAGCTTCAAACTTTTTTTTTTTTAGATGTTTATATGCCACCTGTGTTTCTTCTTTTGAGAACTCTCTATTTAGTTCCATACCCCATTTTTAATTGGGTTGTTTGATTTCTTATTATTTAATTTTCTGAGTTCTTAGTATATCCTGGATATTAATCCTCTGTCAGATGTGTAGCTGGCAATGATTTTTCTCCCATTCTGTAGGTTACCTCTATGCTCTATTCACAGTGTCTTTTGCCATACAAAAGCTTTGTAATTTCATGAGGTCCCAGCAGTTAGTCTGTGCCTGAGCAATTGGGATTATATTCAGAAAGTCTTTGCCAAAACCAATATGTTGAAGGGTTTCCCCTACTTTTTCCTCTAGCAGTTTCAGAGTTTCAGCTCTGATGTTAAGGTCTTTGATCCATTTAGACTTAATTCTTGTGCATGGAGAGAGAGAGAAGAATCTATTTTCATCCTTCTACAGATACATATCCAGTTTTCTCAGCACCATTTGCTGAAGAGGCCTGTCTTTTCTCCAATGAGAATTTTTGGCATTCTTGTCAACTGGGAGGCTAAGATTTCTGGTCTGTAGAGGGTTCCAAGTCAGCTTGTGACCGAGTAAGATACAGAAGAGGAAACAAAGGCACTATAAATCAGGAAGCAACAAATGGCAAGCTCAAAATATAGCTTATTTAAGAATGGCAAATCTGATCAACTATCAGATTTAACATATGATTTATCCTGACATGGAAGGAGCAATTAGCACTTCCGATGCAAGCCTATATACCAGGCTTATTTGGCGGGTACCTACCTGGTGTAATCCCAGCTACCTTTTGGGATGGTTTTGGTTGCATTTATGCTGTGCTCCTGCTTGGGTCCCTCTTTGCTGTGCTGTGGGTTCAGGTAGGCTGGCTGGGTCGCTGGGTTGCTGCTCTGATCACCTGTGCCAGGTGCTGTGTAGTGAGCTCCCTTCCGCAGGTCTCTGGTGCTTGCTGGCCTTATGCTGGCGGTGGGGGAGGGGAGGCTGTGAACGGTGGCTGTTTTCCCACTGGTTCTTGCAATCATCTTCCTCACGAGTTCTTCCCTGCCATCCTCCCTTCACGTTTCTTGAGCTTTTGAGGCGCTCCAGTGTGAGTGGAAAGTCTCGCCTTGTTTTTCCTGCAGCTCAGGTTGAGCCTGGCAGCTGTGGCTGTGGGACCTGGTTCCGCTGCTCCACCCTGCCTATGTGGGCTCTAGATGCTCTGGGTCTCCCCTACTTCTCTGCTGCAGTTGATAATTTCTTACACACCTCACTTTTTAGTATGAGTGTATTTTTCTGTTTGTTTGTTTTTTTTTGCTTTTTCTCCCCTAGGCTGCTGCCACCTTAACCGGAAGTTCCCCCTGGAGTTACTTGTGTATGCCTTCTTATGCCCATGAATGAGAGATACTGTGGAGGCAAGTTTAATAAAGCACCTCGGTCTACTGGGGGACAGACATCCAAACTACCACATCCCCCAAGGGATGGCCAAAGCACTCAGCCTGCACAGCACCAGGCTCACCCACTCCTGTCTCATCAGCAGGGCTCATGCGAACATGAGCAGCTCTGATCATGTTCCTGGAAGCACCTTTTCAGGTGCCAGGCTAGCTGGCCTGCAGGTCGAGATTCTCCTGTCTGCCTCCCATCTTGCGCTTACTTAGGTAATGTGGATTACAGACGCAGCACACGTCTAGCTTTGTGTGGGTTCTGAGGATTCAAACACAGGTCCTCAATGCTTGCACAGCAAGCACTTACTCACGGAGCTACCTCCCAGCCCTTGTTTTTATTTTCTTTTTAATTTCTTTATTTTTATTGTTGGTTTATCATGGTAGTGTCTCCCTTTATCTCAGGCTGACCTGAAACTCAATATGTAGTCTCAGGGTGGCCTCTAACTCATGGCGATCCTCCTACCTCTGCCTCCCGAGCGCTGGGATTAAAGGCGTGCGCCTGGCTCTACCTCCTATTTACTAGGTCTGGAGCATCCTTCCAGCAGCACCGCCCCGGCTCTTGCTCTGGGCGACCCGGGGCAGGTAGCGCACGCGACCCGGGCGACGGGAGGCGGCAGGCCCGGCCCAGGTCGCGCGAGAGCCGCCGGGGCCGGGCGAGGGCGCTCCCCACGACAAGTCCACGCTCCGCCCACCCGTGCAGCCAGCACCTGGTCGGCCGGCGCCGGGGGAAGCTAGTGCACCGTCCCGAGCCCCGGCCATGAGCGGCTCCGTGCGGCCCGCCCCGAGCGCGTGGCGCCGCGCGGCCTCCTTGGTGCTGGCGGCGGGCTGGCCGCGAACCCGCGCCGGCGCCGCCGACTTCCGGCTGCTGCTGCTGCAGCGCGCCGCCTCGCAGCGCTTCCTGCCCGGCGCCCACGTCTTCCCGGGCGGCGTGCTGGACGCGGCCGACTACTCCGCCGACTGGCTGGGGCTCTTCGCGCCGCACCACGGGCCGCCGCGCTTCGGCCTGGGCCCGGCTCGCCCCGCCGCGCCCGCGCCCGCGCCGCCCGTCGTCACGCCGCCCGCCGAGGCCGCGGCGCTGCCCGAGGACGTCGCCGCGCGCATCTGCGCCGTGCGCGAGGCCTTCGAGGAGGCCGGCGTGCTGCTGCTGCGGCCCCGGGGCGGCGGCGCGGGCGCGGGCGCGGGGCCCGGGTGCGCGCGCGCGGCCCCGCCCGACCTGGCCGCCTGGCGCGCGCGCGTGCGCGGGGACGCGCGGCGCTTCCTGCAGCTGTGCGCGCGCCTGGACTGCACGCCCGACATCTGGGCGCTGCGCGAGTGGAGCGCGTGGCTCACCCCCGCGCTCGTGGGCGCGCGCCGCTTCGACGCCGTCTTCTTCCTGTGCTGCCTGCGCCAGCCGCCGCCCGTGCAGCCCGACGGGTCCGAGGTGGTGGACTACCAGGTACGGGGGCCGGGGTCGGGGGTGCCGGGCGGGGATGCTGCACCGTGGGCCTGGGGAACCACGGACAGCCCGAGCCCCCAGGACGGCGGTGACCGGCCCAACACACGATCACGCCTGGAGCTTCTCCTGCCTTCAAGGGGTTCGGGGCCTCAGCCCTTGTCTATTCTGAGCACCTTAACTTCGATACACTCACGACATCCCCACTTCACTTTGAACATTTTAGTTTTACTTATTGATTTGAGAGATGAGAGAGAATGGGCCACTGCAGATGAACTCCAGATGCATGCACCACCTTGTGCATCTGCCTTACGTGGGTACTGGGGAATTGAACCTGGGTCCTTGGGCTTTGTAGGCAAACACCTTAACTGCTGAGCCATCTCTCCAGTACCCCACTTCACTTTGATTTGGATTTCTAGAACGTAATTTATATAATTTCAGTGTAATCAGGAGTCTTATTTATGTTTTCACAAATGATATGTGTACAGTTTCGCTGTGCTGCCCAGGCTGGTCTGCAAGCCCTGGACTCAGAGTTTTCCTCCTGCTTCAGCCTCCTCACCTGGTGGCACGGTAGGTGTGTGTCACTGTGCCTGGCCTCTGAGCGCTCCCATGTCTTAAGGAGACGTATCAAGGCCTTTTAATGAGTGAATTTTACATCTCCATACAAGTACCATGTGTAACCACTCTGAGTTCCACATCTTCAAGTAGGTGTGCGTGAGTGTGTGTGTGTGTGTGTGTGTGTGTGTGTGCAGATGTGCCTGCCCTGTGCTCATCCAGAGACCAGAGGAAGACATGGGGTGTCTTTATGTTTATTCCCCCATATTTCCTTGACACCAGGTGTCTTACTGAACCCGTAATTCCCTGTTTTTCATTAGAATTGGTTGACCAAGGAGCCCCCCGAAATCCTTTTGTCTCTGTCCCCATCAGCACTGGGGTCATGGCAGGCACGGCTGTGCCAGCTTTTTACGTGGGTGGTGGGGATCAAATTCAAGTCTTCACACTTCTGCAGTGAGCTCCCCGCCCCACTGACCACTCTCCCAAGCCCTCAAGCAGATTTCATCTCCTGGTTTAACAGCCTCAAATCTTGCCAGTGGTTGAATACAAAACGTCCTTTGTATCCCCATAGTGGTTATCTCCACCAGAAGCAACTAGAAGCTTCGCATCAGAAAAAATTTGGTTGGCACCGCCACAGTTTTATGAAGTAAGGAGACTCGACAACTTTACCTCGCTGTCTGCCCTGCACAAATTTTCTTTGGATCATGCATTAGAGGGGACTGAAAGATGGCTGCCAATCACATATTTAACTGCCGATGGTAGAATCCAGCTTTTACCAGGTAAGTCCCGGAAGTACCCGTGCTTTCGCTGCCGTTTGTTTACATTCATTGTACAATACTGCCTGACAGCGTTGCTCGCAGAGACATGAGTTACAGTCCTGCCTGTGTGTTATAACCTCCGCGGTGTGCGTCCATCCTGCAGCTGTGGGCCACACCCACATGAGCCCCAGGGTAGCTATGAATGTGACCCAATACCCAAATCTTAAACTTACTATAAAACATTATGAGATGTTTTGTTGGTCTATTTTCTTGCAACTTCTTGTATCATTCTCAAATGTGAACTTTGTAGCCGACGCCGGCGGTTGCTGGGTCCCAGTGTTGGCTGGGCCTGCCTATTGTGATGTCAACCAACGTCAGTCTTATAAAGCATGCATGGCGTGCTCTGGGTAACCCCATGTACGCTGTCCTCGTGCCTCCAACAACCATAAGCTGGCATTACAGGGGTATGCTACCCATCCAGATCCGTAATGTTTATTAAACCAGAAATTCTGAATTTACAGACGTACGCATATGCATAAATATATTTTATGGACACTGACAACATTCTTATGTATCATCTTATTTTTTGCACTGTGAGAACTTGCAGGCTGTCACCTGACTTGAGTCGGGAAATTCGCTGTTGGTCAGCTGTGGTTTGGGGAGCATTAGTGAGAGGAGTTCTCTGTGTGCACCTGTTCACGTGTGTGTGTGTGTGTGTGTGTGTGTGTGTGTGCCCCACGTGTGGTTCAGGTGTGCATGTGTGTGGGGGTGAGGCTGACACATGACCTCGTTCATGGCTCACTCCCCCTTTATTTACTGAGTCTCTTACGTTGAATCCAGAGCTTGCTGATTTGGCTAAGTTCGCCATCTTGCCCTGGGAATCGCCAGTCTCCACCCATTATAGGATTATAGAGGGGCTGCCCGCCCCCCAGCATTTACACAGGTGCTGGGGTCCAGACTTAGGTCCTCATGCTTGTGTGGCAAGCACTTTATGCTCTGAGCCGCCTCCCCTGGCCTGGGTTAGTCTTCTGTGGCAGGTGGCGTGTGACTTGTGTTATTTCACGCCTGCCCGATAAGTTCCTGAGAATGATGATGAAATTTGTCACTCAGCCAACCAGACAGTTTAGCGTACAAACATAAATGATAATTTCTTTTTTGTTGTTTATTTTTATTTATTTGAGAGCGACAGAGAAAGAGGCAGAGAGAGAGAGAGAGAGAGAGAATTGGTGCGCCAGGGCCTCCAGCCACTGTAAACGAATTCTAGACGTGTGTGCCCCCTTGTGCATCTGGCTAGTGGGGGTCCTGAGGAATCAAGCCTCGAAACGGGGTCCTTAGGCTTCACAGGCAAGCGCTTAACCGCCAAGCCTTTTCTCCAGCCTGATGGTTTCTTTAAATTAATTTTTAATTATCAGAACAACCCACTATGTGACATCAAAAGTGTGGATATACAGACCAATATTAGTGTCAATACTTAATAGGCTAAAGAAAGTCATGAACTAATGTAAATATTAGTTTATTTGGCTGAGGATAGAACTCAGTAGAAGAGTTCCTGTCTAGTATTTTCCAAGGCCTAGGTTCAATCTGTATCACAGAAAATAATGAATAAATAAATTCATCGTGAAGACATAGCAGTCATAAGGTTTTATGTATGCAAAGAAAATGCTTGGCTGTGGAGTGGGGAAAGAGTAGAAATATTAAAAGTCCAACAAAGAAATTGAAGTCAGCTCATAAAATTAGGGTTATTTAACTACATTTCAAACACATGGGCTATATAAAAGTACTGATTTGTATGTCCTTAGTACACTGGGCTGATTAATTAAATAATACTGTGTGGTAATGAATTTCTTTTGCAGGAGATGAGTTATACATACATGATTCAAGCTTTTTAGAGAAGATTTTATCTACTGAGAAGACGACTGACGAGGTCATGAAAGAAGGCCAGAAATTCCACCGAATAGTGATATACAGTAACTATACCTATGGCATCTATGTTACTGTGGAGTCCAAGGATAAACAGATGTATCCTAAGACCTTTGTAGGAAGTAAGAGCCACTTGTAGGGCGTTGCTTGTGTGTTGTTAGGTTAATGGAGGAGGGCCAGTGCATAGTAAAAGTCAACTGAACTTGTTTTGAAACCTAAGGAACATTGGCCTGTCAATGTCACAACACATTTTCTTTTCTTTCTTTCTTTCTTTTTTTTTTTTTTTTGTTTTTTTGAGGTAGGGTCTCACTCTAGTGTAGGCTGACCTGGAATTCACTGTGTAGTCAGTCTCAGGCTGGCCTCAAACTCATGGTGATTCTCTTACCTCTGCTTCCCTAGTGCTGGGATTAAAGGCGTGCGCCACCATGCTGGCTTCAAAACACATTTTCTATGTCAAAGTATTAGTGATCCTAAGATGAGAAACAAAAATTTCACAATGATTCCTACTTCTGTGCTGCTTTATTAGCTTAAAAGTTTTTAAAAAATGTTCTGTGCCATTGTTCTAAGTGTCCCGTTTAGTAACATGTTCCCTGATGTGCGTTGCTGGTTGAGCTCCAGATCACTTACAGTTTTTGCAGGGATTGGTTGCCCGATTAGACAGCATTATAGTGTGAACGTGAAGTACCCCGGCTTGGTCTCCAGCCAATGGCTGGTGTTACTGTAGCAGGTTGAGGAGCCTCAAGGAGGTGGGGCTCCTGGAAAAAGTGGGTGAGGGGAGGAGGGTCTTGAGTGTCGCAGTCCCACCCTCGGGCCAGCAGAGCGGTCTTTCTGCTTGATGTGCAGATGTGAGCACGCCTGCCTCACGCTTCCATCACTGTCACCACTACTGAGTTTTTCTGCCACCAAGTAGCAAGCTGATGTGTGCCTTCTGTCCACTGTTTCTGTGGGTATTTCTTCACAGCAGTGAGAAAAGTAGTAATTATGTCATAATTTTCTTGCAGTATCTTTTTTTTAAAAAAATATTTATTTGGGGGAGAGAGAAAGAAAGGGGCAGATAAAGAATGGGCATGCCAGGGTCTCCAGCCACTGCAAATGAACTCCAGACGCATGTGTCGCCCTGTGCATCTGGCTTTACTTGGGGAATTGAACTTGGGTCCTTTGGTTTTGCAGGCAAGTGCCTTAATCACTTAGCTATCTATCCAGCCAAATATGTTTTTTTTTTAAATGTTTTTATTTATTTTTATTTGAGAGTGACAGAGAAGGTGGCAGAGAGAGAGAGAATGGGCGCACTAGGGCTTCCAGCCACTGCAGACGAACTCCAGATGTGTGCGCCCCCTTATGCATCTGGCTAACATGGGTCCTGAGGAATCAAGCCTTGAACTGGGGTCCTTAGGCTTCACAGGCAAGCACTTAACCACTAAGCCATCTCTCCAGCCTGGCCAAATATCTTTATCTTCAATATTTGGTTTCAAACTACAGATTTTATTAGTTTTTATGTTTCCCAAATTGAAAATTTATTTAATATTTTAAGACATATGTGGCCATGCAAAATTAATGAACCTTTAATGTACTTACAGAGTGGGAGTTAATGGCGTTAGAGAGACACAGTGTTCATGAAGTTTCAGTGTGTTTTTCATGGGTAACGTTTTATTTTCTGTTAAAGAGGAATAATTTTTTGTTGATTAAAGGTGGAAGATGATAGTTACAATGCTAATACTGTTTTAAGGTCTTTGTAATATGTTATACAATGGACTTCCCTTTTCATAAAATGTCTAGTTTTCCCTTCAATAAAATAAAAACAATGCTAAGTCCAGCTTTTATGTGTACTATTTAATGTTCGTTGGAAGAATCCAAGGAGAGCAGTGCTTCCCAGCCAGGACACTTCTCCCTGGGGCCCTTCCGCTATGTCTGGATAAGGTTTCAGTTGTCACGCCTGAGGGAATTCTGCCACCATCTAGTGGAGAACGATCAGAAGTGCAGGGCCCACAACAGTTTACAGGCAAAAGGGGGAGAAACCCTGATAGGAAGTAAGTGGGGCCTAGTGGTTCCAGGCCTGTAATTCCAGCTCCTTAGGAGGCTGAGACAGGACGATAGAAAGTTCAAGGTCTGCCTGGGTGACTGTTCAAGACCAGCTTTGGAGACAGACACTGTCTTAAAATTAGCAAACAAGACAGCTGGTGGTAACACTGCTTGCCTGGCATGTGCAAAGTTCAGTCCTCAGTACTGAAAGAAGAAAAAAGTGAACTGTTTCTTTAAATACATGGTCCCCATGTAAAACTTGAGAACCACAGATAAAACCTCATTCTATCTGGCTTCTGGGTGAGAATTCTAATGAGTTTTGGCCTTGAGCATACTTCTGCCAGCAAAAAGACCGAGAAGCAGATCCAGCCAGGAGAGTGTTACATCCTCTTCCTGCCCACCATTACCTTGGCTCCTGGGGTGATTTTAGGAGATGACTGAGAAGTGCCCGACAGGCTTTTCTTCCTAGAAAGGATACATCGTAGCTATGACCTTTCCTTGACAAGGGATCCATCTGGTTGACCGGACTGAACTTCAACTCCTGGGATCTCAAACATCCTCCTTCCTTGGCCTCTTGAATGAGGCTAGCATTAAAGGAGTGTGCTGCCATGTCCAGCTTGACACATTTTCGTGTGTGTGTGTGTGTGTGTGTGTCCTGTGCACACGTGACAGGCCAGAAAAGAGCATCCACTGCCCTCTCTCTGGCCATATTTCCTTGATACAGGCTGTGCTTTCTTTTTTTTTTTTTCCCCAAGACTAGCTGGCCAACGAGCTCCAGCCATTCTGTTTTTACCTGCCTCAGTACTGGGGTTTCAGATACACCAAGCTGCTTTTTATTTTTTTGCATTACTGTGTGTGTGGGTGTGGTGGTATATGGATTCATGTGTGTTGTATGCATGTATGTATGGGTTAGCCAGTCATTCTTTAGAAGCTGTTCACTTTTTTTTTCTTTTGAGAGAGAGATTAAGGCAGAGAGGACTTTTCCATATAAGATGGCTGCATAGGAGTCACACCAGTCCAACCTAGAGAGAGATTTGAGCAAAACCACAGCAAAATACACTCTTCATCTGAAAAGTGAAGGTGTATAGGTTTTTATCAACCACAGCAGAGAAGCAGGAGAGACTGAGAAAGTAGGAAATTGGTCAGAATCCCACCAAGGAGCTTGCGGACCCGGGTCTGATCGGCAGGACCTGCCCATCCTGCACCAGCTGCGGGAGCAGAGACCAAGCAAGGGGGCTGTCCAACCTCGTGAGCCTCCTTGCAAAGTCAAGAAACCCGAAGGGGAGACAGCTGGACTCAGGCGGGACAACGAGCTGAGCAGTTCTGGTACAACTCCGGGCTTCCTGCCCTCTCCCATCCCCCACCGATAGGCCCGCAACCCTCGGGAGAAGCGTTCAGCTCCCGGGCGGGGCACCCAGCACAGCTGAGCTCAGCGCCAGATTCACAGCACAACACGGAGGGATGGAGGTGGGCACTCAGCATTGGTGAGGCTGGAAGCCACCCCAAAAGGTAATGAGGCCAATTGACCAAAAAGCAGGCACGTAGGCCTCCACTGGAAGGGCCAATCTCTCTTTCCATGTTTGGGCAGGTTATGGGTTATATATTCTTGCTTGGCTTTACCATTCTCAATTAAGCTCTGTTTGGGGGTTGACTATTACTGCCTTTAACGCTTTCATTCATAGAGTCTTTGTCATTTTCTTCTGTCATTACTGGGGGCAGGGCCTGATTCTAGACCCAGGCTGACCTGGAACCCATTTCAGAACAGAAATCTCATCCTGTTAGCTGACAGGATTAAGAGTGCACAGCAACACACACCCTTAATGTTTTTGGCTTTGTAAGGTTGTCTGTTTCCATCCCCACACTTGCATGCT
The DNA here is from genome assembly GCF_020740685.1 of Jaculus jaculus. NCBI lineage: Eukaryota > Metazoa > Chordata > Mammalia > Rodentia > Dipodidae > Jaculus > Jaculus jaculus. The sequence continues at coordinate 4,506,519 of NC_059108.1, read as the reverse complement.
CTGTGCTGGTTTTTATTGAATGTGTATATTGCTCAGTTGAATTTTACAATTTGCCAGTCAGTTGCTGCACGCAGCCCACTAGAATGCTTGAATAGCAGGCAGACTCAACACCTAGGATTCCTTCTGCAGCTGGAATAAAGTACAAGAGCTACACTTGGCACCTTAAACTCCTACTATGAAGGTACAGAAAGTTGCATTTCCAAATCTAAAATCGCCACAGAGTATTAGAAAACCCAAGCATCAAATCAACTCAGGATGCAAAAAATGCAACATTATAATACAAGAAACACAAAGAATCAAGACAATATAATCCCACCAAACATTTATAAATCCATCAGAAATGGCCCCTAATGAGACTGTTTTAGATGAAATGCTTGACAAAGATTTAAAAAAAATGATTTTATCTAATCATGGAAAATGCTAATAAAAATTTTTAAAAAATGATTTTATCTATACTCAAAGGAATCAAAGAAGCAAACAAAGGAATTAAAGAAGGAAACAAACTCCTGAAGGAATTTCAAGAGAATACAGGAAACCAACTTAATGAAATAAGGTCATTACAACACATGAGTAAGGAAATAGAAATACTGAAGAAAAACCAGGCAGAAATTCTAGCATTGAAAAACACAGTCAAATAAAAGTCTGGAAAGTCTCACCAGTAGAGTGAATGAAGGAGAGAACAGAATATCTAAACCAGAAGACCAGGTGGCAGACCTAACACAATCCAACAGAGAAAGACAAGCTAGTAGGAAGGTATGAGTGGGAATTTCAAGATACCCGGGACACTATGAAAAGATCAAACACAAGAGGTAGAGAGAGGGCACGCCAGGACCTTTCTGTCTCTGTGAACAAATGCCAGATGTATGCCGGGACAATGCCCCCCCCGTGGGCATGCGTGGCATTGCACACTTGCCTCTGGCTAGACCTGAAATCTGGAGATTGGACAGGAGTTCTTAGGCTTTGCAGGCAAGTGCCTTAACCTCTAAGTCATCTCTCTAGCCCTGTCCATCTCATTTTTTGAGACAGAGTCTCTGATCGGGCTCTGGGATATGTTGATTAGGTTAGGCTGGCTGGCCAGCAAGTCCCAATTTGCCTGTCATTGCCTTCCCAATGCTGGGATTGTAAATGTGCACCATCACACCTGGCTTTGTTCATGGGTGCCTGGGATCAAACCCAGGACTTCATGCTTGAGTGGCAAGCACATTACCTGCTGAGCCAACCTCTACTATTTCATTCAGCTACCCTAGGAAGAGTGTGGTAGAAACCCTAATGCTGAGTGTGGAAATCAATTAAATATAGGAAGTAAGTCTGGTTAGCCAACCTCTTATGGCTAGGCAACAATGCACATGCTAAGAAATAACACAGGGGCTGGGAGAGGCTCAGTGCATGTTCTATGGCAAATTCCTCCACATTGAAAGCACTAAATTATTGCCAGCTTTATCCAAAGCAGCTGGGAGCCGGGCGTGGTGGCGCACACCTTTAATCCCAGCACTTGGGAGGCAGAGGTAGGAGGATCGCCATGGGTTCGAGGCCACCCTGAAACTACATAGTGATTCCAGGTCAGCCTGAGCTAGAGTGAGATCCTACCTCGGGGAAAAAAAAAAAAAAAAGAAAAGCAGCTGGGGAAACCCATGCAACTCCTGAGATTGGGCCCGTTGACGTTCCCCCATAGAAGGAAGGGCTTGAGAAAGGGTCACTGGACCCCCACCTGAGGATCTGAGTCATGCCAGCTGTATGGGGAGGAGGACATTGTCTGCTGGGATGACACTTCTCAGCGCTCCAGCTGCTTTGGGGGCCCCATGTTCCTGTAAGCAACCCTTCACCCTCCTCGGAAAGTGACTGCATAAAACTCATTGGTTCACCAAAACTAGTTTTGGTGTGATCATACTTTGACTTGTTGCCAATGTTCTATGCAGTGTATTCGTGCCTCCCAAGGGAAAGAAATGGACACAACAGTGGGTAAAGGCGCTTCCTGTGCAAGCCTGAGGGGCCTGAGACTGCACAGTTCAAATCTCGAGATCTCACGTAAATAGCTGCATGTGCCATGCAGATCTGTAATCCCAGTCCCCCAAAGAGGAGCAGAGACCAGGGAATCACCTGGGCTCATAGAGAAATAGCAAGAAAGGGCTGGAGAGATGGCTTAGTGGTTAAGTGCTTGCCTGCAAAGCCTAAGGGCCCAGGTTTGATTCCCCAGTACCCATGTAAGCCAGATGCACAAGGTGGTGCAAGCATCTGGAGCTCATTTGCAGTGGCTGGAGGCCCTGGCGTGCCCATTCTCTGTATGTCTCTTCCCCCCCATCTCTCACTTCCTCTCTCAAATAAATAAATAAATTTTAAAAACTTATAAAGACAGAAGAACAGCAAGCGACTCCTCAAACAAGAGAGGACACGAGAGCAGTGGAGTCAGTCACTGGGCTCCGGCCACCACAGATGAGCAATTCCCACACAAGTGATCACAGGGGCACTTTCAGAGCACCCAAAGATGCATACTCCACACCACACCACACACACACACCTTGTTGTGTATACACAAGCAAGCAAAAAAAAAAAAAAAAAAATTCAAACATTGCCTTTTTTTTTTTTTTTTTTTTTGGTTTTTCGAGGTAGGGTCTCACTGTAGCCCAGGCTGACCTGGAATTCACTATGTAGTCTCAGGGTAGCCTTGAACCCATGGCGATCCTCCTACCTCTGCCTCCCGAGTGCTGGGATTGAAGGCGTGCATCACCACACCCGGCAACGAAGTGGCACATATATCTGGAGTTCATCTGTAGTGACTGGCTAGAGGCCCTGGAGTGCACTTTTTTTTTTCTCTCTCTCTCCCCCTCTACTTGCAAATAAATAAATATTTAAGCCAGGCAAGGTGGCGCACGCAGAGGTAGGAGGACTGCCGTGAGTTTGAGGCCTCCCTGAGACTACAGAGTGAATTCCAGGTCAGCCTGGGCTACAGTGAGACCCTACCTCGAAAAACCAAAAAAAAAAAAAAAAAGTGTACACACACATGCAAAAACAAAAAAACCACCCCAAACCCAAGCCCTACCGTTATTTAAAAGAAATAAAAAAAAAACCCAAAAACCCCAAGAAACTACCATTAGTAAGGGGGGCGTGCTTTGTGAACATTCTGCTCCCCAGATACACGACCCTTCAGTTTCCGTATGCTTGAAACTGGCAGTCTTTCCCCATCGTGATCCCATTACCAGCGTATATACACACATGGTCATGAACTTAAGCAATTTTTTTTTTCACAGCTGAGACACCAAAGAATTCACCTGTAAAACCATTTGGGCTCTTTAAAGCAGTGGTTCCTTTCACTTAATCGAATATTATTCCAGTTTGTTGGAGAGAAAAGAGCCCAGATTCAGCCCTAAAAGCTAATCTTCCTCCCCGTGTCTCTTGGGTGTCCTTCATCTCACCGTGTGGTCACATCTAACTCAGAGCCACTCTGTGAGTCCGAATTTGAGAAAAATAAGCTTAGAAATGCTGCAGAAGGGCTGGGGAAATGGCTTAGCGGTTAAGATTACTTGCCTGCAAAGCCAAAGGACCCAGGTTCGATTCCCAAGGACCCACCAGGTAAGCCAGGTGCCCCAGGAAGCACATGAGTCTTGGAGCTCTTGTGCAGCAGCTGGAGGCCCTGGCGTGCCCATTCTCTCTCTCTCTCTCTGCTTCTCTCTCTTAAATAAATAAATAACAATAAAAGAAACGCTGCAGAACCTGGCCCATGAGCTTGGGGATGTGGTCGGGTGGGCAAATGGTGCCCGGAAGGGTCAGTGGCTGAGTAGGGCCTGTCCCCACCAAGCCCGGTTGTTTGTTTGTTTAGGAGGGACTCCCGGGTCCCGATGCGTGGCCCCCCGCGGGTCCAGCGAAGACCTCCCGGGCCTGCGCCTCCCCGGCCGGCCGCACGGCGGCGCTGCTCGCGGCCGGGCCGTTGGGCGCGCACGTGGCCGCCGGCTCCGCGAGGACGGCGCGCGGGGCGGGGCCGGCGCGGGCCGTTGCGTGCGCATGTGCGGACGGGCCGGCTGCGGGCGCGGAGGCCGGCGGCAGGGCGGGCGGCGGAGGCGTCGAGGGCAGCAGGGCGCGGCGGGCGGCCGGCGGAGCGGGCGGCGGGCGCAGGCTGCGGGCCGCAGGCCGGGGCGGCGGGATGCTCGAGGTGCTGGTGCTGAAGGTGAGCGCGCCCCGCCCGGGCCGGCGCCGTCGTGCGCGCGCAGGCCGCCGCTTTCCGCCCACGTGGCCCCGCGCGCGCGGGCGGAGACCGAGAACCGACGCCTACCTTTGGGACGAGCCCGGCCGTGCTGGCGCACGCCTCGCATCCCAGCGCTCGGGAGGCAGAGGTGGGAGCATCGCCGTGAGTTCGAGGCCACCCCGAGACTGCAGAGTGCATTCCAGGTCCGCCTGGGCCAGAGTGGGGACCCTACCTCGAAAAAAACACCATAAGAAAATTTGTATAACCCGCTCCCACCGTCACCCTTACTCTCCCCTCCCCTAGACACCCACTTTTCCTGCCTTTCACACGTATTTATGTATTGTGGGATTTTTTGAGGTAGAGTCTTGAGTCCCTGCTATTCATATATAAATAAACATGTGTGTATCCATACAGACAGATAGATAAATATTGATACATAATATAATTTTTTTGAGGTAGGGTGTTGCCCTAGCCCAGGCCGACCTGGAATTCACTATGTTAGTCTCAGCTGGCCTCAAACTCACAGTGATCCTCCTACCCCTGCCTTCTGTGCTGGCACTAAAGGTGTGGGCAGCGATGCCCAGCAGTCTTTCATATTGATGCATACTATTTTTTTTTTTTGCCCTTCTCCATCATCTATAGAAATTACTTCATTTCTCCTTACATTTTTGAGTGGGTTACTTTTTTTATTGCTGGTTTTTGAGTTCTTTGTAGATTCTAGATATTAAACCTCTGTTGGTTGTATGGCTAGCAAACATTTTTTTTTCCCATTCAGTAGGTTGCCTGTTGATTGCTGATGGTTTGCTTATCTATACAATAGCTTTTTACTTTCATGAGGTACCAATGGAAGCGAGTTTGCTGATTTCCCGGGCTCCTGGGGATCTTACTCAAAAAGTCACTCCCACACCTGTATCTTGGAGTGTTTTCCCTAATTGTTTTCCTAGTTGTTTTAGAGTTTCAGGTCTTATATTGAGGTCCTTGATCCATTTAGAGTTGGTTTTTGTGCAAAATGAGAAAAGTGAGTCCAAACTTGTAGCACCATTAGTTTGAAGATGCTGTCTTTTCTCCAGTGAGCATTTTTGTCCTCTTTGTCAAAGATCAGGTAGCTGTAGTTACTAGAACTTAACACCTGGAGCATCTACTCCATTCCATTGATCCATGCACCTGTTTTTGTGCCAGTACCGTGCTGCTTTTATTACTGTGGCCTTACAGTACATACTGAAATCAGGTATGCTGATGGCACCCAGAAATGTTCTTTTTGCCAAGGACATTTTGCTATCTGAGGCCTTTTGTGCATCCACACGAATTTTGAGAGTGGTTTTTTTATGACTCTGTGAAGAATGTTGCTTGGATTTTGATTGGAACTACATTGACACTGTAAGACCCCCAAAACGAGGACCCCACGCTCTGCCCGGATATGGCGACACCCCAAATCACTCACGAGAAGCGGTCTTGATGCAAACTGCAAGAGGATTTTATTCCAAGTGCGCTGGGGCCCACAGTCGTACACCGCGCAGGGGTAGAGGACTGCAGACCCCCGAATGCAGGAACGGGACAGTTTTTATAGGGTTTCTAACAAAGCCTGTGCATTAGACCAATCATTTTTTTAATATCAGGAGCCCGTGGGGTGCGAGCCAGTCAGTTTGTGCCGCCCCATAGTTTCTAAGCCAATTAGTTTAATTTGTTCAAGCCCCTCATGGACCAATCATTCTCTTATGACCTTGGTGGTCAGCATTTGCGCAGGTCCTTGGGTGGGAGTAGCAGAGTGTGGTATCAGTCTCCTATGACCTTGGTGGTCTGAGGCAGGCTGCTACAGCTTATGGTGCAGGCTACTAAGGCTTACAGTGTGGGCTATTAAGGCTTACGGTGCAGGTTATTTACAGAAACCAAATAAGTGGTTTACTTCATTACTCATTTCCCATCCTTGAGGGCTATCTCATGCCCTTTTTACCTAGTTTTATATTAGGAGCGGGCTCTGATATAATGAGAAGAGGGATTCTTTATTTGCTTTCAACAGAGAGTAAAGCCTGGAGTTTGAGGTATGTAGGAGCCCGCTTAAGCTCCCTTTGGAGCGTGATAGTATTTCTGGGCTTCTGAATTCTTGGGCCTTTCAACACTATATTACTTTTGGTAGAATGGCCATTTAAAAAAACTTTTTAAGTTTATTTGAGAGACAGAGAGAGAGGGAGGGAGGAGAGAATGGGTATACCAGGGCCTCCAACCACTTCAAACGAACTCCAGATGCATGTGCCATCTTGTGCATCTATCTGGCTTATGTGGGTCCTGGGGAATCAAATGTGGGTCCTTTGGCTTTGCAGGCCAGCACCTTAACTGCTAAGCCATCCCTCCAGCTCTAGAATGGCCATTTAAAAAAATATTTATTTGAGAGCCGGGCATGGTGGTGCATGCCCTTAATCCCAGTACTCGGAAGGCAGAGGTAGGAGGATTGCCGTGAGTTCGAGGCCACCCTGAGACTCCATATTGAATTCTAGGTCAGCGTGGGCTAGAGTGAGACCCTACCTCGATAAACCAAGAAAAAAAAAATTATTTGAGAGAGAAGGGGCAGATAGACAGAATGGGCACGCCAGGGTCCCTAGCCACTGAATATGAACTCAAGACACATGTGCCTCCTTGTGGATCTGTCTCACGTGGGTCCTTAGGCTTTGCAGGCAAATGTCTTAACCACTAAGCCATTTCCTCAGCTCGAGAATGGCCATTTTAACAAGATTTATTAGCCCGTTTCCAAGCCCAGTACTTAAGGGCCTTGTGCAAGATATGCAAGTGCTCTGCTTCTGAACTGCATTCCAAGCCACTATAATAATTTTGTAGACGAATTTGTATGTAGCCCAGGCTTGCCTTGAACTCACTATGTAGTTGAAGGTGGTCTGATACTCCTGCCTGTACCTCTAGATTGCTGGGACTATAGAGTGCATTACCATATCTAATTTTATATGCCACTTTGTGCACCTGGCTTACGTGGATACTGGGGAATTGAACCTGGGTCCTTACGCTTCACAGACAAGTGCCTTAACCATTAAGCTCCCTATTCCTGTTGTTGTTGTTGTTTTGTTTTGTTTTTCAAGGTAGGGTTTCATTCTAGCCCAGGCTGACCTGGAATTCACTGTGTATTCTCAGGGTGGCCTTGAATTCACCACCATGATCCTCGTACCTCTGCCTCCCGAGTGCTGGGATTAAAGGCAGGCACCACCACGCCTGCCCCCCCCCCTTTTTAATAGGACAGAACGTACATTTGTTCTTACTTATTTCTCTTCACTACAAAAATAGTATTGAAATATTGTCCTCAACCTTATTTTATATCTATTATGATATTTTCAAAATATAGATTAAAAGTACCCGTTTGCTCTTTCTTGTGTATGGAGGGGGGGTATGAGGAGCGTCGAACCATCTTCTCCCTATGTAGTCTAGGCTGGTTTTGAACTCATGATCCTTCTTCCTCAGACTCCTGAATGCTAGCATTACAGGTGTCACCATTCCAATGTCCTGTTTACTTTTTGAACTGCAACACATAATTGAGAATCTCATTGTTTACATCTGTGGAATGTGGTGTGCTTGTCAGGAACACATTAGATCTCTTATATCAGAGCACTTGTTGTGGCAGCCACTCCTTCAATCCCAGCCCTTGACTGGCTGAGGTGAGAGGATCGTAGGGAGTTTGAGGCCATCTTGGGCTTACCCTACTAAGGTCCTCAAAAAAAAAAAGATGTGGCTTTTTTTTTTTTTTTTGGTAGTAGGGTTTCACTCTAGCCAAGGCTGACCTATAATTCACCCTGTAGTTCCCAGGCTGGCCTCAAACTCACAGCAGTCTTCCTACCTCTGCCTCCCAAGTGCTGGGATTAAAGGTATGTGCCACCATGCCCAGCTTCTCAAATCTTTTTTTTTTTTTTTTTAATCAGAAGAAACAGGTAATGTGATTCTGAGGATGAATATTTATGGTTCTAATTTTAAGTCATGCATTTTGTCTTTTAAAATGTTACAGATTGAAGATCCAGGTTGCTTCTGGGTTATTATAAAAGGATGTGGTCACTTTTTAGATCAAGAAGTTGACTATCAAAAACTAAATAGTGCAATGAATGACTTCTATAACAGCATGTGTCAAGACATAGACATAAAACCACTAATGTTGGAAGAAGGGCAGGTATGTAATAAATTTCCTTTCATCACTGTGTCTGGAAACTGTACTCAAACTGTAAAATATTCTGGAACCTAGATAATAAAACCCTCCTAGTCAGGACTGTGTTTTATGTGTAAACGCCCCCTTGTGGCTGGTGGAAGCCCTAGCATAACATTATTTCTAAGTTTGCTGGCTGTGGGAACTTGTTAACTCTGCAACTCATTCATAAAAGTTTCTTTGATTTTAGCATTAAAATAGAAATGCTCTAAATCGTTTGTCAAGGTTTCTCTTGGCTCATTTGACTTTTGGATTGTATGAGGTTCTTTGAGCCTGTTCCTTATGGTATGGCTGTACTGTATTTTCCAGTTTAAGGTCCCTAGGTCACAAATCTCCACTACCTACATATTCCTTGTATGCGCACAGCTGTCCCTGTGTGCGGCTTTATCACCCTTGATCAGCATATGGCTTGCCTGACTAGACTGCCAGTCAAGTGGCCCTGTCAGGATACTATACAGGCTGTCACTTACTTATTCAGCCATTCAACCAGTGGCTCTTGAAGACTTCTGTGTGCCAGGAATAAGGTGTTACAGCAATAAAGAAGACATGAAAAGCCATACTGTCATGGAGCCAAGTATCATTTGTAACACAAAATGAACATTAAACAATGGTGCATTGGTCAGGGTTTGTCAGAGGAACAGAACTGATAGAATGAATGTATATTACAGAGGACATTTATTAGACGGGCATACATGTCATGGGCTGCATAGTCCAGCAGTGGCTATGGGCTGCAGAGGCTGAGAACCAGGATTCTGCTCAGCGCTGGAGGCTGGGTGCCTCAGCAGTCCCAGTCTGGCACTGAAGGCCTGAAGGATTCCAGGAGACCCACAGGTCTCTGGACTATGGTAGAAGGGTGAACAAGCTGGGTTCTGTTGTCCAGCCAAGAATGACAGTGATGGAGCAAATGTGCTCACCAGCAAGGAGAAGAGGGAGGCATTTATAGAAAGGAGTAACTAAGGAAGGAGACCCTCCCTCACACCAGGCAGCCCTCCCACAGCCGCGCAGGTGTAGAGAGGGCCAGCGGAAAAGCACTGTTCTTCTCAGTGGCTTTATTTCTTCAAATTGATGGGTTTTTGCTTTACTACTTATACTTTTGTACAATAAATGTTAAGCTATTATATGTTAATTTCTATCTTACCAGAAAAAGAAGCCATCATGATTGTCCCTTTTTTACATCCACAACAATCTTTTCAACATGTCTGCATCTCTAATAGTCTCATCTGACACCTCTAACTATGTTCTTTCTCTCATTCATAGTATACTTCATCTTTCCCTCTTCCTCCATTTCTTTCTCATTCCACTACTTAGTTTTGCTTTCAAAAAGTCTGTAAGTTGCTGCTCTGTCCGGTGTGCCACTGTCTGTGAACTGCTAGGAAAGAGTCAGTCATGTCCAACACAGCAGACTGGCAAGTTCCCAAAGGAAACAGGAGGAGAAGAAACAATCCAGCCAGCTAGGAATAGTTAACAAATCATAGGAAATAACAGATCCTTCCACTAACAACCTTAAATGTAAATGGCCTTAAGTCACCAGTAAAAAGACAGAGGTTAATCTGGGTGTGGTGGTGCAGGCCTTTAATCTTCCCACTTAGGCGGCTGAGGTGGGAGGATTGCTATGAGTTAGTCCTGGGACTAGAGAGGGAGTTCCAGGCCAGTCTTGGCCAGAGTCAGAGACCCTGTCTCAAAAAAATAATAAATAAATAAGTAAGAGACACAGTGATTGGGTAAACCTAAAAATCAAACTGTGCGTCATCTGCAAGGAGCCCACTTAGCTAACAGTGACGCTGGAGCCGAGGGCAGAGCGTGGCGATGAGCTAGCCGGGAGAGCACTGCTGCAGACAGGCAGGCCAAGTCTTTTATCACGGTATGTTTTGGGGGTGTATACATTTGCTTAATGTATTTGGTAACATTCATCCCCCAGTTCCTTTCCTTCCCTCCCCCACCCCTGCAGAATAAGCGTCCTCTTCCCACCTAGTTCCCCTTCCATGTTGGTGTCTCCTTGCTGAATTTAATTGAGGTAGTTTGCATGAGCAAGGGGCTGGCTGTTCACTGCGCACAGACAGCTTTCCAGGGAAGCGCCTCAGGGAAGTGTGGGGCCTAGTGAGCCTCTTCCCCATCCCTGATGGGGTGTTGATGGGTTCAGTCTCGCGCAGGTAACTGCAAGTGCTTTGAGGTTATGAGTGCAGTGGTCAGCGTTCTGTGGCACATTATTTCCACCCTCTCTTCTGCAGTTGTTCCCTAAGCTTTGGAGGGGTGATGCAAATGTCTCATTTAGTGCTGAAGACTCAAAAAGCTTCTCTGACCAAACCTGGGAGAAAAACTTACTTGTGAGCATAACATAAATATTTAAAAAGTAGTTTGATAGGCAAGACCACAGTAGTATCTTTTCCCCTAGGCCCTAAGACCTCACCAGCACTGTGCTTTTGAGCAGGCTTATACTGTAGGTAGGAATTCCCTCCCATGGAATGAGTGTCAGGTCCAATCCGAGAGCAGAGGCTTGCCCCCATAACAGTCATGCCAGTATTACAGCACTTAGCACGTTGCCTGGCAGGTCAGCTGGGTAAGACTATTGGTTAGCTTTTCCTGGGGAGATGAAAACAGGCATTAGTTTACCCCAGATATGGCACAGGGAACAGACCATACTATGATTGCACCAAATCCAAGGTGATGAACCAATGAGCTCACTGGGGTTGCTTACAGAGCACTGTTGAGAAAACACTTCAGGAACATGGGTGACTCAGGTGGCTGTTTCACCAGAAAGCCTGCCTCAGCATCGGGGAGACACAAGAGCTGCATCCCTAGAGCTGAGTGCAGGGCTTTCAGACCACTGTCTGTCAGTCTCTGTTCCCTCGCAGTTTGCTTCTGTACCAATGGAGGGGGTCCTGGTAAAGCCTGTCCTGTTTCAGGAGCTTACGGAAACTTCCTGTGGGTTGTTTACTTCCTGAGTCTTAGGACCTTCCCTTCTTTAGTCATGATGTTTCTGCTTGGAAGACACTGCAGAAAGGAGGCCTCAAAGTGAATTCTGGTTTGATGTCTCTGCCTTGCAGTTGAAGCATATGGTATTTTCAGCAAGGGTTTTACCACCTAGCTCTGGTTGACATCCAAGAACTTTGGCAATAGCCTGTGTAATTCAGGGGCCTTATGATTTTTCCTGGCTAACAACTCATAGGGTTCCCTAATAGTGGAAGTTTCATTTAATAACCTATTGTTTCTAGGGGTAGAAATACCCTACCCATACAATGTATGTCCATTTTGACTTTTAAAATAATATTTGTAAATTAGCCTACAAGGAAGTAGGTTTCCATATGGCTTTTTCATAATCCTTACTATGGTAGTTTAAATGAACATCTTCTAATAGATTCAGGAGTTTTATTCCAGCTTGTTACTTGATGTCACTGTGGGTGCGTTCTAGGGTCCAGCCCTGAGGTGTGTTTGGGGCCGAGTCTGAATTCCAGCAAAAGGTATGCAGAATGCTTGAGCTCTGCCTGGGGTTCCTGGAGTGTGCTTGCTCAACATGCTGCTGGTGATCTTTCTCTCTGCATGGACCTGTGAAAAGGAGCCAACTACTTCTTCCATCATGAAACTTCCCTGGATCTGTCAGCTTCAATAAACCCTTCCTCATATATACTGTGTCTGGTTTGGAGGTTCATCCCAGCAGCATGAAGCTGACTATGACAGAATTGGTATCAAGAGTGGGGTGTTGCTGCATGATGAATCTGGCCATGTGGATTTTGGTCTTTTGGAACTTTTGTTTTGGAGGAGTGGGCATGGAGTTGTTATTTGCAACTGAAGACACCTTCCAGGATGGTAAGCCAAGTTTCATGGACTATTCTGGTAAGAGTTTGAGAATGCTAAGTACAGAGCGAAGTGTATTTGGAGGCTTTGCTTATGGACTTTCTAAGGAGAAGGAAAGACTGAAGAGGACTTTGTTGGAACTGGGCTACTGGCATAAGGGCTGGCTGCTTTCTGCTGCTCATGCCCAGAGAGTTTGATCAAGGTTCAATTTGTAATGGACTTTCGTGCTTGGCTAAAGATAGGGAACTGAGAAATTTAAGATTTAATGTTGGAAAAACCCCAGAAAGTTAAAGGTTATTGGCACTGAGACTGGTTGCGAAAGTTGTTATTGTTAAGAAGATATTGCCATCGTTAAGGATGACCCAACTACTTTACATTAAACAATGGAAAGGTTGCCTGAGGAAAGACTGAATGGTAGAAATGCAAGCTTTTGAAAGGAGTTGACTGAAAGGAAGGAATCTGCTCTTCAAGATCATGATTGATTTTGTCCCTGAATTAACAACATGGTTGTGTCCTGCATACCTGATACTGGTTTTGCAAGCATGAAGAGGGTGTGGAATGGGTTATGCAGTGCACATGGTTTCAGGAGCCGCTGTTGAGACGCAGCATGTAGGCAGGGCACAGTGACCTCAGTAGGTCAGTGACGCCTTTGGAAAATGGACTGTGGTTTGCAGTGGAGACTCAAAGATGTTTTGAGTATACCAGAACTGTGCAAGGGAGTGCTGTTGGCTTGGGATGGAAGTTTTCCCTGGCCATTAAGCCCAGCAGAAGGGGTGGAATTGGGAATTCTGGAGACCGTCAGTGACTGGTTATGATACCTGACTTGAACTGCAGATGTTTGATGTTTGCTTGATGGTTAGTGAGTTTGCATTGGTCTAGTTTCTCTTTGTTGTTATGCCTTATAACAGTTGGAAATGTTTTTACTCTGTGCCTTTATATTTTGAAAATATATAACTTATTTTGATTTTACAGGACTCATAGTTAAAAGATAGTGTTAAATCTCACATGAAAGTTGGGACTATAGAATAATCTCAAAGTTGGTATGGGGACTTTTGAAGTTGGACCAAGTACAATTTATAGGTGAGATAGTTATGAATCTATTGGGGGCCAGGGCCGAAATATGAAAGTTTAAATGGGTGTCCCCCAAGATTCAGGAGTTTTATTCCAGCTTGTAATTTGATGTTACTGTGGGTGGTCCAGCCCTAAGGTGTTTTTGGGGGTGGATCTGACTTCCAGGAAAAGATGTATAGAGTGCGTGAACTCTGCCTGGGATTCCTGGACTGTGCTTGCTTAGGGTGGTATTGCTCTCGGCGTGGACCTGTGAAAGGGGGCCAGCTTATTCTGCCATCATGGAACTTGAATAAACCCTTCCTCCTATAAACTGTGTCTGGTTTGGAGGTTCATCCCAGCAATGGGAAGCTGACCACAGCACTTACTTTTGGTCAATCCTCTGCACCCCTCATCCCTGCTTAAACCCACCCATCCCGTTTCTGTGCCCCTCCTCTTTCATATCACATGTGCTTCACAAGTCCTCTCCAATATTCCCCCTCCCTTATGGCCACTTACAGCTTCCTGGCCTCTATAAACACTCCAAATTCAATCACAGTTAGAAGCTAAGATCCACATATGTGAGAGATTATATGGTATCTGCCTTCCTTGGGTAGGTTATCTCACTTAGGACACTTTTCAGTTTGATTCAGTTTCCTGCAGATTTTATTTTGTTTTAATTATTTTTATTAACAATATCCATACAGGCAATATATCATGATCATAACCCCCTCCCAGCACTTGCCTTCTCGCCCCTCCTGAGCCCTCCATCCACTGAATCACTTATTTTTAATTCATCTCTCTTCTATTTTGATGTCATCATTTTCCTCTCCGATGATGAAGGTCTTGTGTAGGTAGTGTCAGCCACTGTGAGGTCATGGATGCTGTGGGCACTTCGTGTCTGGAGGACAGTGCTGTAAGCAGTCCTCCCCTTCTCCCTCCTTTGCTCTTGCGTTCTTTCTACCACATGCTCTACAGTGGCCCCTAAGCTTTGGAGGGTGTGAGAGATGCCTCAGTGCTCAGTACACCACTGCCATTTGTTCTCAGCACTGTGGTGATTTTTGAGTCTCCCAGTGGTTGTTAGAGAAGTTTCTCCAACAAAAGTGAGAATAGTATTAACATGGGTGTAAACATAAGCATCTAGAGGACACTTTGGGGGCATAATATATCCATTTAACCAGACAACAGTAGTAGACTTTAAAAAATGTTAATTTATTTGAGAGAGAGAGAGAGAGAGAATGGGAATATGAATGGGTGTGCCAGGGCATCTAGACATTAAAAATGAACTCCAGATGCATGTGCCACCTTGTGCATTTGGCTTTAAGTGGATACTTTAAGGGAATCGAACCTTGGTCCTTGGGCTTCACAGGCAAGCACCTTAACCACTAGGCCATCTCTCTAGCCCATCCGTAGGCTTTTGATTCGATTTTCAGTACCAAGCAGGAATTCCCTCCAATGGAGCAGACCTCAAGTGCAAACAGAGGGCAGTTGGTTTTCCCCATGACAGACATACTATAGCAGCAGTTGATATATTTGGCCTGGCTGTCCAACTGTAAATCTTGCACGGTCCACTACTGTTTAAGGTCATTGATGACTTTTCTCTCCCAACAGTCTGCATAGTGCTTTTCAGCATCCTGTCAGCTAGTCACCAGGGCAGGGCTGGGCAGCCATCTCAGTTACAGCTTGACTTCTTAGTGACCTTCCTGCAGATTTCATTTTATTTATTTATTTTTTTTGTTTTTTTGAGGTAAGGTCTTACTGTAGCTCAGGCTGACCTGGATTTCGCTGTGTCGTCTCAGGGTAGATGGTGATCCTTCTAAAAAGGCATGTACCACCATGCCCAGCTATAATTTCATTTTTATTTATTTATTTATTTATTTGAGAGTGACATAGAGAGAGAAAGAGAGAATGGGTGCTCCAGGGCTTCCAGCCACTACAAACGAACTCCAGATGAGTGCGCCCCTTGTGCATCTGGCTAATGTGGGTCCTGGGGAATCGAGCCTTGAACCTGGGTCTTTAGGCTTCACAGGCAAGCGCTTAACCGCTAAGCCATCTCTCCAGCCCTATAATTTCATTTTTAAGGGCTGGAAAGATGGCTCATTCATTAAAGGTGCTTGCTTGCAAAGCCTGATGGCTTGGGTTTTATTCTCCAGTAACCACATAAAAGCCAAATGTACAAAGTGGCGCATGTATCTGGAGTTGGTTTGCAGTGCCAAGAGGCCTGGCATGCCTGTTCTCTCTTTACCTCTGCTAGAGAATAAGTAACTAATTTCACTTTTCTTTACAGACGGTCAAGTGCCGTTGTGTATATATATGTTCCACATTTTCTTTTCTTTTCTTTTTTATTTTTTTTTTGAGTGACTTACTTTTAGATGGTCATGAGTTGGTTAGCATGTTACAGTTAGCGGGGGGGGGGGACTCCAATGCAAAACATTTTAATAAGTTGTCAAATATACAGTTATTAGTATTACCTAAATATTATTATAAAAACTAGTATATCACATTAGATCATCTAAAAAACAGAAACACAAATTACACATTGACAATAACCTTTGAAATCTAAGAATTGCCCCCCAGTCAATAGTACAAATCATAAATACTCTATAAAGAGAGAAAACTAGAGACATTATTTAGACACTGAAATCAAAGTAACCACACCAAATACGTTCACTGGTCAAGTATAAGGAAGTCAGCGCTGCTTTTTCAGTCACGAGTGACAACTTTGGGGCATTTCACCCGCTGCTGTCAATTGTCCAGTAGTATTAGGTCCCACAGTAAAGTATCTGTGTGCGCCTTTTCATCTGCTTGCGGGTGCACCCTACACCCCACTTTAGGCTATTTTACTTCATTATTCAACTATTGCTCTTGCAAGTGAATACCTGGCCAAAGTGTGTATGTCCCACATTTTCATGATCTGTTCATCTCCTGATGGATATCCAGGTGGATTTTACCTCCTAGTTGTTGTCAGTAAAGCAGCAGTGAATGTGAATGTTCACAGTATCTCTGTAGTCGCAGGCTTCTCACTGTGGTCTGCACATGCTTCCCTCAGTGGATCAGCACCACTGTTGGGTTGCCCATGTGGTGCATGATCGCCACCTGCTTATAGCCTCTATCAGCCCAAGGCTTTGCAACATGTTTAATGTCCTAATTATTGGAATTAAGCAGTCCTCCTTCATTCCAAATGGTGCTGTGTAAGCATGCAAAACCAGAAAGCCTTACCTGGAATCAGCGTAGGTGCTGGTTTGTTTTTTACGTAGAGCTCAAGGCTCGGGTCAGCATGCCGAGCTCAGTCTTGTGCAGAGTACCCTAGAAGCACTGCCTTTGTCTTGATGCGTTCTCTTAGAGTAAGCCCAGTTCTTCTGTGTTTGGTTTCTTCCCCTCATTCCTGGGACAAAATGCCATTCCAGAAGCAGTTTATGGAAGGAAAGGTTTAGTTTTGGCTTCCAGTTTTGGCGGGAAGTCCATCGTGGTGGGAGGGCGTGGGAGGAGCATGCAGCCAAAGTCGCATGGCCGTATTCATGGAGGAGGTCGAGAGTCGGGCAGGCGGGGCTGGCCTGTGAAACCGCAAGGCCCACGGGCAGCGCCATGCGGCCTCTCCCGGCCTCCCACTCAGCAGTGCCAGCTGGGGGTCAGGGCGCCCACTCGAGGGCAGGGGTCGCCGTGCGTTCGAGCCACCACGCTCAGCAGGCCTGCTCCCCTGATGAGTGTCACTGTTGCCATCTTTGTGTAGTGTCCAGTCCGCTTTCATGACTTTCCATTTTATTTCCCAGTAGTTTCAGTAGCCATCACAAAAAACGAAAGCTTGTTCCTCTGTACTGTTGGTTTTACTTGAAGCTCTTTTTTCTCTCTCAAGTAAGTAAGGCCAGGATCTGTCCAGCTTGGGAGATAGGTACCAAAAATGGAAGCTGTTAGATCAGACACTTTCACAGGGTCAGCTCGGTAGGGTGGGTCTTCGTATTTTGAATCGAAGACAGCTGAGCTGGAATGGGAGCGTGTGAGTGGGTGGTGCCCTGCACTTCCTGCTGCAAGCTGAGCATTGCCCAGTGAGCAGCCGAGCATACTCCCACACACTTGCCTTCCTTACGGGTTCATTTTTAGTCTTCCAAGGTATGGAAGAAGGGCTTATCTGCTGATTTTACTGGGATATGGGCCTGAATCCTACCAGCCTGAAAAAGTCAGAAAACAAACAGATACGTTTTTTAAAAGAATATTTATTTTCCAGACACCCAAATGGGCATTCATTTGCCATGGCAAGAGACTCTAATGTGCCCATACTCACACATGTGCAAATAAATAAAATACAGATGACAGCAGATGGTGGGAGTGTAAACTGGTGCATCCATTATCACGTGTATGCTTCTCAAAACACTAGAAATAGAATATTCATATGACCAGCAACCCCCCCCCCCCCGGGCATATTACCAAAGCACTCCCATTTTCCTGTGACAGAGATAGTGGCATATCCGTATTACTTCACTGTTCACAGCAGTCAGGGCATGGAGCCACCTAGATACCCATCAGTAGATACACGAGTAGCGAAAACATAATAGCTGTTCGAAGTGGAATTATATTCAGCTTTAAAGAACAATCAAAGTTTCTAGGAAAATGGATGGCTCTGGAAACTGTTGTATTAAGCGAGATGACCTTGATTCGGAAAAATACTGCATGTTCCCTCTCCCATGCAGGCCCTGGCTCTTAGCATGTGTAGGTAGGTGTGCGTGTGTAGTAAGCGGGTCTGGGCTGTGAAACTGGAACAGGGAAGAAGAGGGTCTGAGGAAGAGGGAGGGAGGCAGCAGAGCATGTGGCGTGAGGGAGAGAGGAGCGGGCGCACGGAAGACAGGAGGGTAGTGAGGAAGAGGGAGGGAGGCAGCAGAGCATTGTGGCATGAGGGAGAGAGGAGCGGGCGCACGGAAGACAGGAGGGTAGTGAGGAAGAGGAAGGAAAACTGAAAATGCCACAACAACACCTAACACTTCGTATCCTAACTAAAAACCACGTTGAGTGAGAGAGCGAGCGAGCACGAAGAATCTGACCAGTTAGGCCGAGTTGTGCTCATTAATTGTGCTAGCCATACACTTTTCTTTCTTTCTTTTTTTTTCCTGAGGTAGGGCCTCACTCTGGCCCAGGCTGACCTGGAATTCACTGTGTAGTCTCAGGTTGGCCTCAAACTCAACGGGAGTCCTCCTCCCTCTGCCTCCCGAGTGCTGGGATTAAAGGTGTGCGCCACCACGCCCTTACACTTTTAGTTATACCCAGTCAATTTCAGCATTCCTTGGTCTTTCATTATGATGGGTATTGCAGTCAGGTTCGCATTGCTGGCAGAAATCACCCAACCAAGAGAAGCTTTTAGGAAAAAAGGGTTTATTTTGGCTTACAGAGTCGAGAGGGGACGCTCCAGGATGGCAGGGAAAACAATGGCAGAGGGTGGACATCACCCCCAGGCCAGCATCTGGTGGACAATAGCAACAGGAGAGTGTGGCAAACACTGGCAAGGGGAAACTGAGTATAACACTCATAAGCCTGCCCCCAACAATACACTCCCTCCAGGAGGCGTTAATTCCCACATCTCCATCAGCCGGGAACCTAGCATTCGGAACACCGAAGTTTATGGGGAACACCTGAATCAAACCACTGCAATGGGTTAGAATTTTATGTGGGAAACTGTCAGGGCCAAATGTTCTAGAGAACAAGTTGAGAAAGGAACTAAGCTTGTCATGGGATGCTGAAGTGTGATGTTTCCTGATACTCCAGCTTCTCGACTGATTTTTGCCTTCTGAGACCGTGTATTGAGACTGAGACTTGAGACAGTGTCTCCATCATTTACCGTTTAGTGTCTCAACTTTTGTCCTTTTGAACACTGTTTGCAAATGTTTAACAGGCAACAGACCTGGCAAATATTTTTTGGATATATTGAGAATGAGGAATTTCAGCAACAGAAAAGATAACCCTAAAGGGAGAAAAATTTAAATATATATTTAAATACAAACTTTTCGTATCTTGAATATACACATGCTACAAAATTGTGCCTTTGAGATGGCTTTGTGGTGCAGCTAAGCTGTCAATGCTGCTGCCCCAGCCTTCCTAGTGCTGGGATTACAAATGTATGCCATGATGGTCATTAGGTCTAAAATGTTTTAATGATGCTATTGATTGATACACATAGTTTCTACCTGGGAAATACTCTTCAAAATCCAGAAAAGTCTACTGGAAAACAGTAATTTTACCACCTACCTAAGAGTTACATGTGTGATTCAAAGTAAATTGACTCTAGATGTGAAAAAGAGATAGTTGAGATTTATGCTCAAGAGTATTATCAGCAACATTCTCAACACATTTTTAAAATATATTTTATTTTTTATTAAAGAGAGAGAGAGAACAAGTGAGTGAATGGGCCTGTCAGGACCATTAAGCCACTGCAAATGAACTCTAGATGCATGTGCTACCTTGTGCATCTGGCTTGTATGGGATCTGGAGAATCAAACCTTAGTCCTTAAGGTCTTGCAGACAAGCAGTTTAACTGCTAAGCCATCTCTCCAGCCCCTCAAACCATTTTTTAATGCTTAAAAAAATCAACACTAAAAAAAAAAAAAAAAAAATCAACACTTGGCATTCAAGTTATATTATTAACTCACAAAAGTAAGTTAGAGAAAAGTATGTGTGATACACTACCATTTTTATATTGCTACCATAAGGGAATTGTGAATGTATATATGTATTCTTTGATAATAATTATTTAAAAAATATATTTATTTATTAGAGAGGGATGGAAGGAGGCAAAGAGAGTGAGAGAGAGTGAATATGGTGTACCAGGGCCTCCATCCACTGCAGATGAACTCCAGACACATGTGCCACTTTGTGCATGGATACTGGGGAATCAAAACTGGGCCATCAGGCTTTGTAAGCAAGCACCTTTAGCCACTGAGCCATCTCTCTAGCCCTTCAATACATTATTGTAGAAACTGTCTATATGAAAAAAGTTAAAGGAAGTTATAAACTAAAAGCTTGTTCAGAATGGTTTCCTGTATAGAGAAGGAAAGAGTGCTGTGGAGGAAAAAAAAAGGGATGAAAATTATACTTCCTGAATGAAACTTGTTTTGTAGATTTGACTTTGGAATTGTCAATGCAAAAAACACAATTCCTTACCTCAGAGAATAAGAAGTTTATTCCAGAGCCAAATATGAGTGACTATAGGCTGGGAACAAAAATTTAGGTTACCCCAAATTCCACATTCCAATGTAATAACAGTTTTCAGACATTTTAATAATAACTGAACAAAAATGTTATAAATCAAAACACTTAAAAAATATATTGGTGTAAAATTTAGGTAGGCGGGTTATAGGCCTCAGATATTATCTGATGACATTCTTTGTTTTGGGGTTAGTCGAAGCTAGAGGTCCATTTGTACATTACAGAAGGATTTACCAGTAGTTACAAGGATGTTAGGTGATGCACAGAAGTTGGCCATTTAAGGGGCTAATGTAGCCCAAAGTAATTTGTATTTGGACCTGTCACAATCCACCTTGTCAGTTTCCAGAGCCCCGTCAGTCAGCAGCCTTGGAGTATGTCATTGGAGGTACAGCTTCTTTCTGGGAGCTACGGTGAGCAAATCATATAATATTTTACATAAATTATTAAATGTTATTCAATAGGGCTTTAAAAATACTTATTCGAGAGAGGCAGATACAGAGAGAGAATGGGTGTACCATGGTCTCTAGCCACTGCAAACAAACTCCAGACACATGCACTACCTTGTGCATCTGGTTTACGTGGGTCCTGGGGAATTGAACCCTCGCCCTTAGGCTTTGCAGGTTAAGTGTTGTAACTACTAAATCATTTCTCCTGCCCCTATAAAGCTTTTTTAAAAATTGTAATCATTAAAAGTAAAAGGAAGGGGCAGGAGATGATGGCTTAGCAGTTAAGGCACTTACCTGCAAAGCCAAAGGACCCTGGTTCAATTCCCCATGTAAGCCACATGCAGAAGGGGGCACACACATCTGGAGTTCGTTTGTGGTGGCTAAAGGCCCTGGCACACCCATTCTCTCTCTCAAACAAATGAATAAATTATACATATGTATGTATGTATGCATGTATGCACACACACACGAAGAATACGGTGCAGGTGAGGTCCTGTGTGATCAATATTCTTAAAAATAAAAAAATAAAAACAAAAGAGCTGAGGTGACGGCTCAGTGAGAAAGCATGCTTGCTGTCCAGCATGAGGACCTGAGTCCAGTTCCCAGCATCCTAAAAAGCGGGATGTGACTGCACACATCTTTAGTCCTCGCCCTGAACGGACTTGCTTGTCACTGTGTAACTGAAGGTGATGCGAGCTCCAGGTTCATTGTGAGACCCTGTCTCAGGGACATGATCAGAAGAGTGACAGAGTACGCCTGACCCCCGTCCTCCTCCGGCCTCTGCGCAGGGAGCGAGCGCATCTGCTCACATGTGTACCTGCACTAGATGCATAGCCCAAGTAAGGAAAGAAAGACGAGCCCTGGGAAACAAGGAGAGGGAGCCTGGGGTTACAGTTTCATCCTGATCTGACACCTGCTTGACGGTCACGTGCAAGCTTTGTTTTTCTGATTTAAGAACATAAAGCAACACATGTAAAGATTTTTATTTGTAAAATTATCTTTATTAAGGAATCAAAATGATTTTTTTGGAAAAACCATCTGATTGTCTAGATATATACATAAAAATACACAACAAAAGATGCTATTGTCTCATTTCCCCATCGTCTTCAACACCTCTGATATAAAGGACATTGTTACACCTGATTAAAACTTCACCCAGGGGCTGAAGAGGTGGCTTAGCGGTTAAGTGCTTGCCTGTGAAGCCTAAGGATCCTGGTTCAAGGCTCAATTTCCCAGGACCCACGTTAGCCAGATGCACAAGGGGGTGCACAGGTCTGGAGTTCGTTTGCAGTGGCTGGAAGCCCTGGTGCGCCTTCTCTCTCTCGCTCTTTGACTCTCTCTCTCTCTCTCTCTCTCTCTCTCTCTCTCTCTCTCTCTCTGTCACTCTCAAATAAATAAATAAAAATAAACAAAACTTCACCCAGATGTCCAGGCAATCTATCTATGTGTTTGCAGGCCCCATCTATGTGTTCTGCTTTTGCAAGCTGCATGTTCAGGTAACCATCTACAGTTGCCAGGTAGCCCTTGGACTCCATTCCCCACTTGTTTCACCATCACTGGTTTCCCTGTTAGTCCATTGAGGACAAGTTTGGGATTGAGGGGTAAACTCTTCGCAAAAGTGGACAAACGCTGCAGACTGCCAGCGCCGCAGCTGCTCCTTCGTGGCTGCAGCCACTCCCACAAGGCCCGAACCTCTCGCAGAGCGACAAGAGCCAAAATGATGTTACAGTCCCCTTATATGGGATCCTAGGAAACATTCAAGACACCTTGTGGATAACCAGCCATATAAAATTATGTTTTCCCTATATATACATGTGTTAGGCATAGTTAGAGAGACAGTTGTGATGGTATATTGTAGTAGATGTTTGTGCTATGCCCCAGGGCCATTTTAAGTAGAACAAAAATGATTTGAACTCAGCCACCTCAGTATGTTACTAGAGTTGCTAGTGTGCTGACAGTTCTAACAAGCTAGGCTTAGCCAACCTGTTCTTAACAGGTCAATTAAAGAGACAAGTAATACAGAAAAATCAGAGAAAGGCCACATTGGGAAGAGGAATTAGAGGTGTCCAGTGAACCCCCGCCCCTGCACAGAAAGCCATCTTTGGGGTACTGTCATGAGGTCTGAGTTTAAATCAATGGCAAGAGGTCTGCATGAGCAAGCAGTCCTGGTCACACGGTGGTCCTGCCTATCATTGAGCCATCATTATCTGGGCTCCATCTTTCCTGAAAGGTGGTCTGACAAGTTGTCAGACTGTATGAAATCTCCTTCTGGGAGACAAGTCTTCTAGGCTTGGAAAGTCTTCAGCTTTCAGGCCAAGCATAGTACTCCTGGTAGAATTATAATTTATTGGGGTCTCTTGTCTCAGTAGTCTGGCACGAAATGAAGGGGCACGAGTGTCTCTGTAGAATGTCTTCACTCCTGCCAAGTTAGTTATAAGTACCAGGATAGCTGGTGTGATGCCCAAGGCAAAGTGGCTTCCTTGGCAGGTAGTGTGCATATGGAAATATGATGGACATTCTGGGCTTGATGGTGTGAGATTTACTGTCCATACTCAGAATAGAACACAACTAAAACTTATGACTTGTTTAGGTCTGGAACGTTCCATCAGTAATTTCCGATCATAACTAACTGTAGGCCACTGGAACTGGATAAGGGGAGCTACTGTAGTAAGAAAGCCAGTGGGACAGAACCTGAGTGATGGATGTTCTTGAAGTTCCTTCTTGAGCGTCGTGTTCGGTGTGGACAGGTGCCGCCCCGCGCACCGCTCTCGCCATGGGGCAGGGCTTGTGCAGCCGACTGGACCAGCAGGCCCTGTCTCTCTCCGTTTTGCAGGTGTGCGTGGTGTACTGCCAGGAGCTGAAGTGCTGGTGCAGGGCCGTGATCAAGGCCATCGTCTCTTCTGCAGACCACTACCTGGCAGAGTGCTTCCTCGTGGATTTTGCCAAGTATATTCCAGTAAAATCAAAAAAGTACAGAAACACAAATTCAATTTGCCTTATGCCCCTCAAGGAGACAAATGTGATTTAAAGGAGAGGTCAATTTTTAAAGTAAGAGGATAGAAACCATTGCCTCTATTTTGAGGAAAGACAAAACTGGAACTTGTTAGCTGCATGAAGAGAAGACGTGGAAGTTCCAGTTCTGTCCTCGCTGAGCGGAAGCAGAGATGGCAGCTCCCCGCGGGTTCCAGCCCTTCTCTGTCTTCCCTCCTGCAAGGCGGAGAGACCGTTCTTTCTGCATCTCCCGGTGCCTGTAGGTTCTGTCCCCTCACTTTGTTCGTGGACAGAGCAGGTCCTGTCTGGGGAGCTGTGGCTTCTAGGATGCAGAGAGAAGTGCTTTTTGTCTTGTAGGAAGGGAAGTTACTGGCCACCCTCAGAGTGCACAGAACAGAGTATGTATTCAAATATGCATTCTTTTTTCACAGTTCTTCAAATTTAATTATTAAATTTATTTGCAAGCAGAGAAAGAAAGAGAGAGAGAGAGAGCGCACGTGCACACATGCCAGAGCCTCCAGGCACTGCAAACAAACGTCAGACACATGCGCTGCTTTGTGCATGTGGCTGTATGTGGGTACTGGGGATTCGAACCCAGGTCCTTTGGCTTTGCCTGCAGGTGCCTTAACCACCGAGCCATCTGTCCCTCGGTTGCACTTTTTTTGTTGTTTTGTTTCTGGGTTTTGGTTTTTTGAGGTAGGGTTTCACTCTAGCCCAGGCTGACCTGAATGCACTTTGAATTCTCAGGGTGGCCTCAAACTCATGGCAGTTCTCCTACCTCTGCCTCCTGAGTGCTGGGATTAAAGGCGCGCACCACCACGCCCAGCTCAGATACACATTCTTTTATTTTTAAAAATTTTTGTTTTTATTTTTATTTATTTGAGAGTGACAGATAAAGAAAGAGGTAGAGAGCAAGAGAGAGAATGGGTGCACCAGAACTTCCAGCCACTGCAGACGATCTCCAGGTGCATGTGCCCCCTTGTGCATCTGGCTAATGTGGGTTCTAGGGAATTGAGCCTCCAACTAAGGTTCTTAGGCTTCATAGGCAAGCGCTTACCTGCTAAGCCATCTCTCTAGCCCTCAGATACACATTCTTGATTGTTCTATACAACAAAAGAGTGATGTGCCCATCTCCTGAGGGGGGAATCAGTAACCAAATGGCCAGTGAACACGCTCACTGATTTGGGGACCACGTGTTTCAGTTTATTAGAAAACCCTAGCACCAAGTCACTTGCAGTTTTCTTCCCAGAGTAAGATACTAGTGAAGTAATTATGAGGCCCCTTACTCCTTGCACTGAAGGAGGCAGACCAGAGAACCATCAGCTGCAGTAAGAGGCACGTCTCCGGCAGGACTCAAGCAGTATTGGGGATTTGCAGATGCTTAAGACCTACCTTTACAACTAAAGTTTTAAAAATGACCTTTTAGCTCTTGGGAAGCTTTTCTTTGTGTTAAGTTTGAGGTTTGTTTGGAACAGCAGAGTCGCATAATAAACTACAGCTGAAGAAGGTACTTCATATGTGCAGCCACTGACGTCTCACCCATCGCAGACGCAGACGCATGCCGTCAAGACTTGTCTGTACAGGGCACGGGGAGGGGGTGGAGGGGAGGGAGCAGGGCAGGGAGAGAACCAGTTTATGTTGAAATGATAAGTTAATATGGCCTGTTTTGTGCCTGAAAAAGGAGCCAAAAATGGTTGAACTTCCTTTTTATCAAATCTTATTTAAAATTTGAAGTATGGGCAGGGGAGATGGCTCAGCATGTAACAGTCCTTGCTGCATATGTGTATGGATCCACGTCCCATCCCAGACACCCACAGAAGCTGGGCATTTCCACCCATGCTTGTGACAAACCCCAGGACTGATGGGAGCAGAGACAGGAGAATTGCTGAGTTCACTGGTCAGCCAGTCTCACTGTGAAACAGCAGGTCCAGCTTCAGTGAGAAACTCTATCTCAAGGAAGTCGATTGGAAGATTGATAGAAGAAGACCCTCAATATTCCCTCTGGCCTCCCACATGTGTGCACATGCTACATGCACGCACACACACACACACAAAATTAAGTAAAGCTAAAGTTGTTACTCAGTTGGTAAGCGTGCTTGTCTAACATGTACACAGCTTTGGGCTCAATGCCCAGTACTCTACGTAGTGGGCTTGGCAGTGAATGCCTGTGACCCCAGCATGAGCGAGGTGGAGTTAAGAGAGCCGGAAAGTCACGAGCATGTGAGGTCAGTCTGATTTAAAGGGTTCTGAGACCCTGTATCAAAAAGAGGTAAAATTTAAAAAAAAAAAAATCTTAAGTAGACTTTTCTTCACATATTCAGTTAATATTACCCAGTATTTCTCAAGATGGGGGTCTCACTAGACATTTTCCATAAATTTCTGCCCCTGTGCCATGCCATGTTGCTATCACAGATTGACTGTCTTGCTGTATGGAGATCTGAACTTGATTCAGCTCCCTGGCCAAAGGCCTCTAAGCATTGCTCATAACAGTATTAGAAATAGATGCACAGGAACACACAGGTACCTACACACACACAAATGGGTACACACATGCGCACCACACATGTATGCAGCAAAAGTTAAACAGAATTTTATGTTTTTGTTCTAAGTATATTAAGTATGAAAGTATGCTTTAAGTGAATTTTTATGTATAATTTTTGTTTATAATACAGCTGTTTCTGTCTCGTTTTCAAGCATTCGAGTGGCAGTAGAATCTTTTATGCAGCTTCCTTATAGAGCAAAGAAATTTCGACTTTATTGCACGAAACCTGTGACATTACATGTTGACTTCTGTGAAGACAATGCTGAAATTGTGTAAGTATAGCTTCTTAACCAGATGAATACTGAGAGAAGCCTGGCATCTGCTGTACACTTTGCATTTGAAATCACTTTGCCTGTGGCAGTGCCAAGCAGCGTCACAGGTCTGTGTTCTGCAAGAGGTGTGTCTGGGCTGGACCTGCCCCCCTGACGCTGTAGTAGAGATCTTGGGACAGCTCCCTCCTGACGTGCTGGGAGGAGGTCTGGGCTGGCTTTGCTCATTTTTTAAGTTGTAAATAGTAATGAAGTAACTGTAAAGAAAAGAATCTTGGCCCATTTAAGAAATGTGTTATCTGAATGCAGTGCCTCACACCTATAGGCCCAGCCACCCAGGAGAGGCTGAGGCAGGGAAGTGACTTGGGTTCAGGAGTTGGAGGCCAGCTTGGGCAACACGGGGAGACAAAATTCCCACCCCACGCTCCTCTTCGATGCCACGTCCTCCCTCCTAGCAAGGCTGGTGGCTTGCTAAGTGTTTGAGCTTGCGTGCTCTCGTCAGCGCTTTCATACACATCTTACGTCTTACCCGTTTACATCTTTTCTGTCATCATCTTTTGTAACAACATATTTCGTATGGCTACACCATGAGTTGGTGCCCCATTTCCACTGGGGATGCTTCAGTGGGGTTGGTGGTATTCCTCTTGGGGTTGTGGGTTATATGTTGTGGTAGCACTAGTTCGTTATTTTTGGGGAGAGGGAATGCCTCTCGGCATGATGTCTCAACCTGGGGCTTTTGTAATTTTTCCGCCAAATTCCCTGAGCCGTGGTGGGTGAGTTTGAAGTCTGCTTCACTGATGAGCTCCTAGGAGCCTCTGGATCTCTGCTTTGGTCGGTGTCGAGTGTCCTCAGGTCCTGTCTCCTACACCCTGGTTATCAGGAGCATTGCTCATCTTTAGTCCTCCACGTCCTCTGTCCTGTCTCCTGGCCCTGGCAGCTGTGCTCAAGATGACTGTCTCGTGCTAGGCGCTCTGCTACCTTTTCCTATTCTGATGGGTCTGCGGTCTCCTTGGTAAAACGCAAATTCTCTAGCCAATAGTGAGAATGGATCAGGGGGGTAAGCATGGACACTTAGAAGACTTTTTGATGGCAAAGAACAGTGACAGTGGATGCTTCCTCTAGGGTCTCTGACCTTCCATGCCATAGGCTCCTGACTTGGTTTTCAGGCATGAATTCCCTTCCACTAAGGAGGTTTCATATTCACTCAGAGAGCAGCTGGTTACCCCCATGACATGTGTGTCACTCTTGTACTGGTGGGGACATGTTTCCTGTCTAGTTGATTCTGTAGCTTGCAGGATCCACTCTTGTTCATGCTGTTGGTGACATTTATTCCCGAGTAGCTCCCACAGCGCTGTCCTTGTGAAACCAGTTTCTGTCCCAGCATGCGCTCTCAACATTCTGTGCTGCTGTCTTCAGAAGTAGAGGCAGGCTCTTACCCTTTAGATCTGGTGGGTAACCAAATGCTTTAGCAATGGCTTACATTTTTTGGGGGACCTCATGGGCCTCTCTGACTAACAACTCACTGTGGGGCTAACCCCAATTCTGGCACTGGGCTTTACCACCAAGAGCCTGTGGTTTTAGGGTACACCTTTCTCCAACCCTGCATGTGCCTCTGCCTACATTGTGTGTTCCTACTCTGTCTCATCTCTCTCCCCTCTCACAAGAGAATCACATCTTTCAATCAGCTGCGACCCCCGGAGGTCTCTATGGTTCTGACTCAAGCCATCATTAGTTTTATGTATTTCCCTCCTCCCATGCCCTGTCCACCCCCGACCTTTTGACCTTTTGTCCCTCCACTGGCCAGTCTGCTCTCCCCTTTTCTGAACCCTTCCTGTTTCCCCTTCCCCTAGGCCTCATTCTGTCCTAACCAGTACTCCTGATGCTTACTGCAACTTGAAAGCAAATCACAGTGCTCCGTGGTAAGGTCCAGACATGAGAGAGAACATGGGACATGTGGCTTTCTGAGCCTGGCTAATTTCACTTAGTATAATTTTTTGCAGGTCCAGTTTCTGGCAAATTTCATTTTTCCTTACTACTGAGTAGAATTCCATTGTGTTATCCATGCCACATCTTCATTGTCCATTCATGAAAATATAGAATGCTTCATGAATTTGCATGTCATCATAGCCCCATAGGTTTGGCTGGCTTCTCAGTACTCTTCGGTGGCACTGTCCTCAGATCCAGTCAAAGAGCAGTGGGTACCTCCATAGTAGCGACAACACTATTTCACCACTAGGTACATCTTGCCTGGCTGCTTGATGGTGTAGCAAGCAGGGTGGATCCACAGCTGGGTAAGACTGTCATTGACCCTCCAGCCAGGTCTGCACAGCATTTTCCACACTGACAGCTCACCCTCAGGGAGGAGGCGTCTTCAGTCCAGCTTGATTATTCGTCGTCCTGCGGCGACACGTGTGGCATTTTCAGCAATACGGTCTTAATGTCTAGCTTTGGTGGGCAGCCACGAGCCTTGCCAAGAGCCTGGATTACTTTGAGGACCTCAGGGGGCTGCCTGACCAACAACCTGCTAGGAAGTACCGTACTCCCATTACTGGAGTCTTCCTCTAATAACCTGTGGCCTCAGGGAGGAGCATTGCCCACCTCTGCGGTGAGTTTTGACCCAAACTCTTTAAAAATTTTTAAATTAACTAACAGAAGTGGGTTACCCTATGACTTTTTCTACAGCATGTTTAATTTTGGTTAACCTTTGAAACCCCTTCTTTCTCTTCCTCCCAACCTCCGTCCTCCCTTCCCCTGACCTCATTTCAGCCTTTCTACCCGCAGTGCGTCACTCACCTGCTTAGTATGTCTCCTGTCCTCTCCCCCTAGCTCCCCCACACCCCACAGGACTCCTTTCAAGCTTCCTGGCCTCTGCTATCTCCTACTTAAGCGTGCATACTGGGGACAGTGGTGGTGTGGCGTGTGGTGTAGACTGGGAAAGAGCCATCTCAGTCGGGCCTCTGTGACTTGGGTCTTCCCCGCAGCAGCACGGAGGCGCACTGGTCGTCGGACCGAGCTGGGCTGGAGCAGGCCTCCTGTTACCGGCTCTGTATGTTGGAAACTTAATGTTAGGAGTAGCCGGCATCTTGTTTACAAAAAGGCATGGTTGTTAGTCACGATTTTTATGTAGTGAAGGCTCCTCTGTTTTCTGTTTCAGGCCTGCTGCGAAGTGGGACAGCGCTGCCGTGACGTACTTTCAGAGCGCTCTGAAGGGTAAGCCGGGAGCGGAGGCTGCAGCCTGCTTCGAACTGACCCTCACAGCGCCCTGTGTTTCTGTCACCAAGGGGCTGAGACGCGCCTGCCGTGTCGTTTGTTCCTCCCTATATGGCCCGCTTAAATTAGCTTGAGCCTTTTCCATACCACATGGGAAATTACACGCCACATGGGAAGTTGATTGTGCCCCGGTAATCATGTGGGTAGATTTGAATGTCAGTAATTGTTGCTAGAAATCACAAAGTGGCTGTGTTAAGGAACCTTTGCTCAGTAATAATCTTGGCCTCTTAGTTTGCTTAAGTGCTAAAGGGATGCAAAGTGTTTTTGTATTTTTATAACCTAACAATTGATAAGAAGCCCAGATTCTTTTAGTGAGCAAGGGATAGTAAGTGGATATTTTCTGTGTGGTAATCATCATTTCTAACTTAAACTGCATAAAATGTTAGTGACTAATATATTTTCTCTCTTGTAACATCTGTCCTAACATCTGCCAGTCAGTATTTCTGTGGCTGTGCCCGCCCCTTAGGGATGTTATAAGAGTGCCCGGGTGTGAGAGGCCTGGGTGCTGCCCAGGACCCGTCTGGGACGTGACTGCTTCCGACAGAGTTCACGCTCAGCTCATGTGTGCACTGCTTGTGCCGTTTAGCAGCTACTCAGGTGGAAGCCACGCTGTGCGCCGTTGAAGAGGATACTTTCGAAGTTTACCTTTATGCAACAATAAGAAACGAAAAAGTAAGTGAAAGTCTTCAGTTGTTTTTTTGTTTTGTTTTTAGATAAGCATCTCATGTAGTTCAGGCTGGCCTTGAACTTACTGTGTAGCTGAGAATGACTTTGAACTCCTAATTGTCCGCTTCCCAAATGCTTGCATTATAGGCATGTGCCATCACACTTAACAAGATTTGTATAAAAAACTGCATTTATTATTACTTTAATTTTACTTTAATAAAGTCATTTTAGTTATTTAAGGTCTGGCATAGATTGAGTCAGAACTTTTATTTCATTAATTCATTTGTTCTTACCATTTTTATTTTTTTGGTGTTTGGAATCAAACTCAGGGTGCTTGTGAGGGGTGTGTGTGTGTGTGTGTGTGTATGCATACGCACACATACATACATATATATAAACACACAAGATAGACAAGTGCCCTGCCATTAAGCTAAATTGCTAACCCTCTTCTCTTGATTATTTAAAACAGTGATCTCAGCATTTTATTTAGACAGCGTTTTTATATGGTGACAAGAAAGAATTCCTCTGATGATGAGGATATGTTTTTTGTGTGTTATGTGTGGTATTTTCATGTGTTTGTGCTGATGTGGTACCCCATGTGCTTGCCTGTGGCGGTTGCTTGGTTTTCCTTGCAGCGGAGTCCCTTGCTGGCTCTGGAGCTGGCCCTCGGGGAGCCCAGCAGTCCTCCCTTCCCCCCAAAGCTGGTTCTTTCCTGTCTCAGCCCCCGCTTTTGCTTCCCTGTTGCATATATGCCATTGCCTTCTCTGCTTTTTACCTCCCTTACAGTCTCTTTCTCTCCATCATAACACCCTTCCTAGTTTCATGGCCTACAAACATACTTGTATAAACATACCTACATATCATTTAAAGTCTACATTCTGCACAGGAGCAAAGACGATGTGGTATTTGTCTTTTCATTCATTTTCTTTTTCTATTTTAGTTTTTCAGGGTAGGGTTTCACTCTAGCCCAGGCTGACCTGCAATTAGGCTCAGGGTGGCCTTGAACTCATGGCGAACCTCCTACATCTGCCTTCCAAGTGCTGGGATTAAAGGCATGTGCTACCACACCCAGCATGTCTTTCCATGCATTTTTGATGTTTTTGTGTTTGTGTGGTATGTTTATTGTGTGTTCACACAGTAACGTGTGGCATGGCACTCTTGTGGTGGTCAGAGTCGACTCCCGAGGGCTGCTCTTCTCTGCCACCTTCTCAAGGCTGGGTCTCCGTCGCCCTCGGTCACGGCTGTGCTGCCGCCCCGCAGTCCTCCCGACGCCCACCTCGCCCTAGGCGTGAGAGGGCCTCACAGGCCACACGTCTGCTTTTCCTGGGGCCTGGGAAGGCAAACCTAGGCGCTCAAGCTTGTGCAACAAGCACTTACCCACTGAGCGGTCTCTCCAGCTCCTGAAATTTGGTCTTTTTTTTTAGGCTGGCTTATTTCATTTAACAGTGACTTCTAGTTCTATTCATTTTCCTATGAATGTGATGATTTCTTTTTTTCTTCATGGCTGCATACAATTCCAGTGTGTGTGTGTTTATATATATGTATGTACGCATATACACACACACACACGACATATCTCACATGCATTACCTATTCATCTGTTGATGGACAGCTAGGCTGGTTCCATTTACTAGCTGTTGTAAATAGAGTAGCAGTACATGTTGGTGGCTATAATCTCAGGAGACTGAGGTGGGGTACTGCTGTGAGGTTGAGGCTAGCCTGGGATCTCAGAGAGTTCATTGTCAACATAGGCTAGTTAGAGTGAGACCTGTCACCCTGGTCAAAGCTCTGTGGCTTACTTCTGGGTCCTCCACTCTGTTGACTTGGTTTACCGGTGTAGTTTTGTGCCACTCCTGGGCCACTTTGTTACTCTGGCTCTGTAATGTGCTTTGAGATTGGGTGCTTTGATTTCTCCGGCATTGCTCTTCCCGCTAGGGACTGATTGCTTTAGCTGTTTGAAGCCTTTGTGTTTCTGTTTATTTTTATTTATTTATTTGAGAGCAACAGGGGGGGGGTAGGGGGGGAGAATGGGCGCGCCAGGGCCTCCAGCCACTGCAAACGAACTCCAGATGCGTGCACCCCCTTGTGCATCTGGCTAATGTGGGTCCTGGGGAACCAAGCCTCGATCCGGGGTTCTTAGGCTTCACAGGCAAGCGCTTAACCGCTAAGCCATCTCTCTAGCCCACCTTTGTGTTTCTGTATGAACCTTGGGACTAGTTTTTCTAGTTCTGAGAAGAATGACAGAATTTTAATGAGGAGTGTGCTAAATCTGCATACTGCTTTTGGTAACATGGCCATTTTCACTATACTTTCCCTGTGCTCATGAGCGTGAGTCTCTCCATCTTCTTGTAATGTCTTCAGTTTCTTTCTTTTTTGGGGGGGGGGTATAGGGTGTCATTCTAGCCCAGGCTGACCTGGGAGTCACTGTGGAGTCTCAGGGTGGCCTCGAACTCATGGCAATCCTCCTACCTCTGCCTCCCGAGTGCTGGGATTAAAGGCGTGCGCCACCACACCTGGCTTTCTTTAAGTTTTTATTGTCGAGATCTTTTACTTCTTAGGTTAGGTTTATTCTGAGCATTTTATTTTATTTCTATTCACAAGTGTTGTGAATGGGATTTCCCCCGATCTCTTTCTCGGTGAGTTCATTATTGATATCTAGAAAAGCTACTCATCTTCATCTGTTGATTTTGACTGTTGCTGCTTTACTGTTTATCACGTCTTAAGCTCTTCTGGTGGGGGTGCTCAGGGCTGTCTAATAGGGGCAGTCTGACCACTTCCTTTCCTTTGTGTCTGTCTCTTAGTGCTGTAGCTAAGACTTCAAACACTCCATTGAATAACAGTGAATAAAATAGTCCTTTCATTTTTTACATGTGTGCATTTATGCATGTTTGTATGTGTATGGGAATATATATGTGCATGTGGAGACCAGAGATCAAAAATTGGGTGCTTTCCTGTAAAGTTTTTCCTTGTTTTTCTATTTTATTTTATTTTTTTGAGGTAGGGTCTCACTCTAGCCCAGGCTGACCTGGAATTCACTATGGAGTCTCAGGGTGGCCTCAAACTCACAACAATCCTCCTACTTCTGCCTTCCAAGTACACCACCACGCCTGGCTAAGTTTTACCTTGTTTTTTGAGACAAGGTCTCTCGCTGAACCTAGAGCTCATCAACTCATCTAAAGTAGCTAGCCAGCAAGACAAGGGATCCTGTCTCTTCCTCCTCAGCATTGGAATTTCAAGAGTGTGCGGTCATGCCTGACTTCATGTGGGTTTGGAGATCTGAACTCTGGTCCTCCTGTTTGCATGGCAGGCACCTTCCCCAGCCCAGGTTTTGATAAGAGCTAGTTTATCAGTCTTCCACTTTGTGCTTGGTGGTGATGTTGCCTGGCTAGGTTGTATTGCTGTCCCTTCTTCCAAGATGTGTCTTATATTTGCTGGTGGTATAGCTGCCTTCCATGTGCCCTGTATTGCACGAAGATCCTGCCTGTTCTCAGATGAGAAGCATTTAGTTCTCTATTAACACTGAAGGAGTTAAGAGGTGTGCTTCTATCAGATTACATTCTAGAGAAAATGATTCTTCTAAAGACAAATTTTAGGTAAAGTATGGAATATTATCATTATAGTCACTTGGGTATACTCATCTTACTGTTGATTAAATGTTTAAAATTTTATAGGTTTGTCTTAATGATGAGCTGGTTGCAAAGAACTTCGCTTACTATGTGTCACCCACAAAGAGTGAAAACCTCAGTTCTTTGGAAAAACCAAGGTTCAGTATAAAGTCACCATCCTTCTCTAATCAGCCCAACCCAGCATTTACTCTATGGCCTATGCTCTTTCAAGGAATACAAAGTGAGTGAGTCCTCAACAAAATGTATTTCCTTTAAATTGTTGTATTACTTATCTTAGCATGCTAAGTTTTGTTTTATTTTAAATATTTGTTATGACAGAGAGAATTGGTGCCATAGGGCCTTAGCCACTGCAGTTGAACTCCCGACACTTCCACCACCTTGTGCGCATGCACAGCCTTGCACTTGTGTCTCCTTGTGCGTCTGGCTGACGTGGGACTCGGGGAGTCCAACATGGGTTCTTAGGCTTCACAGGCAAGCACCTTAACTAGTAAGCCATCTGTTCAGTCCAGCATGCTAAGTTTTTGTCCAACTTTTCCCTGCTCAGAGACAGAGACATGGCCTCTGTGTATAATCTTTCATGTTTACTTCTGATGAGCCTGTGACAAGCTCTGTGGTCCTAAAGCTGTTATAGTTTGTTTCTCTGAAACCAGGAAAAAACTTTCCAAATTTCCTATTAACACCATTTTCAGAAGTCCAGACACTTCCAAAAAATCCAGATTTTAGCAAAAGAAAATTGAATAGAATAAAAGTAGATATAGAATAGAAATAATTAGGATAGAAAAAATTAAATTGAATAGAATTTTAGACAATTCTTACTTATTACAAGTGAACTTAGCATAAAAGTTTGAGAAAATGTGCTGTTTGGACTTACAGCCCTGAATGAGCAAAGACTAACCTCTGGAATTTTCCTGTCCAGACGTGGGCAAACTGCTTCTTAGGAGCAGAGCCTAGGAGGTAAAAGAGCTGACTCCTGGTAACCCCATCCCAGGAGTGGGTTGGCTGCCTCTAGCAGCGGCAGCCTGAGGAAAAGGGAAACTGAAGAGGAGTTTGGTTTAAGTCAGGGTTAGACCTGCCGCGTCTGCAGCCGCGTCCTATGCGTAAGGGTGCCTCCGGCACTTCCGTTCAGCAGCTAAAACCACCAGTAACATGCTAACGAGTACCTTGTTGGAGCAAAGGGTGAGGAACTTTCGACTTTGGATTATTTTTAAGCATTCTTTAAGCATGAAGAAGGAATTTAGGGGTAGGATCCAGGACTTATGCTGATGCAGACCACAGGTTTACTCTAATCACAAGAGCAATCACACTAAGCCCACATGTTGCCTTCAGCAGATCTGAGGAACCACCAGTTACTAACCTGCTGTCCTTAGCACTGTGGCTCAGCACTTCGTGTGCTGAATGTTCGCTCTGAGTCGAGAGTCCTCCACACCTCTGAGGAAAGGAGCATAGAGCGTATCTTAGGATCACTCAAAATCTCTAATCATTCCTTATCAGTATTGGTCATCTGTGCTCTTGAGGCCAAAGGTACACCAAGGCAGAGGAAACCTGGCCATATTGCTGTAAGTGGGTAATTTCACAGTTCTAAGATAAACTTTAAAACAAATTACAAGTAAGGAATTTAGCATCTCACAATAATAGTATCACAGAATCTGTTAGGTCCATAAGAATTACAGTTCATTCCCATAATTTTTTTTTTCATCTTTTTTTGTTTTTTTTGAGGTAGGGTCTCACTCTAGCCCAGGCTGACCTGGAATTCACTATGGAGTCTCAGGGTGCCTTGAACTCATGATGGTTCTCTTACCTCTGCCTCCTGAGTGCTGGGATTAAAGGCGTGCCCCACCACACCCGGCTCACAATTTGTTCTTATAGTCCATCACCACAAGATCAGTTTCTCATGGACAGTGAGAAGCAATTTGAAATGTCCTCTCTGCTCTCAGGTTCTAGTCCTCCCACAGTGCTGTGCCCTTCCTTGGTAGGTCTTCTATATCAAAAGGAAAAGCAGAAGTAAGCATCAAATTCACATTTTTATTTTATTTTTTAATTTTGAAACTTGTTCCTTTAGGCTTGCGTGGCGTGGGTTTTCCGGCACCGTCTCTGCAGCGCACGTGGAGCAGGAGTCATGGTGCCCCGGGACCGCCTGCGGCCCTGCTGGGTAAGTCCACCGCTTGGCGTGCTCACGTGCGCGGCGACCTGAGTGGTGAGAGCATGCATGGAGAGCGCCTGGGCCACGGACTCTACGCCTGACCTCTGCCTCTGCCCTTTACTGTCCTTTGCAAAATAGGGTCTTTCTTGTTGATTGTTGAGTTTTAAGAGTTCTTGGGGGAGTGCACATGTATGTATGTGTGCGCTCCTGCAGCAGAATGTGCTGCTGTCTGGGGACGAGCAGAACGTTGCGTATCCAGCTCCATTGCTCTTCTGCCTGTTCTTATTTGAGCTGGAGTCTCTTACTAGTCCTGAAACTTGCAGGGTTTTCTGTTTTGTTTCCCCAAGCTCCAGCAACTCTTGGCTCTCTGCTCCCTACAGAACTGGGCCAGGCTTAGATGCTTGTGCAGGTTCTGGGGATAAACCTGGAGCTGCCTCTCAGGCCTCCTCAGGCTCTCAGGCTCGTACAGGAAGTTCTCTTAACTGCTGAGCTCTTGCCAGCCCGTGGGCTCTTTATCTATTCTGGATAATCGTATTTTTGAATACTTTTATTTATTTTCAAGGAGAGAAAGGGGTGGTAGGGAGAGAGAGAATGGGTACATCAGGGTCTCTTGTCTTAGCAAATAAACTCCAGAGACGTTCACCACTTTGTACATCTGGCTGTATGTGGGTACTGGGGAATCAAACCTGGAACATCAGGCTTTGAAAGCAAATGCCTTCAACCACTGAGCCATCTCTTCAGCCCCAGATAATAGTATTTTTTAAATAGGTTGTTCACAATTATTTCCTGCCAGTCTATCTTTGTATTAATTTGACAGTGTATATTTATATAGTTGGAGTTAATTTGATAATATTTTTAAAGAATTTGACATCTGTATATATGAGATATGGTAGCCTTTAGTTTTCTTGTAATATGATTTTCTGGTTTTGATATTAGGGTAACACTGACCTTATAGAAAGAGTTAGAAAATGTTTATTCTGCTTCTGTCTCCTGGAAAGATTGTGAGAATTGGTATAATCTCTTTCTTAAAAGTTGAATAAGACTTCTGATTAAGATGGTGGTATAGGAACCATGCCAAAGAAGCTTAGGGGAGAAAAGCAAAAAAAAAAAAAGCAGCAGCAGCAAAATACACTCTTCTACTAAAAAGTGAGGTGTATAAGAAATTAGCAACGGCAGCAGAGCAATAGGAGATCCGGACCCCACACAGGCAGGCAGAAGCGGCTCCAGCAGCGGCGGCACCAGGTCCGCGGGGCCACAGCTGCAAGGCTCAGCTTGAGCTGCAGAAAGAGCCAGGTGAGGGGATTCTCCACTCACACCGGAGCTTCTCGCAACTTCAAGAAACGTGAAGGGAAGACCACAGTGACCAACAGAGGACCAGATCATGAGGTAGAAGATCACATGGACCAGCGGGAGAACTAGAGCCACCATCCACAGCCTTCACTCCCCCACCGCCAGCGCAAGCGCCAGCAAGCACCAGAGACCAGGAGAAGGGAGCTCACAGCACTCAGCACTGGTTACCAGAGCAGCTATCCAATGACCAAGCCAGCCTACTTGAACCCACAGTGCACCAAAGAGGGACCCAAGCAGGAGTGCAGCATAACTGAGACCAAAATCATCCCAGAAGGGAACTGGGATTACACCAGGTCAGTACCCACCACATAAGCCTGGTATATAGGCTTGAATCGGAAGTGCTAATTACATCTTCCATGTCAGGATAAATTATATGTTAAATCTGATGGATGGTCGGATTTTCCATGCTTAAATAACATATATTTTGTGCTTGTCATGTGGTGCTTCCTGATTTTTTTTTCCCTTTGTTTCCTCTTCTGTCATTCATTAGGGAAGGGTCTCACTTGGTCGCAAGCTGACTTGGAACCCTCAACAGACCAGAAATCTTAGCTTCCCAGTTGACAGGATTATGGGTGTGGGGCAGTACACACCCTAAGGGACTGTGACTTTGTTAGAGGATCTGGTGTCATAATATCTTCTCTTGTATAAATACTGTGAGCTGTTTTTCATTGAATGTGTACATTGTTTAGTTAAATTTTAGAATCTGCCTGTATTTTGTTCCACTCAGCCTAATTGAATACTCTCATAGCAGGCAAACCCAACACCTAGGGTCACATTTGTAGATATTCTGAGAGTCTTGAGAGCCACACCTAGTACCTTAGGCTCCTACCCTGAAGATATATAACATTGATACATCTAATAATACTGCAACTAACTAGAAAATCCAAGCATTAAGTTAATCCAAGATGCAAAAATATATACATTATAACACAAGAAACATAAAAAATCAGGACAATATAAATCTACCAAAAAGTATTAATGCATCAGAAATGACCTCCAGTGAGAATGAGTTAGAGGAAATGTCTGAGAGAGATTTCAAAAGAATGATTATAAATATGCTCAAAGAAGTCAAAGAGGAAATCAAAGGAAGGAAAGAGGAAATCAAAGAAGACACAGGAAACCAATTTAATGAAATAAAGAGGTCAATATAAGACATAAATAAGGAAATAGAAATAATAAAGAAAAACAAGTCAGAATTACTAGCAATGAAGAAAACAGTCAATGAAATAAAAAACTGTAGAAAATCTCACCAGTAGAATGGATGAAGGAGAGGACAGAAATATCTAAACTAGAAGACCAGGTGGCAGATCTAATATAGTCCAACAAAGAGAAAGACAAACTAATAGAAAAGTATGATTGGGAATTTCAAGGTATCTGGGACACTATGAAAGATCAAACATAAGAATAAGAATTTAGGGTATAGAAGAAGGAGAAGAATTTCACTACAAAGACATAGTAGACATTTTCAAGAAAATCATAGAAGAAAACTTCCTGAAGAGATGCCAATGCAGATACAGGAATCCTTTAGAACACCAAACAGCCAAAACCTGGAAAAAACCTCTCCTTGCTGTATTATTATTAAACTACCAAATATACAAACCAAAGGAAAGAAAAATACCCTATTGCTAAAGATTCCATATACTTGGGCTGCAAGGTCACTGAGAAATCCTGCTGGAGCTGAGCTAAATACTTCCTCCATGCAGATCAGCTGACAGAAAGCTGGAAGAAGCTATGCTGCATGCAGTTCAGCGGGAGGGAGAGAAATCACCAGTGGAGATACTCAACAGTGGGCACTGCAAGCCTTATATTTGGCTATCCATGCCAAATGAACCAACTGGTGTAATAGTGGCATGTCTGTTATGAGGGAAACCAACCACCCTCTAATGGACTGGAGGCCCGCTCCATGGCAGGGAATACATCCCTGATACTGAAATCCTACAACAGGGGTAGTCATGAGCCCTAGGGGTGTAATGTCTGCTGCTGTCTGGCTAATGTATATAGTAAGCTCATCAAACTGTCCAGTAAGCACTTCTCTTATGTTCATCCCCATACATTAATGCTACTCTCACTTTTGGTAGAGAACCTTCTCTTTTCAGATGGCAGTGACCTTGGGATGACTCAGAAGGGATCATAGTGCTGGAAAGAAGTGACAGGAGTGCTCAGCACTGCAATATCTCTATCACACCTTCCAAGGCTCAGGGTCCATTGCAGAAGAGGTGGCAGAAAGAGTGTAAGAGCCAAAGGAAGGGTAGGACTCCTTATAATGTGCTCCTCCAGACACAAAATGGCCTGGGTATCCATGGCCCCACAGTGCCTGACACTACCTACACAAGACCATCATAAGAGGAGGAAAAGATCATGACATCAAAATAAAAGAGAAACTGATTGAGAGGGGGAGGGAATATGATGGAGAGTGGAGTTTCAAAGGGAAAGTGGGGG
The DNA here is from genome assembly GCF_020740685.1 of Jaculus jaculus. Taxonomy (NCBI): domain Eukaryota; kingdom Metazoa; phylum Chordata; class Mammalia; order Rodentia; family Dipodidae; genus Jaculus; species Jaculus jaculus. The sequence goes on along the minus strand of NC_059108.1, from coordinate 4,466,387 downwards.
GAGGGGAGTATTACCATGGGATATTGTTTACAATCATGGAAGTTGTTAATAAAAACTAAATTATTTTTTTAAAAAGCTGAGTAAGAGCCAGAGCCCCAGAGGTCCCCAACACCTCATCACTGAAGCAGACCAAAAATGAACCCAACATGGCTCAGGGAAATTTTGCGGAAGAGGGGGCGGAAAGAATGTCAGAGCCACATGTTGGGTCATGATATGCAGAGACATTTATCTTACCCAAAACTGTGGGCTAACTCCACAATGCATGACCCGTATACCTCAACAAGGAGGGGCCAAGGGGAAGGGGTAGGCCACGGATGAGCCTAATAATGGTACCAAACTGACTGTATTTACTGAATACAAAACTATTAAAAAAAAAAAAAAAGTTGAGTAAGCCAGGTGTGGTGGCACACATCTTTAATCCCAGCACTCAGGAAGCAGAGGTAGGAGAATCACTTGAGATTTCAAGGCCACCCTGAGACTCCATAGTGAATTCCAGGTTATCCTGGGCTAGAGCAATGCCCTACCTCATTCCCCAGCCCTCCAAAATAGTTGAGTTGGGCTGGAGAGATGACCTAGAGGTTAAGATGCCTGCCTGCAAAGCCAAAGCACCCAGCTTTGATTCCCCAGGACCAACATTAGCCAGATGCATAAGGTGGCACATGCATCTGGATTTCATTTGCAGTGTCTGGAGGTCCTGGTGTACCCATCCTCTCTCTCTCTCTGTCTTTCCTCCTCTCTCCCTTTCTTTGCCTCTTTCTCTCTCTCAAATAATTAAAAATTAAATATTTAAATAACATTAAAAAAAGTTTAGTGGAAGTCACTAGTAAATTTGTGCCTCTTGTTTTAGAAGATTGGTTATTATTAACTCAATTTCTTAAAAATTTATAGATCTATCCAGATTGCCTATTCTTATTTTTCTGGTGTTTTGTAATATGTTTGGTATGTATATGAGTAGTGTATGCATGTGTGTACAGATGCATGCAAACGTGTAGAGGCCCGAGGAGAATGTTGGTCATCCTCTTTACTGCTGTTCCATGTGTTTCTTAAGACAGAGTGTTGTCCTTTGCTGTGTGTGTGTGTGTGTGTGTGTGTGTGTGTGTACATGTACAGAGTCATGCTGTGTGGCTCAAGCTGCTCTGAAACTCAGGATCCTCACTTCTTAAGCCTCCTGAGTGCTGGGATTATAGGCATAACCGCTCCCAGGCCTTTTTTTTTTTTTTTTTTTTAAATCTGGTTTCAGAAAGTTTTTTTTTGTTGTTGTTGTTTGTTTTGAGAGAGTCTCAAGTGAGGTTGACCTGGACTCAAGCCATCCTCCTGCCTCAGCTTCTTAAGTGTCTGGGATATCAGGCATATGCCACCTAGCCTGAGAACTAAAGAAGTTTCTTGATTTAAGTTTTAAAATTGACCAAGTTTCTCATTTGAGCCTAGTACGCATTCCACCCTTTAAGCTAGATGACTGTTTTCTTATTAGGGTTTTAATTGGTTCTTTTTTATATTTGCCCAGCTTTTCATACCCACTAGTTTTGTTTCATGAGCACCATCCTCTGCCTTGAGTTCTTTAAGCAGACTGACCTCAGGGTCCTTTTCAGGTTGCTCTTCTGTTCTGGCGCTGTCGTCATCACTTGGGTGGCACTGTAGGCATAGGGGAGATGTTCGTTGGCTTGCTTTCTGTTTATTGAAACAAGTCTCTTGCAGGTCAGGCTGTCCTTGGGCTTCTGCTGGTCCTGCCCCCTCCTCCCAAGCGCTGAGATTATAAACCAGTTCTGGGTGATTGTCTTGCTCAGCTTTAAAATAGTGGTTTTTGTTTTCAAGCTTGAATGTTTTGTTTTCAAGTTCTTAGGGAACTGCAGCTACCACTCCATTCTGGCTCCAGATCAGAGTGTATGTTTTTGACTGAAAGGCTTCACCCTGAGGAGATAAAATAATTGTAGATGCCAAGATGACATGGCATGCACATTTGGACTCTAAAGTCCTTTCAAAAAGGACTATGGTATTATTTCTATGTAAACTATTCTTTCAGTGATTTGTATTGAGAGAGGAAAATACTAAGTCATCACTTCAACTTGTGTTTCTCTTAGTAATGCTTTGAGCAAATGCTTTTTAGAAACTTCTAGACTTGATAGTTCCCTAATAAATGATTGTTGGGTTAGATTTCTGTTGTCTTTGAAGTCACACCTCAGTATTTACCAAGTGTAATTAACCAAGTCAAGTATCTATATTCACTAAACAACTGTTACTTTAGTGTGGAGAGGATTAAGGACTTTAAGAGAACCTGCTGTAGAATTATTTGTTTATTTTTGAGATATGGCCTTGCTGTGTGGCCCTGGCTGCCCTGGAACACACTATCTTCCTACTTTGGCCTCCTGAGTGCTAAGGTTATAGATGCACACTACCATGCCTGACTTCTTATTTTTCTTTTGAGTTTTTAAATTTCTTTTTGCTGTTTGACTTTTAAATTTTTCTTTCTTTTATTTAGAACTTTTTTTCCCCCCCGAGGGTCTTGCTCTAGCCCAGGCTGACCTGGAATTCACTACAAGTCTTAGGGTGGCCTCGAACTCATGGCGATCCTCCTACCTCTGCCTCCCAAGTGCTGGGATTAAAGGCGTGTGTCACCACACCTGGCTGTATTTAGGGGGTTCAGAGTCAGCCTCTTTTTTGTTTGTTTTGTTTGTTTCAAGGTAAGGTCTTGCTCTAGCCCAGGATGACCTGGAATTCACTATGTAGTCTCAGACTGGCCTCAACCTCACAGGGATCCTCCTGCCTCTACCCCCAGAGAGCTGGGATTAAATTAAAGGTGTGTGCCACCACAGCCCTGCCAAGATCAGCACAGTAGTGATCCTGAGCCACGGCTGACCTTCTCCGCAGCATGTATCCAGACTCAGTGGTGGAACTGCAACTATTTTGAGCTGCTCCTGGATCCTGTGATGAGTTTAGCATGTGCAGAGCTGTCTCTGCTCCAGTGTCTGAGCCCTCAGCTGGGAACGCGGGAAGGCTGGTGGCAGCAAAACAGATGGACTCGTCTCAAGGCTGGTTCTGACATGCTCTTGGCAGTGGTTGCCAGGTGGGGTCATCGTCCTCGTACCCACAGCAGCCTTTATTTTGCTTGGACTTCCTCACGGCAGGGCCAGGATTCTGAAGTGAGCCTTTAAACACAGTAAGTCACGTGGCTGCGACATGTCAATGAAAGATTTGAGTCACATCATGTTACTTCCAAGTGTTTTCAAGCCTGTTCCAGTCTGTTGAAAATGAATATAAATCCTCTATAAAGTCTCTCATTGGAGTCAGTCACATTGAAAAGAACACATGTGTTGGAAACATGGTTGTAGCCTCCTTTGGAAAATACAGTCCACCAAGTTGGGAAAATAAATTATGTTTTATTTTTAGTAAGATGGTATATGAATTTTTATAACTTTTTTTAACCAAAAAGATGGAAGCAAGATTTTAACTTTAAATGCTTTGAATATAGTTATAAAATCCTATTCCATAATAATTTTGTGTATTAAGATTTTATAGTAGCATTAGCTTTTATTATATTATTTTTGTCCTATTTCCTATCAGTATTTTTCAAGGTAGCTTTTTTTTTTTTTTTTTTTTTGGTTTTCCGAGGTAGGGTCTCACTGTAGCTCAGGCTCACCTGGAACTCACTATGTAGTCTCAGGGTGGCCTCGAACACAGTGCTGTTCCTACCTCTGCCTCCCGAGTGCTGGGATTAAAGGTGTATGCCACCACGCTGGGCTTCAAGGTAGCTTTTTATTACTATTTATTTTTTTATTTTTATTAACAACTTCCATGATTGTAAAAATATCCCATGGTAATTCCCTCCCTCCCCCCACTTACCCCTTTGAAACTACACTCTCCTTCATATCCCCTCCCCCTCTTAATCAGTCTCTCTTTTACTTTGATATTATGATCTTTTCCTGCTATCATAATGCTCTTGTGTTGGTAGTGTCAGGCACTGTGAGGACATGGATATCCAGGCCATTTTGTGTCTGGGAGGAGCATGTTGTAAGGAGTCCTACCCTTCCTTTGGCTCTTACATTCTTTCTGCCACCTCTTCTGCAATAGACACTGAGCCTTGGAAAGTGTGATAAAGATACTGCAGTGCTGAGCACTCCTCTGTCACTTCTCAGCACCATGATGCCTTCTGAGTCATCCCAACATCACTGCCATCTGAAAAGAGAAGGTTCTCTAATGAAAAGTGAGAGTAGCATCAATATAGGGGTATGAACATTAAGAGAAGTGCTTACTGGGCAGTTTGATGAGCATAGTATATACATTTAGCCAGACAGCAGGAGATGTTACACCTCTAGGTCTCATGACTACCCCAGTTTTAGGTTTTCAGTATCAGGGATGTATTCTCTCCCGTGGAGCAGGCCTCCAGTCAAATTAGAGGACTTTGGTTTCCCAAAAAATAGACATGCCACTATTGCATCCGTTGGCTCATTTGGCCTTGCTGGCAAAATCTAAGGCTTGCATTGTCCACTGTTTAGTATCTCTACTGGTGATTTCTCTCCTTCCCACTGAACTGCATGCAGCATAGCTTTTTCCAGCTTTCTGTCAGCTGATCTACATGAAGGAAGTATTTAGCTCAGCTCCAGCAGGGTTTCTCAGTGACCTTGCAGCCCAAGTATATGGAATCTTTAGCAATAAGGTCTTAACTTCTGTTCCTGATGGGAAACCAAAGGCTTTGGCAATTGCCTGTAATGTTTGGGAGGTATCAGGGACCTCCCTGGCCAACAGCTCACTGGAAGGTATCCCATTTCTGGCACTGAAAATTTTCTAGTAACAATCTGTGGCTCCTGTGTGTTCCATTGTCAAAAAAGTAGGTTTCCGTATGACTTATTTATGTCCTCTTAGATTTTGATTAGCCCTCCCTCTACCTTTCCTTTACTCAATCTCTTCCTCTGACCTCACTTAGGCCTTTTCACCCCCATTAACCTATTCTTCTACTTACATATATACAATACCATCCTATTAAGTCTCCCCTCTTCCCTTTCTATTCCCTTTATATCTCCTTTCTTGTTTACTGGCCCCTGCTACTGAGTTTTCTTCCTATTTTCACAGAAGTCCAATCATCTATAGCTAGATCCACATATGAGAGAGAACATGTGATGCTTGGCTTTCTGGGCCTGGATTACCTTACTTAGTATAATCCTTGCCAGATCCATCCATTTTCCTACTTCATTCCATTTTCATAACTTCATTTTTCTTTACTGCTGAGTAGAACTCCATTGTGTAAATGTGCCATATCTTCATTATTCACTCATCAGTTGAGGGACATCTAGGCTGGTTTCATTTCTTAGCTATTGTGAATAGAGCAGCAATAAACATGGTTGAGCAAGTAACTCTTAAGGTAGTGAAATGAGTCCTTAGGATATATGCCTACGAGTCATACAGTAGATCTACTTTTAGCTGTCTCAGGAGCCTCCACACTGCTTTCCATAATGGCTGAACCAGATTGCATTCCCACCAGCAGTGTAGAAGGGCATATATCCTAAGGACTCATTTCATTAGTTTTAATCTGCATTTCCCTGATGACTACGGATGTCAAACGTTTTTTTAGATGTTTATATGCCATCTGCATTTCTTCTGTTGGAACTCTCTATTTAGTTCCATACCCCATTTTTAATTGGGTGGTTTGATTTCTTATTATTTAAATTTTTTGAGTTCTTTGTATATCCTAGATATTAATCTTCTGTCAGATGTGTAGCTGACAAAGATTTTTCTCCCATTCTGTAGATTGCCTCTTTGCTCTATTCAAAGTGTCTTTTGCCATACAAAAGCTTTGTAATTTCATGAGGTCCCAGTGGTTAATCTGGTTTTATTGCCTGAGCTATTGGGGTTATATTCTGAAAGTCCTTGCATAGACCAATATGTTGAAGGGTTTCCCCTACTTTTTTCCTTTAGCAGTTTCAGAGTTTCAGGTCTGATATTAAGGTCTTTGATCCATTTGGAATTAGTTCTTGTGCATGGAGAGAGATAAGGATCTATCTTCATCCTTCTACAGATACATATCCAGTTTTCCCAGCATCATTTGCTGAAGAGGCTGTCTTTTCTCCAATGAGTATTTTTGGCATTTTTGTCAATGATCAGGTAGCTATAGCTACCTGGACTTGCATCTGGGTCCTCTATTCTGTTCCACTGATCTACATGTCTGCTTTTGTGCCAGTACCATGCTGTTTTTGTTACTATGGCTCTGTAGTATAGGTTAAAATCAGGTATGGTGATACCACCAGCCTCATTTTTGTTGCTCAGTGTTGTTTTAGATATTCGAAGTTTTTGTGCTTCCAAATTAATTTTGGATTGTTTTTTTCTATTTCCATGAAGATTACCATTGGAATTTCGATGGGGATTACATTAAATGTGTAGATTGCTTTTGGTAAGATTTCCATTTTCACAATATTGATTCTTCTGATCCAGGAACAAGGGATGTCTTTCCATTTGCTAGTGTCTTCTGCAATTTCTCCTTGAGTGTTTTAATGTTTTCCTTGTACAGATCCTTTACTTCCTTGGTTAGGTTTATTCCAAGGTTTTTTTTTTTTTTTTTAATGCAATTGTGAATGCTCTGATTTCATCCTCTGTGTGTTTGTTCTTAGTATATAGGAAGGCTACTGATTTCTGTGTGTTTATATTGTATCCTGCTACATGGCTATAGGTGTTTATCAGCTCTAACAGTTTGCTGGTAGAATCTTTAGGGCCCTTTATAGAATCTTGTCATCTGCCAGTAATGGTAACTTGATCTCTTCCTTTCCAATGTGTATTCCCTTTATGTGTGTCTCTTGCCTTATTGCTATGGCAAAGACTTCAGTACTATATTAAATAAAAATGGGGACAGTGGACACCCTTATCTTGTTCCTGATTTTAGTGGAAACGCTTCATGTTTTTCTCCATTTAGTATTATGTTGGCTGCAGGCTTGTCATAAATAGCCTTTATTATATTGAGATATGTTCCTTCTATCCCTAGTCTCTGTAGGACTTTTATCATGAAAGGATGTTGGATTTTGTTAAATTTTTTTTTTTTTGCATCTAGTGAGATGATCGTGGGTTTTGTCCTTCAGTCCACTTATATACATTGCTATTTTTATTTTGCAGATAAAGATGTAAAATCTAATGAGGATTCATTGAGACACTCACCAAAAAAATTTCTTAAAAAGAAGCAGGAATGTATTTCTTTTAAACAAGTAAATAAGGTTGTATTTTTATATGTACATTAAATTTAAATTCATATAATGTTAATAATATTAAAATCCTGGGGTGGGATAGTTTTATTCACCAAAAAATATGATTTGCATATTCTTTTGTCTTGGAGTACCAAGATAACTCCAGCTTACTCTTGTCAAGCTTTTGTTTTTTTGTGACTCAATAAAATGAGTCTTTAAAAACAATAGTGTGAACATCTGGGATTATGGGCATTCAGATAGTTGATTTTAATTCTAATTTACCTTGCCAGTCTTTTGACAAGTCAGATGAAAGTAATTGCATGACATTTTAAATAGTATATGAAATACCAGTTGCTTGCTGTTTGAAAAATAATTTTCATTTTATTTTGGTTCCAAAAGAGTATTAATCTTTTAGTGCATGCATATTCTCTCGTCCTTTTTCTTTAAATTTTTTTTTTTTTTTTTACAGTGTGTTGACTCTTCATTGTACTGGCCAACCAAAAGAGGTGTGACCATATATGCTGATCCAGATATTCCAGCAGCAAGGTATGATTTGAAAATACAGTTTGGGCTAGAGTGAGACCCTACCACATGAAAAAAGTGCAGTTTAGGAAGCTGGAGAGATGACTCAGCGGGTAAGGCACTTGCCTGCAGAGTGTAAGAACTCGAGTTCGTTTCCCTGGTACCCACATATCGCCAGCTGCACAAGGAGACACATACGCCTGGTATTCCTTTGAGTTGGCTGGAGGCCTGGTGCGCCCATTCTTTGTCTCCTCTTTCTCTTACTCTCTTGAATAAATAAGTAATATAAAAAATATATATACTAAGTTGACCAGAGCCTTTGGATAATGATATGGTCTTAAACTTCTGAGAATGGTATAGCATTTACTTAAAACATACCCCTCCTGGATACTTTAAAACATCTCCAAATGACTTCTAAAGACTAATGGAATATAAATGCTATGTAAGTAGCCATGGTACTGTAGTATTCGGTGATTAATGACAAGGAAAATATCTGTACATGTTTAGTACAGACACAATTTTGTTCTTCTCAAATTTTTTTTTTTTTTTGAGGTAGGGTCTAACTCTAGCCCAGGCTGACCTGAAACTCAGTATGTAATCTCAGGGTGTCTTTGAACTCACAGAGATCCTCCTACCTTACCTCCTGAGTGCTGGGATTAAAGGTGTGCGCCACCATGCCTGGCACATCCCAGATTTTTAAATCTACAATTGGTTGGATGCACGTATGTAGAGCCTGTAGATGCAGAAGGCTGAATGTGTAGTGTTTGAGCCTCTGTTCTCATTGGCATTTCCTAAATTTCTTCCCCTAGAAAATGAAGCTATCTGCAGGATTGGGACAAATAGGGTCACAAATTTGATGAGATTTTTGATGTGTTTTGGTTTCTAGTGCTTTTAGTCAGATGCAAAACAAGAAGCCACTTCAGTCCATTGGGAAGAAGGACTGTGATGAGAAGAATGGCTGTGTAAAGTAAGGGTTCTCCCCATTGGCCTGAATTGTTTATTGAAATGATTGTAATAAAACTTAGAAATATGAAGAATTTACATATTTTGTTGTTAACTTCAAATCTTCATGCCTCAAAAAAATTTAGCAGCCAGTAAATCTGTGATAGGCTTTGAGGTTGACTTAGGGTGGGATCAGGTCTGTGTGAAGTCTTAGCCCAGCACAAGGAGTCCTGCTTCTGTCAGTGGGTGGACAGTTCTGACAAGAAATGGGAGTAATTGTCTTGTAACCTTCAAACGCATGCTGCACATGCACACGTACACACAAAAAATCAGAAGTAGGGCTATTAAAACACTTTGTGAATTAAAATATAAAATGAAGTTATTACTCCATTTCTAAGAAGTGGGAGGTGGATCTATTTAACTCAGAAAACTAGGGAAGAAAGCAACACCACTCCATTAAAAAAAAAACAGTAAACAAAAGCAGCTTGGGTAGGAAGACATCACTTCAGCCTGCAGTTGGTCAGAGCAGTCTGCATGGCAGGAAGGGCACTGCGGGGGCGTGGAGCAAGCCCGGCCCATGGCCCCGTAATCGGGGAGCAGAAGGGTGAGTGTTGGTGCTGCGCTAGTTCTCCCCTTTCATTCCAGCCCAGGACCCAGCCCGTGAAATGCTGCCACTCCCACTCAACATGGATCTCACCACCTCAGTCATCTTAACCTGTGAAACCCTTCACAGACATGTCCAGAGCTTTGTTTCCATTTTGACTCTAAATCCTGTCAAATTGACCAATGAGATTAACCATCCCAAGCTTACCTCTTGTCAACCTGACACTCAAACATATCATTTTTAAGGTATTTATTTTTCACTCCTTGTTCGAGTAGGCTCATGACAATCTCATGAAGCAAAATGCAATCAGTCCAGCTTCAGAAGTCTCCATAGTCTTTCACATCCTAAACAGTGTTCAAAAATACAAGTACATCTCTCTCCCTCTATCTGTCTTTCTCTCTGTCTGTCGCTCTCAAATAAATAAATAAATAAATATTTTTTTAAAAAATACAAGTACAGAGTCTCTTCTAAGACACACAGTCTCGTAACTGTGATCTCCTAAAACATCAAAAGACAAGTCGCATACTTCCAGTGTAGTGGGGCACAAAGAAAACATTCACAGTTCACAGAGGAGGACTGAGAGGATAGCAAGGAGAGATCAGACCAAAGCAAACTTCAGACCTTGCCGTTCCGTGTCTGACATGTGGGGCTTGTGATGGAATCATCACACCCCCATCTCTGCTTCCTGGGCTTCTCTGTGACGCCCGGGATCTCCTTCATAGCTTCATGCAGGGACCTCACAGGGCCTCCTTACAGGAACCTCCTGCCATATCTGGCCTTAGCAGCTCTCAGCCGCAGTACTCCATGACCATGTCAGTCTTGCATCTTTCATGGCTCCCAAACCCGTACCACATGTATGACATTGCCGCGCTCATAGGCCAGCTTGGAGTGCAGGCTGCCCCCTGGACCGTGGCTGTAAGCAGCCTCTCAGGGCCTTCCAGGCTCACCTTGGTGAGTCACCTGCTCAACAGTAGTGCTCCAGCAGGGAGCCCCTTTAGTCTGTGCTTTCTTCCTAAACAACTGTGGACTTGTATGAGATGGAGCCGCAGGTGGAGGAGGTTTCACAAAACCTCAGGCATCTCTCCGACTTCCCCAGCGCAGCATAGACTGTTCCTCTTCAGCAGTGCTCGTGTCGTTAACAGTGAACAGCTGCTTCACAGCACCAGCCCAGAGCTGCTCTGCTGTAATCTTTCCTCCACTGAGCAAATCAATCCATTACTTGTAAATTTATTTTCATTTATTTATTTGCAAGCAGAGAGTGAGGGCCTCCTGCCACTGCAAATGAACTGCAGACACATGCATCACTTTGTGCATCAGGGTTTATGTGGGTGTTGGGGAATTGAGCCCAGCCTATCAGACTTTTCAAGCAAGTGCCTTTAACTGCTGAGCCATCTTTCCAGTCCTAATCCATTACTTTTGAGTTCAGTGTCATTCACGTTCTGAGGATACAGGCAGAATGCAGCCAGTTTCTCTGACAGTATGTAACATGAACTCTCTAGGCCAGTCCCTGATCGAATCCTTGTTCCCCTCTGTAACTCCGTGATCTGGGCCTCCTCCTTGTGTTTTTCCCTCAGTATTCTTCTCTTCCAAATTCCAGCCAGAATGACCCAGTAAACTCTTCTTTCATTCTTCTGGGGATTATTTTTTCTCTCTCTCTTATTCTTTTCTTATTGTTGTTGGTGTTTTCAAAGTAGGGTCTCACTCTAGCCCAGGCTGACCTGGAATTCACTATGTCGTCTCAGGGTGGACTTGAATTCTTGGTGATCCTTCTACCTCTGCCTCCGAATGCTGGGATTAAAAGCGTGCATGTTATTCTGGGGATTTTCTCGCCCAAAGTACCAAACTCTTCCACATTCCTTATGTAAGTTAGTTCCAAAGTACATAGTCAGGTTTACGTACCACAGCAACAAACCCACTTTGGGTACCAGTTTTCTGTTAGTTATTTCTTCACTGCTATGAAAAGTACCTGACAAAGGCCATTTAAGTAAGGAAGGGCTTATTTTATCGTTCAAGGTTACAGCATGATGTGGAAGGCATGACAACAGGAGCATGCAGCAGAGCCGGTCATGTTCCCCGGTCAGGAAGCAGAGCATGAATGCTGGGCTCGGCCAGCCGTCTCCCTGTTGCACCGTCCGGGACCTCAGCCTGTGGAATGGTGCAGCTCAGCGCAGAGGCTCTTGCCACATCGGTTAATCTAATCCAGCAAGTCCCTAGCAGTTGTGCCCAGAGATTTGTTTCCATGGTGATCCTGTATCCTGCCAAGTTGACAAATGAAATTAATGAGCAAACTTGGTGACGGTGCTACACTCCTGAACACCAGAGCAGAAGGCCCTGGGGTTGATGACTCTGCCTGAGGCCTGGTGGAGCTGTGTCCTTGATTCTGGCCCTTGTAGTGACAGAAGACAGAGGGGCCTTCTTTCCTCAAGGGTGGTCAGTAGGTGTGAGGTTCATCTGTGATTGTCAACTTGGTAAGATTTAGAATCACCATGGAAATAAATCTCTTAGGAATCTGCTAAAGGATTTTCTAGATTAGATTAACAGAAAATTGGTACCCAAAGTGGGTTAGTTGCTCTGACAAGAAAGCCTGACTATGTACTGAGGAACCCACCCCAACGGGGCTTGCCATTCCATGGGCTCTGGAGGTCCTGGACTGTGTGGAAGGAAAAAAACTACTGAGCGCCGGCGCCCATCTCTCACTGCTTCCTCTCTGCTAATGGGATATGAGCCTCTCGCTCTGGGCTGCCCCTCAAGACCCTGCTGAAAAGCACTTTCTTTCATTCAGCTGATTTTGGTTGTGTATTTCGTTCCAGCAGTGAGAGACCAGCAACTAGATGGTAACTGACGCGGTAGGTCTCACGTGACTGCCTGAGTGACAGCAGCACTGGCAACAAAGTTTCGGTTTGTGGCTGAAGTCTTGGCTTGCGGTTGAGGGCACCTCCCTGCCACGGACCCATCCAGCCTCCTCTGTTGGAAACCTATAGCTTCCTTCCTTACCTACAGCCACTCTTGTTTCTTTTTCCCTAGATTTATTGTCTATCATGTAACTTATATGGAAAATCTCAAATCACAGTAAATTCAGGAGGAATTCACCTCCCAGTGCGTCATGATCCCTATTCTAGACTACATACCCCTTTTTCCTTTGGCGTGCTTTGGATTAAGTGGTGGGAAGTTGGGATGTGCGTCGAGAATATGGTGGCTCATATGGCAAATCTCTCTTTAGAGATTCTTAGGTGTCCAAGAGAGCCCACTCTGTTCTGCTGAGGGCCTCTGGAGATGACCAGGAACCTTCTGTTGGACCTGAGACATAGTGTCTCACATGTTGCCAAGTTTACCAGCTGTGCTGCGTGCGTGCGGGGTGTTACAGATGCGTTTCCACTCCACTTGGCTGGAAGTGGCTCCCTGAAGCCTTACTTGAAGAAGGTTTTGACAGAGACTACATGTGCTGGGGGGGGTACTTTATGACTGACTAAGGTGTTTGGTGTGGATATGGAAGAGTGAGGTGGCTCATCTTGTGGTGGATAGGAAACAGTGAGGGAGCACATACTTCCTCTGGTGAACTTCTGCCTTTATCCCATTGGGATTCCACCCAATAGAACAGTATGGCCTATGTTTGGGACTGGTCTTCCCCCTCATTTGCTGTTCGGTATGCCAGTTGTGTGGTAGACCTCCACAGATACACCCAGAGGGTGGGCTTCACTATTCCTCAGAGTACTTCTCAAGTGCAATCAGGTTTACCGCCAAGATTCATTATTACAGTGTCCTGGCCTTGTTTCAGGTATGTGACGTTTTCTCTGCAGGTGCAGATCATTATGGAGTGGAGTTGTCATTAGGCTGTGTTGTTTCCATTCTAGCCGTTGCATTTCTGATTTTAGTTCTTGTCTCTGTCTGTGTAGAGGCTTTCCTCAGAGGCTTTGTACTCCTTGACTATTTGCTCGTGTGCACCCAGGGGACTAGTGGGCCAACTAGGCATATCAAGAGTTGAGTGGGGGGGGGGGAGGGTATTACCATGGGATATTTTTTCTAATCATGGAAAATGTTTTAAAAATTGAGAAAAAACTAAATTAAAATTTAAAAAGTTGAGTGGGATGTTGCGTGTGAGGCTCGCTGCAGGACATGCTGACCTGCTGCAGGACTGCTGACCTCTGCCTCTCTGCTTTCAGGGGCTGGGTCAGACTCTAGGGAAGACTCCTGCTGTCCCTCATCCCCCAGGTAGTCCAGCTCGAGGCTGTCCTTGGTGCGGCCTGGTAGAAGCCGGCTGCTGGCTCTTTCAGCTTTGCCTGTTGGCTTAAGTACTTATCTGTTGTCAGCCAGGTCCCGTCACCCTTGGCTGCGCCTTTACTCAAAGCTCTGCTTGCTTGCTCCTTTGCAGAGAGTCAGCCATGATCTTCAGGGTGTCTGGCATTGGACTGTCGTGGCCCACGTTAGTTCAGCCCTTTGTTATGTTGCCACAGCCTAGGAGCATGGTACTGGTCCTCAACTGCTGAATTTGCTCTGTGCAAACAATGTTGCTTCTTCAGTGACAGGCTCTAATTCGATTGTAATTTCTCTGTTTCCATTTCTAAAATTATATTTGCAGTATTGTCTCCTCTGGCTCTTTCCCTTCATTGTGGCTTTAAAAATAGCTTAAGATACCATTCATCTACCATAGCATTTATCCTTTAAAGTACAGGGTTCAGTGGTTTTAGTATATCCATAGCCATGCAGCTATTGTAAGTAATCTAGTTGTAGATCATTTTTGTCACCTCCCCTAAAATTTTGTATCTATTAGCCATCACTTTTCCATTTCATGATCCCCTCATCCTCTGGAAAGCATGAATCTACTTTTATCTCTGGATATTCCCGTTTGTAATATTATGTAGAAACAGTCACAGACACGGTGTGGATTTTGGTGACTGATTTCCTTTACCTGCCAGAATGTTTTAAAAATTCTTCTCTGATGTATCAAGAATGTGTCTGAATAAGATGCCAAGATGCTCTTTCATGGCTGTGGCATATTTTATTTATCTATTTACTCGAGCCTTGAGCCTTGAGCCTTTTGTGTTAAAAAAAAAAAAAATCCATTGACAGGTTGGGGTTTCAGGAAGAATGCAATCTGATGTGTGCTTTTCAATCACTACATTCTTCCCCCAGCTCCCACTGTAGAAAGTGGTGTGTGGGCTTTCTGATGCTACCACAGGTCCTTACAATACTGGAGTTGGGGCTGGGTCTAAAGAAAAATGGCTGCGTACTCTTTTTCCTCTGTGTTAACAGAGTTGGTAAAGGGCTGGTCTTTTCTCATTGTAAAATAAAGCTAATGAAGTAGGCCAATGAATCCTAAGTTTGGTTAAATCCCCTTTCAGATACGCTGTACAGGACATTGGTGGTGGTAGGGCTGGGTAGCCCTGCCAAAGGCCCAGGATTGCAAGTGGGAGGCTGGAACCTGGCATGGCCTCTGTGGCCCTTGGACCTTATTGAATCAAGCAAAATGGAACATGCACTTTTTTCATACATGTTCCCTGGAGATGGGGTTAGATGGTCATTTTACTCCTTCAGAAGGAAAAATTAATAGCTCAGCAGAGTAAATGTAAATGCTTTTCTTCTTCAAAGTTTAATTTTAACTACCTTACAGATTGCTGCAGTTTTTAAATCCTGATCCTCTGAGAGCTGATGGGATCTCTGATCTGCAACAGGTATTACAAACTTTCAACCAGGCTAAACAGGAGAGAAAACTGCTACTCTTGTACTGTTCCTCTTCCTCTGCTTCCTCCTGCCTTTCTCCCTCCAGACTTCTCCTACGATGGGGCCTTTCCCTGAGTCATGATTTCCACAGAATCTAGTGAGTGACTACTGCAGAGAAAGCATTCTGTGGTATTTGGATGACAAGTGGTCTGGCTTTGTTTGGGGGGAGGGTATGTGTTTTTGTGAGCATGTAAACCCAGGCTCTTACGTCAGTCTGTTTCCTTCTCTGTAAAGCTCTTGGTACTTTCCTGCCCACTCAGGCCGACCTGGCTGAGGCTGGCTAACACTCGTGCTGTTTAGTTGCAGAAGCTGAAACTAGGTGCGCCTCAGCCTGGTGTCGTGCTCCGGAACAAAATTGAGCCCTGCCTGACCGTGGACAGGTCACCGCTGTCTCCAGACCTGAAGAAGGTGAGCGCGCCTTGCAGACCGTGCCCCTGGACAGCACCGCCCTGTCCAGCGCGCAGGCTCCTTCCTGCGCTGCGCTGCCCTGCCCTGCCCTGCTCTGACGCTGCTGGGGGAGCCCGGGGCCTCGCACAGCTTAGGCCGATGCTGTGCCACTGAGTCACACTCCCAGCCCCACAAAAGGATTTTTTTTTAAATAAAGTTCTAAGTTGCACTGAATAATTTCTTAGCTTTTGAAGACTTTTTTTAAAGCTTTTGTGAGCAATTCTTTTGTGGAGAAGTCAGTTTAACAGAATCCTGTTCTGAAGTAAGTTTTTTTTTAATGTGCATTTGAAAGAGGACTCAGAAGAAGTAACATGCTTCTAGTGCAGTTGTAACGGCTTTTCAGCTATTCTTTCCACAATATCTTTATAAATCTGTCATTTCCCTTGTTCACTTAGTCTCACATGCTCATCTCTTCCTTCCTGGCTTTAAAAAGTTTTCTTCCTGGACGTGGTGGCACACACCTTTAATCTCAGCACTTGGGAGGCAGAGGTAGGAGGATCACTGTGCATTCATGGCCACCCTGAGACTCCAGAGTGAGTTCCAGGTCAGCCTGAGCTAGAAGGAGACGCTACCTCGAAAAAAAAAAAAGAGAGAGAGAGAGAGAAAGAGAGAAGACGACGACATTACATCCATTTAATAGTAGTAAGGTACGCTTTAAAAATAAAGGTAAGGAAGGGTTGGAGAAATGGCTTTTGTGGTTAAAGGTGATTTCTTGAAAAGCCTGATGCCCTGGATTAAATTTCCCAGAATCCACATAATGCCATGCACAAAGTGGCTCAAGTGTCTGGGCTCATTTGCAGTGGCTGGAGGCCCTGGTGCTTGCTTACTTGTGCGTTTTCTCTCTCTCTCTCTATTTCTCTTTCTGCTGCTTTCTCTATCTCTCCCTCAAATAAATAAATTAATTAAATTTTAAAAATAAGGAAAAGCTGGGTGTGATGGTACATGTCTATAATCCTAGCACTTGGGAGGTGGAGGCAGGAGGATGAGGAGTTCAAGGCCAGCCTGGGCAACATGAAGTTTTGTCTCAAAAACCACAAAGTGGGGAGCAGTCAGAAAATAAAAGGTTCTCAGAAGTTAAATATGGATACTTGGGGCTGGAGAGATGGCTTAGTGGTTAAGCGCTTGCCTGTGTAAGGACCCCGGTTCGAGGCTTGATTCCCCAGGACCCACCTAAGCCAGATGCACAAGGGGGCTCATGCATCTGGAGTTTGTTTGCAGTGGCTGGAGGCCCTGGCACGCCATTCTTTCTCTTTCTCTCACTCTCTGTCTGCCTCTTTGTCTGTCTGTCTGTTGATTTCAAATAAATAAAAATAAACAAAAAAAATTTTAAATATTGATACTACAAGGCATAAAATTGAAGCAAACGGAAAGTAAAACAAAATAGTAAAAGTATGAAAACAGAAGGAAAAAAGAGCTTAAGGTTAAAATTTGAAGTCCAGTATGTGAAAATGGGATTTCTAGGGGGGAAAAAAAAAAAACAAAACAAAAAAAAGAAAGAAAGAAAAGATGTGTGGAGACCTAAGGTAGGTCTTAGAGAAAACCAGAATGAGCCATGTGTGCTTGTTGATTTTTGGCATGAATGGAGTTGTGAAACAGAGTATTTGTTCATTTTACCTCTTTTCTTTTCATTCTTACAGGCTCTTCAAAGAAATAAGTTCCCAGGACCCAACCACACTGAGTCTTACTCTTGGCCTCCCATTGCACGTGGCTGCGATGCGGTCATCATTTCTCACTGTGGGAATGACCCGCTGTTATATCTTCCCCCGCTGCTCACAGTTTTGCAAATAAGGGGCTGCTACGAGTCATTGCCAAGTAGAAATGGAGTAAGTTCAAAACAATTTTGTTTCATAGTAAAGTGGATTAAATGTTTACTTTCAAATGACACAATCAATCTTTTGGTAAAGTTGATGTTATAGTATTCACTTTGGGGCTGGAGAAATGGATTAGTAGTTAAGGCACTTGCTTGCAAAGCCAAAGGACCCAGGTTCGATTCCCCAGGACCCACATAAGGCAGATGCACAAGGTGGCACATGCATCTGGAGTTCATCTGCAGTGGCTGGAGGCCCTGGCATGCCCACTCTCCCTCTCTCCTCCTCTTTCTCAAATAAATAAATGAAAACAAAATACTTTTTAAAATATAAAGTTGGAGGAGCATAAGTTTAAGGCTAGCCTAGGCTACATAGCAAGACCCCCGTCTCACAAAACAGCGACAGCTGTCCTGCCTGTGAGGAAGTAGCCTTTTTCTTCTCTGTGTCCTCAAGTTTCCCAGGGGCTCCCAGCCTGCCTCCATTTGTGTGGCGTCCAGCTGTGCAGAAGAGCACTGTGTTAGAGATGGTGCTGAGCTTATCAGGTGATCCGATCTTAATTCACATAACTATTAGGACAAGCATCCGTGACAGGCCTGTACTGCTCTTACCGTGTTCTGAATGAGAGCATGAAGTGTGTGCACAGGGATTGGGATGTACTCTTAGCCACTGAGAAGTGGTGGATGTGGAATTAGAGGCTAAGTTTTATTGTCCTACATGTTTTACATTATTTTATAGCATCACACTGCTTTATAATCTTAGTTTTCTCATGTGTAATCACCTGAAAGTAGCTAAAAGATGATAGGAAGGGGAGAGATGGGTTGTAAGGTCAAAATGGTGGTGAGTAGTGGCTTCTGCATTGCTGAGTTTCGGCTGTCAGGACAGTGGGTCACACCTCTATCCCAGTCCTGGCATGCAGGATGTAAGGATGCACTGCACATGGCCCCACCGAGCAGCAGGAGGGAGATGGTGGCAAGGATGAGTGCCCAGAGCTGCAGACAGAAAGGATACTGGTTGCTTTTCTTAATCCTGCCATGCAATTGGATGATTTCCATCAACACTGCTTATTATGTATAAATTAAATGGATTTGTATTGCCCACCCTCCACGTATGGCAGCAGCTGAGCCCAGCTGATTTAGTATGGTAAGCATACTTCGTGCTGAGGGAGCAAAGGGTGTCTGGGCCTCGCTCTTGTGTCTCCCTTGCTTCTCGCTGCCATGGATAGTTTGACTTGCAGGCCTGTGTGGAAGCTGGCTCTCACTGAACCTGCCTAAAAGAAGACCAGGCTTGTCTCAGCTGATAGGCAGCATGTGTCTAGGAAGGTGTTTGGGGGATAGGGCGCCCTCAGGGGGATCTGTGGCTGGTAGACAACAGAAGGCTGCATCTTCTAAGGAAGATGTCGTGGCCAGTTAAGGCTCCCTGCTGCTTAGGAGCAAGAAATCTGGAGGCACACTTCTTAAGTTCACATCCCACCATGTATTAACTGTGTAGCTAGCCTCAGGCAACTGACTTAACATCTCTGTGCCTCAGATTCTGCCCTGTGAAATGAAGAATACTTGGCCCTACCCTGTAAGAGTGCTTTGAGGCCAAATTATTTGCAATGTGCTTTCATTGAAGCCTAAGAAAATCTAGGTCAGTGTTTCTAACCCTATTGTAATGGATTACCCTTTCATCTTTCAGACCCATGTGATTATGAAGATAGGTAAACATTTAGGAAGTGCTTATGGTCTGGGTGTCTCACATGTGTTATGCTTGACTCCTAACTACTGCTTGAAGTTACTTGAATTTGTTTTTCTTTACAGCCTCTTGCAGTCATCGTGTGTCCTGGGTGGAAAAAGGCCCAGTTTATCTTTGAGTTATTGGGAGACTATAGCATGTCCTCCAGGCCTCTTCACCCGGTGCTGTTAACAATTGGACTTCACAAAGATGAAGCCAAAAACATGAAGCTTCCAAAGGGGTGTAAGCATCTTTCTCAAGCCATGTGGTTTTCTCTGCGTAAGACAGTGAATCTGACAGGGAAGGGCTGAGACTCGGGTGACGTGGCCTGTGCGGTGCTGTGGTCGGTGGCAGTGGTGCTCATCTCGCTGTTAGTTACCAGTGGGTGCTGGTGAGAAACGCCTGGTCTTCACTGGTTTCCTGAGACAATTACATTATTCCAGTCAGTTGTCACCCTCTGTGGACTACTCACTGTTTGTCAGATGCTAAGAACAGTGTTGAGGAAATCTCCAGCCCTTGAGAGCAGAGCCTGAGGGAGCCAGGATGTACTCAGAGTCCACAGGGCTCAGCCATGGTAGACAGGGCCTGTCTGTCCCTTCTGAGTAGAGAACTGGCTTCTGAAAAGGATGTGGAGTCTTGGTGAAAGAAGTATTGGGAAAACTTGCAGAAGAACCTAATTGTGTTTTCTTTTAAAATACAGGTGATGTGATCATCACAACCCCACATAGCCTCTTGAGACTACTCACATATCAAAGCTTGCTGTTTCTTAGACTCTGTCACCTGGTTCTGGATGAGGTGCACGTATTGTTCTGTGAAGCTAACGAGCAAGTGAGTATGCCCATGTAGAGACACATCCTTGATAGATGAGTGCTTCCGAAACGCAGTGGGAAGTCAGTTGGTTAACCTGAAATAAATTCTCTTCAAAGTCTATGGTTTAGAAGAGAGACCATTTATCTGAAATTTCCTTCCTAATGTTAAAGTCCTCTTTTTGTTGTTTTGTTTTGTTTTTTGAGGTAGGGTTTCATTCACTGTAGCCCAAGCTGACCTGGAATTGACTGTGTTGTCTCAGGCTAGCCTTGAACTCACAGTGATCCTTCCATCTCTGCCTCCCGAGTGCTGGGATTAAAGGCGTGTGCTACCATGCCTGGCTTAAAATCCTCTTTAAAGAGCAAACATTTCCAAGGAGATTTGTTCAATGTCTAATTAATACTTTTCTGACTATGGAAATAACAATTTTATTTAAAGAATTGGAGATCTAGAAGAGCACCTGAACAAACATAATACCCCATGCTGACACTCAGACAAGTTGCTCTGCTTTGGAGTATTTTCTTTCTTTTTTTAAAAAAAATGTCTATTTCTTTGACAGAGAAAGAGGGAGAGGAATAGAGAGCTACAGAATGGGTATACCAGGGCCTCCAGCCACTGCAAATGAACTCCAGACATGTGTGCTCCTTTGTGCATGTGGCTAACATGGGTCCTGGGGAATCAAACCTGGGTCCTTTGGCTTTGCATGCAAACGCCTTAACTGCTAAGCCACTCCCCAGCCCTTTTCTTTTTTAATGCTTGTGTTTGTTGACACATATAATTAATATCGTCATTTATGTTCAGTTTTATAACTTATGTATTGCAGTTAGTTGTTTAACATGATCACCATTGGCCATACACTGTTGAATCATATTAAGAAGCGTAATATAGGGCTAGAGAGATGGCTTAGTGGTTAAGCACTCGCCTGTGAAGCCTAAGGACCCTGGATCGAGGCTCGGTTGCCCAGGTCCCACGTTAGCCAGATGCACAAGGGGGCGCACGCGTCTGGAGTTCGTTTGCAGTGGCTGGAGGCCCTGGCGCACCCATTCTCTCTCTCTCCCTCTATCTGTCTTTCTTTCTGTGTCTGTCGCTCTCAAATAAATAAATAAAAAATGAACAAAAAAATATTTAAAAAAAAGCATAATATAGTTTATTTGAAAACCATTTAACGGGCTGGAGAGTTGGCTTAGTGGTTAAGCGCTTGCCTATGAAGCCTAAGGACTCTAGTTCGAGGCTCAATTCCCCAGGACCCATGTTAGCCAGATGCACAAGGGGTCACACGCGTCTGGAGTTCATTAGCAGTGGCTGGAAACCCTGGCATGCCCATTCTCTCTCTCTCTCTCTCTCTCTCTCTCTCTCTCTCTCTCTGTCACACTCAAATAAATAAAAATGAAACAAAAAATTTTAAAAAAAGAAAACCATTTAACATAATTTATGTTAATGGCTAAAAAAAATGTGCTTTTTTGTTTGTTTTTTCGAGGTAGCATGTCACTTTAGGCTGACCTGGAATTCACCATTTAGTCAGTCCCAGGCTGGCCTCAAATGCATGGTGATCCTCTTACCTCAGCCTCCAGAGTGCTGGGATTAAAGGCATATGCCACTATGTCTGGTCAAATGTGCATTTTTGTACCTGTTTGTCTCTGCTACAGAATATACATTCTTTTCAGCAGCACATGGAACATTCTCTATAATAGACCATATATTAGGACACAAAGCAAATCTTAACAAATTCAGGAAAATTGAAATAATTCCTTGCATTCTATCTGACCACAATGGAATTAAACTACAAATCAGTAGCAAGAAAGGCTATAGAGCATACACAAAATCATGGAAACTAAACAATACACTACTAAATGATGAATGGGTCAATGAAGAAATCAAGAAAGAAATCAAAAAATTTATAGAGACAAACGATAATGAGAACACAATATACCAAAATCTCTGGGACACAATGAAGGCAGTTCTAAGAGGTAAATTTATAGCCTTAACTGCCTATATTAAGAAAAAGTTCTTTAGGCAGGATTAAATGGATTAATGACTGAATTCTTTTATGTTGTTTTTTCGTTCAGTGCTGGGGATAAACCCCGAGCCTTGTGAGTGCTAGGGAAGTACTCCACCTCTGAGCCGCATTTCCTTAAACACTGACTTTGTATGTGTGTGAAGCAGATTTTGGAAGTATACAGCATGTTGACCCAGAGCGTTACATGGGCGTGACGGTGGGTCCAGGGTCAAGTTGTCTCTTACTGACAGTGTGGGCTCCTCTGTAAAGCCTCAGTGGTTTCAAAAGCTGGTGTCCCGGTGCGCTTTGCATAGCTCTTCTCGCTGTCAGGGCTGTGCATGTTGCACACCGGCCAGCAGGAGCCTCAGCCGGGCTTTTCCCAGGCTCCGAGGTAAGCAGAGCTCCTGTTAGCAAGCTCGTACTCCCTGGTTACGTAGGTTGAACATCGTGCATATTGATCAATGTGTTCTATTCATTGCTTGCTTATGTCCTTGGTTTTGGATGGTAGATTCATCTTTCTCTAACAGAAAGTTTTTAGATGTATCATACATACCTACCAAGATATATTTGTGGCACTTATTAACTTTAAACATTTTCTCATTTATAAGAGATACTTTACCTTTCTTTTTGTCCTTAGAAAAGCTTGCCCAGCTTTGGCAACACAAATATACAACGTCCTTAATTTTATGTTCTTCTAAACCTGTACTTTCTTGAAATAAAGATGAAATTTCACTGATGTTTTCTTGTTTAGATGTTTGCCATACTTTCTAACTTTAAGAAAAATGTGGAGGTTGAAGACCGGGAGTCTGCACCCCACCAGATCGTAGCAGTGGGCGTTCACTGGAACAGACATGTCGAACATCTTGTCAGAGAGTTTATGAAGGATCCTTACATCGTGATCACCGCCCCGGAGGAGGCTGCTCTCTACGGCAGCGTCCAGCAGGTGACAGGGACGGGCCTCAGAGAGCCAGCAATAATAGTATGTCATGGCCACTAGGTAATGACAGCTATGATTTGTACACAGATCAGCGTGAGTTGAATTTATGTCAATTTTCTGTACATTCTCTTCTATTAAAATTGTAACTTAGCCAAGTGTGGTGGCACATACCTTTAATCCCAGCTCTTGGGAGGCAGAGATAGTAGGAACACCATGAGTTCAAGGCCACCCTGAGACTACACAGTGAATTTCAGGTTAGCCTGAGCTAGGGTGAGACCCTACCTCAAAAAAAAAAAAAAAAAAGCAGCCAGGAGTGGAACTAGTGTTCTTTGAGTGTTTCTGAAACCATCTGTTTCTGTTACCAGGTAGTGCATCTTTGCCTAGAATGTGAAAAAACCTCTACTTTACTCCAAGTTCTTGATTTTGTTCCAAGCCAGGCCCAAAAGACTTTGATCTTTACCTGCTCTGTGGCTGAGACAGAAGCTGTGTGTAAGGTGAGCCCAGCCTCACACCAAGACACGTCGTCAGTTGGTCTAAGCTGTTGCTGAATCTGTAGTGGGAGGAAATCATGCATGAAGAGAGGTAGTTGACTGTGGTGGGAGAGGTGATCCTTCCTCCAGAAGGGAAGGAGAGCCTGCTGGGAAACACTGGAAGCTGGAGGCCTGGCACCAAGGAGGAGCCACCCAGGTGGGCACAGCCCGCCCGGGGAGTTGTGCAGTGTGGCTCTGTCGTGGTGAGGCATGAAGGGAGCTGCTCGGTGGAGAAACACCAGCGTCATTACTTAAGAACACTGAAGCCGTGGTAGATGCCATCATGTAGTCAGAAAGGCCAAAGAAATTGGCTAATGACGTGTCCAGTTTAATCTAGTTCTATAAGCAGTCATCTCAAATATAGCAATACAGCCAGATAAAACTAGGCCCACAGGGCCCTTTCCTCTCCGTCACAGTGAGCAGAAGGGGTGGCGTCAAGGCCTTGCGACAGCAGAGCCTCGTAGCTGGTGTGTGAGGACGTGCGTGCCAGTGCAGCAGACGTGCGCACGCTGCTTATGGGGAAGGGAGAGAGCTTTGGCACAGCAGTGTGTCACTTAAAGCAAGGTTGTGAGGGGTGAAAATTACAGAACTTTTGGAACATATTTGTGTAATAGTCTCATTCTGAGTTGCCTTTGCTCATTGCGTGAAACAGTCACCTCGGTCCCCAGTTGTGAACAGAGTTGTCTTTGGTTTCCTCTTTAGGTAGTAGAAAGCAACTCAGTGTTTTGCTTGAAAATGCATAAAGAAACGACTTTTAACTTAAAAAGTACTTTAGAACAGTGGAGAAAGAAGCTGAGCTCTGGTTCTCACATTGTATTAGGTAAGTGTTGTAATTTCTACTTATATTTACACAAGGTTGAAGTAATAGGGATCATGTCTTCATTTATTATCTCCCGATTCTCTAGCTTTCTCACTGTTCCTCAGGCTTAGCTCCGAATTTATTAGTGATCTTAATTTCAGATTGAGAATTAACCTCCAGTGGGGTTCCCACAAGCCGAGTCCAGCTGCTTCCTGGCTCTCAGGCCGGGAGGCAGCAACCTCCACCTAGAAGGTGTTCTGGTGATAACTATATGAGAGGCCTGGGTGTATAAGAGAAAAAGACTTGTTCAACCTGGAAGGCAAGCACTTTTCTCTGGAATGTAATCATTGGCCGCTGGCATTTTTAAAACATTGGGAAGAAGTTTCTTTGTATCTGAACACTGAAGCGCAGAACTGCAGGGACGGCTGAGGAGCAGAGTGCTTGCCATGCAGCGCTGCAAAAGGAAAACAAAAGAAGCTCGCCACGCCACGCCACGCCACGGCGGCTCGCTGCAGGGTGGGCAGCGGGCCTGCTTTTGCAAGTGCAGGGCCCCGGCTCACGGCTCACGGAGCCCGTGTGTTTTCTGCAGCGCTGACCGACGACTGCGCCCCGCTGCTGGCCGTCACCGACGCCACCCGCGTGGTTCACTTCAGCTTCCCCGCCTCGCCAAAAGTCCTTGGTGAACGCCTGTATTGCATGTCTGACCATTTTCAGAGTTTAACCGAACAGGTTTGATCGATTTTTATTATCTTTACTCCTCCATTGTCATTTTTTGTGTAATGGCAAATTTCAGACCCCACAAATTCCATTGGGATGAGATTGGTATGAATAATGTTTCCTTTATTCACCCCTAATTTTCAGGGTTCTCCTGCTGAACAGGGAGGTAAAAAAACCAAATCTGTCTTGCTGCTGACGGAAAGAAATGCAAGCCAAGCTGTTGGCGTCCTGCGCTACTTGGAGCGAGCAGATGCCAAAATCCCGTCAGAGCTGTATGAATTTGCTAAAGGGGTTCTAGAAGCCAAGGAAGACAAGAAAGCCGGAAGACCGCTGTGCCCATATCTTAAGGCTTTTGGCTTTTGCAAGTAAGCCGGTGATTTTTTTTAATTAGGTTGTAACATGCATTGAAGTTCACAGGTAATAAATCTGCTACTTGATGGAAATGTCACCTATATCTGTCCCCACGTCAACTACCACTCAGCTCAGAAGGAACACCCAGAGGTTCCTGCACAGCTGTCTGGAGGTGCTGTCCACCAGAGGGTATTCCCTTCCCATAGGTTCTGGCACTGACAAGTTCTGCTTCTTGCAAAATTAACACAGATTAATGTGCGTATTAATGGGATTCAGTGCGGTATTTTCACACATGCGCACAGTGTGCACTGACCAAATCTAACCTCCCTGTACTGGATTAGTTCACTTTACATAATGTCTTCCATTTCTGTCCGTCCACTTTATTGCAGGTAATAGGATTTCATTCTCTTTCATAGCTGGATACATGTGTGTGCACACGCGTGCACGCATGCCACCTGTTTTTTTAATCCATTCACCTAGTTGATGGGCAAGTAGATGGGTTCCATAAAGAAATTGTAGTTTGTTCTCTTTGTGTCTTCTCTTATTGAACCTAATATCTGAACATTTGTCTATGTTAGTATTACCTTTATTTTATTTTATTGATTTCATGGCTTGGTCTTTCATTCTATGAATATTTCACAATATCCACTCTTTTATGAACAGACCTGTGTTAATTTCCATTTGGGGAATATTATGTTTGAATCATTCCAAATAAACTTGTACATGGGTTTTGTGGAGATAATTAATGTATGTACTTCTGCAGGGTAGGTATGAAGAAATGGACTATGAAGTCATAGGGTAGGCACATGTTTAACTCTTGTAGAATGGCTGACTGTTGTAGAATCCTGTCAGGAGTGATTAGAAAATCTGAGTTGCTTCACATCCTCACCAGTGCTTAGTATTCATGGGGTGTAGAGGTGAAGTCATTTTCACTTGTGTTTCTGTAGTGATTTATGATGTTTGAATATCTTTTGATATGCTTTGGGACATTTGATCATCCTCTTTTGTGAATGAAGTCTGTACGCATGTCTTTTCCCATTTTTTATTTTTATTTATTTATTTAAGACAGAATGGGCATGCCACGGCCTCCAGCCACTGCAGACAAACTCCAGACGCGTGCGCACTACCTTGTGCATCTGGCTTACGTGGGCACTGGGGTCCTTAGGCTTCACAGGCGAGCACCTTAACCACTGAGCAATCTGTCTAACCCTATTTTTACCATTTTTAAAAATGGTGACATGCATCTTTTTCTTATTGATTTGTGGGAGTCATTTTAATATTCCAGATATAGTTGCTTTTCCTGATACGGGTTGAGTAGTCATAATCCAGTTGAAAGTTTGAAGCACTGTGCGATCCGGAACCTGTTGAATGCTGAGGTGATGCTCGTGCTGGGTCACACTGACCCGCGTGGCGAGTGCAAGACCTGGGACGAGGGTCGCGTTTCCCTATGCGTGGTCATCACTCCAGCGTCCTCTCAGCGTCCTTCTGTCCTCCCCACATGGGCACCTGTGCAGGTTTGACTCAGGCGTCCCCCATAAGCTTACGTATCCTGAATGCTAGTCTCCCCACCTGATGGCAGTTGGAAATTAAAGGCTCCTGGAGGTGGTGTATTATTGGGGGTGGGCTTATGGGTGTTATAGCCAGTGCCTCCTTGCCAGTGTTTGGCACACTCTCCTGTTGCTGTTGTCCACCTGATGTTGGCCAGGGATGATGTCCACCCTCTGCTCATGCATTGTTTTCCCCTGCCATTGTGGAGCTCTCCCTCAAGCCTGTTATCCAAAATAAACCTCTTTTTCCCTGCAAGCTGCTCTTGGTTGGGTGACTTCTACCAGCAATGCAAACCTGACTGCCACAGTACCCTTCACTGAAGTAGGTGATAGGTTCTGGGGGATGCTGGTCTGTTACCTTATTCCGTCTGTCTTGTATGGCACTCCACTCAGCACTAGAGCAAGAGTCTTGACGTTTAGCATTGACATCCTGCAGGTTTGTTCCTTTAGGGTGGTTTCACATCACTGCCATCTCCATGTACATTGCAGAGTAAGCCCACCAGTTTCTCCGAAGCCCCTGGAGGACATGAATATCCTGACAGTCTTGAGGACTTCCAGGCATTATGCTGCCATTAAGTAGGATGGAGAGTGAGGCATAGATGTCTAATGGTCTGTTGGATCAAGTTTAATTTTAAGATGACTAGTAACATTAATTTTTGAAGTATGGTACATTAAACAGCTTATTTGTGCCATTTTCCTATGCATTTAAATAGATTGTTGATTTTTAAAACTGGACCTTCAGCTCTTCCTTGGTTTGGAGGTGATGTTAAGGAGTGGCTTCCGACGTACAGGTTAATGGCCTTTGTTTTTATGTTACAGTGGTATGTTTGTAAGCCTTTATATTGTGACAGCATTCTTAAATAATGCATGTAAAAATGTCTAGAGAAATAATATAGAACTCTGTGTTTGAAGTTAATTAAGTTGTAGAACTGTTTCTGTTGATTTAAGTATTGTTAGTGTCATGAAATATTTAACCGAGGTACTTAACATTTAACCTATTTGGAATAAAGCTATTTTGATGTAGGTTGCAGACAGTTTTCTAAAGAATGTCTAAAAATTCATGTTAACTGTTACTGTTTCCTTCCAGTTTAAGATGTAGCCTTTTTTGTAGAGACCAAAGGACCTGCTCTGACCGGCATCGCATCAGTCCAGAAGTGGACATGCCAAGGAGATTATCCAACCAGGTCCTGCCAGGGTTTGGGCATGTTAGGGTGAGTTCTGTTATAATCCTTTGTCCAAGGACTAATGGTCATGTTAACGACATGCTCCAGATGGCCAAATATTAATACAACATAGTTATGATTTCTACTAGCCTATAATAGTGAGAACTCACACTTACCATTAATCTGATTTAAAAAAAAAAAAAAGGATGGAGGCTGGAGAGATGGCTTAGCGGTTAAGCGCTTGCCTGTGAAGCCTAAGGACCCCAGTTCGAGGCTCGGTTCCCCAGGTCCCACATTAGCCAGATGCACAAGGGGGCGCACGCGTCTGGAGTTCGTTTGCAGAGGCTGGAAGCCCTGGCGCGCCCATTCTCTCTCTCTCTCTCTCTCTCTCTCTGTGTCTGCCACTCTCAAATAAATAAATTTAAAAAAAAAAAGGATGGGTCCTCACATGATACCTTATTACAAGACCCCAGTTTATATATAAAACCAAGAACAAATTGGGAAATGGATGAAATTTTAGGGATTGTTTTCAGTTGTAATTTCAAGGCCGGCACTTCCACTTGAGGGCTGTGAGGTAACGCAGTGGTGACAGCACCTCCCTCGCCGTCCTTGACGCTTCCTGTAAGGAACGTGAGAAGCCGTTGGAATGGCTGAGTTAAAATTTAGCCATTTTATTTCCATTCCTGCTGATAATTTCATTTGGTTTTTGAGTTTAAATTTTCTCCCTTTTTAGCTCTTTTCCTTGAGTCACTATCCACTGTGTTAGCTTCCCCGGGCTGATGTGACAAGTCATCTCAGGTGGTGACTCAGACAGCTCTGCATCCTGGTGTGGACTGAGCTCGGAGAGCAGCCCAGCCCTCGGCGCGGCCCGCCTCCCTCCTCCTTACTCACGTTCTCCTCTCCAGCTCTCTCAGACACACTTGTCCCTGAGCAGAAGGCCCAAACTGCCTCTTCACCTGGGGCTACTCATTACATATTCAAAGACCGTTTTTCCAAATAAGGGCCTGCTCACAGTGCCCTTGCGAGTGAGGATATATATGGGCGTGTCTTTCACACACACATGCAGTTCACTGCAGTTTCAACTGATCCGTCTTTAGTTTCTGATTTTTCTCCCCTGTGTCCTATCACCTCATTTTAAAGTACTTCTAATTCAGATGCGTGTTATTTTTTGTGGAGTGGTGTTGAGGGCTGACCTCAGGGCCTTCCTTACGCATGCAAAGTGCACCTCTACTATTGAACTGTTGGTATTCTTTTTTTTTTTTAATTTTTTTGTTGTTTATTTTTACTTATTTATTTGAGAGTGACAGACAGAGAGACAGAGAGAGGAGAGTGGGCGCACCAGAGCTTCCAGCCACTACAAACGAACTCCAGATGCGTGCGCCCCCTTGTGCATCTGGCTAACGTGGGTCCTGGGGAATCAAGCCTTGGACCAGGGTCCTTGGTCTTCACAGGCAAGCGCTTAACTGCTAAGCCATCTCTCCAGCCCAAACTATTGTTATTTTATGGCAAATGTCACAAGCTAAAACTCAGCTTGTTTTGAAAATAAAGGTAACATTTTGATCTGTTTTGTTTTACAGCTATCTTTCTCATAGCTTTCTTTGTATTCACAAACTATTATTCTGAGTTTTAGTTTCTTTTAATTGTATCTTTACATATTGTTATACATTCCATTTCAGTTACAAACTCTTGTGGGATTTGACCTTGAATAACTTTTATACTTTCACACAGTTTCTGTTTCTGTTAGGTGTGTGTTATATTAAAAATATATGGGGGGGTGGAGAGGTGGCTTAGCAGTTAAGGCACTTGCCTGCAAAGCCTAAGGACCCATGTTCAACTCTTCAGATACCACGTAAGCCAGATGCACAAAGTGACCAAGCACATAAGGCTGCACGTGCCCACGAGGTGGCGCATACATCTGCAGTGTGGTTGTAGCAGCTGGCACACCATGCCTCTCTCACGCTGTCACTCTCTCACAGAATATATACGGACATAGTGTGTGCGACTTCTGAAATTTCCTGGCTCTGCCTTTTCTCCTCCTTCTGTCTGGCCCTTCTCTGCTGTCTTGTGTCTTGTCCCTGGAGGTCCAACCTGGGGTATCCTGCTGCAGCAGGTGAGCAGGAGCCTTCCCAGCCACTGACTGCATGTCCCCTGCACACCTTCTGCTCCTGTCCCCAGGACGCCATTCTTCCCTCTCTCCTTCCTTCCCCAGGGCGCCATTCTTCCCTCTCTCCTTCCTTCCCCAGGGCGCCATTCTTCCCTCTCTCCTTCCTTCCCCAGGACGCCATTCTTCCCTCTCTCCTTCCTTCCCCAGGACGCCATTCTTCCCTCTCTCCTTCCTTCCCCAGGACGGCATTCTTCCCTCTCTCCTTCCTTCCCCAGGACGCCATTCTTCCCTCTCTCCTTCCTTCCCCAGGACGCCATTCTTCCCTCTCTCCTTCCTTCCCCAGGGCGCCATTCTTCCCTCTCTCCTTCCTTCCCCAGGACGCCATTCTTCCCTCTCTCCTTCCTTCCCCAGGACGCCATTCTTCCCTCTCTCCTTCCTTCCCCAGGACGTCATTCTTCCCTCTCTCCTTCCTTCCCCAGGACGCCATTCTTCCCTCTCTCCTTCCGTCCCCAGGACGCCATTCTTCCCTCTCTCCTTCCTTCCCCAGGACGCCATTCTTCCCTCTCTCCTTCCTTCCCCAGGACGTCATTCTTCCCTCTCTCCTTCCTTCCCCAGGACGGCATTCTTCCCTCTCTCCTTCCTTCCCCAGGACGCCATTCTTCCCTCTCTCCTTCCTTCCCCAGGACGTCATTCTTCCCTCTCTCCTTCCTTCCCCAGGACGTCATTCTTCCCTCTCTCCTTCCTTCCCCAGGACGTCATTCTTCCCTCTCTCCTTCCTTCCCCAGGACGCCATTCTTCCCTCTCTCCTTCCTTCCCCAGGACGTCATTCTTCCCTCTCTCCTTCCTTCCCCAGGACGCCATCCTTCCCTCTCTCCTTTCTTCCCCAGGACGCCATTCTTCCCTCTCTCCTTTCTTCCCCAGGACGCCATTCTTCCCTCTCTCCTTCCTTCCCCAGGACGCCATTCTTCCCTCTCTCCTTCCTTCCCCAGGATGCCAATCTTCCCTCTCTCCTTCCGTCCCCAGGACGCCATTCTTCCCTCTCTCCTTCCTTCCCCAGGACGTCATTCTTCCCTCTCTCCTTTCTTCCCCAGGACGCCATTCTTCCCTCTCTCCTTCCGTCCCCAGGACGCCATTCTTCCCTCTCTCCTTCCGTCCCCAGGACGTCATTCTTCCCTCTCTCCTTCCTTCCCCAGGACGCCATTCTGCCCTCTCTCCTTCCTTCCCCAGGACACCATTCTTCCCTCTCTCCTTCCTTCCCCAGGACGCCATTCTTCCCTCTCTCCTTCCTTCCCCAGGACGCCATTCTTCCCTCTCTCCTTCCTTCCCCAGGACGCCATTCTTCCCTCTCTCCTTCCGTCCCCAGGACGGCATTCTTCCCTCTCTCCTTCCTTCCCCAGGACGCCATTCTTCCCTCTCTCCTTCCTTCCCCAGGACGCCATTCTTCCCTCTCTCCTTCCTTCCCCAGGACGCCGTTCTTCCCTCTCTCCTTCCGTCCCCAGGACGTTGTTCTTCCCTCTCTCCTTCCTTCCCCAGGACGCCATTCTTCCCTCTCTCCTTCCTTCCCCAGGACGCCATTCTTCCCTCTCTCCTTCCTTCCCCAGGACGCCATTCTTCCCTCTCTCCTTCCTTCCCCAGGACGCCATTCTTCCCTCTCTCCTTCCGTCCCCAGGACGCCATTCTTCCCTCTCTCCTTCCTTCCCCAGGACGCCATTCTTCCCTCTCTCCTTCCTTCCCCAGGACGCCATTCTTCCCTCTCTCCTTCCTTCCCCAGGACGGCATTCTTCCCTCTCTCCTTCCTTCCCCAGGACGCCATTCTTCCCTCTCTCCTTCCTTCCCCAGGACGCCATTCTTCCCTCTCTCCTTCCTTCCCCAGGGCGCCATTCTTCCCTCTCTCCTTCCTTCCCCAGGACGCCATTCTTCCCTCTCTCCTTCCGTCCCCAGGACGCCATTCTTCCCTCTCTCCTTCCTTCCCCAGGACGCCATTCTTCCCTCTCTCCTTCCTTCCCCAGGACGCCATTCTTCCCTCTCTCCTTCCTTCCCCAGGACGCCATTCTTCCCTCTCTCCTTCCTTCCCCAGGACGTCATTCTTCCCTCTCTCCTTCCGTCCCCAGGACGCCATTCTTCCCTCTCTCCTTCCGTCCCCAGGACGCTATTCTTCCCTCACTGCTTCGGGTTGCTCCTGTGGATATAGGTCATTTTGACATTTTTGTTTTTGTTTTTTGTTTTCTGAGGTAGGGTCTCAGTTTAGCCCAGGCTGACATGGAATTCACTGTGTAGTCTCAGGGTGGCCTCGAACTCACAGTGATTTTCCAGCCTCTGTCTCTCAAGTGCAGCACTACACCAGGCCTCTTTTTTTTTTTAATTAGAAGATTTTTTTTATATCAGTATCAAGTGGAATCTTACTGAATAGCCCAGGCTGTCAATTAACTCACTATGTAGCCCAGGCTTGCCTTGAACTTCCAGCAATCCTTCTGCCTAAGTAATGGAATTACAGGTATGCAACACCATGCCCAGCTCAGATTTTAATTTTGAGAATATGTGTTGATTGATAACTGTATCTTTCTAGTGTTGAAAACTGGTAGGTAGTTCTTGCACTTCTGTCCTTCAGTATCCTTTTTCTGTTCCTTTGTATTATCCACATAAAATTTTCAAACTAGCCTGCCTATTTCTACATATAACACTGCTACATTTTGTTTGGCAGTGCATCCAGTCTATAGATTTATTTGGATAAAATTGAACTCTTAACAATGTAACACTTTCATCCATTAACATGGTGTACATTGTATTTATCTGGGTCATTTTTATTTCTCTAAACACTGTGCTGCCGGTCTTAAACTTATGTTAAATCCATCCCTGGTATTTCATGTTTGGAGTCCTCCTGTCAGTAACTCTTCATTTTCTAATTGCATTCGAAGTTCACGTACGCGCTGGGTATCGTGCGGCATGCTTGTCATCCCCCGCTCAGGTGGGGAGGGGCAGGAGCATCAGGAGATGGATGTCATCCTTGACTATACATAGCCAGCTTGAGGCCAGCCAGGGCTACATGAAACTTGTCTCAAAGAAACAAACAAGAAGCCAAGAAAAAACTAGCTTTAATTCCTAGCATGTTGGTAAAAATAAAAGACAAAAGATTTTTTTAAAAACTTTTTAAAAATTTATTATTTATGAGCAGAGAGAGAGAAGAGAGACAGAGAGAATGAGAACAGGTGTGCCAGGGCCTCCAGCCACTGCAGACAAACTCCAGATGTGTGCGCCACCTCCTGCTTCTGTCTTACATAGGTTCTGGGGAATCAAGCCTCAAACTGGGGTCCCTAGGCTTCACAGGCAAGCACTTAAGCACTAAGACATCTCTCCAGCCCCCAAAAAACTTGTTTTAGACAAAGAAATTCAGTTGATTTTTTTAATCTTAGCATAACAAATGGAATTACTTATCTTTAAAGGTACTAGGGGAGTCAACACGGGCAGGGAGAGTGGGCAGAGGTGTGCTTCCAGTGTGCAGGCCAAGACGTGTGGCGTCCCATGCTACGTTAGGGAACTGCAACAGATAAATGCACGGAGTTGGCCACTGTGTCTCGAGGCCCATGGGTGCCTCTTCTGTGAAGAGCATCCAGTTAGAAGCTTCCTGTGGCCACTTCTTGTCTGCATCATAAGTATCTTTATAGTTGTAATGCTTGCAGAGGGCACTGTGAGACTTGCTGACATCAGTAGCCTAGTTTTGGTCACTCCATGCATGCTTAGGTTCTTTAACGTGCCATGTAGAACCTTTATAACGTGTAAAATACAAGAAAAAAAAAATCTCTGTACTCTCATCTGCCTCAAATAACAACCATGGTGGACATGTTCCATGTCCTTTCGGGACAGGCTTCAGTGGGGCTGGTCCCGCGGGTATGTGGGGTGTCGCTGTGCAGTACTGTCAGGTGTTTAATTTGCCTTGGTTCTGTGTTTAGCTTGCTTCTTAGTTTGTTCTGTAAGCCCTTGTTTGCCTGCTTTGGGTTCTGAGTTCATGTGCTGGCTTCTACAGACACAGAGTGTCCATCTTTGCTTTACATCGTTTGTTTCTGCGTGTGTGTACTGTATGTGTTTCAGATAATTCCTTTTTATATTTCAAATGCAACAAATTACTTGGGTCGTATCATTGATAAACATACAGACCTTTATGCAACTCTTACTGCGGAAATGAATGAATATTTTAAGGATTTCAGTAATAAAACAGCTGCTGAAAAAGTGGAGAAATCTGGATTTTATGCATTAGAAGAAAAGACACTTTTCTACAGGTAAGACACCTGTTTTATCTCTAGAGTGGCAAGATAGGAAGTAATATGAGCAGAGCTGAATGCCGGTCCTCGGAGCTGTCTGATGAGTATGTGATTCCTGCTGTGCCCGGCACACTCAGGAAGGTGGTGCTGCACGTGTGCCCTGGCGCCAATGCCAGTGTTTATGTCACACTCCGCTTCCTTCTGAACAGAGTACACAGTGCCACATTACCCAGACGTTTATTGAGCCTACCAGCTTTCTATAAAAGAGGCATTCCGGCCTAGAGAGGTAAGCTTTCTGGGGCAAAAAACGGGGTTCCAGCCCAGCCGTGCGACTCACGTGCTTAATCGCAGCACCGTCCTGAGTCCACACCAGCACCACCGACGTGAGCCTCGACTCGGAAACCTTGAAACTGTACTTTGTTGGGTGAATGTGTTTTTTTTTTCTTTTATTTGCAAGCAGAGAGTGAGAGAGAGAGAGAGGGAGAATGGGCACACCAGGGCCTCCAGTCACTGCAGATGAACTCCAGACACATGTGCCCCTTGTGCATCTGGTTAACATGGGTCTGGGGAATCAAACCTGGGTCCTTTGGCTTCACAGGCAAGTGCCTTAACCACTAAGCCATCTCTCCAGCCCCTGTTGGGTGAATTTTTTATTAACTTATCAGATATTTGTATTTACTTTATAAGAACATACTGAGCTGGAGAGTTGGCTCAGCAGCTAAAGGCACTTGGAAAACCTGACTGCCTGGGTGCAATTCCTCAGGACCCATGTAAGCCAGATACGCAGAGTGACACGTGCATCTGAAGTTCCCTTGCAGTAGCAAGAGGCCCTGGTGTGTCCTTCCCTCTCCCTCTCCTTGCAAAGCAGTAAACAAAAATACTTTTAAAAAACACTATCTGTCATAGGCTTATGTGTACTTTATAAATAGGCTGCCACTCAGGGGTTCCAAGGCTAGGTCATGTGCTTGTTTTGCAGTTCTAATATGGAGAAAAATTGTTCAGAGTAACAGTATTTTGTATGCTTTCCATGTGACAGGTGAGTTGAAGCAGACTGGCTTCCTCTGGGAGCTCTGATGTCCTCCTGTTCCTTAGGGTTCAGGTGCTGGAGATGAGCCAGAAGGAAGACAGCTGGGGTTTAGGGAGTGTCCTGGTGCAGTTCATCGACGAAGGCAGGACCAGGCCCGTTGCCAGAGACCAGCTGCTGGCACTCCCCGAGAAGTTCCGAGCGCTGCCCCCGCAGGCTGTGGAGTTCATTGTGTGTAGGGTAAAACCTGCTGACAGTGAAATCGAGTGGAACCCAAAGGTGACTTATTTTGGCTTTTTTGTTTTGTTGACTTGTTGAATACATTTAACCCAGAATATACACAAAATTCAGGTTTATTTGAATGTCTCTGTGTTGCCCAGGCCAGTCTTGAACTCCTCAGCTCAAACAATCCTCCTGCCTCAGACTCCCAAGTACCTGGTGCTGAGCCTCCTGGCGTTAAAGTTAAGAGTCTTCAGTACAGGTCTTTGCATCCCACGGTTAGGCTGACCAGCGCCTGGGCTGCTGAGCTCCCTCCTGCCACAGACAGTATTGCCTGCCACTGGGCATAGACTCCAGCTCTGAGCCGATGCTGCTGAGCAGCCCTCACATTGTATCCATTGTCATTGATGCTCAGATTTAGAACTGCTGTAACTCAGGGGTCAGGTAAAGATGGGCTGTTAAAGTGGGAAAAAAACGGTGTGAACACCTGTGAAATTAGATCCCCATTAAAATGGGGACACAGGGATGGAAGCGTCCTAGAGGGAGGCTAGGTGATGACATCAGGGTTGGGAGTGTGATCAAAGAAGGAGAGATGGAGGTCAGAAACACTCCCAAAGGGGAGTCACTAGCATGTCATCAGGAAGTGTCTGTGGGGCACCAACAGCAGGGAAACTGCGCGTATTGAGCTGTGCAACAGAGACTCGTCCCACTCAGACTCCCGTAGCAAAGCGGGGTGGGCGGAGGGTCCAGGTGACCGTCCTGTCATCCTGCGTATAACACTGTCTGGTTGTTGAAGGGAGGGCTGAGTTCTGTGGAAGCTAGTCCAGAGAATATGAATGAACCACCACAGTTAACAAAGCAAACACGGGGTACGTTAGAAACAAGCTAGGACCAGCACTCGGGAGGCAGAGGGAGGAGGATCACCATGAGTTCGAGGCCACCCTGGGAATACAGAGTGAATTCCAGGTCAACCTAGGCTAGAGTGAGACCTAACCTCGAAAAACCAACAAGCTAGGAAATACGTCAGTGTGATCTTCCTTTGCTATAATAAGTGTTTACCAGGTATCGCATGTAGGTAGGTTCTGGGAAGATAGCTATCCGTCACAGGGAGCTTGTTCTCATGAAATCTTTGCTCACTAAAGGTGCTACCTGAGTGCTTGTTGAAGGACAGCCTCTGTACAAGCAGGGCCAAGCTCTCACGCGTGAGTTCTTCCCAGTGTTCAAGGGTTTAAATGATCTTGTGAGAGCCAGCTCTGCAAAAGTGGAAATGGACAGGAAAAGGGATGGGAAGATGGCCCAGCGGGTGGAGCCCTTGCTGTGCACGCACGGTGACTGCAGTGTGATCTGCACCCCACGTTAAGAAGCCAGGCTTAGCTGTGAATACGATAAGCCCAGCACGAAGGGGCTGGTGGACGAAAGGGTCCTGGGACTGTACAGGGCTGAGAAACAGCAAGGTCCAGGTTCAGTGGTGCTCGCTCGTGGAAATGAGGTGGAAAGGTGATAGGATGGCTGGCGTTTCCCCTGGCCCCTGTGTGTGCGTACACAGTGTGTGCATTACTGTACATTCGTATATCGTGTACACATACACCCCATAAAATGGACCCGAGAGACTTCTCAGGCACATTTTGTGTGCTGTGGCCCTCCCCAGGACTAGACAGTCACGTGTCCAGAGAGAGCACACGAGAGCGGGGCCTCCCGGGACAGAGCAGCTTGGTGACTGTGCCTCTAGAGACACAGGGTCAGGAGTCAACATCCAGACCTGGAGTCACTCTGGGAGGTGACGGAGGAAGCGGGGTACACCAGTGACAGTGGGAAACACTCAGTGTTGTGAGTCTAGCGGCTGCTGTGCCTTTTCACATCTGTCCTCATCGAGGAAGCGGAGCCTGTGCCCCAGCCCCACTGAGCTGTTGTAAGCTTGGACGAAACGAGTGGGATTTTCTGTTAATCACACAACATATTCAGGATGAGGTATTCTGTGAAATTCTCAGGTGAATGATATAATTTTTTCAGGTTACCAGATACATTCATCATAAAATTGTTGGGAAATTGCATGATGCAAAAGTTGTGCTGGCTTTGGGAAATACAGTTTGGATTGATCCAATGGTAAGTATGCAGTTTTCTTAAATCAGTCTGTTTGTTAGCCCCTAAAGGGATACAAGACCTGTTGCTTGAGTAACTGGTTGCATCACAGAACTGGAGGCTTACTTGGGACTTGAAGGTTGAGGGGCTTCTCGTGTCACGTGGGTCATGAGTTTGGTGTGGTTCCACTCTTGCTTTACGTTGTGACCTAGTGCACTGAGGCATCGTATAGGTGATGCCCACACTGCCACACACTACGCAGGTGCCATGAAACCGCGTGTGGCACTGTCTAGTACTTAGAACTCTGCTTTGTTTAAAATGTCAGTCATGAAGTACTAGCTGGGTTTCTTGGTCTGCTGGCCATACCCTTTGAGAGGCTGCCGGTCGCGGCCCGCTGCCACAGTGCCCACTGCTTTCCACTTTGTCAACGGGACGTGCTCAGTAAATACGGAGCGTGCCAGTCCTTGTTTATTATGCTCAGTTTGTACCTCATTCATTCACCAGTGTTTATTAATCACGTACTAGGTGTACTAGGACCATTTCTGGGCCCTGAGTTCCATCTGTGAACAAAACAGATGAGGCCTCCTTCCCTGTGGAGCTGACCTAGCACGAGCCATGAGCCACACAGTGACATGTGGCTCACAGGGCCTCTGGTGGCACATCACCTTTCTGCTTGCACTTCAAGAATGCTTAAGAGGGAAGTGCCTATTTTGTTGAGTGATTTTTATAAGGCTGGAAAAAACTCAAACATTAAGAGGAGTTTGGAGCTAACATTTAAGAATACAAGAGATCAATTGTTTTTAGAAGAGAAGACGCCAGGCACCATTCTAAGTAAGTGGAAAGATTTGGAGGCCTTAGATGATGTCATAGTCAGGCTTGTAATTGTTCTTCAGTAGAGAAAAACTGGAAACATTATTCATCAGGGTTATTTTTTTGTTTGTTTTGTTTTGTTTTTGTATTTGTTTTTTGAGGTAGGGTTTCACTCTAGCTCAGGCTGACCTGGAATTTACTATGCAATCTCAGAGTGGCCTCGAACTCACAGCAATCTTCCTACTTCTGCCTTCATCAGGGTTTTTTAAAACTGAGAATAAAGCACAAAGGAAGCTCACTGGGCAGATGGTCCACACATACTCAAAGTACATGACAGGCCACTTGTCTTGTCCCCACTGCGAGCAGCTCCCGCCCAGCGTGTGCCAGGGACTCTGACACTCCCAGGAGGCTCACTCAGGAAGGTGCCCTGGGGCAGCCTGCCCTGCCCTGCCCTGCCACACAGGCAGTGCTCAGCACTCAGCCTTCCCCCTCACCCTCCCCACAGCTGTAGGTTTTGCAGATTACTTAATTTGTATACATAGACTATACTTGTTTGAAGAAAAGGCAAATAGAGGAAACAGCCTACATCACAAGAGTTGGATCCTTGGCATGAGCCAGTTTTAGAAGCGCGTGAAGACACAGAGCCTTGTGACCCTCCCCATTACGGAAGCCCAAGTAAAGCGACCGTGAGGAGCGGACTCTGCATCTGCTTTTACAGCTTTTCTGACTGGTCTGCACTGCGACGTGATACTAGGATTCCCTGCCACACCTGATCGTGTCTTTGTGTGATTTTTCCTCTGGTAAAATAACCGGATGTTACAGTGGGAGTCCATGTACTCAGTGGCATGTGCCAGAGGGCAGCCCACCTGTGGAGAGATTGAGGGGCCTCGTGGGAGCATTCATAGTCCAGTTAAAACTCAAAGGGTGACTCCTACAAATGTTGCATTTTTTTTCCATTGGTTCAAGGTTCATGTTACAAAACTTCCAAATCTGAAAACTTCTGTCATTGATTACAATGTTCGAGCTGAGGTTTTGTCTATGGGAATGGGTGTTGATAATTCAGAGCACATAGACCAGCTGAGACAGCTGTGCAAGGAAGCGGAAATGCCAGCGTTCGAAGAACTTCTCGACCCGACTCTGTAAGTGCATTTCCTTCACCCCTTCATCAAAGCTGTTTTGTTTCACGGAAACAGGCCTCCATGTTCTCATCATTCATCTTGCCGTGATTCAGGGCATCTTATTTTACCCAAACCCCAACTTACTTTCTAGTTTTTAGTGCAGTGTTATAAACAAATCTCAAATGTATTATTTTACTTGTACCAAAAAGGACTTTTGAGCTAAAGGGATGGCTTGCCTGCAAAGCCAAAATGTTAAGTTCCCCAGGACCCACGTAAGCCAGATGCACAAAGTTGCACATGTGTCTAGAGTTCATTTGCAGTGGTTGGAGGCCCTGGTGCACCCATTCTTTCTCTCTCTCATCCTCTCTCTGTCTCTTTGACTCTCATTCTCTCTCTCAAAATAAGGAAGGAAGGAAGGAAGGACGAACTTTCATTAACTTTTTATTGGCAGTTAGCATGGTGTATAGGTTTTTAATTATTTATTTATGAGAGAGAGGGAGAGAGGCATGCCAGGGCCTCTTGCTACTATAGATGAACTCCAGGTGCATGTGCTACTTTGTACATCTGTCTTTACATGGGTACTGGGGAATTGAACCTGGACCAGCAGGCTTTGCAAGCAAGCACCTTTAGCCACTGAGCCATCTTCTCAGCCCTGGTGTGCAGCATTCTCAGGATACTAGCCCTAGATGAGGAAACAGAGCATAGCTCAGAGCCACCTTCTCCTCTCCCACAGGAAGTGGAAGGGACAAGTATAGATGGGTTCCTTGGCTTTGTTTGAATAAAATCATGAAATGTGTCCTTTTGTGTCTTGCTGTCTTTAAGTTGGCATATTGTATATCAAGCTTTAGGTCTAAATATAAAGTCCCTTAAGCATGCCGTCCTGTTTACCCACCCTACTGTTGACTGGGGAAGCATACAGTTGGGGTTACTTTAAGTAGAGGTGCAGTGTGGTTTCTCCTGCTTTCTATCAGTGTGCTTACAGATATATTTCTGATGAAATGAAATTGTTATGTTGTAATTAAACATACTTATCACCAGCTTTTCTTTTTATTAGCATTTATTAACTATAAAATAATGGGGTTTGTTATGACATTTTACATGTGTATAATATACTTTGATCATATTCCTCATTACCCTTCTTGTCCTTCCCCCCACCCCTGCACTCCCTAGATTGTCCTCTTTGTTCTTTGGCATCTTTTGGAAAAATCTAGATTTTTGCATATGAGAGAAACGGGGTGAGTTAGTTGGTCTTCATTCATTTAACATGATGATCTCTTCCAGTTCTACTATTTTCCCACAAAAGACATAGTTCCATTCTTTTATATATTTTATTTATTTGTAAGCTGAGAACAAGGCATTGGGAAATAATTAGAAGAGTGGTGTGGGAAAGACATGCAAACTTGTAAATGTTGAACATAGGTGAGGGTGCCAAGGTACAGACTAAAGACATAGAAAACGTAGTCAGGGCAATAATGGAGAGTTCCGAGAGTGTGGGAAGCTGGGTTTCTGGTATGGGAGGCATTTACATCAAGCCCTACACAGACATATTGAAAGCTTCAAACAGGATCAAGTCACTTAAAAAGGTAAACCCAACATAGGAACAGCTTATTTATCAGCAGAAACTCCAAAGGTCAACAAGTCATGGGGGTGATGCATTTCAAGTCACTAGATAAAGTGACTAGAGCTTACATGAATCTTTTCAGCAGTTCCTCAGGCCCAGCTTCTGGAGACTACCACAAGCTAAAGGACTCAGGGACCACTGAGTGATCATGGCTGTAAATGCTAAAGGAATGGACACACAGGACTGGAATGCACACACGGCCATGAGTATGTGGAAAAGAAGAAATTTCACGGGAAAATAGACAAGCACATGAAAAGACAACAACCTTAAACAAGAATGATAGAATCTGGTACACACCTTTCAGTAACAATGGTTTTCATTCTCTGTTTCAGTAGTGCTAATTTCTATCTGGCAAAGCAGACTTTAAGCCAAACTTAAAATAAGAAGGTCACATATTAATAAAAGAAACAAATTCATCAAGAAGATATAAAAGAACCAGGTGTGGTGGTGCATGCACTCATGGAGGCAGAGGTAGGAAGATCGCTGTGAGTTTGAGGCCACCCTGAGACTACATAGTGAATTCCAGGTCAACCTAGGTTAGAGCAAGACACTATCTCAAAAAAAAAAAAAAAGATATATATTCATATACAATGGTATCATCTCATCTACTTTCATAAATCGCTATTAGACATAAATGGATAGATTGATCCAGATAAATCAGTGATGGGTAGCCTCAGAACCCCATTCTCACCAACAGATGAATCATGCAGCCCCTCCCCCAAATTAGCACAAATCACAACTCAACCATGCTGTAATCAGATGGACAGAACAGGGATCTACAGAAGATTCTTCTCCACAGCTCATGCACCTTTCTCCAGAATAGATAACATTTCAGATCATAAAGCATATGAAATGCCCCCTAAAAGTTGAAATAGTGCCATCTATTTTATCAGGTCGTAATGGAATAAAACTAGAAATCAGCCACATGAAAAATGGTCCTCAGTGCTGGGATTAAAGGTGTGCGCACCACGCCTGGCTTTCCACTGTTTTTGCTTTTTTGAGACGAGAGTCTCATCCTAGCCCAGGCTGGCCTCAAACTCACCATGCTCCTCCACCTCAGCCTCCCGAGTGCTGGGATTAAAGGTGTACACCACCACACCTGGCTTTTACTTAATTTTCCATCTTCAGCATTTCACCTGCAGTACTGGCATGGTGGTCATGAACTCCCTAGTTTAAGCTTATCTTGAGGTTCCATTATTCTGTAGAGCTTTTTGGGCTGGAGAGATGGCTCAGCAGTTAAGGCGCTAGCCTACAAAGCCTAAAGACCCAGGTTTGATTCCACGGTACCCATGTAAAGCCAGATGTACAAGGTGGTGCATGTGTTTGGAGTTCATTTGCAGTGGCTGGAGGCCTTGGGTTCAGTGGAAGACCTGGTCTCCACACATGTACTCACAAGGGCCAACATATGAACACATATGCACATACAAAAAATTTAAAATAGGGGCTAGAGAGATGGTTCAGTGGGTAAGGCACTTGCCTGCAAAGCCTAACGACCTGGGTTTAATATCCCAGTATCCACGTAAAGCCAGATGCACAAAGTGGCACATGCATCTGGAATGCATTTGCAGTGGCAGAAGGTCCTGGTGCACCCATTTTTTCTCTCTTTTTCCCTCCCTTGCTCCATCTCTCTGTCTCTCAAGTAAACATTCTCACAAACTGAAAATAGAACTCTCATATGCAAGAAGGACTCTGGATGAGCGCAGCAGAGCTCCTTGCACAGCTGTTCACAGCAGTTTGAAAATGGAACTGCCCTGAATGTCCTTTTCCACTGAATGGATGCAGAAATGCACATACACATCATGGTATCTGTCGCATCTGTACAGAAAAAGGATGTCATGGAGTTTGTGTCAGAATGGATGGAACTGGAACGCATTATGTTAGTGAAACAAACTGGCCTTGGAAAGACAAACACTGCACACGTTCCCTTCCACACAGCACCTAGGTTTAAAGTTACGTATGTGTGTGTACAAGTCGTTTTATATAGAAAGAGGATAATGAGGGAGGAGAGAACAGAGAAACAGTGCATAACAAGAAAGCATGAAGGACTATTTGGAGGATGAAGGGAACCAGCCAGAGAAGGTCAGGGGACCAGGGGAAAGGCAGTGGAGGATGGGAACAATTGAGAACAAAGAGTGATGGCACAGAGATATGAAAATGCCATAACCGAAATTAAGGAAAACTATCATACCCAAAGAAGTAATCCAGTGCATGGTTAGATTGACTAAATAATTTTTAAAAGAAGTATAGATTACCAATAATTATATGAAAAATACTCAATCTCTTTAGTCATCAAGGAAACGTAGATCACAACTGCATTGAGTTCCTGTATCACCCAGTCAGAATGACTATCATCAATAAAC
The DNA here is from genome assembly GCF_020740685.1 of Jaculus jaculus. NCBI lineage: Eukaryota > Metazoa > Chordata > Mammalia > Rodentia > Dipodidae > Jaculus > Jaculus jaculus. Next base: position 4,423,035 of record NC_059108.1, on the reverse strand, counting down.
AAATGCTGGCAAGAAAGCAGCAGTGGGTGGAAGGAACTCTTAGGCAGTATTGGTGGGAATGTTAGTGTAACTACTGTGGAAATCAGTATGGAGATTCTGAAAAAACTCATCATGGAGTATGAGCCAGGAAACAGGCCTTCAGTAGCCAGTGCAGGACCCTGGGGTCAGAGGATGCCTGCTGGAGATCATCTGTCACTGGGCCTCTGGGCTTCCATGGATGGAGCTCCGAGGTTTTTGAGGAGGTGGATGTCCACGTCTATTGTGCTGAGGATGAGTGGAGGGTGCCGTAGAGGAGGGTGCGTGCTGCAAGTTCAGGTGGGTGGTGATGGGTTTTGATGAGGATGGCGTTGATGGTGACAGGGAGCAGCCTGTTCCTGAATATGTCTCGAAGCCTGAGCTGCAGGGGTCTCCAAGCTTGGGTCTATGTAGGCTGCTAGGGACCTGTAGTAGTTTGGGGAGAATTTTCAGCCAGAGACTAGCCAGCAGCTGCCCAACTTCTGTTATGGCATTTCAGAACCCCAACTTTGACGCCTGCCAACCAGTCAGTCAGTCCTATGGCTTGTAGTGGGAGTGGGGGGGTGGGAGGAATTTGGGGCCCTGGGCCAGGACAAGGGTTCACAAGGCAGGGGACGAGCAGCCATGCAGCTGCTGCTAGGCAATGCGCTGTGCTCCCTCCTGCCGCCGGGTTCAGTGCGTGCTCCCCCATGGCCTTAGAAGTGACTGAAATTGGCAGCCAAAAAGTGAGTCCAGAAGAACTTAGCTTTGATAAGTACTCGGCGATGTGAGATGGGTTTGTCTTTGTTGTTTGGTTGAGTATTTGTGGGGTTGGGATAGCAGCTGACTTATCCACAACTTGAGAAAACAAAACAAAACAAAATACCTTTTATAAGGTATTATAAGGTCTTTTAGTCACGAAGAAGCCATTACAGTGATGAGTCGTCATGAGCTTGGTCCCTTAGAGGAAGGACCCAGCTGTTGAGTCCAGCTATGAGCAGAGGCCTTGGGGTCTCTCTACACTGTGACCTTGATGTGGAACCGAGAACCTCAGCCCAGCTGTGCTCACAGCGCTTAGAGTGGGGAGATGCTGAAAACCTTCAAGGCTGCATGGTGGGAACACTCTTCAGAGGAGAGGAGTCAGGTGACTTTGCAGCGTTCTAGTAATAGTGGGTGGTTCAGTTTGAGTGGGTGGTGAGGCGTGGACTTGCATGGTCAAGTTCATGTGAGCCTGGGTAATTTGCACGGTAGATATCTCAGAGGTATGGAGAACTCCTAAGCAGGACCGAAGACAGCATGTGTTGGTATGAGGAAAGACATCCACAGTGAGGGTCTGCTCACTGCTCGGCTCGGGGGAGGCTAGGGAAGGACAGGTTCCAGGAGCTACCCGGTGGAGAAGCCATAGGACTGACTGACTGGTTGGCAGGCGTCAAAGTTGGGGTTCTGAAATGCCATAACAGAGGACATTGGCATGGAGGTAGGGAGAAATGTTCGAGTGGCAGACGCACACAGCTTGCTCGTGGGTGTGGTGAGTGTTAAGCTTACTGAAGGCAGGCACAGTCAGCAGCCAGGGCGGGGCCTGTGGTCTGCTGGCAGAGTGAAGTTAGGGAAGGAGGAGCCCACCCACAGGGGCGAGACGTGCAGGCAGCCAGCACTGTGACGTGGGCCACGGGGAGCTCCTGCAAGTGCCAGGGCTTTGCCCCGGGTCCACACAGGTGGATCAGAAGCCCCCGGGAGATACACCAGCCCCCCCGACACACACACACAGCAATGCTGTACAGTCATGCTCGTGTAGGCGAGTCCTCTCTACAAGGCTGCACAGACAATGAATCCCGTTCCCATGAGGAAGGGAGCGGGCCAACGGAGCGCGGGAGATTTTCCCCTGACTAGACCTTTTTATTCATTCCAGTGTTTTGAGCTATATGATTGGTTATCTGCTGAAAGAGCCAAAACAAGAGCACACTTCACATGTTGAAGAGTGAGGGGCACCCTGCTGTGTTCTGAAACAATTATGTTAGTTAGCGCATAGGTATTATAAGAACAGCACAGTGAGTTTAGTAGGTTGCTGGGTGTGTAAGCCCACCCAGGCCTGTCTGCTTTAGATGGATGTAATGGAAAGGTCTGTCTGTGGTGGGGTCTGTTCCATTATTGTTATTATTATTTTCTTATGACAATGGGTACTCTGTAGGAAGACATCCTGAAGTCCAGGTGGGGGAGGAGCTGAGACTGGCTCTGTGCCTACATCACTGTGTATGAAGGCTCTGCTAATTTGGAGGGAAGGATAGTTAAATAAATGAGCGAATTACTTTCTCTGGTAACATCTGTCCAGATCCACCATGTGTTTGGTTGATACAAGGGTACAGCAGGGAGCAGAGCTGGCCAGGTCGGCCCTGTCATTCTCTACAAGTCACAGCCTCTGTGGGTCTCACCCCAGGGTGACAAGGACCTCAGTTGTTTTGTTGCTGTGCCATTTTCTTTTGCCTGTTTATTCTAAAGTCCCAAAAATAACTTCTTCCTCTCTGACCAGGACACCTGCAATAGAAGATGCCACACGTCCACACAGCGCTCAGCAAGGGAATGGGGATGCAGAAAGAAAGACTGACTCTGGGACAGACTCAGACAACCAAGAGCCCGGTTGGTCCTTGTGTCTAAAATTTGGTTAAGCTTCAGATCATTTAACCTTGCCGTGCTTAAGCTCCCCACTGCTGGATGAATTCTAGCCATTGGTCACACAGATTCCACCAAATTGTGTTTGGATAATTCATCTTCAGTGTTGTTTTGCTTGTTTTTGTTGTTGTTGTTTGTTTGTTTTTTGAGGCAAGCCCAACAGAGTAGCATTTGTTTGTTTGTTTTAACGAGAGAGAGAGTTGGTACGCAGGGTCTCCAGCCACTGTCACCAGATTCCTGATGCATGTATGACCTTGTGTACTTGTACCAGCATTTGTGTCTGGTTTACATGGGATATGAAGAGTCGAACATGGGTCCTTAGGCTTCTCAGGCAAGCGCCTTAACCACTAAGCCATCTCTTCAAACCCCAGTGGCGAGTTTTTTGCAACCATTTTCCTTTTTGTTACTTTAAGCACAGCATAGATCCAATGATGTACACGAGAGACTAAAGGGGCAGCTCATCGCGTTTGTCCATATGCATGTGCCCCACGGCTGCACCCAAATCATGCAGGTTGAAAGTTTCCAGAACCTTCCCTGGTGACCACTGTTGAGATTCTTGCCACTATTGGTCTGAAGGCCATCTGTGGTATTGCAAATAGCACTAGCTTTTTTTCGTTGCTAAACCATATTCTGTAAGTTAGTTGATGATACATTCACCTGCTTATTGGGAGCTGTCGGGGTGGTTTTTCCTTGGAACTGTTTGAGTGAGGCAGCTGTGGGACACCTTGCTTTTCAGTGCTGGGATTAAACCCAGGACCTTGTACATGCAAGGCTACTGATATTCTTGGTGAATTTTTGGGGTGATGATTTAAAATGGTTTTGGGAGAGAAGTTCACATTACATCATAGTAGGAAGTATATGCCCATCAGTGGCTTCTCCTGCAGGACAGTTTGTTCTAGAAGCCATGGCTAGCCCATTAGGGAAGCATCCAGAAGCCTGGACACTTGTACCCCATGGCTGGCAGTGACAGTTCCTCTTCAATAGAGAATAGTTCATTTTAATATTTTTAAAAATATTCAATTTATTTATTTATTTGAGGGAGAGAGAGGCAGATAGAGAACAAGAGAGAATAGGTGTGCCAGGGCCTTTAGCCGCTGCAAACAAACTCCAGACACATGTAACCCCTTTGCATTTGGCTTACATGGGTCCTGGAGAATCGGACTGGGGTCCTTTGGCTTTGCAGACAAGTGCCTTAACCACTAAGCCATTTCACTAGCCCCCCATTTTAATATTTTTAAGCTTGTTTTATTTTAAAATGTTTTGTTAGTTTTACTAAGTGGTAATGCATTTATTTCTTCTAGATCTCTTCTGTTGGACAACTTAGGTTACTGTCATGTAATAATCCCTCCTAGAAAACTTGCCTGGTTTGTCTAGTATGTATGTTATATAGAAATAACATATAGGAAACTTTAACTTTGATTTTGTGCAGAAACTTTATGTGAAGATACTGGAGATTCTTCTATTAGCAGAAGCACACAGCCACATTTGAAAAGGTACGTCCATCTCTTGCTGGGGCACCCCCCTTAAACAGTGACTAGGTGTCATGGATGGAAGTCTTTTCCTTTTCTTCTAGCTTCCATCCACAAATAAAGTGGTTCCAAACAGATGATGCTGTCATCTTAAAGATACGAATAAGAAATGTCAAAGAATATAAGTGTAACTATCTTAGAGATCGAGTCATTTTCAGGTAAGTGTGTATGTGTGTGTGTGTGTATGTATGTATATATATATATATATATATATATATATATATATATATCTTATAATGTAAACAGTGAACTGATTTCCAACATTGAGGAAGGTTGACTTCATTTCCCTTTGTAAACCTAGTGCCTGGGTGGGAGACAAATTTTACTTGGCTGACTTGGAGCTGCAGGGCACCGTAAGAAAAGACGACTGCAGGTGCACGATGAGAGACGACGAGCCTCGAATCACGCTTGCAAAGGAAAGGAGGGAGTCTTGGCATGGCTTACTCAAACATAAGGTGAGCTGAGTTGAAATGACCTATGTGGCTCACTGGACATTGAGTGGGCAGGCTGTGTTCCCTCACTGTGTTCCCAATCTGTTGAACAGAACCCTAATGTGGCTTTTGACTTTGATCACTGGGAGGAAAGTGAAGAGGAAAGCCCCTTCTCTAGAGGTAAGATCGTAGGCCTTGCCCCAGGTAGGTGGGGACAGGGACTCTCAGTGCAGGGGAAGAGGGCTTAGGGGTTCTGCCTTCATAAAAAAAGGGGGGGCCATTAGAACTGGGGAGATGGCTTAATGGTTAAGGTGCTTGCCTGGTGAACCCTAAGGACCCATGTTGGACTCTCCAGATTCCACATAAACCAGATGCACAAAGGTGAGGTAAGCACAAGGATGCACATGTCTACTAGGTGGCACAAGCATCCAGCATTCAATTGCAGTGGCTGAGGCCCTGGCCAGTTCCCTCCCTCCCTCTCTCTGTCTCTGTCTCTCTGTAAATCCCTTAGAAATTAGCTTTTTCTCCGTGGTTAATCTGTTGCTAACTATATCAGTATGGGTACTTATTAACTATTGGTAATAGACACATTTCTTTGGCAATTTGTTAATGGTGCTGGGGAAGGAATCCAAAACCTGGCATGTAGTAGGCAAGCACTCTACTACTGAGCTATATTCTCAGCCCCTAAACATACCTCAGGAGTTTCTTTGACGATACTCTTCCTGTGGGAACTACTTACTTACAAGCAGACAACTTTTACCTGCTTACTGCTTACCCGACTTGAAAGATACAGAGCTAGAGCTCAAGGAACATCTGTTGTGTTGGCCAAAATAATGGGGGAAAGATTTGTTAGTTGACAAACACTTAACGTTTTTAAAATATTTTATTTTTATTTAGCTATTTGAAAGAGAGAAATAGGCAGAGCAAGAGAGAGAGAGAGAGAATGGGTGTGCCAGGGCCTCCAGCCACTGCAAACAAACTCCAGATGTGCCCCCTTGTGCATTGGAGTCCTGGGGAATCGAGCCTGGGTCTTTTGGCTTTGCAGGCAAGCGCCTTAACCACTAAGCCATCTCTCCAGCCCGCTTAACATTTCTTAATCTTATCTAACTGGTGTAGTTGTCAGCTCTAAAAGCCTGTTGTACAACGTGGTGGAGACGGCTGAGGCAAGCAGCTCCTCCTCAGACACTACTGACGAAAGGGACAGTGCATGAGGAGCTACGACGGCCAAAGATGGACTCAGCTGGAACTGGAAGTTGAGAAAGAAGCGATCCTAATGAACCTTTCTCACCTGGAGGGTGAAGCATTACTGTCATCTGTGGCACTGGGATGGGTAGTGGTGCGAAATTCTTAATTGACTTAAAAGAGCTTAATGAGCCAGGCGTGGTGGCGCATACCTTTAATCCCAGCACTTGGGAGGCAGAGGTAGGAGGATCATGGTGAGTTCAAGGCTACCCTGAGACTACATAGTGAATTACAGGTCAGCCTGGGCTAGAATGAAACCTTGCCTTGAAGAAACAAAACCAAAAAGTTTAATGATAAGATTGTCATAGGAGGAAGATGGTGGGATCTGGAATCAGAAATGAAAAATGTAGGGGACACCTGTCATTTTTAGCACTCAAGCTGAGACAGGATGGTCACAAGTTTGAGGCCATCCTGGGCTAGATAGGGAGATCCCATCTCAAAAACCCAACAAAGGCAGAGCTAGAGAGATGGCTTAGTGGGTAAAGCACTTGCCTACAAAGCCTAATGGCCTGGGTTTGATTCCCCAGCACCCATGTAAGCCATATGCACAAAATGGCACATGCATCTGGTGTTTGTTTGCAGTAATTAGAGGCCCTGACATGCCAATACCTGTTCATTTTCTCTCCCTCCCTCCCTCCCTCTCTCTCTCTCTCTCTCTCTCTCTCTCTCTCTGTCTCTGTCTCTGTCTCTTTGCTTGCAAATAAATAAACTATTTAAAAAAGAAAAAATAGGGGCTGGTGAGATGGCTTAGTGGTTAAGGTGCTTGCCTGCAAAGCCAAAGGACCCAGGTTTGATTCTCCAGTACCCACATAAGCCAGATGTACAAAGGGGTGCATGCATTGGAGTTTGTTTGTAGTGGCTAGAGGCCCTGGTGTGCCTATTCTTTGTTTCTCTTTTTCTCTCTTTAATAAATAAATAAATAAAATAATAAAAAACAAACAATGGGGCCAGACATAGTGGTGCACACCTTTAATCTCAGAACTCAGAAGGCAGAGGTAGGAGGATTGCTGTGAGTTCAAGACCACCCTGAGACTGCATAGTGAATTCTCAATAAGACCCTACCTTGAAAAACCAAAAAAAAAAAAAAAGGTGAGATTATGACACAGACCAAGATCAAACTGACACACTTGGGCTTGTGTGACAGAGAGAAAGTCTTCACATTGTACTGTGTGGAGTTAATCTCTTCTCATGTCATTTAGACCTTTGTTTGGTGTACAATTCAAAACCTGGCCTTACACATATAAGTTGAGTTTTTCATCTTAAAATTCATACCCATCCACTGCTTTACCAGCCCCTCTCACCATGACTTAGTTAGTATTTGCTATCACTGTGTAGATGTACTCAAATGTTCTCCAGAGGTTTGGGGATTTAGCTCAGTGGAAGAAAGCTCTTGCTTATAGGTATTAAGGTTCAGGGTTTGGCCCCTAGCACCAAAATAACAACAACAATAATAATAATATAACAAGTATTCTCCAAATGTTGATAGCTACTAGAAGTTGACTTCTTTCCTCCAGGGTAACATGGGCTTGCTTCAGCTCAGTTGGGCCAGCAAGACATGAAGCTGCTGGTTCCACATGACCCACTTGTACCTTCACGGTTCTGGGAAAATGGGCAGAGGTTTCTTTTCTGGAAACTTTGAAAGGACATGTGCTGTGCCTGGAGGTAAGCCTTCTGAGCACCTGGCGAGGCTGTACCCAAGGCACTGAGCTTGCTAGCTGCCCCTGAAGGTGGGAAGAAACATGAGTAAAGTGCGCCGAGGGTGGCATCCCTCAAGAACGTACTCCTTTGACATTGTAAAGCAGGGTGCCCGGCATTGAGCATGGTGGCACATACCTACAGTCCTTACTGTTGGGAGGTGGTGGATGCAGGAAGATTGAAAGTTCAAGGTCATCCTCAGCTACATAGCAAGTTCTAGGCCAGCCTGGGCTATATGAGAGCCTTCAAGGGACAGAGGCAGAGGACAATGAGAAAGCAAGAAATGAGGGCTAGAGAGATGGCTTTAGTGGTTAAGATGCTTGCCTGCAAAGCTTAATAACCCAGGTTCCATTCCCCAGTACCCACGTAAGCCAGATACACCAGGTGATGCATGTGTCTGGAGTTCATCTGCAGTGGCTGGAGGCCTTGGTGTGCCCATTCTATCTACCTCTCTCTGTCTTGTCTGTCTGTCTGTCTCTCTATAATAAATATCTTAAGAAAGCAGTAAATGAGAGAGGGAGGGAGGGAGAGACAGACTGACAAGCCTCAGTGGTTGATGTCCAAGCTCCTGTAACCCTCCTATCTGAAGTAAACTGTCTGCTAGCTGCTGAGAACAGGGCTAGGCCCGCTCTGGCTCTGTTTCCTCACCTGTGAGATCAGACACGCTCGCTGTAACCAAGGAAGGGTCCAGGTTGTCGTGCGGTAAGCGCCTGCCTGCTCTGTGACTGACGAGGTCAGACCAGGCACAGCTGCCGGGAGCGCGTCCTTCTGCCACTGTGGCTCCCGCTGAACAGAGTGGCCTGGAGGAGAGGCAGCTCTGCCAGCGGCAGGAAGCTCTGTGTGCTCTGGGCGGGCTTTGCCCACGACCCTCTGTACAGAGGATGGTGGGGCCCAGTGATGGAGGGCTGCAGTGGTGCCAGGTCTGCTTACCAGCCTGTGGGCACCAGGCCCCACCCTTTGTGCTTCCCTGCACTGACTCTCGTGAGTAGCTGCAGTAAGTGCCCGTGATTCCTAGTGGGAATGGCAAACTTCCGCAGAGGACCCATGGGATGTGGGGACAGAGCTGTGTTAAATCCTCTAACTTTCTTTTCCCAAATAGCCATTTTTCTGATATTTTGAACCTCTGAAGTTTGTAGCACATAGGAAACCGACTATGTAAACAGTAATTTGTTTTCTATACTGGTATTAAAATGTAGTGGTTCATGTTTGGGGTAAATTTCTGAAATGCAAAACCAAAGGACTTTGCCTGTGTACGTGACATTGCCAGCGCACCAAGTTGTGAGGTGAACATCTGTTGCAATGTGTCATCAATAAAGCTTCACTCTTCCCACAGAAATGGTACTGTTCATGGTTTTTGAATAGTTGCCAAATGCAAAATAAAATTTAATTCCCCACACAGTCTGGTGACCGAAATGCCCGCGCAGGCCGCTGGGGCGCCGGCGATGCTGACGGTGTGCAGCGCCCGTGAGCTCAGGCGGGTGCGGCGGCGCTGCTGTGGAGGAGCGGCGGCCGCGCCTTACAGCCACGGCGGGCTTCGGGTGAGGGTCGTGTGGTCCAAAGCCCATGTGATAACTGTTTCAATCAAAGCAAGTGCCAAGAGTTTATATAAAAGAGGAGACTTTATTGATGATGGGTTTAAGGAACACCTAGTATTGTTACCGTCGTCGTCAGTGGTGTTTTTTGCAGTGTGGGAGTCAACCCCAAGGTCTTGCATGCGCTAGGCAGGTGCCCGCTGCTGAGCTACACCCCACTTGCACCCTTCGTTACGGTGTGACATGCTCATCGAACAGTGCCATCACAGCGGTGGCGCTGGCTACGCAGCCCTTCCTGAGCCATGAGTGTTTTGTTTGGCATTATCTCTTGGTAGTGTTTAGATATACCTGTCACTTGTATTTGGGTCCTCCACCAAGAGAATTAGGGATGGCTGAAAACAGTAATAATATACAAACACTTGAATGCATTTTTTTCTTAAGAAAAGCATCAAGAAGAAAAAAAAGCACAAATATTGTTTACAGAATAAGTTCATCACAGCTTTGGACTGTAGGAGACGAGCATATCACTCAGGGTCCTTCTCCGGTGGGACAACTTCCATCAGCATCTGCAGGTGCATAGTGACCGGCTCTGAAACAGAGGCCAAGGAGGAAGCGTGTGGTTAGAGCATTGTGACCACAGGATTCACGGTGATGTTCTGACGGGCACTGGATCACCTCCTAGACCCTGCCCTAGGATAAGCTGATGTTTACAGTTAATGAGAACCATCCTGGTGGTTGCATTGGTTATTCAGCGATGTTATTTCCTTTTAAAGAATTAGTACTTTAGGGCTAGAGAAATGGCTCAGCAGTTAAGATACTTGCCTGTGAAGCCTAAGGACCCAGGTTTGATTCCCCAGTACCCACCTAAAGCCAGATGTACAAGGTAATGCATGCATCTGGAGTTCATTTGCAGTGGCTAGAGGCCCTGGCACACTCATTCTCTTACTCTTATCTTCCTCCTTCCCTCTCTCCCTTCCCTTTCCCCCTTCCCCTTTCTCCTTACTTCCCTCCCTCTCTCTCATGCGCCTGTTTCTCTCAAGTGAATAGATAAAATATTTTTTAAAAAGAGTGTTTTGGTTCCATTAAGGTGGGGTTTTTTTTTGTTTTTTTTTTTGGTTTTTCGAGGTAGGGTTTCACTAGTCCAGGCTGGCCTGGAACTCACTAGGTAGCCTCAGAATGGTCTCGAACTCATGGTGACCTTCCTACCTCTGCCTCCCAAGTGCTGGGATTAAAGGTGTGTGTCACCACATCCAGCTTCCATTATTTTATACTCCCTCAAATAATTTACCCTATAGGAAAAATATGACTCAAATATGTTTACTATCAAGCACTGACTGCATTTTGATTAAAATACAAATTCTTGGGCTGGAGAGATGGCTTAGCGGTTAAGTGCTTGCCTGTGAAGCCTAAGGACCCCGGTTCGAGGCTCGGTTCCCCAGGTCCCACGTTAGCCAGATGCACAAGGGGGCGCATGCGTCTGGAGTTCATTTGTAGAGGCTGGAAGCCCTGGCGCACCCATTCTCTCTCTCCCCCTCTATCTGTCCTTCTCTCTGTGTCTGTCGCTCTCAAATAAATAAATTTTAAAAAAATACAAATTGTTACTGGGCCTGGTGGCGCACTTAACTGCTAGGCCATCTCTGCAGCCCCACATTTACTTTATAAAGTGGTTATTACTTTTTTAGTGCTGGATCCGGGATTAAACTTCACAGGCCAATTCCCACTTTCGAGCAACACCCATGGAGGAAACCCGCCAGGATGGCCTCTCCACTGAGGAGCGCGAGGACTCGCACACAGCACTTCACAGCCCTGAAGTGCCGCACAGATCGAACGCTGAGCCGCACTGTCCCCAGCCTGGGAAAGGAGGGGGTCTGAGCACCAGCGCTCCGTGCCGCGGGAGGGAGAGCAAGAGGGGAGGCTGCCCTGGGCTACATGGTAAGACCTTGTCCTCAAAAAGCAGGGGGATATTCACGGTCTATCTAAATGCCTTTGGCACAATGCTTTCTTTTCAGAAGTGGAAGGAGGGCTGGAGAGATGGCTCAGCAATTAAGGTGCTTGACTGTGACGCCTAAGGACCCGTGTTCTACTGTCCAGATCCCACGTTAGCCAGACGCAAAGGTGAGGCGAGTGCAAGGTCGCACATGCCCACTAGGTGGTGCAGGCACCTGATGTTTTATTACAGTGGCTGAGGCCCTGGTGCACCAACTTTTCTCTCATGTTAAAAAAAGAAGGCCAGGTATGTTGGCACACGCCTTTAATCTCAGCACTTGGGAGGCAGAGGCAGGAGGATCGCTGTGAGTTCAAGGCCAGCCTGACTCAGCCTGGGGCAGAGTGAGACCCTACCTTGGAAAAAAAAAAAGAGGAGGAGGAGGAGAAGGGGAAGGGGAAAGGGAGGGGGAGGAAGAAGAAGAGAAGGAAGAGGGAAGAAGGAAGGAGGAGGAGGAGGAAGAGTAGTGGAAGGGGCTGATACAGTGACCCTGTAAGCAGCATCTGTCCACGTAGCTGAGGACCAGGATGGCAGAGAACAGCCTTTGTGTTAAAAGACTTGGGCCCTCATCCCAGCACCCAGTTCCAGCTATGACTCTGCAGTATCTTTGGGCTTTTACTGAGCCTCTTAGATGTGAGCATGTGATCAGCAAAAGAAAGTAGTGTTCGGGCAAGACGTGTATAGGTGTGAGTACTTTTTTGTTTTGGTTTTTGTTTTCACTTGTCGAGGTAGGGTCTCACTCTAGCCCAGGCTGACCTGGAATTCACTATACAGTCATAGGGTGGCCTCACAGCAATTCTCTTTCCTCTGCCTCCTAAGTGCTGGGATTAAAGATGTGTGCCACCACACCCATCTTCTTCTTTTTTTTTTTTAATGAGAGAGAGAGTTGGCACACTAGGGCCTCCAGCCACTGCAATCAAACCCCAGATGCGTACACAACCTTGTGCATGTGCAGCCTTGCGCATGCATCACCTTGTGCATCTGGCAAATCGAACATGGGTCTTTAGGGCTCCCCAGGCAGGCACCTTAACCACTGTCCATCTCTCCAGCCCTAGATGTGTGTGTCTTGACAGTGCTGAGCTGTGCTCTCAACAGTGGTCTCAGTAGTAAACTGTGGTTAGGTATACCTTGCACTTCAAAGAAAACAGCACTTTTCCTTGTTAGAGTAATTGATAGGAAGAAACAAAGATGAAGGATGGACCCAGACGAACGACACCGGTCCTCCTGAAGAGGGAGCCTGCGTGCTGGGTGTGAGAGCGTGTGCTGAGGGTGCCGGGTCGGGACAGCGCTGGAGCTGCGGCCTGTGCTTCCCTGACAGCCCTGCCACCATACTTACTGGAGATTTTCTGAGCCCATCCGAACTTGTAGTAGACAAAAAGGAAGTAAAATATCAGTCCGCTCAGTATGAATAACACGCAGTAGAGATACTCCCATGCTGGCTCACTGATGATTGGGGCCAGGACCAGGAACACAGAGGTGACGGTCACCAGGATGGGAATGACGATGGGCACCTGCAGGCAAAGGGCGGCGCACGTGACCAGAGCAGCACGTGGGCGGGTGAGCGCCTCATGCCTCCAGGAACGCTTATGTCCCCCCACGTGACTCTGCTGAAACATGAAGACCACTCTCTTAGTCAAGACTTCCCGTCTTTGATGTCCTTGTCCCCTCTCCTCCGTCTTTGTCCTGTCACTGATCTGTTGGAGAAACTGGGTGCTGTATCAGGTACAGTATCTAATTCTAGTCTTGCACCATACCTTCCTCAATATGTTGACTCCTGTTATTTTCTGCAAACGGGTGGAGGAAGAGAAAGGGACACCTGATAGATGGAGCAGAGCAAGGCAAGTGAGGTCCAGTTGTCCACTTTGTGATCACTGGAGTCACCAGCAGGCATCAGGGAGGAAGACCATCCCAGCACCATTGTAACCTCACCCCTGGCCTCATGGCTTAAAATAAAACATCAAAGCTTTTATCATTTTCTTCCCCCACTAATGATTATTGCCTTAACACATTGCTTCATCTTGGCTGCAAATGGTTTTGATTCTGTTTTTCTTCCTAGACTTAATTATATGAACTTTTGTAATGAGCTTCATCAATTATTTGGTTTTCCTAACTTGTCGTTTATACAAGGCAGCAGCATTAATTGCTTAATTCTTGGTGCTTCTTAGTTCTCAGCATGGCAGTCTGGGTTCTCAGGCCTCCAGTGGTGACTCAGGTTCCTGGGTTATGATACATACTGTGTCTTGTCCCTCCTGAGGTCCAATATGGCCTGGTTTTGAACTTTTTTTGTGGGATGGGGGTGGTTCGAGGTAGGGTCTCACTCTAGCCCAGGCTGACCTGGAATTCACTATGTCGTCTCAGGGTGGCCTCTGCTAAGCCTGTTCCAAGTGTTCTCATACAAAACCTGTGCCGGGCTAGAGAGAGGATTTAGCAGTTAAGGCGCTTGTCTGTGAAGTCTAAGGACCCACGTTCTACGCTCCAGGTTCCAAGTAAGCGAGACATACAAGATGACACATGCGTCTGGAATTGATTGCAATGACTGGAGGCCCTGGCATGCCAATTCGTCCTCTCTCTCTCTCTCTCTCTCTCTCTCTCTCTCTCTCACTTGCTCCTTCTCTGTCTCTCATTTAAAAAAAAAAAAAAAAGCCCTGTGATGCCACTGGCGTGACTTCCTTTGTACTTCCTGTCTGGGCAGTGTTGTGTCCAGCAAAATGGGCCTGGAAGTATCATTTTTAGAATTGTTAACGTCATTCTTTTCTTCAGGGTCCCAATTATACATATATCAGAACTTCTTTTTATAGTTTGCACGTTTCCACACGTTTTGTCTCCCTTGGGTGCGCATTTTCCCACGCGTCTCTGCTGGTGTGCATCTCTGCTGGCGTGCATCTCTGCTCTGCAGCCCTCTTGTCCTCCTTGTTTATGAGCCCTGTATTTCCTTTCCTGAGGTGGCATTTTGCAGTACTGACCTGACCGTCTAGGTCGCCTCCTCCCCAGGGGCCCCTGAGGTCCTGCCATACTCAGTGTGTGTTGTGTCTCCACAGTTGTCTGTGACATCTTGTGTGGTCTCAAGCTGCCTCTGTTCTGGAAAGGAGGCTCTCCGGGGACTCCTGGGACCTGGCCTTAGGCCATCACTGCACCCCACTCCCACGGCCAGCCCCAGGGCATCAGAGGGCCTTCCAGTCCTGAGCTTCATGTCAGCACTGTGCTAGCAATGTTGGCTCCAGGGTTTCCCCTCACTATATGGCTCTGCCTGTTCCTGTGAGGAACTTCGTACAGATTAAAAACCTATATTGGGCCAGAGAGATGGCTTAGCAGTTTAGACGTATGCCTACAAAGCCTAAGGACCCAGGTTCGATTCTCCAGGACCCACGTAAGCCAGATGCACAAGGTGGCACATGTGTTGGGAATTCGTTTGCAGTGGCTGGAGGCCCTGGCATGTGCAGTCTCTCTCAAGTAAGTAAATTTTTGAAAAATCCTATATTGTCACCATGATGTTGCCTTCTAAGAGGAAGTGAGTGAGGCAGAGCTGCCGGGGTCCCGCAGGCCTCCTGTCTTCGCTGTGGGGAGGCAGTAAGCGGACATTCCGGGAAGACCTTTAGACTTTTTAAACAGAATCCTAAAACAACACATTATCCTTACCTCACCTGGTTGCTCAAGCCCTCAGCTTGCCTACCTTGTTCTTATATCTGTGCTTAGCTGTCACCATAATAACTAATACAGTCGTTTTGTGACTATGCCTGTGGCATAAGCTAAACAAAGTAAGTTCTTCCTCTGCACTGGTGTCTAGACCCACATCAGCCACGCCCGGGAGCCGCAGGCTCACAGGAGAGCCTGACTCTGCACAACAGAGCCTGGGGCCAGTTCCAGGGACCCCATTAGCAGGTAAAGAATGCATATATGGGGCTGAGGGGTGGCTTAGTGGTTGAGGCATTTGCCTGTGGTTCGGTTCCCCAGGACCCACATAAGCCAAATGTGCAAGGGGGCACACACGTCTGCAGTTTGTTAACAGTGGCTGGAGGCCTTGGTGCATCCATATTCTCTCCCCCGCCTTCTCTGTCAAGTAAAAATAAATAAAATATTTAGGGTTGGAGGAATGGCTTAACGGTTATGGCATTTGCCTGGAAAGCCAGAGGACCTAGATTCAATTCCCCAGGACCCACGTTAGCCAGATGCACAAGGGGCCACATATGTCTGGATTTCATTTGCATTGGCTGGAGGCCCTGGCACACCCATTCATTCTCTCTCTCTACCCCTCTTTCTATGTCAAATAAATAAATAAACAAAAATATTTTTTTAAAAGAAGAATGCATATGTGGGCTGGAGGGATGGCTCAGTGGTTAAGATGCCTGCCTACAAAGCCTACCATCCAGGTTCAATTCCGTGCCCATGTAATGCAGCAGCTAGAGGCCCTGATGCACCCATTCGCTTTCCCTCCCTCCCCGCTCCCGTCAAATAAGTTTTACACATATACATTTGTATGTGTGTGTGTAAGTGTGCATGCATGCATATGTGGGAGGTCCAAGATTACAGAACTGGACCTTTTGCTTTGGGTAGAGATGTAGGCCACAGGTGTACCTTACTGAATAAGTGGCTTTCCTATGAGATGACCAAGGGGGCCTCTTGCTCGCGAGCAGTGCTCAGGCCCAGAGGAGCATCTGGAATGATTGCCTACTTCCAAAGCCTACCTGTGACATGCCCAGAGGCTCAAAGCTTACCATGATAGGCCTTTCCAGATCTTTCCTCGTGAACCTCATCACAAGGAGCCCTAGGAAGGTCATCCCATAAAACAGCCAGGCAGCAAAGCTGAAATAGTTCACCAAGGAGTTGATGTCACCAGGGATGATGTAAATGGTGGCGATGATGCCCTGGTGGGAAGAGGAGGGAGCCTTAGACCATGAGTGCAGACAACCCTCATCGTCATCACCTCACAGGAGAACAAGGAGGCAGTTTTCCCTGTGGGAAGACTTCCTGTACATGAAACAAACTTCCTGTGGATCCTTCTAGAGACGAAACTGGACCTGACTGATAGTTTATAGCCTGACAGAAAGAACTTGGGCAACTTTTGACTCTTTGAAGTTGCGCTTTCAATCCCCATCACCACCTCTCTCTCACATACACGTCTTGCTGTATACCCAGGCTGACCTCAAACTCATGATCCTCCTGCCTCAGCCTCTTGAGTACTGAAATTACAGGTGTGGCCTGAAGTCCTGATTTTAAGCAAGGCAGAAGATCAGACAAAATCTACATGTCTGGCTGGGCATGGTGGCACACACCTTTAATTCCAGTACTCAGGAGGCAGAGGTAGAAGGATCACCATGAGCCCATCCAGAGACTCCATAGCGAATTCCAGGTCAGCCTGGGCTACAGTGAGACCCTACTTCGAAAAAGTAAAATTTAAAAAAAAATCTGCTTGTATGCTGCACCAGCTCTGTAAGGAGAGATCTGACTTTTTGAGTTTTGCTGATGGGCAGGGGCTCGTAGCTGCCTGTGTGGCTCCCATGCATCAGCAGCTGTTTCTCACCCTTCAGAGTAAGTGGGAAGGTGACAGGAATGTTGTCCTCTGCGGTGGGGGGTGGGGGGGCATGGCCTAGCCCTGAACTAGGCCTAACCCCCCTCAAGAAATGCCAGCCAGTGGATTGGGACCATTCCATAAGTTCCAACTTGAACGATGAGACAAGGGAGGGGCCAGCAGTCCCTTGTAAACACTCGCTTTACTTCCCTGCCTCTCTGGAAGCTACGGGCCTCTGAATGGTTTGTTAGCAGGCCTATGTGTAAGAGGCAGACAAGCTTGGAAGAGTCACTGTCTTTGTGGGAAATTCAGAAAATGGAGCAGAAATCAGATCAGTTGTCCTGTGTTTTGTTCGAGAAATGAGGGAGTCTGGCTCATTCTGAAAGCCCTGGGCTTAGAACAAGACACCTTCAGTACCACACGGAGGACCCTCTTACCTGAGGGGCGGCTGTCACACTGGACTCATACTTACATAAAAGATGAGGGCGGGGGCGGGCGTGAGACGCTTGACACTGATGTAGGAGAGCACTTTTAGCATGTGGCCTTCCCTGCCTGCCACGTAGATAAGCCTAAAAGAGCAGACATAGGGAAGGCACTGAGGATGTGTGTCTGCAGACCCGCCCCAGGCACACAGACAAGGAAGCTAGGTGACTGGCTGAGTCCTGTAAGGGGATTTGAGGGCTGGGAAGATGGCTTAGTGCTTAAGGCTCTTGCCTGCAAAGCCAAAGGACCTACGCTTGATTCCCCAGTGCCAACGTAAAGCCAGATGTACAAGGTGGTGCATGCATCTGGCATTTCCAGCAGCTGGAGGCCCTGACACACCTATTCTTTCTCTCTCTCTCTCTCTGAACTATATAAAAATAAAACATTGAAATAAAAACTAAAGAGGAGCTGGAAAGATGGCTTAGTGGTTAAGGTACTTGTCTGTGAAGCCTAAGGACCCATGTTCGACTCCCGATCCCATGTAAGCCAGACGCACAAAGGGGAGGCAAGCACAAGGTGGCACATGCCCACTAGGTGGTGCAAGCGTCTGGAGTTTGATTTCAGTGGCCAAGGCCCTGACGTGCCACTTCTCTCTAATAAAATAATAAAGGGGATTGGAGGAGCACATCTTGGTACTGTAGAGTGACCAGGGGAGGGGTCAGGACTGAGATGGCTTAGGGACACCCCTTTGAGAGAAGATACCTGAGCTGGGAAGATGGCCTGAATAAGAGCACCTCCCATGCAAGCAAGAGGACCTGAGACATCCAGAGTACCTGCCTGTAGCCCTAGTCTGCTGGGAGTGGAGACCCGAGGATCGGGGAGCGAGTGGGAGTCCCCACCTCGAGGAGGCAGGCAGAGGGGCACACAGTGTTCTCTTCTGACCCCCGCAAGTGTGCAGTGCGTACATGTATTGAAACATCAAGTGTATTCTGTAAGTGCATGTAATTATTTGTTAATCGAAAAAGCCAATCCAGCCCTTCTTCCCTCTCCCTCGGAATGCTCACGATGGAGCCCGGGAGCTGGCGAATGCTAGGCAAATGTGCTACACATCCACCCAGAACAGAAATGTTTTTGCAGGGCTTGAGAACTGCCTTAGTGGTTAATTAAGGACCCGTGTTCAATTCCCCAGTGCCCACATAAGCCAGATGCACAAGCTGGCACATGCCTCTGGAGTTCATTAGCAGTGGCTAGAGGCCCTGGTGCTCCCATCCTCAATCTCAATCTCTCTCCCTCTCTCTCAAATAAATTTTAAAAATGCTTTTGGGGCTGGAGAAATGGCTAAGGGGTTAAGGCACATGCCTGCCAAGCCAAAGAACCCCAGTTCGATTCCCAAGGACCCATTCATTTGCAGTGGCTGGAGGCTTTGGCGTGCCTATTTTCTCCCTCCCTCTCTCCCCCACCCCAACTAATTAAAAATAAATGCTTTTACAATACAGCAAAGCTGGAGCAGTGGCCCCATGAGTACTTGACTCCTCCAGCTTGAGAATGATTTGTGAGGCAAACTTCATTTTGGCCATGTGTAATCTGTGTTACTCAGAAACACACCCGCTCCGTGCTGCGCCCGGGCAAAGGCAGACTCTGGCTCCCAATGCTGACCACAGCAGAGTTTTTGCTTGGCCATCAGTGGGGGTCTTGTGAAGGTGAGGTGCGTCCCCAGGAGAAACCACGTGTGGCTATGAACTGTCTGCCCCAGTGGGGTGGAGAGAGCGGCACGCCACCCCTGCGGTGGGCGACTGTACTGCAGAGGAACCCCGCTTGTTCAGCGCGGGCGCGCAGACTGGTGACGCAGACTTAAGTGACCCGCGAGCGCTCCCCAAAGGGAAGGGAATGTCTGCCAATTCCTGGTCGAGTTTGTGTCATGCAAACGTGAGATGATATTCAGAAGTGATCACCAGGTGAGAAAATGCAGTGTGAGGGGCGCCACATGGAAGCCAGAGCCTTGTTCACCCACTGTCCCTTCCCTCCATCGAGTTTGGAACCCGGCCTGCTGACGTGGCATGGCTGGGCCTGCAGGTGCCATGCCCAGCTGTACCCAGCAGTGCTGTCCGCCCCCGCCTCACCACCTTCCCGTGATGTACAAGCCACAGCCCTGGTCTGCACTTCAGAGTTCCTATTTGGGCACCCAACATGCTCCAGGCCCAGGAACATAGGATTCCTCGGGTGTGGCATTGGCTTTGCTGTCCCCTGCCCAGTTGGAAGAGAGTGATGGGGCGCAGGGAACCCCCTACCTGCCCGTGGTGAAGCAGGTCCCATTAGCGGCACCGATTGTTGAAAACGCCACGAAAAGGGGCACCACCCAAGAGGCTGGGTAGAGAACGCGGTCTCCAAAGGTCTGAGGACAAGCAAAGGGCAACCCTAAGATGCTTGCACTGCCTGGGTGGCCTCAAACAGCCACTCCGCCCAGCCAGGGCACTCTGGTCCCCAGGTCACCTAATGGCACAACCTCTGGGCCTTCTCCTGGAGGGCAGGGAGCCTGCTGGGAGAGCCAACGGGACTGTCTGGCCCACAACTCCCTGGCATCATTCTGTCATCTTGACATCCTGCCAATAGCCGGCCCGGCCTTTCACTTTCTTGATCACTGGGCATGACCTCGTTTTCCTCCCACCTTAGAGACACCTTGACCACCAGCTGTGGTGCCATCACCTCTTGCCTCTTGCCTGACCTCTCCACTCAACGTCACATCCCCAACCCTAGTTCCTCCAGCCCCGCCCCCACTGCTGCCTGGATCCCAGAGGCTAGGGGCTGAGGAGCCAGAGCCCTCCCCACCACCACAGACCTCAGCCCCAGTTAGGCTGGTCCCTGGTCCTCTCCCCCTGCCATCTCCCCTGTGGTCACTGCCAGGTCCACCGGTTGCTGCCCGTCCAGCAACTCACCACCGCCACAGCTTGGGACTGTAAGAGCTCCGTTGGGGTCATCACGGTAAAGTAGGAAACGTTCATGAGGATGTAACACACTGTCACCAGTGGGATCCCAATGATGATGGCCAGGGGCAAGTTTCTGGGAAGGACGGTGCAGGGAAACCAATGTCAAAGCGAGCATCCGGGAGACCGCCTAGGTTCTCATGCCACCTGCCTCCCAGAAGCCCCCTGCTCTGTCACACACGGAAGTGCCAGACCCCCTTCTAGGACCACCAGGCCGGGCTGTGTGGTAGCAGGCCCAGGAACCATTTTCAGAGAGCAGGGCCCTGGAAGCGATGGCTAAAGCGGAACAGGGCAGGTGTAAAGGAAGTCAGAGTTCCGCCTAGCAGCATGCCACTGCGCCCTCGGAAGCCAGACTGGCACAAGGGGCACACTGAGCATGCTAGAAAATCAGTCAGGCCGGATGTAGCCCAGGGGCATGGAGTTTGTCCAGCGCAAGGGCCTGGGTTCCATGCCCCTGAAAAGACATTCACTGAGCAGCGGAGGGAGGAGAAACGGGGGCAGAGGGAGGCACAGCGGCGCCACCTCTGCCTTTCAGACCTGTGGCCTCCTGGCCCGCGCCACTCTCGTACCTGTAAGGGTTTCTCAGCTCTTCCGTGATGTAGTTGAGCTGATTCCTGGAGAGACATGTGACAAGGGCAACAACATGTGACTATTCCGTTGTTTTCTGGGCTAAGATTTGGGTGTAAATAGTAAGTGTTGGCTATATTTAGGCTGCTTCACCAGAAAGGCTGAGCTGCGGCCAACAGTAGCGCCCACCAGTGAGGGTCTGGGGCGTGGCTCGCCCACAGGGCACCTGCTGAGCATAGGAAGCCTGGGGTCTGATACCCGGCGCCGCACAAACCAGGCGTGGTGGCAGTGTCAGCGCTGGGAGGTAGGGCAGGAGAATCAGAGGTACGTGAGACTCCCTCTCGCTCTGCCATTCTCTCTCTCAAATAAATAATAATAAAATTTTTAAAAAGAGAGAGAAACGGGCTGGAGAAATGGCTTAGCAGTTCAACGCTTCCCTGTGAAGCCTAAGGACCGTGGTTCAAGGCTCGACTCCCCAGGACCCACATTAGCCAGATGCACAAGGGGCTGCACACGTCTGTAGCTTTTTTTGCAGAGGCTGGAGGCCCTGGCATGCCCATTCTCTCTCACCCTCTCTCTCTCTCTCTCTCACTCACTCTTTCTTTGAGTGTTGCTCTCAAATAAATAAATAAAAATTTTAAAAATTTAGGAAAAGAGAGAGAGAAAGGAAGGAAGAAAGACAAGGGTCTTATTTTCCATGGAGTCACGGGAAAGTAAGATTAGGGATTTGACACTCCACCAAAAGGAATTGCAAGGTGAATTTCAGAGATGACACCAAGCCCTAAAAAGGAGACGTCTTTACTTTTCACGGGAGCTGACACCAGAGCTGTGAAAGAAGCCTGCAGGTGGATTTGGGACATCTTAGGAGTGCCTTACCACCCGTCATATGCCCAGAGTCCATTATAGAATGCCAGGCTGATGGCACCCATCGAGACTTGCCCGCCCTCAAAAGAATGTTCGAAGTTCTTTGTGTTTCCTGAAACGAAGCCAGACAGTTAAGAGCAGAAGTCAGCTGACCAGACTTTGACTTTGAACCCTGTCCATGAGAAAGAAATGTTATGACTTGTGACTGGAGGTTATTAAAGAAACTGAAACCAGGGCTGGAGAGACAGCTTAACGGTTAAGTGCTTGCCTGTGAAGCCTAATGACCCCGGTTTGAGGCTTGATTCCCCAGGACCCACATTAGCCAGAAGCACAAGGGAGCGCACGCATCTGGAGTTTATTTGCAGTGGCTGGAGGCCCTGGCGCACCCAGTCTCTCTCTGTATCTCTATCCGTCTTTCTCTCTCTGTAGCTTTCAAATAAATAAATAAATAAAACAGTTTTACAAAAAAGAAAGAAAGAAAGAAAGAAACTGAAACCAGGCATGATAGCACATGTCTATAACCCCAGGACTCAAATGACAGGCAGGAGGATCTCAAGGTGGAGGCTAGCCTGGGCTAGCATAGTGAAACCTTGTTCAAAAACAAACAAACATGGTTACAGAGATGGCTCAGTGGTTAAGAGACTTGCTTGTAAAGTCTGAAGGCCTAGGTTCTATTCCCCGGTACCCACAGAAAGCCAGATGCAAAAAATGGCGCAATGGCTAGAAGCCCCACAGAGCCCAAATTGATTTTCTCTCCCCCTTCTCCTTGAAAATAAATTAATAAAAATATTTTTTTTTAATTTACAAATGGCTGGGCATGGTGGCGCACGCCTTTAATCCCAGCACTCGGGAGGCAGAGGTAGGAGGATCGCCGTGAGTTCAAGACCACCCTGAGAATACATAGTGAATTCCAGGTCAGCCTGGGCCAGAGTGAGACCCTACCTTGAAAAACAAAAATTAACAAATGTATGAAGATTTTTTTAAGCATCCACACCTTCCCCCACCCCATCCTTTCCTGTCGCAGTTCACCTTGGGCAAGGAGGACAATTCCACTGACGATGATGATGACCACAATGACCAGCTTGGCTGCCGTGAAGACATTTTGCACGTAGCTCCCGAGCCGCACACTCAGTGCGTTCACCGTGGTGAGGACCACTGGGAGGGGAGGAACACGGTGACATTCCAGGTTCATGGTTCTCCCCAAGGCCCTGGGGAACCCCTCCTTTTTAATCCCTCCACCTCCCACCACCCCCACCACCACTTGTGTCCTGAATGTAGAGGACAGATGTAAACCAGTAAGCCTTGGCACCTTTAAAATCAAGCCCAACGCCTCAGAAGATGAGGAGCAGCCAGCCCTGGACGGGGACAGTACGGGACAGTCCCTCCTGCAGCAGCCACATGCCCACCCTTTGGTCTGCTTTGTGCCTGTGGGGCCTGTCTCTGGGCATGGATGAGTGTAGGCCAGAGCCCCTGTGCATGGCCACGTGGGTGAGGATTCCAAGGGCGCCCACTCACGTATGGCCGCGGCAGCCAGGCACTTCACGACCACGTGGGGCGGCTTGCAGCTGGCATAGAAGGCCGCGCACACGTACTCGGAAAAGCTGAGGCAGATGATGGCAAAGGAGGAGGGCTTCATGACGATCAAGCTGGTCCAGGAGAAGAGATAGGCAGGGATGGGGCCAAAGGCCTCCATCAGATAGGGGTACTCTCCGCCAGACTTGGTGATCATGGTGCCAAGCTCGGCAAAGCACAGGGCACCTGAAACACAGGCAAGGGGCCCCTTTCTCCCACATCACCCTTCACAGAGCCTTCCTGCCTGGCACACGGGCTCTGCACACACCAGAGGCCCTGACTTCTGGCCAATGGACCATTCGCTGCAGCCAGATTTACTTTTTTGTTTTGTTTTGTTCTGTTTTGCTTTTCGAGATAGAGTCTCACTCTGGCCCAGGCTGACCTGGAATTCACTATGTAGTCTCAGGCTGGCCTCCAACTCATGGTGATCCTCCTACCTCTGCCTCCCAAGTGCTGGGATTTAAGGTGTGTGGCACTATGTTGGGCTCAGATTTAATTTTTTAATTTTTTTTTTTTTTGAGGTAGGGTCTCACTCTATCCCAGCTGACCTGGAATTCACTATGTAGTCTCAGGAACTCGTAGAGATCCTCCTAACCTCCGCCTCCTGAGTGCTGGGATTAAAGGTGTATGCCACCATGCCTGGCATGCAGATTTATTTTTATTTGCTGCGCACGACTGGAAAAGAGCACCTAGCTGGGCTTGATGGTTCATACCTGCAGTCCTCCTCCTAGGAGGCTGAGATAGGAGGATCACAAGTTTGAGCCAGCATGGGCTACAGAGCAACAACTTGTGGCTTGCAACTCCACAGTGAGGGGTCACCAGAGAGCCATATTTTGTTACCCAGCGTCGCCAGGATCCCACAGGCGGCCCATATGATGAGACATGGCCCCACGGCTTCTGTGTTGGCAAGCACAGGCTTGGGGGAGATGAAGATGCCAGAGCCGATGATGGTGCCCACGATGATGCAGATCCCGCTGAGCAGACCCACCTGGGTGTGGAGAAGGATGCAGTTAGTGCTGTCAACCCGGAGGTCACAGAGTCAGAGGTCACCCCCCGCCCCGCCCCGTGAGCTGCCAGTGCAGCTGAGAGTGACGCCCGTGCCTGGTATGTTCCATGCTGGACTGGGCTGTGACGACACCAGCCTGCTCCTCCCAGGGCCCTCTGGTCACGTCAAACCAGCCCTCAGGATAGCCCAGGAGTCGGGTCTACCCCATCACACCCATTTCAGTGAGGAGGAAACTGAGGCACAGAGAAGTAAATTGGATATTCAAGAGGGAAAGCTGCAGCATGGCTCCTGCCCTCCATGAAATGGCTGATGAGCCGCCTTGTCTCCAAAAGACCAAGGTCCTTGGAAGATTGCGTTTAGCTGGCAGAGCGCAGCGGAGCTCTCCCCCAAGCATATCAGCACACGTCTGTCATCTCCACACTAGGGGGCTGAGGCAGGAGGAACAGGAGCCCGCGTTCAGCCTGGGCTTCATAGCAAGATGCTGTTTCTAAATAAATAAACAAGAACACGCAAGGGAAAAAGGGAAAAAAAGGCATCCTCCACCACTGAGACAAGTCAAGCTTGGAGTCCTGGCTCCACACCACATGAGCAGCGGACAACCCCAGAGGGAAGGAACGCTCTAGAACAGAGAAGGTCCTGCCCGTGAAAACAACTTTGGAGGACATGAGCTTTCTAGGAACAAAACCTGGTGCCTGCCACATACACGCTTGTAACCCCAGCACATGGGAGGTGGAAACAGGAAGACCAAGGCCAACCTCAGCTACGTAGTGAGTTTGAGGCTAGCCTGAAGTACTGTAGACCCTATTTCAAAAAAGTAGGGGCCACTGGTGTTGGCAAGAGGACGAGTTCACAACAGGTGCAATAGTGGCACATCTGTCATGGTGGAAACCAACTGCCCTCTAATTGGACTGGAGGCCCGCTCCATGGGAGAGAATACATCCCTGATACTGAAAACGTACAACTGGGGGTAGTCATGAGCCCTAAGGGTGTAACGTCTGTTGCTGTCTGGCTAAATGTATATACTAAGCTTATCAAACTACCCAGTAAGCACTTCTCTTAATATCCATACCCTTATATTAATGATACTCTCACTTTGGGTAGAGAATCTTTTCATCTCTTTTCAGATGGCAGTGACCTTGGGATGACTCAGAAGGTATCATGGTGCTGGAAAGAAGTGACTGGAGTACTGAGTAATATCTCTATCACACCTTCCAAGGCTCAGGGTCTAATGCGGAAGAGGTGGCGGAAAGAATGTAAGAGCCAAAGGAAGGGTAGGACTCCTTACAACGTGCTCCCTCCAGATGCAAAATGGCCTGGATATCCATGACCTCACAGTGCCTGACACTACCTACACAAGACCATCATAAGAGGAGGAAAAGATCATGACATCAAAATAAAAGACAGACTGATTGAGATGGGGAGGGAATAGGATGGAGAATGGAGTTTCAAAGGGGAAAGTGGGGGGAGGGAGGGTATTACCATGGGATATTTTTTATAATCACGGAAGATGTTAATAAAAATTGAGAAAAAAAAGAGGATGAGTTCAAAGCCAGCCTCTGCTACACGTTTTCTGGGTGTGGTGGCACATGCCTTTAATTCCAGGACTTGGGGGGCAGAGGTGGGAGGGTCATGGTGCGTTCAAGGCCATCCTGAGACTACAGAGGGAATTCCAGGGCTGGAGAGATGGCTCAGAAGTTAAAGGCACTTGCTTACAGAGTGAATTCCAGGTCAGCCCAGGCTAGAAGAAGACCCTATCTCAAAATAATAATAAGAAGAAGAAGTAGGGGCTGGAGAGATCACTCAGTGGTTAAGGTGCTTCCCTGCAAAAGCCTAAGGACCAGAGTTTGAATCCCCATTGCACACATAAAGCCAGATGTACAAGGTGGCACATTCATCTGAAGTTCATTTGTAATGGCTGGAGGCCCTGGCACACCTATCCTTTCTCTATCTGCCTCTTTCTCTCTCTCTCTCAAATGAATAAATAATATATATTAAAAAAAAAAGCAGGGGATGGAATGGGAGGAAAACCTGGGAATTTGTATATTTCACTTAATGTAAATTTAATGCCAATTAAGGAAGCACAGTAAAGCGAAAAAAATTTAAAAGAGAAACGCTGACTAAGTAAGGCCCTCCTCACACCAGCAGCTCTTAGAGAGGACCCAGCCCATGCCCCAGGCTAGCACATGCAGGACAAGCACTGCCAGGCAGAGCCAGAGGGTGAGGAAAGCCCGGCTGAAGCCAGGCCACCCAGGGAGCTGTGTGGGCACAAGCAGGGCTCCAGGGGCAGAAAGTCACAGGCTGGGCAAGGGCAGCCTGGGCTTCCTTACCCCTCCTCAGTCCCTCTTTGGGCAGGGGCTTATGTCAGTGCCTCCTGAAGCCCTCTGGAACCTTCCCCATGCAGCGGGACTGCTTAGCTGTATTTTGGACACAGCCCGCCATGCAACTCCTCTCAGCCTGACTGCATAGCTGTAGCTGAAGAGTCACGGGGTGCCACGAGGCCGTCGCTGGGGTCAGGCCCAAGAGTGGAAGAGCAAACAGTCTTGCTGCCTGGGACCTCACCCCTGGGGACAGAGACCCCAGACCAACCCACAATTTGGCCTTGCTGCTCCCTGGCAGGCGCCAGAGCTTTGGTGTCTGCCCTGTGCAAGCCTCCTGCTGCTGGGCAGAGTTCCCATCCTGTCAGGTTGTTTGCCCTGAAAGCCATCTGGAGCCCAGAGCCCATCCTGAGTTGCTCCACAGTCCTGGGTCCCTCACCCCATGCCCAAAGCCGCCTGTCCCTCAGTGCCCAGCACTTGCTATGCCCACCTAGGAGAGGTACGGAGTGAAGTGTCCAGCTCCATGCCTACCCTAAAGGGCCCCTTTTCCTCCAGAGTGCGTGCCACAGCCCTGCCCTGTGCCAGCTCAGTTATCAAGCTGGCCCCAGTGTTAGCCCTTCTGTTGGCTGGACTGCTGCACACCACGGGGCAGCTGCTGAAGGGCTTTCATCCCCAGGACTAGGTGCTATAGTTCTAGGGGGCCCAGCTGTCAGAAAGCTTCTATGATCGCCCTTGAAAAGGCCATCAGTGAGGCCCGGGGAGATGGCTCAGTAGTTAAAGGTGCTTGGTTGCAAAGCCTGCTCCCCAAGGTTCAAATCCCCAGTACCTACATGAAGCCAGATGCACCAAGTGGCGCATGTATCTGGAGTTCGTTCGCAAGGTCAAGAGGTTCTGGTGCACCCAATCTCTCTCTCTTTCTTTGCTCACAAATAAGTAAAAGTAAATAAATAAATAAATTATATATATACACACACACACACACACACACACACACACACACACACACATACATATACATATATATTTAAAAACAAAAAAGAAAGAAGGGCTGGAGGGCTGGCTTAGTGGTTAAGGTGTTTGCCTACAGAGCCAAAGGACCCAGGTTTGGTTCCCCAGGACCCACGTTAACTAGATTCACAAGGGGGCACAGGTGTGTGGAGTTCATTTGTAGTGGCTAGAGGCCCTGGCGCACCCATTCTCTCTCCCTCTTTCTCTGTCAAATAAATAAGTTACTTTTAAAAAGAAAGAAAGAAAGAAGGGGCCACGGGTTTGTGCAAACATGTGACTTTTCAGGTGCTTTACATGAAACATGGAAGCACGTGGATGAATTTCACGCACGTGGGCGTAAACTTTAAAAGTTTGCTAAATTCATCTGTGAATGTGCAAGAGGTGCAAGCAGAGATAACAGCGCATCTCGGGGTGCACTTTGCAAATCCAAAATCATGCCAGGCATGGTAGGTCATTTTTCCTGTCCCACCACTTGGAAGAATGAGACAGGAGTTTCTTGAGTTTCCAGACAAGTTAAGCCACACAATAAGATCTGGATTCAAAAAGCAAGCCGCCCTATCCCTATACCAGGGATGTGTGGAGCCATCGTCGCTTGCTGGCTCTCACTGACACCGGAGCCTGCCACCTCTCACCTCCTTCTGGAGACTGGTCGTCTTGGGTTCATCATTCTGCGTCGACTTCTCATCGTCTTTGCGTTTCCGCAGGCTGGGCTCCTCCATGGTGCCCTACACTAGCTCCAGGGGGCTGCAGAGAAAGCATGGGCAAAACCTTTTAAATATTTTTATTTATTTGGCAGAGAATGAGAGAGAGAGAGAGAGAATGCATGTGCCAGGGCCTCCAGCCATTGCACATGAACTCCAGGCATGTGCACCACCTTGTGCATCTGGCTAACATGGATCCTAGGGAATTGAACCTGGGTCCTTTGGCTTTGTAGGCAAACGCCTTAACCGCTAAGCCATTCCTCTAGCCCAGCTAAACCTTTTTGTTGTTGTTTGGTTTTTCTAGTTAAGGTCTCACTCTAGCCCAGGCTGACCTGGAATTCACTCTGGAGTCCCAGGCTGGCCTCCAACTCATGGTGATCCTCCTACCTCTGACTCCTTGAGTGCTGGGATGAAATGTCTGTACCACCATGCCTGGCTATGGACTAGATCTTGATCTAACAAAAACAGCTAAGATGCAAGGGGCTATCAGCCAGGGCTCTCCTGAACTGGGGTATATAGGCACTGGGAACTGACTCCAAAAGCAAAGAGTGAGCTCATCACGCTGGCTGATTGCAGTCAGGCCCTTACCAATACTTTGCCCCAAGAATGAAAACCAATCTTCACAGTGCAAAGGCCACAGGAGTCAGAGCTTCCTGTGTCTTCAAGTGCTTGTTTTGAGAGTTCCTCTGCCTGCCCCACAGCTTCCTGGCTCCCACATCATGTCCCTAGTTCCTAATCCTCAGCTGTGACACACTTGAAACTCTTTCTACCTCCATGACCCAGCTTCACTACTTTCAAAGTTAAAAAGTACTGTGTTTTGTTGTTGTTGTTTTTTAATTTATTTGAGAGCGACAGACACAGAGAGAAAGACAGATAGAGGGAGAGAGAGGGAATGGGCGCGCCAGGGCTTCCAGCCTCTGCAAATGAACTCCAGATGCGTGCGCCCCCTTGTGCATCTGGCTAACGTGGGACCTGGGGAACCGAGCCTCGAACCGGGGTCCTTAGGCTTCACAGGCAAGCGCTTAACTGCTGAGCCCAAAAGTACTGTTTTAGTCAAGTGTGGTGGCACATGGCTATAATCACAGTACTGGAGAGGCTGAGGCAGGAGGATAATAAGTTTAAGGTTTAGCCTGGGCTATATAGCAAGTTTCAGACCAGACTGGGATACACAGAGAGATCCTTTACATTTGAAAAAGTTTAAGATTTAAATACTGAATAGTAAAAATAAACTGGAATATGCTTAGCAGAATCAATTCCAGTGTAGGTATGGTTTTCACTGGATAATGGAGAAATGAAAAAGTTGCTAAAAAGGGCTGGTACTATGGTTCAGCTGTTAAGGAGCTTGCCTGCAAAATCTAGCCACCCGTGTTCGATTCCCCAGGACCCATGTAAAGCCAGATGCACCAAGTGACACATGCATCTAGAGCTCATGTGCAGTGGCTAGAGGCCCTGGCATGCCCATTCACTCTTGTCTCTCTCTTCTCTGTACCTCTCTTTCTGCTTGCAAATAAATAAAAATATATTTAAAAAAATAGATAGTTGTGGGATACAGAGATGGCTTAGTGATTAAGGCGCTTGCCTGTTAAGCCTAAAGACCCAGGTTTGATTCTCCAGAACCCACATAAGGTAGATTCGCCAGGTGGCACATGCATCTGGTGTTTGTTTGCAGTGGCTGGAGGCCCTGGCACACCCGTTCTCCTTTTCTCTCTCCCTCTGTCTTTGTCTCTCTCTCTCTCAGATTAATTAACTATTTAAAAGAAGAAAGTTGTTAAGGAAAACTAGCTGAAGAAGGAGCCAGACAACGGCGGATTTCTTCTTTGTCCAGACCCCAAGCTGGAGAATACGAGGCCCTCCCCCCAGGCCCGGCTTACCTTTCTCCTCGACTCCAACTAGCCAGGGAGCTGCTGCGCAGCCGAGCGCTGGCTTCTGCACGGTCCATCGAACCCCAGGTAGGGCCACGTCTTGTGCCCAGGAGTGGAGGAAGCCAGAAGGTACAGAGGTCAACAAAGGTAATTATTAAACGCCGGTTTCCTCCACCTTTATTTTCCTCTAAGCAACAAGGGTTAGATACCCACACACACACACACACAAAGGAGGGCCAGGCAAGACTCAGAAAATGTTTTTGTTGTGTTCATTTGTGTCTGTGTCTAGATTATTTATAAATAATAAAAAAAAAAAAAGATTCCACCATTTCAGCTACATCCTGTGAGGAGAAATCTCTGCACAGGGCGGGAACCCTGCTTAATTTTATTCTTCTTATTTATTTATTTATTTTGGTTTCTCGTGGTAGGGTCTCACTGTAGCCCACGCTGACCTGGAACTCACTGTGGAGCCTCAGGGTGGCCTCGAACTCACGGCGATCCTCCTACACCTGCCTCCCGAGTGCTGGGATTAAAGGCGTGCGCCACCACGGCCGGCTTTAATTTTATTCTTTTGGTCGAGGAGGTAACCTCTGGCATGAGCGCTTCACTTCCTTGGTGGAGTGTGTTTAGATGTGGCTTCAGGCAGGCAGCATGGCCTCAACTGCTGTGGTGCTGTCTTCCCGGGGAAGGAAGCCCCTCCAAGGTGCGCGCAGGCAGCTCTGCCGGAGCAGGGGGAAGGACGGGCTGGCCTTCCGCAAAAGGTGGGCGCTGCACGCGGGCCTGAGGCCTGAGGCCGGGCGTCCCACCGTCATCTCAGCTCTCCAGCTCTGCTCTCGCTGCCCGAGGGAGAAGCACAAGGCCTCAGAGCCCCGGGTGTAAGGCTTTCTCTATGGGGCTGGTTCTCTTCGCAGGAACTGGGCGGTCCTGGTTGGGCTCAGAGAGGAACTGGCAACTTGGGTCTCCCCGCCAGGCCCCCAGGCCGTCCTTATCTCAGACCAGGCCTGGGGAGAAAGCTTTAGCTGAGGCATTATCAGAAGGGCAAGAGGCCAGAAGGGTGCTGTAATCTCCAGCCCAAACTCCACCCTCAGGTTAACAGCATCTTCCTACCTGTAGATGGGACCAAAGGTCAGGAGAGGGGGCCTGGGGGTCTGTGTGCACACGCCTGTGCATTGTAGACACTCACACATGCCCTTGTAGCTGGCCATGGGGTGAGCCCCCCCCCCCCCCCCCCCCCCCGCCACGGACAGTTTCCTCCATTGCTCGTCCGCCCTTCTGATTTGGAGCTGGAATCTCTTCCCGAGCCCTGCACTTGCCTTCCTCGCGGCCCTTACAACTCCATCTGCTCTGGTGGCTCTTAGAGCCTCTACTCCCCACGGGACTGGTGTTTCGGGGTGAAAGACCACACCCAGCTGTTGGTGTGAATTCTTGATATTTGAACTCACGTGATCTCAGGCCCTCAGGCTTACTCAGTAACACTCCAGCCCTTCAAGCACTTTAGACAGGAGGGTCTGGGAGAAAGTGGAAATTCCAAGGTCATCTATTAATGTCTTAGGAGGACATAGGTGTCCCAGAACCAGGATGACTGACTGCAGTCTAGGCTCTGTCCTGTTGGGTTTGCTTGATTCCTGGGAATTTACCCCAAAGCCACTCCCAGTGTAGTTGATTGAGGTTTTTAAGCCCAAACCTGCCTACTTGCTGAATTCGGAGAGGAATTTTCTTATAATCTCCCATCTCTGGACAGCAGCTGACATCCTTGTGCATGTTCTCACTCTGGAGACCCCGACCCCACGCAATGACTCTCAGACGTGTGGACGCTCTCTCTGGAGACCCCCACCCCATGCAGTGACTCTCAGACGTTGCATGCTCTCTCTGGAGACCCCCACCCTACGTAGTGACTCTCAGACTTTTCCTGGTGAGCCTGCCTGCCTTATGGTTCATTGTTTTTGAAAAATATTGGTGTTTTTGGCAATTTCATACATATATATTTCGTCTTTTGATATTATTCATTCACATTATGCTCTTATCTCCTCTTCCTCCCTCCAATTTAGTCTTCCTCTGACCAAGTACTCTCCTTTCTCCAGTAAATTTTTCTGCTGTGAGCTTTGCCTGGTGATGCAGGAATTTAGTCCCAGCACTTGGGAGGCAGAGGTAGGAGGATCACCATGAATTTGAGGACACTATGATACTACATAGTGAGTTCCAGGTCAGCCTCTAGTAGAAAGTGAGACTCTAATTTAAAAAATGAAAAGAAAAAAAAACTTTTCTGTTTGGGTTTGATTTTTTTGTTGTGACCACTGACCTTAATTAGCACTGATTTCTAAGTTGGAAAGTGT
This sequence comes from Jaculus jaculus, assembly GCF_020740685.1. Lineage (NCBI taxonomy): Eukaryota > Metazoa > Chordata > Mammalia > Rodentia > Dipodidae > Jaculus > Jaculus jaculus. The sequence continues at coordinate 4,390,823 of NC_059108.1, read as the reverse complement.
AACTCTTTCCTCCCCTCAGCTGAGTAGATCTCCAGCTTTTTTTTCTTTTTCTTTCTTTCTTTCTTTTTTCTTTTGCAATGTAGGGTTACACTCTAGCCCAGGCTGACTTGGAATTCACTATGTAGTCTGGCTCAGGCTGGCCTTGAACTCATGGCCATACTCCTACTTTTGTCTCCCAAGTGCTGGGATTAAAGGCATGTGCCATCACCATGCCTGGCTTTCTTTTTCTTAATTTCAAGCTCCATATGACCTATCCTCCAGTTAAAAAAAAAAAAAAAAAAGGCTGGAGAGATGGCACACTTGCCTGTGAAGCCCAAGGACCCCAGGTTGAGGCTTGATTCCCCAGGACCCACGTAAGCCAGATGCACAAGGTGTTGCATGCATCTGGAGTTTGCAGTGGCTGGAGGCCCTGTGCCCATTCTCTGCCTCTTTCTCTCTCTGTCGCTCTCAAATAAATAAATATAAATCACAAGCGTGTCAAAAATAAAGAAAAAAAGAAATTAAAGTAAAATAAGGAGGGATTTGGAGAGATGGCCCAGTTGTTAAGTCGCTTGCCTGCAAAGCCTAACAGACTGAGTTCAATTTCCCAGTCCCATGTAAAGCCAGATGCTCAAAGTGGCGCATGCATCTGGAGTCCACATGCAGGGGCTAGAGGCCCTAGCATACCTTTTCCCCGCTACTCCCCTTATTCTATCTCTGCTTGCAAATAAATAAAGAAAAATATTACTTAAAAAAGTAAAATAAGCCGGGCATGGTGGTGCACGCCTTTAATCCCAGCACTCGGGAGGCAGAGGTAGGAGGATTGCTGTGAGTTCAAGGCCACCCTGAGACTCCATAGTGAATTCCAGGTCAGCCTGGGCTAGAGTGAGACCCTACCTCGATAAACAAAAAAACAAACAAACAAACAAAAAGTAAAATAAGAGGACTGGGGAGATAGCTTAGCAGTTAAGGCGATTGCCTGTGAAGCCTAAGGACCCATGTTCAACCCTCCAGATCTCACATAAGCCAAATGCACAAGGTGAGGCAAGCGCAAGGTTGCACATGTCCGCTAGGTGGTGCAAACATATGGTGTTTTATTGCAGTGGCTGAGACACTAGTGTGCCAATTCTCTCTCTCACTCACCTTAAAATTAAAAAAAAAAAAAAAAAAAAAAAAAGTAAAGTAAGCCAGGTGTGGCAGCACACGCCTTTAATCCCTGCACTTGGGAAGCAGAGGTAGAATCGCCATGAGTTCGAGGCCACCCTGAGACTACATAGTGAATTCCAGGTCGGCCTGGGCTACAGTGAGCCTCTACTTCCAAAAACCAAAATAAAATAAATTTTTCACAAAAGGCCTGAAAATGTGGCTCACTTGTGGAGTGTCTGCCTGAGCACCAGGGAATAGAGGGAAAGCGACATTGTCCCCTCATGGGACTGTGAATCCTAGTGGCCCGCTTTCTTGACAAGGTTTCCTTCCTGCCACCCTTCCTATCGTCCCTTCTTGACAGGGTTTCATGTAGTTCAAGCTGACCTTGAACTCACTGTGTAGCCCAGGATGGCCTAGAACGCTCCACCGTCTTGCCTCTGCCCCGAGTTCTGGGACCATGGGGCTGTGGCACCATGCCCAGCTGCTTCTGCTAAGTCTCTTGGTATTCCGTTCCAGGTGATGCCCTTTTCCAGTGGCAAAGCTGCTTGCACTCTGAAGATGTTATGACACCACCTGCACTTGGGCATGGTGATGGTTTGATTCAGGTGTCGCCCATAAACTTAGGTGTTCTAAATGCTAGGTTCCCAGCTGATGGAGATTTGGGAATGAATGCCTCCTAGAGGTGGTGTATTGTTGGGGGTGGGCTTATGGGTGTTACCTTTGCCAGTGTTTGGCACACTCTCCTGTTGCTATGATCCACCTTCTGCTCGTGCCTTGTTTTCCCTGCCACCGTGGAGCTTCCCCCTCGAGCCTGTAAGTCAAAATAAACCTTTTTTCCCCACAAGCTGCTCTTGGTTAGGCGATTTCTGCCAGCAGCACGAACCTGGCTGCACAGACATCTTATGCTTGGTGCATGCTGGGCCCCTTCTGCTTAATGGCTTTTGTTCGTTTTTGCATGTGTGTGGTGTATATATGCATGTTTATGTTGGGGTGCACCTGTGCATGTGGAGGCCAGAGGATGCTGTGCACCTCTTTTTGAGACTGAGTCAGTAGACCAGTCAGTAAGCTCCAGAGATGCTCCCCAGTGCTGGGATTACAGGCACACGCCACCTCGCCGGGCATTTATATGGGTACTGGGAGTTAACTTGTGGTCTTTGTGCTTGTGAGACAGACACTTTCCTGACTGAGCCATCTCCCCAGTCCCTGTGACTTTTTTTTTTTTCTTCAAGGTAGGGTCTCACTCTACTGTAGTCTCAGGCTAGCCTCGAATGCACAGCAATCCTCCTACCTCAGCCTCCCGAGTTCTGGGATTAAAGGCATGTGCCACCACGCCCAGGCTCTGTGATGGTTTGTAAAGATGTGTCTGACTCAGCAGGGCAAATCCTGTCCTGCAGGATGCCCATGTGGCATCTCGTTCTCTGGTTTTCCTTCCTCGTGACAGGTGCGGGGTCTTTAGAGGTGGATTGTCCTTTACCACCTAAACCTTGATCCAGACCCATGCAACTCTGGTTTACATTATTGTTGTGAAATATATAGTGCAGGCTAACTTTGTGAACTCACAATTTTGAATATTCAAGGGTATGACACAGGTGTCAGCTCAGCTCTGGTGAGAGCTGTTGTCACATCAGGGCATGTCACGATAGCAGGAGCACAGGTGGGAACAAGTAATCGCATTGCCAGACAGGAAGCCACAGAAGGACCAGGCTCCCGTGGTCTCAACCAAGGTCACATCCCCAACCGCCCATGAGGCTGTACCCCTTAAAGGTCCCACCACTTCCCAATGTGGCCACCCTGCACCCTGGCCACCATGCCTTTGACATGCACTATGGAGAATCACACTTGGACCAAGTCCAAAATGTAGCAAACCTGACCTCCAGTTTTCAAATTTCTATTTCAAGCCTCACTGTGTCTCGTATCCCTTCCCTCTGCCACCGAGAGCAATCCAGGACTTCAGGGACAAGGGAGGAGACTAGAGATGGTCGTAATGGAATAGCATGAGCCTCAAGTCCTCACCTGCCCACCTGAACTCCAGCCCTGGCTTGAGAAGAATCTATGCTGGGTACAAAGTCTTGCAATGTCAAGGCCTTAAAGCCATCATAAAACAGTTATCAAGGAAGACAAGAGTTCAAAGTGCCGAGAACACTACGTCCATATACCACATACCCAGGAGCTAATGGAAGAGAAATCCTGCCTTACGCCTCTATTCTTCCCTTTCTCTATCCTTTCTTTCACCTTCTGTGCTGGGGATTAAACTGGGTCTCGTCAATGCTACACACACGCTCCGGCACTGACGCTCGCCTCCACCCGTGCCCGTCGTTGCTGGCTCCCAGTCGAGATGGCTCACCTTCATGGTCGACGTGACTGCATTTACTTACATGCACCGCAGAAGCGCATCTCTGGGTGTGGCTATGGGGGGAGACAGAACTGAGGACAAGAGCAGTCACCCCGCATGGGGGGCACCATGCTCCATGCCACGGGCTGAGTAACCGAAGAGCAGAAAGAGAGCTGAGCATCACCATCCATCTCCGACTCCTGACTGTGGGCACAATGTGACCAGCCACCCCAGGCCCTCACCATCACAGTGAACTGCACCCTCGAAAATTTGAGCCAATGGAGGCTAAGGCGCTTGTCTGCAAAGCCTGATGACTCGGGTTTCACTCCCCAGTACCCACGTAAAGCCCAATGCACAAAATAACACATGCATCTGGAGTTTGCAGAGGCTGGAGGTCCTGGTGGGTCCATTCTGTCTCACTTTTATCTCTGCTTGAAAATAGATAGATAAATCTTTTTAAATGTAGTAGGGCGTGGTGGCACATGCCTTTAAATCCCAGCACCGGGAGGCAGAAGTAGGAGGTTCTTTGTGAGCTCAAGGTCAGCCTGAGACTACATAGTGAATTCCAGGTCAGTCTGGGCTACAGTGAGAGCCTACCTCAAAAAATCAAAAAAATGTAAGCCAAGATAAAACCTTCCCTAAGCCATTCTTGACAGGTATTTTGTCACAGCAAAGAGAAAAACAGCTAAAACAAGAAATACAGCTCCGCGTGGGTAACTAGTACACTGAATGTTCTGCCCCCAAAGCCCCATCCAGTTCGTTCATCCTACCTCTCCCTCACTGTCATCACTGTTAGGACAGCTGGTAAGCTTGTGAACTCAAGTGTCTATGAAACAGCTACCACTGTCTGCGCAGCATCCACCACTTGGGGGCGCTGCCCTTCTCTACAGGATACTGGCGGGCTGCGGTGTTAACCAGATTTCCCTCACTGTAAAAACATGATGTGTATAATCAGCTCATGGTTTTAGCGACTTTCGTCCATGGTTGCCTGGTCCCATTGCTCTTGGCCTGTGGTGAGGCAAAATCATGGACTACGTGCATGGTGGAAGAAGTCTATTCACTTCATAGGTGACCATGAAGCCAAAAGAGAGGAAAGAAAACGCTGGGTTCCACGGTTCTCTGGTAGGACATGTCTCCTACCTCCTAAAGACTACCACCTCCTAGCAGCCTGGGACCAGGCCTTAACAACAAGCCCTTGGGGACACTTACGACCCAAACCATAACAGCCAAAGAACCCCATTTTTTTTCAGCCACAGAGGAGAGCTGAGGTACCAATCCCAGCCCAACACAACTTTCCCCAGGACTCTATATGCTGAGGAATCTGTATTCTGAAGGAAGTTTGACTGTCTGGCTACTGAGGCATGTAGACTGTCCTAGTTCTGCCCTCCGCAAACACATGAGTGACCAGCATCCACATCCCAAGGATTCCCTTTCTCACGTTAACATCGAGCATCTCCTGTGATATATTCTGGGGCGCAAGCAGCCTCGGTGTGCTTTAAATCCTTCACAAGGGTCCTTCATTTTGAATCGTTTTTTTTCAGTAAAACTCCAAGCCTGACCTAAACAGATGAGACACATGATGCTCTGAGACTGGCACTCCCCACAATTGGAGGGCAGGTGCCCTCGATTGTGGCTGGAGTTAGCTGAAGGGAAAGGAAGGGTGATCACTGGTATTATCAGTCTGTCTTAGGCTGCTAATAACAGTACCACAGATTTATAGTTATGGGGGAAAGAGGCTTGTCTGGGCTCACAATTCCAGTTCAAGGTCAATGGGACAGATCTGGGAATGTCTCCTTGATAGCAGAGTCCTGGGGCTGAGCAGGACGTCACAAGGTGAGATGGGGAGCACGTATGTGTGTGTATGTGTGCATGCATGCATGAGTATGTCTTCTGGTTTTTCTTTCCTTATAAATCCACCAGCATTCAATCAAGGGGCTCATTTTGGTCACCTTCCAAAGGCAGACCTCTAACCCCAACCTCCTCCCCCACACGGACCCCTAACCCTGACCTCCTCCCAAAGATGGACCTCTATCCCCAACCTCCTTTCCCACACACAGACCCCTAACCCCGACCTCCTCCTGACGCAGGCCTCTAAGCACTGTAGTTGGAGTGTCCATCTCTCAGTGACTCACAGTGGGATTAAACTCCAGCAGTTTGGGCTAGAGAGATGGCTTCGTGTTTAAGGCATTTGTCTGCAAAGCCAAAGGACCCCAGTTCGATTTCCCAGAACCCACGTAAGCCAGATGCACAAGGAAACAAGGTAGGGCGCACATCTGGAGTCTGTTTTCAAGTGGCTGCAGGCCCTGGCGTGCCCATTCTCTCTCCCTCTATCTGCCTCTTTCTATCTCAGATAAGTAAAATCAAAACAAAAACATCCCTGTGTTTGAAGGAATATAACAAGTTCACGGCGCAGCACCACCTCAGCCCCTCTCCTCATCTGTGCGCTCTGAGAGTGGTCACCTCACTGATCCTATACAAGATGAGCACAAGAAGCCTTTGCTGAGAGAGGAGCCAGCCTCGGGCCGCTGTGGTGACTTTTTATCAGTGTGACTGGAGTCGCCTAGGACAGGGAGACACACCTGTGGGCATCTCCCGGGCGGATTAGACACACACCATCTCGTAGGGTGGGGGCCAGGATGGAATGAAAGGGAACAGTGAAAGGCCAGTAAGTGCCGGCCTTCCTCTCTCTGCTTCCCATTGGCCTTGTTTAAGCTGTTCTGCCATGCCTTTGCCATCTTTAAAACATTTGAAAGACAGAAAAAAAGAGGGCAGGGAGAGAGATTGGGCACACCAAGGCCTCTAGTCCCAGCAGACAAACTCCAGATGCATAGGCTACCTTGTGGACCTGGCTTTACATGGGTACTGGGGTATCAAACCTGGGTCCTTAGGCTTTACCAGCAGGTACCTTAACTGCTGAGCCATCCCTCCAGCCACACCTTTTTAAATTATGAAAATATAGACTTTGGTAAATATCTTGAAAATTTATTATGCGTTTTTCAATTTATATAAATTGAAATTACATAGGTTACAGTCATATATCCCTACACACCTGGTCTCTTTCCCTGAAGGCCCTTCTCAGTAGGGTCCTTGTTCACTGGGGGTAACTAGGGTGCCTTTGCTATCTTGATGGATTAAATCCTCTTATACTGTGAGCTAAAATAAATGATTCCCGCCTTAAAGTTATCTCAGTGGGACATTTGGTCAGGGCAATGCAAACTCCGACCAGCACAGGGCCCGTGGCCAGCTAAAGGAGGCCGCCTCGTGGCTTCGGCATGTTACTTTTCTGGTGGTCCTGACAGTGCAAGCAGCAGCTTAAGGAAGGAAGGGCTTATTCTGGTGTACAGATCCAGTGCTTGCAGCTCACCACGGGAGCGGGAGGTGTAGCAGCAGGAGGGGGAGCAGCTGGCCACACTGCTGCGCAGTAGGGAAGCTGGTTGGGCTATAAAACCCCAAATCTCCAACCCAGTAACTCACTTCCTCCAGCAAGGCTCCACCTCCGGTTGGGGACCAAGTGTTCAGCCATGTGAACCTGTAAGGGACTGTTCGGTGGAACTCTGTCCCTGTGCAGGTGTGAGTGAGCTCAGGCTGAGTCTCTGTGGCTCACTTCCCACTGAGGACAGTCACTATGATGCTGTCACTTCTGACTCCAGCATTCTGCCACATGGGTTAGTATGAAAACTAAAGCAGGTCTTACCATCTCCCATTACAGACCCCTCCTGCCCTGGCCAACCGAGACTGCAGGGCTCCTCCTGTGACAGATGAGCAGCCATCATCTGGGTTGTAGGGATGGGAAGATGGCTCAGTGATTAAAGGCACTTGCTTGCAAAGCCTACTGGCCTCGGGCTCAATTCCCCAGTATCCACATAAAGCCAGATGCACAAAGTGGCACATGCATCTGGAGTTCCATTTTTGGTGGCAGGAAGCCCTGACACCTGTATGCACACACTTTCTCCATGGTGGTTTAAATGTGTGGCCTCAGAGACTCAGCCTTGACTCCCGCATTTCCAGTGGGCAGAGCCCACTGGGGAGAGCTGTCACGAGGGTGGGTCTTAGAGTCCAGCCCTCCCACGTGGAGAGCAGCTGGAGCTCAGGCAGTTTTGTGGGGCTGCTTGTGGTGTCTCTCTACGTGGATCTCTACGGGGAGCCAGCTTCTTCTGCCACTAATGGCGCTCCCTGGAATCTGTAAGCCTGAAATAAACCCTTGTTTCCCATAGCTGTTTCTGGTTGGATGTTTGCCCAGCAACACAAAGCTGACTGTAACACTATTTCTCAACTAAATAAGATTTTGTTTTTGGTTTATTTTTTGAGGTAGGGTGTCACTCTAGCTCAGGCTGACCTGGAATTCACTATGTAGTCTCAGGGTGGCCTCAAACTCATCGCCATCCTCCTACCTCTGCCTCCCAAGTACTGGGATTAAAGGCGTGCACACCACGCCAGGCTCTAAGAATCTTTTTAAAGTGGGTTTTAGTACTGTAGTGCTGCTTGGCCCACACTGGAAGGGCTGCAGATAGGTTCAGCACTGACCCAAACTGCTGTCTCTCCCAAAAATGCAAGTTTTGTTTGGTTTGATTTTTTTGAGGTAGAGTCTCACTTTAGTCCCGGCTGACCTGGAATTAACTCTGTAGTCTCAGGGTGGCCTCAAACTCATGGCGATCCTCCTACCTCTGCCTCCCGAGTGCTGGGATTAACAGTGTGCGCCACCACGCCCGGCCAGAATGTGACTTTTGGGTAGGTGTTCGTATGTCTCAAAGTAGCCATGTGCTGGGAACCTGCTCATCTGTGTGCTAGCAGAGACACCCCGTTTTTCCACTGGTGCTCTGACACATATTCACATCTGAGGTGAGCACTCACACAGCTCCTCTGCTCATCCCAGGGCTGTCCTCAGCTGCCCATCTAGGAGTGCGGGGGACAGGCCAGCTTAGTAGACCACCTGTTAACTTGAGCAGGGGTGTCAAAGAGCTCAGTGCCATGGCAATGCAGCCAGAGGCTATGACCCGAATTACAAATGCCAGAGCACACAGTGAAAGTCAAAGAAACAAAGAAGAGTGCGGCACTGCACTCCTGGGCCTGCAGCTGTGGGGGTGGCGCTGAGTGGGCAGTTCAGGAGTTCAAGGCCAGCCTAGGCCACACAGCCCCTGCCTCTAAAACCAGGCTGGGAATGGGAATCAGTGGTTGAGCACTTAAAGGCCTGGGTCCAGTCCACCGCACTGTAATAAGAAAAAGAAATTTGAAGCCTGGCGTGGTGGTACACGCCTTTAATCCCAGCACTCAGGAGGCAGGGGTGGGAGGATCATCATAAGTTTGAGACCACCCTGAGACTACAGAGTGAATTCTAGGTCAGCCTGCGATTAGAGCAAGACCCTACCTCAGAAAACCAAAACCTAAAAGAAATTTGGAGAATGACCAAGCTGTGTGGTGGCCTATTTCCTGTTTGCCCGTGGACCCATCTAGGGAGAGGAGCCACCCTTGCTGGCCTGTGGGAGGCGGACACTCAAGCCAAGGTGACCTAATCCACAGGCTCCCACACACTCTGGTGGGGGGTGGTAGCAAGAGGCTGAAGGTCACAGTAGTTGAAACTGGAGCCAACCAGCAGGTCTCCCTGAGAGATGCCATCGAGGCAGGGGTCCCCGGTAGCTCTGGTGTCCCACATGTCTCTCTTCTCTAACGTGGTCTGGAGAAGTTCTCGGATTCTTTGGTTTTCCTTGGAGGTGGATTCCAAAACAATTTCGAGCTTGTCTTCCATTTTTCTGAGAGAAAAATACAAAAAAAAAAAAAAAAAAATCAAGGAAGAGCTGAAAACAGCACAACTGAAATAAATGTTCAGAGCAAGAGCCCAGGGACAGAGAGCACAAGGTCCAGAGCCCTCGTGACCCATAGAAAGAGCCCAGTGACAGTGACTGCAGTGCCAGGCCCCGTGGTGACAGGACAAAGCAGAGGTGTGGGTGAGTGAGGGAGTTCAGACATTTCTCTATCTTGCCTTTCCCTTGGCTTTGGCATTAATACACACACCTTCTGGTACAGGCCACCGTAGGATGTAAATGGAGAGCGGGCCGACTCACTCCAACACCACTGCACACTGGTGTGGCGTGGGCGCCCACGCACACACATGCTGCTGGTCCTTCTCGTTCCCCTCTGTGACCTGGCCAATACTCAGGTGCTTGTGACCAGCAGCCAACCACAGAGCGATGGAGGGGTCCCGACGTAAGGAGTGGGATCAGGGGTGGGACAGGAAATGGAGGGCAGAGATGCATCACTGAGGACACAGAAGGCTGGCGTGGTCCCCACACAGGAAGGTCAGGCCCCAGAGCCGAGGCTGAGAGGCAGAGAGACAGGGCAGCGCGGCGGGCTGGACGCCCTACCTTTTCTGCTGCAGCGCCTTGTCCAGGACCGCCTGCTTGTCCTGCAGCACGCCATGAAGGTGCCGCATCTCCTGCTGGTACTGGGCTGTTTTGCAGGCGAAGTCCTCCTGCTGTTCTCGAAGGCGGTGATTGATCTCGTCCAGCTTCAGTGCGGCCTTCTTCTTATACTCCTGGGGGAGGGGCTCTGTGAGCAGTGGCCCAGGGAGCAGCGGACACAGCCCACTGGCTGCACGGCTGCCTACTGCGTGTGCTCACAGCCCTCTAGCTGAGTATGCCTGGAGAGCGTTGAGGAGGGCAAGTCTGGATCAGTTTCTGGTGGTGAGACATGTATCTCAGGCTGGCCTTCAACTGGCTAAATAGCTAAGAATGACTTTGACCTTTAAAAAAATTGTATTTATTTATTTAACTGATGAACTACTTTGTGAGTGAGAGGAAGGGAGTGAAGAGGTATTTTAGGGCCTCTTGTTGCTGCAAATGACCTCCAGATGCATGTGCTGCTTTGTGCATCTGACTTTATGTGGGTTCTGGGGAATCAAATGCAGGCCATTAGGCTTTGCAAGAAAGCACCTTTAGCTGCTGAGCAATTTACAGCCCCTCAACATTAAAAAAATTCTGATTATCAAATTTTAATATCCTTCTGTGAGACTGAAGAGATTTCTCAGTGGTTAAGGTGGTTGCTTGCAGAGACTGACAGCCTGGGTTCAATCCCCAGTATCAGTATAAAGCCAGATCATAAAGTGGTGCACGCATCTGGAGTGTTTGCAGCAGCAAGAGGCCCTGGTGTACATATTCCCTCTCAGTCACTCGCTCTCTCTTTCTCTCTCTCTCTCTGCTTGCAAATAAATAAATGTTAAAATTCCACTGGCTCAAAAATTGGTTTAGTGTACAGTTCTTACATTTCAAGGTAAAAGGACCTGTTTTATCTTTTCCTTTGTGATGCAGTCACTCATCCACACAACCTGCAGACTTTTCCCCAGCCTCCCCCTTTTTTTAATAAAAAGAAATGTCTCAGTAGGTAAGGCGTTTGCCTGCAAAGCCTCCTTAAGGACCCCAGTTCAATTTCCCAGGACTCGTGTAAGACAGATGCACAAGGAGGCACGTATTTCTGGAGTTTGTTTGCAGTGGCTGGAGGCTCTGGCGTGACCATTCTCTTTCACTCTCTATCAAATAAATATTTAAAAAAGATCTGTGATCTTATTACAGAGAAGGGCCAAATCTTTTTTATTATTTGAGAGAGAGAGAGAAAGAGAGGTAATCAGTGTGCCACGGCCTCTAGCCACTGCAAACAAACTCCAGAAACATGTGCCACTTTGTGCATCTGGCTTATGTGGTCTCATCCTGGGGAATGAACCCAGCCCGAGAAGGACTAAACCTTACTGAGGTCAGAGGTGTTATTTCTGCCAGAAAAACATCATACTGTGTTTCTCTTTGATGACAAGTGACACATGCACGTTGACAGCCCCTTTCCTGTGTGATGACAGAATCTCTGGGCTAAAGGGCCCCTTACCTTCACCTTCTCCTCCAGCTTTCCCAGGCAAACATTGCCTTTCATAACTTTGTCAAGAATTCCATGCTTCTCGTTTTCTAAACATTTAGCCTAAGGAGAAGGGTGAAAACAAGGTATTATTTCAGTTTTAGTTTTAGACAGAGGATGATACCAACCGCTTGGGCTACAGGTACAGCTTGGTGGTGACCACGTGCCTGAATGCACTGGCCCTACGCGAGCAGCACATCTGTCATCCCCGTAACACCTGTGCAAGCAGCACACATCTATAACCCCACCGACCTACGGCAATTAGGGAGGCAGTCGAGAGAATCCCACAGCGTACAGACCAGCTAGACTGGTCTTTCCAGTGACAAAAAAGTAAGACAGACTGTCTCAAACAAGATGGCAAGTAAGGACTGACCCCACGGTTTTTCTCTGATCTGCATGTGTGTGCTGGGGCCCATGCATACACCTGTATAAATACATATACCATTACAGGCATACTTTTTGTATTTTAAAGACAGAAATGGTGTGCCAGGGCCTCAGCTACTACAATTGAACTGCAGACACTTGCGCCACCTAGTGGGCATGTACCACCCTGTGCTTGCCTCACCTTTGTGCATCTGGCTTATGTGGGATCTGGTACATCCATTCTCCTTCCTCCCTCTTTCTCGAATGAATAAGTGAAAAAAAAAACAAAACACATGGCTGGAAAGATGACCTTTCTGAACCACATGTGGCTAGGCACAAACAGCACCTGTCTTTGTTTTCCACAGTCTGCTGTGTCATCCTTTTGAATCAAGGTAGGTCTAGAACCATGCCCAGGTCTTGCTGGCTGTGATCCAGTATGGGATACCCAACAACTGACTGTCTTCCTTTCCCTGGGAGTGGTGCCTTACAGGAGCATGTGGGGTGAAGGTCACTGTGGCTTCATCTTTGTTCAGCCAAAACGTCCTTGTCAGGCAAATAAGCCAGACTTCTAAACAATGCCACATGTGATTTTAGAAGGCAAACTATGGAGCGCTGTACAGAGGTACACGAAGGCATCATGTGCCGTCGTGCCTGAAGGCACATCTTTAGATCAGCTTTAGTACTGTCTGAGTATTTCTACCTTTGAGGACAAATTGAAAGAATCATGGACACAGGGCTGAGGATGCAACTCCATAGGAGAGTACATGTCCTGCAAGGAGGAGACAGACAGACTCAGAGAGAGTCACATTTGCATATTAACATGAAGTTTAGGTTTAAGATGCCTTCAAGGAAACTTACCAAATACTTAAGAGTGTCACGTTCCTGGATTACTTTCTCAGCCACAGCAAGCAGGTTTGCCAGGTACTGGTGAGCAGCCAGTTCACTCCCCATGGCCTTCTCCACTTGCTTTCTGAGGAAGTCAATCTTCTTTTGAGATTGCCTACAGAGTCCCCAAAATGGTTGGACAAAAATATTCATTAGGGGCAGGGGAGTGGCTTGCTCACACCCAAGCCTGGGTCCCTGAGTTTGGGTCCCTGAACCCCAGGTAAGAGCTTCTGTGACCCAGTACACCTAAGACAAGGTGGGAGGCAGGGAAGGGGATTTCATGACAGCTGTGGGTCAGCTGCCTGATGAAAGGACTGGTGGACAGTGAGACTCCACCACAGCAGAGGCAGAAGGGGAGGTTTGGGCACCCAAAAGTTGTCCTCTGACCTCCAGACACACACACCATTTCATGTATGCCCATACTCACACGCATGGACACACACACACACACGATATTTTTAAAATTCTCATTAGCCTGAGTGAATAGCTAGGACACAGTGAACATAATCATCATAAAACCAGCAAAGGGGCTGGAAAGATGGCTCAGCAGTTAAGGTGTCTGCCTCCAAAGCCTAACCACCCGGGTTTGATTCCCCAGTGTCCACATAAAACCAAATTCACAGGGTGGCGCTTGTGTATGAAACTTTGTGTGGCGTGGCTAGAGGCCCTGTTGTGTCCTCCAATCTCTCTCTCTCTCTCTCTACCAGGCATGGTGGTACAAACCTTTAATTCCCAGAACTTAGGAGGCTAAGATAAGAGGATTGCTATGAGTTTGAAGCCAGTCTGGATTACAGACTGAGTTCCAGGTCAGCCTGGGCTACAGCAAGGCCTTACCTCAAAAAACCAAAACCAAACAAACAAGTAAAAAAAAAAAAAAGAAAGAAAGAAAGAAAAGAAAAGAAAGGAGGAGGAGGGCTGGAGAGATGGCTTAGTGGTTAAGTGCTTCCTGTGAAGCCTAAGGACCCTGGGTTGAGGCTCGATTTCCCAGGACCCATATAAGCCAGATGCACAAGGGGACGCATGCATCTGGAGTTCCTTTGAAGAGGCTGGAGGCCCTGCCATGCCCATTCTCTATCTGCCTCTTTCTCTGTCTGCCTGTCACTCTCAAATAAATAAATAAGTAAAAATAAACAAAAAAATTAAAAAAAAAAAAAAACAAGGATGTTAATGTTTAAATACCAAGCTTATGGCTTGGGATGTGGCTCAGTGATACAGCACCTGTCGAGTGTGCACAAAGCCCTGGGTTCCTTCCCAACATTACAGAATGAATGAATGAACAAACAAACTAAAAACAGCACGCTGCCGGGGAAACAGAGGTAGGAGGATCGGAGAAGCAGAAGTAAGAGGATCGCTGTGCGTTCAAGGCCACCCTGAGACTACATAATGAATTCAAGGTCAGCCTGAGCTAGAGTGAGAAAACTAACAAACAAACAAAAAAACGAAAAAGACAAAGAAAGAAATAGCATGCTACTATCCAGCAACCTACTTCTATTAAATTTCAAGGTGAAAGAGGTAAATTAATTTAATTCAAAACCAGTTTCTGTGTCCAAAACAAATTAACAGGACTCAAAAGCCAACTGTGGTGGCAAATGCACACCACTTTGGAGGTTGAGGCTGGAGGACCATTGAGAATTTGAGCCAGCTGGGCCACACAGTAAATTCTACTCCAGCCTATAGTATAGGACCCTATCACAAACAAACAACAATAAAATAGGACTCACAAAATACCTAGCAATGAAGTGGCTATTTAAATACTATATTCCTAACTTTTGGCTTACATTCTAAAAGATGCTTCTGAAAACGGGACCTTGTAATCAAAAAGCAGCCTTCAGGGAAGCAGTTGGGACAGAATTCCCAGACCCCCCAGTGTCTCAGGGTCATTCCATGACTGCTAAGCACACTTGAACTGCAGACTTGAGAAACACTGATTGACTCTGGTCAAGTGAAAAGAATTTTTTTTCAGGGTAGAGTTTCATTCTAGCCCAGGCTGACCTGGAATTCACTAGGTAGTCTCAGGCTGACCTCAAACTCACAGTGATCCCAAGTGCTGGGATTAAAGGCATGCACCATCAGCCCAGCTCAAGAGAAAAGCTTTTGTTGTACATATATCCTAAAATTATGTAGGAAACAAATAAAATAAAATGGCCTTTCTAATGGCAAAAAAAAAAAAAAAAAAGGAGAGTGTCTTTAAAAAGGTGGAAGGACAGAATCAATACCCTGAAGGTGCCCTCTGACCTCTGCACCCACAATGGTACCCACGAGCTCCTAGCTCGAATTCATGTGCCTAGAAGGAAGGGGAAGCACTGATCTGCAGCTGCACCTCATCACTTTCTGTGCGCGCCGGAGTTCGGCCTCCAGAGCTTTGCTTCTGTCCGCCCAGCGGCCCTTCTCCAGCAGCAGGCTCCTCCTCTGCTCCTGCAGGGCCATCAGCTTCTCCATCAATGCATCCACCTCGGCGCTTTCCTTCTCTTCTTTCTCCTGCAACTGGCTGAAGGACACACAATGTGATGGGCTTGTGTACAGTGCACTGGGGCTACAACGAGGTCATCGCTTTCCAGCCCCAGGCAGATCCTCCTCCAAAGAGCTCCCAGGTGGCGGAAAGAATGTAAGAGCCAAAGAAGGGGAGGACTGCTTACAACACTGCCCTCCAGACACAAAGTGGCCTCCATAGCCATGACCTCACATGCCTGACTCTACCTACACAAGACCTTCATAATAGGAGGAAAAATTGATGACAGCAAAGTAGAAGACAGGGGCTGGAGAGATGGCTTAGCAGTTAAGGCACTTGCCTGAAAAGTCTAAGGACCCATGTTCGATTCCCCAGAACCCACATAAGCCAGGCACACAAGGTGACCCAAGCGCAGTGTAACACATGCTCACAAGGTGGTGTCTGCAGTTTGATTGCAGTGGCTACAGGCTCTGGTGTGCTAATTCTCTCTCTCTCTCATTAAAAAACAAAACAAAACACCTATATAAAAATAGAAGAATGGAGTCAATGGGAGGTGGGCTGGGGACAAGTAAAATGGGTGGTGTGGGAATTATCCTGGTTCATTGTCTATACTTTAATAAAAAAGTTTCATTTAATTTAATTTATTTATTTGCAAGGAAAAGAGAAAGAGTGAATGAGAATGGGTGCACCAAAGGTCTCTAGCCACTAAATGAACTCCAGATGCACGCACCGTTTTGTGCATCTAGCTTTACATGGATACTAGGGAACTTAACTCTAGTCATTAAGCATTGCAGGCAAGCACCTTAACTGCTGAGCCATCTGTACAGCCCAAAAAGTGTTTTTTTTTTGTTGTTGTTGTTGTTGTTGTTTTTTTGTTTTTTGTTTTTTGTTTTTTTGCTTTTTTGAGGTTGAGTCTCACTCTAGTCCAGGCTGACCAGGAATTCACTATGTAGTCTCAGGGTGGCCTCAAACTCTTGGCGATCCTCCTACCTCTGCCTTCCAAGTGCTGGGATTAAAGGCCTGTGCCACCACACCTGGCCCAAAAAAGTTTTTGTTGTTGTTTTCAAAAAGACCCAGAAAAAAACTGAGTTTCTGGGTGTAGAGACTGAGGTAGGAGGACTGAGCCTAGGAATTTGTGGCCCCCCTTGGCTTCACAGCCAGAGCATACCTCAAAACAAAATGAAACATCTTGTGGGGTGTGGCTGCTGCACACCTGTAATGGGAAGCTGAAGTAGGAGGACGTGAGGTTGAAGGCCAGCCTGGGCTACATGGAGACGATCTGCCTCAGAAAGCAAAAAGGCCTCACCCCACAGAGCACATGCACGCACGCACGCACACCCCTTTAGCCCCAGCACTGGGAGGCACAGGTAGGAGGGTCCTTATGAGTTTGAGGTCACCTTGAGACTACATAGTGGATTCCAGGTCAATCTGGGCTAGAGTGAGACCCTACCTCAGAAAAGAAAACAAAACCCAAGTTGAGCAACTTCTCTTCACTTCCCACAGAACACACGGAGCGCCTCGTGCACACTGGGGAAGGCAGGAAATCCTTACCTTTTTAACTGGTTTACCATTGAAGCATGGACATCCACTGCGATCTTCCTGTCCGACTCCTCTTGGAGTGTTTGGCACATGGCACGTGAACTCTCCAGCTGCTCCTTGCTCTCCCTCAGCTCCTTTTCCAGCCGTCCTGTTTTGGCCTCCTCCAGAATGAGTTGTTTGGTCACCTTAGCAACTGAAAGGAATGGTAAAGAACAGGATACAGACTTATACAGAAGGCAAAAAACGTGAGTATCAGTCACGTGTGATGCCCAGGCCTGGAGTCAGAGCACTCGGAGGACAGGCAGGAGGATCATGGGTTTAAACCAGGCCAGGCCACAAAAACTATCTCAGAAAACGACTCAGGAATAGGGGCAGGAAGATGGCTCAGCAGGGAAAGCGCCTACCCTCCTTCACAAAGCCGGGCATGGCGACGCGGTGCTGAGGAGGGCTCCCCATGTCAACCTCTGGCCACCTCACGCATCGCCCACATGTGCATGCCCACCCACACACATGTGCTCACATGTACAATGAGTATACACACACGACACACATACAGATAAGGAAAATAAAAGTAGGCTGGGGATGTAGGTCACTGAAAGAGTTTGCCTAACACGTATGACATACTAAGGTTTAATTAGCAACATCAGAAACAAGTGAAAACAGTATACACTAACAAGGAAATACTAAAGAAAGTCAACTTATAAAAAGGATCTTTTTAAGCCGGGTGTGGTGGCGCATGCCTTTAATCCCAGCACTCGGGAGGCAGAGGTAGGAGGATTGCCATGAGTTCAAGGCCACCCTGAGACTACAGAGTTAATTCCAGGTCAGCCTGGACCAGAGTGAGACCCTACCTTGAAAAACCAAAAAAAAAAAAAAAGGATCTTTTTAGAACTGGGGATGTAGCTCACTGGGTAACATGTTTGCTTAGCATGCAAGAAGCCCTGAGTTTGACCCTAGCACTGCCTAAAGAAAAAACAAACACAAAAAACAGGGTTGATGGCACAGTCCTGCAATCACAACACTTGGGATGTAGAGGCACAAGGATCAAGAAGTTCAAGGCCATCCTCAGGTACATAGTGAGTTAGAGTAAAGGTCAAGCTGGGTTACATGAGACCCCGTCTCAAAACAACCTCCAGTAATGTGCACCACTTTGTGCATCTGGCTTTACGTGAGTACCAGGGAATCAAACCCAGGCCAGCAAGCCTCCTGTCCTGTGTCATTCTTTGTCGCGTCCGCCTCGATCAGCAAGGAAGACACAACCACCAGTTCTTCTTACAGCAGTTTATTCAGGCAACTTCAAGCTTCATCTCCCCCGAGCCCCGAGCCTCGGGTGGGGATTCCTTATAAGCGCACTCACTCCGCCCAATCACTCCAGGCCACGCAACCCCTCCAGACGAGCATCAGAAACCAGTGAGCGGCAGAGATGGCAAACTCCTCCAAATATGGACTTGTTTGTCCCAAGCACTGAACTTCCGTCAGGCGCCATTTTTAGGGCTTGGCCAGGGGTACTCTCCCCACAGGCCTTGGCCATGCGGGCCGAGGGTCTCCCCACAATTCTTCACTGAGAAAAATGAGTAAAGGAGAGAAAAATGCCACTGGTTTCTGTGTTCCTAAACTTGGTTTTAATGAAAGCAGAAGAAATAACCTTAAGCCTCATTTCCTTTGAAGCTCCTGGGGAATGCTGTAGAGGCCCCCAGGCCCGGGGAGTGACACACAGAGAGGGCGCTCACAAGAACCTGAGTACTGCAGAGGTTTAACCTATGCGGTCCACAGCCCTGGCAGACGGAGGGTGTGAAGCCAGGCACGGTGGAGCACACCTGTTACCCTAGCACTGGGGGAGCTGAAGCAGGAAAATCCTGAGTTCAAGGCTACCCTGGGCTACATAACAAGCTCTGGACCAGCCTTGGCTATGTTTCAAGGCTATCTCAAAAAACAAAGGCAAGGGTTTAGCTCAGTGGCAAAGTGCTTGCTTAACATACACCTAGGGAAGTGGGGGAGAGACAAAAGGAGGAAAGGAGAAATAGAATGGTTCTACTTATTTATTCAACCCACAAATATTGAAAAGACACTGCTGCATTGTTTCAAATGCTCACCTTGCTCCTACCCGTGGACCCTAACCCCAGTGCAGCTGAGGCTGCACGTGCGAGGCCTCATAGGACACGGAAGGACGCAGACATGCTGGGAGGCCACAGGAAAGCAACAAGAGCAACAGGAGCCCTGGCCGGGTGGGCGGCAGCAGCTGCATTTTTTGTTCTTCTTTTTTAATCTTATTTTTTCTCAATTTTTTAAAACATTTTCCGTGATTATAAAAAATATCCCATGGTAATACACTCCCTCCCCCCACTTTCCCCTTTGAAATTCCATTCTCCATCATATCCCCTTCCCATCTCAATCAGTCTCTCTTTTATTTTGATGTTATGATCTTTCCCTCCTCTTATGATGGTCTTGTGTAGGTAGTGTCAGGCACTGTGAGGTCATGGATATCCAGGCCATTTTGTGTTGGTGGGGAGCACGTTGTAAGGAGTCCTACCCTTCCTTTGGCTCTTACACTCTTTCTGCCACCTCTTCTGCATAAGACCCTGAGCCTTGGAAGGTGTGATGGAGATGTTACTCGGTACTCTAGTCACTTCTTTCCAGCACCATGATACCTTCTGAAGGCAGCTGCATTTCTCTAAGAACAAATTCAAAGACTCAGCCTTTCCCCATTTCCCAGGACATCTCAGGTGATGGCACCGCGTGACTCACCTTCTACAAGATGCTCCTGGGCGCTGCTCTGGGCTTGTGCTTCCTGAGTTCTCAGGCGCTCCTTCAGAAACTTGTTTTCTTCAAAAATCTCTTCGGCCTGGGTACGAATCTGATGCCTACAATGGATTTACAAACTGTATTATTATTATTTTACAAGCAGAGGGAGACAGAGAGAAGATACACAGACAAGACAGAGGGTACGGGCATGCCAGGGCCTCCTGCCACTGCAAACAAACTCCAAATGCATGCCCCACTTTGTGCATCTGGCTTTATGTGGGTACTGGGGAATCAAACCCAAATCATTAGGCTTTGCAGGCAAGGGCCCTCTCTCCAGCCTGGATTTACAAAGTTAGATACTGCCCCTTGGGGTATCACAGGCAGTATGCGTGCCAAAGTGTGCAGGTAAGAACACCGTGCATGTGTGCAGGTGGAACAGTCAGTGACACAGCAAATGCTACCATCTGCAGTAGGCGGAGGGCGACCAGCAACAATGCTGAATTGTGCACTGTGCCGTCAGCTGTAAATGGCAGAGCTTCACGCACACACAAAAGTGCGGGGAACGGGAAAGCCCCGTGTGCACGACGCGGGGAGCCGTCCTAAAGCAGCTGGCTGTGTTTCATTGGCATTGGCAGCCAATCCTTGCACCAACTGAATTAATTTTGACATTCATGTGAAACATTTTTTAAACGAATTTTGGAAGGTCCCACTTTAAGTTAAAACATTTACAGGGCTGGAGAGATGGCTTAGCTGTTAAGGCATTTGACTGAAAAGCCAAAGGGCCCAGGTTGAAATCCCCAGGATCCATGTAAGCCAGATGTACAAGGTGGCACATGCATCTGGAGTTCGTTTGAAGTGGCTAGAGGCTCTGGAGTGACCTCTAATAAATAAATAAAAATAAAATATTAAAGTTTGAAAAATAAAATTTAAATATATAGTGAATTCCAGGTCGGCCTAGACTATAGCAAGACCCTAGCTTGAAAAACTAATAATAATAAAATAATAATAATGATAATAATAAATGGGTTAGGAATCATAATAGGAGGAAAAGACCATGACATCAAAATAAAAGAGACTAATTAAGATGGGGAGGGGATATGATGGAAAATGGAGTTTCAAAGGGGAAAGTGTTTGCTTGCAGTGGCAAGAAACCCTAATGTACCCATACTCACTGTCTGTCTCTCTCTCAAATAAACAAATAAAAATGTTTAACTAAATCTCAAATACGAAGTTGTCACTGCACGTGCCCATAAACCCAGCATTTGGGAGACTGTGGCAGAAGGAGCACCAGGTGAGGGGCAGCCTAAACTACACAGGGAGACCTGTGTCAAGAAGCCAAGGGCTGGGAATGTACTAAGGTGACAGAGCTGCTTGCCTAGCACACTGGAGGCTCTGAATTCCATCCCTGGCACTTTAAAAACTAAAAGAATGAAATATAAAACAAACAATATTCCAATTTAGAAGCGATTACAAGGATTTCATTGTGCCTTATTAATTTCATAGAAACTCTTCCTTAAAATAATTTAGCTAAAAAGAGAAAACTCATTTGTGTATTTGAAAACTTCTTAAAATTTATTCCTAGTATCCTGTTTTAAGTTAGCAAAATACCACTTGCCATTTCTCCATGGTAACAGGACTATCCTTGTTTAACTTTTCGTACAGTCCTTCATTTTCTTTCACCACTTCTTGGACTCGCATCCTAAGTGATCTCATTTCCACCTGAAAGAAAACCGGTGTAGACTGAAATGCGTACGTCACACACAGCGTATTCCCAGTGAGCACTACTGCCAGGCTACTGCAGAATACAACAGCCATTTGCTGAGGCCTCCCGACCGCCAGGTCCCAGGCTCCAAGTGTGTCCTCAGGGAGCCTGAAATCCAGTGGGAACCACCAAGGTGCCTGCGGCGGCATGGAGCACAGGGACAAACAGCCTGAGTTTTAGGTACTCAATTCCTAATTTATAACAACATTTTCTTTCTTTATGTATGCATTTATGAGAGAGAAAAAAAAAGAGAGAAAGAATGCCAGGGCCTCTAGCCACTGCAAACAAACTCCAGACACATGTGCTGCCATGTGCATCTGGCTTACGTGGGATCTGGGGAACTCTAACCTGCCTCCTTAGGCTTCACAAGCAAGCACCTTAGCCGCCACGCCATCTCTCTGAAATAGTTGCCAAATACATGGAAATTTACAAAAGAAGGCTGAAGAGACAGCCTAGTGGTTATGGCACTTGCCTTTAAAGCCTAAGGACCCAGGTTTAATTCTCCAGGTCCCACTTAAGCCAGATGCACATGGTTGTGCAAGCATCTGGAGTTCATATGCAATGGCAAGAGGTCCTGGCATGCCCATTCTCATTCTCTCTCTCTCTAATATATATATAAATAAAAACTTTAATAAAAATTTTTTGTTTGGCTTTTCGAGGTAGGGTCTCACTGTGGCCCAGGCTGACCTGGAATTCACTATGGAGTCTCAGGGTGGCCTTGAACTCATGGCAATCTTCCTACCTCTGCCTCCCGAGTGCTGGGATTGAAGGTGTGAGCCACCATGCCCAGCTTAAAAAAATTTTTTTTAAAGAGAGATTAAAATGGCAGAGTTGCTAGAATGTCTAGTTTCAGGACTTTAGAAGATGAACTGGATTTTTATGTAAAAAGCAGAAGCTTTCTATCCCTTTGAAAGCCTGTGTGGGTGGGGAAGAGTCAAGGCAGACCTGAGGCTAAGCTTGCCCATGCCATGCTCAGGGCTCCATCCCTCCTCTCGTCAGCCATCCACCCTGACATGAGGCCGCAGGTGGGCGGGTTCTGGCTGCTTGTGCTCATGTTTATGACCCTGCTCCTGATCTCCACTGTCTTCCCCAGCCAGTGCCTGCTGGCCTCAGTGCCCTGTGCGGGCCCCTGTGAGAATCTTAGGTGCCAATATTTACTCGGGGGCAGGGGAGGAAGACGGGAAATACTGGTCTCCCAACTATCAGACATATATGCTTACATGTGTTTTGACTGACTACTGGAGTTGTGGTGCTAGACTGAGCCCAGGCTCTTGGGCAGGCTGGGCAGGTACTCCACCAGGGAGTCACAGCCCAGCGCACTGCTGATCTCTTAAAGCAGGATTGCCAAGTGCCTCCTCTCACCTAACCCCATGTGCCTGCAGGTCACCTGGCTCTCCTCTGAGGTGTCTGGGCAAACTAAAGCCAACAGGCCAGCTGCCCATTTTGGAGGCCAGTTTTCCTGGGCGCACAGTGTGTCACTCACGGGTGGCCTGCGCCATCTCTGTGCTGCAGCAGTGCGGCTGAGTCTCTGTGACAGAGACTCAGGCTTCAGAGAGCCTAAGTGTGTCCTAACTGCTCTTCATAGGAAAAGTAGCTTGACACTGGTTGAGACACTGTACCCAACTATTAACCATATTATCATGCTCATTTGTATCAATGAGCACAAGATAAATTCATGCTCTTTTAAATAATTAAGGGGGGGTGGTGGAGAGATGGCTTAGCAGTTAAGGCGCTTGCCTACAAAGCCTAAGGACCCAGTCTGACTCTCACTAGATGCACAAAGGTGAGGCAAGCGCAGGTCACACATGCCCGCTCGGTGGTGCAAGAGTCTGCAGTTCAACTTCAGTGGCTGAGGCCAATTCTCTCTCTCTCAAATTAAAACAAAACAAAACAAAACAAAACTGAGAATCCACGCTGGGCATGGTGATGCACGCAGGAGTCTGAAGCAGGACAATGGCTATGAATTTGAGACCAGCCTCAGCTACAGAGTGAGTTCCAGGTCAGCCCAGGCTGGAAACCCTAACTCCAAAATACCAGAAAGGAAAAAAAAATTACATGACTAGCAGTCAGCCATGAAGGTTCATGGACGGAGCAGGAGAGGTTCATGGGATGCAGGACTGCCAGCCAAGACAAGTGGCCCAAAAGAACTCTTCCTACTCTGGCCCTGTAAACCCAAATCCTTCCCTCTGTGGATCCTTCAATCCAGAAGTCTACTTGGTCACTTAGTGAGGACCCAGGAGGAGGCAGCAGGGAAAGACCCGGGAGGCATCCTGGACGCCTGAGCAGCACGGTCTTCCTGAAGAGAAGGAGCCTCTGCCAGAGCCCGTCCAGGACCCCAGAGTCAACAGCCAGAAAGACAGTCCTTACATCCAAGTGCTCCCCACACTCATCTATGGCACCTCTCTGGGCCTGTGCTTTGGGGAATTGAGTGTAAGTCTGACTAAAACACTCCAGCCTATAATCTTCTCTGGCTGCCCAAATCCTCCCCCCCGCCCGCTTCTCTCTTGATTTTTCGAGGTAGGGTCTCACTCTAGACCTGGAATTCACTATGTAGTCACAGGGTGGCCTCGAACTCACAGTGATCTTCCTACCTCTGCCTCCTGAGTGCTGGGATTAGTGGTGCACACCACCACACCTGACCCCAAATGGCCCTTCTAAAAGTAGGGTTTGTAGTTGCAAAGTACTAACAACTGTGAGCCTCCTCACTACATTTTCTGAACTGTACGATCCTAGCCACATGGGGTGCTTGTCCCAAGCCACAGCTCCCACCTGAACCCCAAGATTCCAGATGCATGGGGTGTCTGTCCCAAAGCCACGCTCCCTCCTGAACCCCAAGTTCCCAGCCACAAGGGGCGCCTGTCCCAAGCACAGCCTCCAGCAAGGGCCAGCCTTCCCTGCACACTCCTCCCATCCCATGCCCATCCCCCCTCCTGCTCTCAGTCACTTCCTTTTCCCCTCCCACCTACCACACTCCTCCCTCCTTTTCTGTAGCAAACATGTTGGGCACACTTGCCTTCAATGCGTGGCCCCGGCGTGAAGCAGGCTTTAGTTTTATAAACCTTGTCTCTTCTGAGACACCTGCTGACCTACCTCCAGGCTGGCCCTGAGCTCGTCCTTCTCGTTCATTCTGTCTTCATAAGCCATCAGCAAAGGTGAAAGGGACTTTAAATCCACCTGAACACGGAGTCATCAAGCAAAAGATGGTCACACATCTGTCACATCAAAACTCAACCAACAACTTTTTTTAAGCAAGAAAACACTTATTTTGGAAGGTTCTTAATAGTTTGGCAAACACAGCCCAGCAAATAGGGGTCTGAAATTAAATAACTTTCACTTACCGACCAGGGTGGTATAGGGCCCTTCTTGGGAAGGCCTTCAGTGTGAACTCTCTGAGAATAAACACATGTTGAACAAAAGATGAATTATACTCTGAAATCCCAAGCCTTATTATTTGCGTGTATGTGTGTATGTGTGTATGTGTGTGGGGAGGGATAATATGTGTATGGGCACACCAAGATCTTTCCCCACTGCAAACAAACACCAGATGCCTGTAGCACTTTTTAGGTCCAGCTTACATGGGTGGCTTGGGAACTGAACCTGGGCCAGAAGACTCTGCAAGCTAGTGCTTTTGACCACAGATCCGTCTTCCCGGTCCCTGGATTGTTCTGAATCTACAGCAGGGCGCATTCTCCTGCAGGGTACACATCCATGCATACGCACACGAGGTAAAGTGATTCCGGAAACACTGGAGAGCAATTCCTCTCTTCCAGATCCTTCAGAGTCTACCTTCCTACAAACAAATCCTTCATTTACTAAATCACAGTACGTCTGTCACTCATGTCTCTGTGCTTTCTAAGAGCAAAGGCCTGGTCTTCTGACCTTATATTTCTTGCCACAGTAATATTTCTTTCTTTCTTTTTTTTTTTTTGGTTTTTTCAAGGTAGGGTCTCACTCAAGCCCAGGCTGACCTGAAATTCACTATGGAGTCTCAGGGTGACCTCGAATTCATGGCGATCCTCCTACCTCTGCCTCCTGAGTGCTGGGATTAAAGGCGTGCGCCACCACGCCCAGCTTGCCACAGTAATATTTAAAAGAAAATACAATTTTTTTGTATTTTTAATTAATTTTTTTTTGAGGTAGGGTTTCACTCGAGCTCAGGCAGATCTGGAATTCACTATGTAGTCTCAGGGTGGCCTTGAACTCACTGCGATCCTCTACTCTGTTTCCCGAGAGGGCTGGGATTTAAAAAAAGGTGTGTACTATAAAAGCCAAAGGAAGGGCAGGACTCCATACAACATGCTCCCTCCAGAAAATGGCCTGCATATCCATGGCCTCACAGTGCCTGACACTACCTGCATAAGACCATCATAAGAGGAGGAAAAGATCATGACATCAAAAGTAAAAGAGAGACTGATTGAGATGGGGAGGGGGTATGATGGAGAATGGAGTTTCAAAGGGGTAAGTGGGGGGAGGGAGGATATTACCATGGGGTATTTTTTATAAATATATGATGGAAATTATTAATGAAAAAATTAAGAAAACCAAAACATCTTGTGGGTTATAGGTGAAGGCTTCCTTATGACTCATACAGATTTTAATAAATTTAGTGGGTGTTCTCATAAAAAAAAAAAAAAAAAAAAAGGTGTGCGCCACCATGCCTGGCTTGAAAATCGGGTTCTTAATAAATAGAAACATTACCTCTTCCTCGGACAAATGCCTGAACCTTGTTTGATAGCGACTCAGTTCTGTGTTCAAACGATGCACAAGCATTTTCAAGCTCTCATTTTCAGCCGTGAGTTCGTGGGCTTGTTTCTTTAGAGAAAGTAGTTCAGATGCAACTATTGAAAACACCGAGTTAGTCATGAGCCCTAGGGATGTAACATCCGCTGCTATCTGGCTAAATGTATGTACTATGTTCACCAAACTGCCCAGTAAGCACTTCTCTTAATGTTCAAACCCATATATTGTTACTCTCACTTTTAGAGAAGCTTCTCTTTTCAGATGGCACTGACCTTGGGATGACTCAGAAGGCACCATGGTGCTGAGAAGTGACAGAGGAGTGCTCAGCACTGAAACATCTCTATCACACCTTTCAAGGCTCAGGGTCCATTGCAGAAGAGGTGGTAGAAAGAATGTAAGAGCCAAAGGAAGGGTAGGACTCCTTACAACATGCTCCTCCAGACACAAAATGGCCTAGATATCCATGACCTCACAGTGCCTGACACTACCTACACAAGACCATCATAATAGGAGGAAAAGATGATGACATCAAAATAAGAAAGAGGCTGATTGAGAAGGGGAGGGGATATGATGGAGAGTGGAGTTTCAAAGGGGAAATGGGGGGGGGGAATTACCATGGGATATTGTTTACAATTATGGAAGTTGTCAATAAAAATAATATGTAAGCCGGGCATGGTGGCGCACGTCTTTAATCCCAGCACTTGGGAGGTAGAGGTAGGAGGATCGCCGTGAGTTCGAGGCCACCCTGAGACTCCATAGTGAATTCCAGGCCAGCCTGGGCTAGAGTGAAACCCTACCTTGAAAAAGTAACAACAACAAAATATATATATATATATATGTACATATATATACACACACACATATATACATACATAAATTTTTTAAATAAAAAGAAAAACACTGAGTTAATGTTATAATAAATATATTTCTAGCCATTTTGCTTTTTGCTCCCATGTAAGTTTAGTGGTAGTGAACTCTGTTTTGTGTGTGTGTGTGTGTGTGTAATACACATGAATGAGTGTTTGAAGCTTAATATAATGATACAGATAAAATTAAACCTCAGAAAGTATAATGGAAACATCTTAATTACAATATAAGCTAGCCACAGAAACGTCAAAAATACAAGATGAAATATTATCTCTCAGAATAAATAAAGTGAGAGCTGGGGAAATAGCTCAGCAATTAAAGGCACTTGCTTTCAATGACTGCTGGCCCAGGTTCGAGTCCCCAGTACCCACATAAAGTCAGATGCACAAAGTGGCACAGGCATCTGAAGCCTATCTGTAGTGGCAAGAGGCCCTGGGGCACCCATACATTCACACACTCACTCTCTCACTAATAAATACATTTAAAAAAATTATTTTTTGGTTTTTCAAGGTAGGGTCTAGCTGTAGCCCAGGAAGACCTAGAATTCACTATGAAGTCTCAGGCTGGCTTTGAACTCACAGCAGTCCTCCTACCTCAGGCTCCTGAGTGCTGGGATTAAAGGTGTGCCCAGTATTTTTTTGTTTGTTTGTTTCTCTAAACATATTTTTTTAAATATTTATTGTTTACTTATTTTGAGACAGACAGACAGACAGGGATTGGGCATGCAAGGGCCTCCAGCCACTACAAACAAATTCCAGATACATGTGCCACCTTGTGCATATAGCTTTATATGGGTACTGGGGAGTCGAACCTGGGTCCTTAGGCTTTGCAGACAAGTGCCTTAATCACTGACCCATCTCTCCAGCCCTAAAAATATTCTATTTATTTATTTACTTGAGAGAAAGAGAGAGAGATTAACTCCTTACCATGACACTTCAAACAAATTCCAGATGCATGCACCATCATGTGCATCTGGCTTACATGGGTACTGGGGAATCAAACCTGGGTCTTTAAGATTTACTGACAAGTGCCTTAACTGCTAAGCCATCTCTCCAGCCATAAAAATGTTTTTTTAGCAAGTAAAGTCCTGTCGGCTCTCACCTTTCTGGGAAGATGCTCTCTCAGCCTCCTTCAGCCTTCTGCTGTCTTCCTCCATTGTCTCAAGCTGTAATTGTAACTTGTTCATTTCCTGTTTTGTTGTAAACAGTTCAAGGCTGAGGGTTTGATTCGTAGAGATCATGAGCAAGTTCTCTCTTTGTAATTCCTTGAGCCTTTCTTTGGTTATTTCAATGCACCTTTGAGATACTCGACCACTTGTATCTAAAAAGGCACAGAGGAAAGGCTTGGGTACTTACCATTGACATCAACAAGCACAGCGCTTTATTCCAAAAACTGTATGCAACAACTTCACATCAGGCTTGGAGCTGTGTCCTTGGTCCCTGCAAGAATGGCCTCTCTAGGATGAGTGAGTGGTGGAGGAGGCTAGAGTGGGTGGTGTGACAGAAGGGACACAGGAAGCCATGCACTGTGTGTGAGGCAAAGCGGAGGTCTCACCCTGAAGGCCACCTGAGACAGAAAGGAGAAAGGCTTTGGGGCCAACGTCTGACAATGAAGAACCCCACCCCAGTCCTTCAAGCAGCCGGGAAGATGTGGGTTGGCATGGGGCAGAGCAGCAGACAGTGGGAGACAGGTCACACGGAGCTGAGCTCAGGACTGCCTGGGTGTGGGAGTGAGAGTGAACTGAGAGAAAACACATACACACAGCCACTGTTTGGAGCTAAGCTCTTGGACTGGACCCCCAGACCAGACTAAAAGTCACCATGGAGCCACTCGTACCAAAGCCCAAGTCACTCAACTGTTAAGTTTCAATAGGTTGTCATCTGACCTCAAGAGAGATGATTTCCCACTTGGGCCCATTTCACCCAGCATGGTAAGGAGTTAAACTCTTCTTTTATCCTTAAAAATAAGTAACCTGAATTAGCCTGGTATTAACTAATCAGCTATTTTCTTATTGTTTTCTCTCCCTGTTCCCCTCAGAAGAAAGATAACTGAAATGACCTGCCTACTGCAGCCTCTCCTTTTCAATTAATTTATTTGCAAGCAGAGAAAGAGAGAGAGAAGAAAGACAGAGAGAATGGGTGCACCAGGGCCTCTAGCACTGCAAATGAACTCCAGACACATGTGCTACCTCGTGCATCCGGCTTTATGTGGGCACTGGGGAACTGAACCAGGCTCATCAGACTTTGTAGGCAAGCTCCCTAACCACTGTGCCATCTCTCCAGCCCCTGCACAGCCCTTCTGTCTGGACCATCTGCCCCTTCTGCTCAGCTCACTGGACGGCTAATTAACTCTATGTCACGATGAGTTGTATGACAGGGAACTGCAAACAGAGCCAAAAAAGGTTCCTGAACTAAACTAGTTGTAAGTTTTGTCATTCCACAGGCACCATCAACTTTCGTGTTAGCCTGCCCACTGCCCACACAAGGAGCCCATGGGAGAGAGCAGGTGAAAGCAGAGGAGGAGGCAGGTGAGCTGAGGCCAGCACACATGGTATAGCCGGAAGGGCTGCTTCGGAGAGAGACTGAGGAATGCCACAGCTGGGGGCACCCGGAGGGGACAACAGAGGACGCAGAAAATTTTAAGAAAGAAGAATTGAAAAACAACAACAACAACAACAACAACAAAAGCCGGTGTGGTGGTGCACGCCTTTAATCCCAGCACAGAGGCAGAGGTAGGAGGATCACCTTGAGTTCAAGGCTATCCTGAGACTACATAGTGAATTCCAGGTTAGCCTGGGCTAGAGTGAGACCCCACCTCGAAAAAAAAAAAAAAGAAAAAAAGTAAAAAAGAAAGGAGCAAGAAGACTGCAAGGCCAGGTGTCGTGGTACACACTGCAACCATATTAGGGAAGCTGAGGCAGGAGAATCACAAGTTCCAGGCTAGCCTGGGCTACATAGTGAAACTCAGTCTTGAAAGAAAAGGGAACAACAGAACCAGTATCTATTTTGGGGGAGGGTCAAAGGCCTAAGTTTGACAACTGACAGCTCTCCCAAGCTGAAGCACAGGGAAAAGCGAGCTTCATTTTCAGAAGAACAACACGACTCGGGGTATTCTCGGAAACCGTAAGCGTGTCGAGCACCATCAAGGCCGGTACCTGGGAAGGGAGGAGGTTTCTCGGGTAACGGCGCGTTTCCATCCTAGGGAGAAACAAACCTGAGTGTGAGCAAAGTCCGAGCATCTTCTCGCAGTGGACGGACACAGCGCGAGGCCCTGGAGGCCGGGTGGAGAAGAGCACCTTCTCCCTCGTGTCTCACGGCTCTTGGCTTTAGCCACAACTGTCGTGACTGAATCTTACACCTTCCAGCACCCCCTTCCTGGGCCTCTGCTGGGTGGGGAAGTCCTGTTCCAGCTCCCTTGTCTGTGACCAGTGACTGTCTTTACACTGGATGGTATGCGACATGGCAGCAAGTGCCAGGCAGAGATGCACAGGCAGGGCCAGTTCTCACTGGGATACAAAATAAAGGACCTGCAAACCGCAGCAAAGTGTGTTTCCAAAGGACCGAGTAGAGGTCACCATACAACCTTGCTTCTCAAGCTGAAACTGAGAAGGAAAGGTTGTGTGTGAGCTGTCACCAAACTCCCCATGATGAGTGAGTGTGGTTGCTGTTAAGGTTCTAATTACTGCACACAGGTTATTAATTAATCTTCCTGTGGAATGTGATTTGTATTCTACCTTATTTATTTACACGTGTATGCACACATGCACCACACACACCAGGGTCTCTTCTGCTGAAAACAAGTGCCTGTCTAGCTTTATGTGGGTATGGGGAATTGAACCTAGGCCAGCAGACTTTGCAAGCAAGTGCTTTTAACTGCTAAGTCATCCCCAGCCCCTTGTCTTGGTTTTTGGAGACAGGGTCTCACTCTGTATCCCAGGCTGGCCTTTAACTCTTGGTTCTCTTGCTTCACCCTCCCACCTGCTGGGATGACAGGTGTGACCCATTACACCTGTTTAGAAAATGTGGATTTTTGTTGTTGTTGTTCTTGTTTTCTAAGGTAGGGTCTCACTCTAGCTCAAGCTGATCTGGAATTCACTGTGTGGTCTCAGGGTGACCTCAAACTCACTCATGATGATCCTCCTACCTCTGCCTCCCAAGTGTTGAGATTAAAGGCGTGTGCCACCACACCTAGCTGAGAAATGTTCAATTTTTAAATTTTACAACATCATACAACTGAAATTAAATGGACACCATTCCTATGTTTGCCAATCAGTTACTAAAACTGCCATCGCTTCTACAACTTATGGGGACAGCTTGCTTCTGCTGCACAACTATGCTATTCTACAAACTATGCCGTTGATCTCTAACCTCTTCATGCACTATTTCCATACTAAACTCTGGAAAGTGTGGTTCCTCACACTCTACAAGTATTTAAATGAGGGCATGGTGGCACATGCCTTTAATCACAGCACTTGGGAAGCAGAAGTAGGAGGATCACTGTGAGTTCAAGGCCACCCTGAGGCTACATAGTGAATTCCAGGTCAGCATGAACTACAGCAAAACCTTACCTTAAAAACAAAAACAAACCAGGAAAGAAAAAAAAAGAGGAGAGAGAGAATTTCTTTTTTTTTTTAAAGGCATGTGCCACTACACCTGGCTCCTATATTCTTTTTTTTTTTTTTTTAATTTATTTATTTGAGAGCGACAGACACAGGAAGAAAGACAGACAGAGGGAGAGAGAGAGAATGGGCGCGCCAGGGCTTCCAGCCTCTGCAAACGAACTCCAGACGTGTGCGCTCCCTTGTGCATCTGGCTAACGTGGGACCTGGGGAACCGAGCCTCGAACTGGGGTCCTTAGGCTTCACAGACAAGCGCTTAACCGCTAAGCCATCTCTCCAGCCCGAGAATTTCTTAAATAAAGCTTCCAATGGGAAAAACTCTCATGGGAAGATTTTTTTTTCTAAATCCAGAAATCACACGACTATGACTATGACGAAATTAAAACAACAAGTTGGCAAGCCGGGCGTGGTGGCGCACGCCTTTAATCTCAGGACTAGGGAGGCAGAGGTAGGAGGATCACTGTGAGTTCGAGGCCACCCTGAGACTACATAGTGAATTTCAGGTCAGCCTAGGCTGAAGTGAGACCCTACCTCAAAAAACAAAACAAAACAAAAATAAACTTCAAATTAGTTTATTCCAGGGATGCAAGGATGATTCCATAAATAAAAATCAGCAATTGTAGTACAGTATACAAATAGAAATCAAGGACAGAAAGCACATGCTACAAAAAAAGAATTGGGGCTGGAGAGATAGCTCAATGGTTAAGGCACTTGCCTGCAAAACCTAACAACTTGGGTTCAATTCCCCAGTACCCACATGAAGCCAGATGCACAAAGTGGCACATTTATCTGGAGTTCATTTGCAATGGCTAGAGGCCCTGGCATGCTCGCTTGCTCTTTCTTCCTTTCTCTCTCTCTGTCTCTCAGCTTGCAAATAATTTAATGTTAAATACAACACAGACACACACACATAGAATGGCCCAGTTCAGATGCTTGAGGTATTTAAAAATGAATAAACAAACAAGAATTATGGTGGAAAATCTCTTTGAAAATGTGAAGTTTTAAGAATAAACTTACCTTTAAATCCAGAACAAGTTGTTTGCCATCTGATAACAAAGAAAAGATGAAAGGGCATGAGAAGTCTGACAACTCAGAAGAGTACAACCACAGAGACTCACCTTGCTGAGATGAGCGGAACAAGGTCCCCGGCTGGGACAGATTTCAAGCAAGGTCACGTGGCATGCTGGTTTGATTCAGGTGTCCCGCATAAACTTAGGTGTTCTGAATGCTAGGTTCCCAGCTGATGGAGATTTGGGAATTAACACCTCTAGGAGGCAGTGTACTATTGGGGGGCGGGCTTGTGGGTGTTACAGCCAGTTTCCCCTTGCCAATGTTTGGCACACTCTCCTGTTTGCTATTGAACACCTGATGTTGGCCAGGGGGTGATGTCCACCCTCTGCTCATGCCATTGTTTTCCCTGCCATCATGGAGCTTCCCCTTGAGTCTATATGCCAAAATAAACCTGCTTTTTCCACACAAGCTGCTTGGTTGGGTGATTTCTGCCGGCAATGTGAACCTGACTGCAGCACATGGAGAGCAGGTTCCAGGGCAAGCGTGGCCTTGACTTGCCCATCTTTCTCTCACTATGCCAAATAAAATATATACAAGTGCCAGTGCACAGTTCCCCAGTGGTACCAGGAGCATATCCATGCCTCAGACCCTTCGCTGATGGTCCACGGTGGCTAGACCCTCAGCTAGTGTGGTGACATGCTCACTCACAGGAGCAAAGGGAAAGGCGCAGCCTGCTGCCAAGGCCTGTGTTAAATCCCGTGCCTGCATGCCGGCAAAGCCTGTCGACCCAGGTTCAATTCCTGGAAAGCCAGATGCACAAACTGGTGCGTGCATCTGGAGTTTGGGGTTTTGTTGTTGTTGTTGTTGTTTTGGGTTTGGGTTTGTTTGCAAGAGGCCGTGCCACACCCATTCTCTAGTGCTTTCTTTTACTCTCTGCTGAAGAGTAAATACAGAATTCTCTGCCCCGTGAGTTCTCAGAGCTCAGATAATAGACAGAAAGATTTCCAAGTGAGCATCCTTATTTTTTTTTTTTTGTTTATTCTTATTTACTTGAGAGCGACAGACAGAGAGAGAAAGAGGCAGAGAGAAAGAGAGAGAGAATGGGCGCGCCAGCATCTCCAGCCACTGCAAACAAACTCCAGATGCGTGTGCCCCCTTGTGCATCTGGCTAACGTGGGTCCTGGGGAATTGAGCCTCGAAACGGGGTCCTTGGGCTTCACAGGCAAGCGCTTAACCACTAAGCCATCTCTCCAGGCCGAGCATCCTTATTTTCAAGGCTGCTCTAACATCCAGGCAATGAATGGGAAATACTCATTTGTGGTGAAAAATAAATTTCAAATACATTCCTAGTTAGAATTGCAGAGTCATAACAAGAAACTGCCGTGGCACCAGTATTGGTAACCAGTATTTATCATAAAAAGCTCCTTCATTTAGTTGTTTCCTTACCTTTTTGTTGCACACACAGTGATCTAGAAGATGAGGAGCTTGAACGTCCATCCAGCTCAGAAACACCATCCTCTCCACTGGATACTTCGTGGGACAATGGCACCTTGTTGTTACAAGAGACAGAGGTGGCATTAGCTGCATCTGTGTTCTGACCACTGAGTCGTCTTACTTCAGACCTTCCCCAGTGCTATGGTGTCCTGGGCACCTAGGTGAAAGGGGCTATGCCTGGTGGGAGAGAACGAGCCAGGGCCCTCCTTGTGGGCAGTCTGGGCAGAAGAGCTCGGACAGTTATGCCTAGGCTGTGGAGAGCCCTTGGCCCTGCCATGCCGCTGGCTTCCCTTCTACACTCCTGAGGGGACCAGCTAAGAGAAAGGGCCACCTCACTTCTCTCAGGACAGTCCCCTATGCTGTCCTCGCAGGCAGTGCTGCTGCTTTATGCAAGTCTGTGGGTGACAAAGTGCCGGCCCACTGGGGGACCTGCTCCAAGCCATGCTGTTTGCTGTCAGTCCACCAGTGGTCATTTGCTGAGGTAAGGGAGGTCTGCCCACCACTGTCTGATTAGCTCCTTCACAGGCGCCGTGCATGGTGCCAGGGCCAGGAAACTGTCCCTTTGAGGCACTCTGACTGGCCGGGTTCTGGAGGGCAGGGTCACAAGAGTAGAGACTGGTGCTCTAAAGATCCTCCCTCACCTCCCCAAGCTGCAGGAAAACTGCGTTGGGGATTGGCTGGGCTGAGCTGGACTATACTGGGCCATAGGAGGGACACCTTCATGGCTTGCAGCAAGATGCCCATCACAAGAGCACTGCAGAGGCAAGAGCTGAAACCTCTAGTTTTCCAGGCTCTGCATGTGTTTCCACTGAGGAGAAGCAGCAGACAGACCTCCCAACATACTCATCATCGGAGGTGGGGGAGGGCAAATGACCTCCGGCTATGTCTCTCCCAGGGCCAAACAGCCTGGGTCACCATGCAAAAGACATGCAACTTCCCGGCATGGAGAGGTCCAGGACCAGCAATGGTCATGTTGTCAGCGGTGGATGGAAGTGGGCAGTGTGCATCCACATTATGGGTACGTGATGGTACTTGAGCTTGCGGGGTTTTACGGAGAGAGCAAAACTATGCTTCTCACAGAAAACTACAGTAGGGCCGGGCGCTCGGGAGGCAGAGGTAGGAGGATCACTGTGAGTTCGAGGCCAGGCTGAGACTACACAGTGAATTCCAGGTCAGCCTGGGCCAGAGTGAGACCCTACCTCAAAAAACTAAAAGAAAAAGGAAAAGGAAAAGAAACAGAAACCTACACTAGGAACGTGGATGCACAGAGGTTTGAGCTTGAGCCTACCCAGGCAGAAGGAAGAGCGAAGAGCAAAGCAAACAGGACAAAGGGCTGGGGAGACTGGGAGAGCAAAAGGAACGGAATCAGAAGAGAACAGAGGCGCCTGCTCGTGCGCTCTTCACAGCACGTGAAGGCGACCGGGGAGAAGCGGCGGTGGGCTCGGTCACCTGGCGTCTGTGTGGGACAGTGCACTCAGCGTCTCTGTGGCCTCCCGCGTCTCTGCAGCTGCTGTCCTCCTGCAGGTCCTTGCAGCTGGAGGACCCCTGCGTTTCAGTCTCCCCTTCTTCACCATAGTCTGACGTCTCACAGGATGGTGAAGTTCTTCCAGGCCCATTCTGCCAACCAGACCTGTATGATCACATTAAAGACAAAATAAACAAGTAAGTTAGCATTTGACTTGATATTTACACCCATCCTCCTTTTTCTTCCCTTGAGACAGCTAAGCCTCACCTTGAGCTCATGATCCTCCCACCTCCCACTCCAAAGTGCTGGAATTCCAGGTGTGAGCCACCATTCCTGGCCAAAGCCTACTTTTTGACATTTTAAATGCTTGCTCTAAAAGTAACTAGCGGGCTGGAGAGATGGCTTAGTGGTTAAGGTGTTTGCCTACTAAAGCCAAAAGATCCTGATTCCATTCTGCATTACCCACATAAGGCAGATGCATAAGGGGATTTTCAGTAGCTGGAGGTCCTGGCTCACTCATTCTTTCTCCCTCTCTTTCAAATAAATAAGTAATTTTTTTTTAAGTGAGTCTACAGCCAGGTGTGGAGGTGTACGCCTTTAATCTCAGCACTCGGGAGACTAAGGTAGAAGGATCGCGGTGAGTTTGAGGCCACCCTGAGACTACATAGTGAATTCCAGGTCAGCCTGGACTAAAATGAAACCCTAACTCAAAAAAAAAAAAAAAAAGTAACTAGCAAGCTGGGCGTAGTGTCACACGCCTTTAATCCCAGCAGTTGGGAGGCAGACGTAGAAGGATCACCATAAATTCAAGGCCAACTTGAGACTACATAGTGAATTCTAGGTCAGCCTGAAGAGATGGCTTAGCAGTTAAGCACTTGCCTGTGAAGCCTAAGGACCCCAGTTCGAGGCTCAATTCCCCAGGACCCACATAAGCCAGAGGCACAATGTGGCATATGCATCTGGAGTTCGTTTGCAGTGGCTGGAGGCCCTGGCACACCCATTCTCTCTCTCTCCTCCCGCCCCTCTCCCTCTTTCTCTGTCGCTCTCAAATAAATAAAAATTAACAACAACAACAACAAATGTAACTAGCAGTCACCTCCCCTTGACACTATCCAGAGCAAGTCTTTCATACAATAGGAACTTCTTTTGGTGTATGACCAGTCTGTAGAGCTGTCTATTAGAGTCCACAGGCCCATGAGCACTAGGTCACTGTTAGGGCATCACAGGCACCGCTCAGCCACTAAACTGGTCTTGCACAATTTCACTACTTAAAGCTGGGTTTGAAATACAATGGTGCTGATCCAACCCCCCCCCCCCACACACCCCTGGCTAGGGATCCTCCTTTCCAGTTTTCTTCTCATGGTCTTATATCCTTTGTCTTTCCAGTGAATTTAAGAACTATTTCCTTATCATTAAACCCTATTCAGACAAAGTGTAATTCATCCTTGAAGAAAACTGGCCATATTTAAACATCTCAAAGGCAAGATTTCTTTTCTTTATAAGAGGTAGCAATTTCTTTTTAGACAAAGCACATTTAAAAAAAAAAAAAAACATTCTATTTATTGGGCTGGAGAGATGGCTCAGTAGTTAAGGTGCTTGCCTGAGAAGCCTAAGGACCCAGGTTCGATACCCCAGTGCCCACCTAAGCCACAGGCACAAGGTGGCGGATGCATCTGGAGTTCGTTTGCAGTGACTGGAGGCCCTGGTGCACCCATTCTCTCTCTCTCTCTCTCTCTCTCTGCCTCTTTCTCTCTTTCAAACAAATAAATAAAATATTTTTAAAATACTTTATTTATTTGCAAGCAGAGATAAGAGACATAGATGGAGAGATCAGATACCCAAAAGCCTGCAGCCTCCACAAAGGGACTCCAGACACATGCACCACCTTGTGCATGTGGTTTATGTGGGCACTGGGAAATCAAACCTGGGTCCTTAGTCTTCTCCGGCAAGTGCCTTAGCTACTGAGCCATCTCTCCAGCCCTTCTTTTCTTTTTGATGCATGGTCCAACTGCATTTCCCAGGCCAGAACTGAACTCCTAAACTCAAATGATCCTCTTGGTTCAACCTCCTACCTAGCTAAGATTATATACAATGCAACTGGCTGGGGTCAAGATTTAGATGTAAAATCCCAAAGCATAGCACATTGCTACAATCCCAGCTCTTTGGAAGGCTAAAGCACAAGAATCACGAGTCTGAGGCCATCCTGGGCATTGCATTCAGCTACGTGTTGGTGGGACGAACATCCACCAGACAGCTTGTGGAAGGAAAGGGTTTCTTCCAGGCTCATGGAGTCCAGGGGAACACCATTAACAGTGGAAGAGGATGGCTCCCTTCCACAGATCCAAGCAGTGACATGCCACTGACAGCCAGCACCACCAGCAAGTGCAAAACACCAGAACTCAAACTGCTCTCCACACGCCGTAGGGCTGGACTCAAATCCATCCCCAGGGACACACCCCCTCTAGCAGGAATCTGCCTGCTAGGAGCTCAAGTCGGAACTTTAATCAAAATGACTGCATTGGGGGCTGGAGAGATGGCTTAGTGGTTAAGGCACTTGTCGGCAAAGCCTAGTGACTCAGGTTCAATTCCCCAGTACCCATGTAAAGCAGATGCACAAAGTGGCGCATGCATCTGGAGTACAACTACAGTGGCTAGAGGTCCTGGCGTGCCCACTCTCCCCGACCCTTTCTACTTGCAAATCAATTAATTAATATTATGAGGGTTTTTTTGTTTTGGTTTTTGTTTGTTTGTTTGTTTTTTCCAGGTAGGGTTTCGCTCTAGCCCAGGCTGATCTGGAATTCACTATGGAGTCTCAGGGTAGCCTCGAACTCATAGCGATCCTCCTATCTCTGCCTCTTGAGTGCTGGGATTAAAGGCATGTGCCACCACACCCAGCATGATTAATTAATTTTTAAAAGTGACTGAAGATATGGGTGTGGTGGCGCACACCTTTAATCCCAGCACTCGGGAGGCAGAGGTAGGAGGACTGAAGTGAGTTCAAGGCCAGCCTGTAACTCCATGGTGAATTCCAGGACAACCAAGGCTAGTGTAAGACCCTACCTCAAAGTATAAAAGAATAAAAATAAAAAAAAGACTGAGTCTATGGGCCAAACAAACTACCACACTGGGCTACATAGGAAAACCTTGTCTCAGAAAAATGAAAGAATAATTAATATTTCTGGTCAATGCTCCTTAAATCAGTGATGAAGATCAGACGGCTTCGATTGGCATAAACACATGCCCACATGGTGACCATGCCAAGCGTCCCCTTCTGCTCTGATGAAAGGCACACAGCAGCGATATGCCCCTACCCAAGCCTTAGCTCCGAGTTGGCGGCACAGGGCTCAGCGAAGATGTCCTTGTCACTGTCTGGCGGGAATCTCTGGCCAGGCTGGGGAATGGCGACAGTCTGTCCTGTCAACGTAGTAGCCAGAACGGCTGCAGCCAGAGCAGACCTACAGACAGAAAGAGAGCAGGAGGCGTGACCACCAAGCTGAAGGTAACACTGACCACGATTTTCCTTGTCAACTGCAGCAGTCACTAATCAGCACTGACAGCGTGCCTGTAGTCATGGCGGGGCATAGGTCACACCTGTAGTCACACTTGGAAGGCTGATGCAGGAGGATCAAGGCCAGCCCGGGCTACACAGTGAGATAGGCATAAATTTAAAGGGGAATTTTTACAGATATTTACAAAATACTCAAAAATACAAGAAAAGTAATAGATTCACATTATTGACTTTAAAAGTCAAGAAAAGAAAAAGAACAGTCTTCAAAAGGTCCCTGCTTATTGCCTGGGGAAATTTCCGGTCACAAGTAGCACAGGAAGGGGGACAGGGGTGCGCCTGGCAGACTCCCTACACTGCGGGTGAGTGTTCAGGGACACCAGGGCATGTAGAGTTTGCAGGACGGAGTGCCCGAAGGGAGATCTGCACACAGAGACCTTGGAGACGGAGAAGGGCCCCACATGCTCAGCAGAACATTCCTAAGCACCACATGTGAGGCAATTCTCCGAGGCTGAAGAACCATCCAGGGCATTAGAGCAGTAGGGACAGATGCTGACATGCTGGGACATGTCTGGTTCCAGACTGGAAAGGCCTTCTGTTCACAGGACACTGGCGCTCTGAGAAGTCGGACGGAGCTAAGCACAGGGAATAGCCAGTCATGGTGGAGCCCGGCCCTAGATGCTCCTCACCAGACCAGTACTCACGACCAACGTGCGTCCAAAAAAGTTCACGGCACCACCAAACGAAATGCATAGCAGCAACAAGGTAACATTTACATCTTGTCACCAAAGAAAACCAGACAGGTACCGATGCCAAAAAATGACTCGCTTTAAAATGATGAAAATAATCAGTTAATTGAAATCTGCTATGAATTGAACATATACATGAAAATTAGCAGAAAAGAAAATTAAGAGAGTTTGTTGAGCCAGACATGGTGATGCACACCTTTAATCACAGTACTTGGGAGGCAGAGGTAAGAGGATTGATAAGAGTTTGAGGCCACTCTGAAACTACATAGTGAATTCCAGGTCAGCCTGAATGAGAGTGAGACCCTACCTTGAAAAGCAAAAACAAACAAACTACATGGAGACTGGAAGATTATTAAAAAGACCACCAATTCATCTTAGACAATATTAGAGATGAAAAATACGCTGAATGTGAGTAACAGCCTAGCTTACATTGCTAGAAAAATATTAATGAAATTGAAAGAAAAACCAAAAGCATGAACAGAAAATAATTTAAGTGAAAATCTGAATGAGATGTGGAATTAACACTGTTGCTTTATGGTTTTTTCTTTTTTATATTTTTTAATATGTAAGCAGAGATAGATAAGTAGAGGAGGGGGAGAGTGGATGTTCCAGAGCCTTCAGCCACTGCAAACCAACTCCAGAAGCATGCACTGTGCATCTCTTTACATGGGTCCTGGAGAACCACACTCAGGTCATCAGGCTTTGCAGGCAAGCGCCTTAACTGCCGAGCTGTATCTTTCATCTGTTGCTTCGTGTTTTCAAGCACTAATTCAAGCTTGGGCACACAGCTCAGGGGCAAAGCACCTGCTGAACATGTGCAAAGCCCCCAGTTCTAACCCAGCTCTACAAGCAAAACAAAAAATCCACACTGAGGTTTGGTGCAACTGTCTACCCAGCAATAGAGACTAATGCAATCGCTCTTTTCATCAAATGCTACTGGAACAACCCAGTAGCCATGTACAAAGAAACAAAAAAATGCCAGACATGGTGGTCTTGCCTACAGGAGGCTGAAGTAGGAGGACTGTAGTGAGTTCAAGGACAGCCTGTGCTACAGATTGAGTTCCAAGTTAGTCTGGACTAGAGTGAGACCCTGCCTCACCAAAAACAAGAAAGAAAGAAAAGAGGAAGGCAGAAAGGGAGGGAGGGAGGAAAGAACATGGATCAGTATTTCCCATGCCATTACAAAGTAACTCCCATTGGATCACAGGAACTAACTGTAAAACTGAAAACCACAGAACTTCTAGATTAAAATACAGATGAGGAAAACCGTGTACCTTGGGAAAGGTAAAGATTTCTTAGGTGTGATACTGAGAGTGATTCTTTTGTAACAAGGAGCCCTCTGCTCTTTGAAAGCACTGCTCAGAAAAACAAAGAGAAAATCCATAGATGCAGGGAAAAAAACACTTGCAAGTCACTTCTTTGATAAAGGATTTGTGAACTGAATATATAAAGAACTCTCAGAAGAAATAGTAGGAAAACAAGAAGCAGGTTTTCATTTGTTCAAAAAAAATAACTTTATTTGCAAGCGAGGGAGGAGGAATAGGTCCTCTTGCTGCTGCAAACAAACTCCAGAAACACGGACCACCTTGTGCATCTAGCTTTACATGGGTACTGAGAATTGAACCCGGGCCATCAGGCTTTGCCAGCAAGGGCCTTTAACCTCTGAGCCATCTCTCCAGGCCTGGTTTTGTTTCTTTAGAAGTGTTCACTCGCCAGGCGTGGTGGAACATGCCTTTAATCCTGGCACTCAGGAGGCAGAGGTAGGAGGACTGCTGTGAGTTTGAGGCCATCCTGACACTACATAGTGAATTCCAGGTCAGCCTGAGCTACAGTGAGACTCTACCTCGAAAAAAAGAAAAAAGAAAAAAAAAGCTCAGGCTTGCCTAGAACTTACTATATAGGAGAGCCCAGGCTGGCTTCAAACTTCAGATCCTCCTGCCTCAGCATCCTAGGTGTTGGGATGACAAGGTGGCTGGAGCAGAAAGCCGGGTGTCCCACACCACTAATCTTTTGCTTGGCCTTGTCTTAAGGTGGAGTCTCTTTACTGATTCTGGAGCTTGCGGAACTCCCGACTCTTGGGTCTGTGCTCCCCTGTGGAATTGAGGTTACGTGTGTGTGTCTGTGTGTGTGCGTGTTTTCACACCCATCCATTTACCTGAAATCTGGAGATTAGAATCCTGGCGGCCTCAGGTCCTCATGCTTGCACAGAAAGTGCACTTAACTCCTCTCTCCAGCCTTATATTCAAAGTTTTAAAAACTGACCAAGATGATAGCTTACACTCAGGCTTCCCAGTGGGTGCCAAGAAAGACTGTTCAGCCACCCACAGATGGAGCGCAACATGAACACTTACAAGTATATCCCTGAAACTGCCCCTTGGGCAGAGACCCAAAATTACCACGGGAGAGATGGGAGCTTGACATGTACACCTCAACATCAAGCTGACAGCTGTCTGCTAAATTACTCATGGGCTAGCTTGTGCCCATCTCCTCAGAAAGTGTGGAGACGGAAACCCACCATACAAACTGTACATTGATTACTTGTGCATTTCACAACTTTCAAAAACCTACAAAGTTGGGCATGGTGGTGCACGCCTTTAATCCCAGCACGTGGCAGGCTGAGGAAGGAGGACCGGCCATGAGTTTCAGGGCAGCCTGGGACTACAGAGTGAATTCCAGGTCAGCCTGGGCTAAAGTAAGACCCTACCTCAAAAACAAAAACAAAAACCCACAGACATGTGTATAAAAATTAGCCATTGAGAGTAACATCTATAAATCCATAGAAATAGATGACCACACCAGATGCTGGTGAGATGTGAAGCAACAGGGGTTCATGCTGCTGGTGGGAAAAGAAACTGGACAACTTGGGGGACTGGAGAGATGGCTTAGTGGTTAAGTGCCTGCCTGTGAGACCTAAGGACTCTGGTTTGAAGCTTGATTCCCCAGTACCCATGTAAGTCAGATGTACAAGGTGGCACATGCATCTGGAGTTCGTTTATGGTGGCTGGAGGTCCTGGTGCGCCCATTCTCTCTCTCTCTCCCTCTGTTGCTCTCAAATAAATAAAAAAATAACAAAAATTAAAAAGAATTTGGACAATTTGGGAAAATAGCTTGGCAAATACTTTAGGAATTTATATATACAGAGTCTTGCCACACAGCCCAGTGCTGAGAGGACAAGTGTGTGCTGCCATGCTGCTCTTGAGGAAGGCTTTCTGATGCGCTCAGCAGGAAGCAGCACATTTTGTGTGCTTTCTGGGCAGTGAGGTGGAAAGCTTGCCCTCAAGCGTAACTATGGCCACATGAACACTTAAGTTCCAAGGACACAACACCAACACTGAAGAGCTGGACATGGCTGACTGCTGCTGCCCCACAGCTCCACAGCTCCACAGCCAGCCTTCACATTCTGGGCCAGTGACAGACACCTGAATGTCGCAGTGACCCAGCATACAGCGGACCACAGGACCCTTCTCACAGGGTGACTAAGAAGGTCAGAGACACTGTTTTTTCAGTGCTTTCCAGACTTGCTCAAAGTAATTAATAATTAAAAAGTCATTTATGCTGTCAAAATTTGGTTGAAGAAAACAAAAAGTAAACACAGAAGTTTTTTTTGTTTTTTCTCTCTGATATTAGGAATGGAACACAGCATCTCTCACTAGCTAAGGAACTCAGCAGCTAAGCAAATGCTCCTCTACTGAGCTACAACCCTAGCAGTTCAAAGAGGTTTTTTTTTCCTTTTATGTTTTGTTTTATTTCTATCAAGAGGTATAGAATATTCTAGTATCAAAGAA
Source organism: Jaculus jaculus (assembly GCF_020740685.1). NCBI lineage: Eukaryota > Metazoa > Chordata > Mammalia > Rodentia > Dipodidae > Jaculus > Jaculus jaculus. The sequence continues at coordinate 4,347,499 of NC_059108.1, read as the reverse complement.
AACTAAGAAGGTGCCATGCTGGAATGAAATCAGTGCTTGTTGATTGCTAGTAATAAAAGTCAATGTATTTTAATGAATTAAAAACAGTCAAAGCTGGGTGTGGTGGTGCACGCCTTTAATCCCAGCACTTAGGAGGTGAGGGAGGAGGATCACTGTAAGTTCGAGTCCATCCTAAGACTACTTAGTGAATTCCAAGCCAGCCTGGGCTAGAGTAAGACCCTACCTCGAAAAACAAAAAACAAAACAAAATAGTCAAGACAGATATAGTGGCTGATACATGTAGCCCCAGCACTTGGGAGACTGAGGTAGGACTGCTGTGAGTTCAAGGCCAGCCTGAGCTACAGAGTGAGTGCCAGGTGAGCCTGGGCTAGAGTAAGGCCCTGCATTGGGAAAAAAAAAAAAAAGACTGTGTAATTCCAAATTCTCTTAAAAGTACTACTACTGGGCTGGAGAGATGGCCTAGTGGTTAAGCGCTTGCCTGTGAAGCCTAAGGACCCCGGTTCGAGGCTCGATTCCCCAGGACCCACGTTAGCTAGATGCACAAGGGGGTGCATGCATCTGGAGTTCGTTTGCAGTGGCTGGAGGCCCTGGCGTGCCCATTCTCTCTCTCTCTCTTTCTCTGTCACTTTCAAACAAATAAAAATAAACCAAAATAAAAAAAAAATACTACTACTACCCTGACTGAATATGTATTTCAGCATGCACAAGGTCTTGGGCTCCACTCTCTGGAAGAAAGAAAGAAAGGAAAAAAGAAGAAAAAGAGGGGAAAGGAGAAAGAGAAGGGTGGAGTGAGGAAGGAAGGAAGAAAGGAGGGAGGGAAGGAGGGAGGAAAGGAAAGTTAATCTGAGGTGTCGGGCTTCAGGGTCCAATACTTTGAAAGCACTTATTACAATCATGAAATCTGAGGGCTACATTGATGGTGACAGCCCAAGTCCATTATCCTGCAGAGAAGCCAGGTTAAGTACATTATGGAACCATGAGGAGAATATTTCAAGGATGTCATTCTGGTCACTCCACTTGTGATCTCCTTGGCCAGCCTGAATAGTTCCAGGATTCAGTACTTGGTGGCCAAGCACAGGGGTGACCTCAGGACGGCAGAACCCACACTCACCTGCGTCTCTCTGGAGATGGGTCAGGGCTGCGGGGAGGAGGAGTTCGAGGCACTGCTGGCTTTGGGGCCAGGCTAGCAGCGGGGACCAAGCCAGGGATGATGTGTTTCTGCAAATGAAACCCAGAACAGGTCACCGGGAGGAGGAAATCACTTGGGTCCTGTCACCACTTCTCAAGTTGACCCTTCTGGCCTGCAGTCCCACGGGCGCCCCACTCCTCCTCGCTTCTCCCATTTCCCATTTGGCCAGGCGAGTGCATCCGCCAAGGGCGTGCCATCACAGGTGCCCGCCATCACGGATGCCCATGGTGGGAGGGAGGGGGCTCTCTTCCTTTCCTCCTTAAGGCAGCTCTCCTGACTCTCATGTTTCATTTCATTAATGAATGCTTCGGTGTTAATGAGGCAGGCCTCGGGATGTGTCTGTGAGGGCTTTTTTAGAGAGATTAACTGCCTGAATTTGGGCAGTGTACCATTCCCATGGACTAAAACAAGAGAACCAGCATTCCCCTTTTTGCCTTCCCTGTCCCGGTCTGCTGAGATGTGACACATTCCTGCCACCGAGCCACCCACCACTATGGACTATACACCCTCATACTATGGACCAAATGAACTCTCCCTTCTGAAGTTGCTTCTTGACAGGCGTCTGGTCAGAGATGAGTAACTGAGACACTGAGAGCTTGCCTCTGCATTGGTCCCACAGCATGGCCCCCAATGGTGTCTCTCCCTACAGAGTGAGCAAGAGTCACAAGCAACAAATGCCATTTTCATCTTTAGAAGACGAAAAACTAGGGCTTCTTAAAGTGAACGCAGTTCTCACCAGTACCGCTGCCTCGCCTTGCTCTCAGGACAAATTCCAACCCCCCCAATCTCTCAACCCATGGTCCCAGGCCCTACCGGCCCGAAGCACAGGGCGGACAGGGCTACTCACAAACTGGCTCCTGCAATTCCTTCGAAAGCTCCGCAGCATCTTTGCTGAAGGGCTGCCCCGCCAGGGGTTGGATTTACAAGCAGAAACTCCGCAGTGGGGGACCACTCGCTAAGTCCAGCTCGTTAACACAGAGAGCGCTGGCCAGTGCCAGAGGGCGCGCCCGCGGATGTTGAGACCCCTCGCTGACGCCGGAGAGCTCCCGAGGCCTGGGCCGCTCGCTGAGGCCGGGAGAACTCCCGAGGCCGGGACCCCTCGTTGATGCCGGGACGCCGGGACCCCTCGCTGACGCCGGGAGAGCTCCCGAGGCCTGGGCCGCTCGCTGACACCGGGACGCCGGGACCCCTCGTTGATGCCGGGACGCCGGGACCCCTCGCCGATGCCGGGAGAGCTCCCGAGGCCGGGACCCCTCGCGGACGCCGGGAGAGCTCCGAGGCCTGCACCCGCTGGCGCCAGGACCCCTTACAAAAACGAGGACCACTCACTGACGTCGGGAGAGGTCCCCAAACACCACTTCTGCCACCCCCGGTCCCAATCCAGACGCTGTTCCTTCCACGCTCACTTCGCAACAACCGCGCACCCCATTGGCTCTGCGTCTGCCTTCGACCAATGAGAGCCAAGTTTACTTCCACTCGCGAGTCGCTCTTGGCAACCAGCGGTGCCTCATTCAAATCCCCGCAAATGGAGAGACGGCCTGGAGCTTTCTGTTCTGTTACTGGCTAGTTCCGGTGTCCATCTGTGACACCCCAGCCAATAGGATGCCAGATGGAGGGCGGGATCATCGAAAAGCAAGACTGGCGGGAAGTCTGAACTGCTGCGGGCTTTAGACCGGCCACGGCGCAGACCCACGCGGGGCGCCGGGACCACGCAGGTAACTGGAAGTGAGGGACAGGGCCACCGAGACCGCAACTCCCCGGCTCTCACCCGGCGTGGCGCCGCACGCCTGCATCCCCGCTCTCGGTGGTGGGCCGGTGGAGTCGGGAGAATTAATTGATTGCCGCGAGCTCGAAGCTAGCCGGGGTAATGTAGCAATGAGTAAGCCAGACCAGAGCTACATAGCGAGACACTGTGTCCAAAATGATGATGATGATGATGATGATGATGATACCGCCGCCAATTTGCAGGTGCCAAAGAGGACCCTGCTAAAGAGGTCCTGGCTCCCGGTGGGACCGTGTGCCTAGAGCTTGCTCCACTGCGGACTTGCATTTCCCGCCTTAGAAGCCGTCCATGGACTGGAACCCCGCTGATGGCACTGGCCCAGTGCACGTGCCTTTGGGGCACGTTGTGGCTAATGAGAAATGGCGCGGGTCACAGTTGGCTCAGGAGATGCAAGGTCAGTGGGCTGCCTTTTGTCACTTGCATACATAGGCATTAAAAGAAAAAAAGAAAAATCAGGGCTGGAGAGATGGCTTAACGGTTAAGCGCTTGCATGTGAAACCTAAGAACCCCGGTTCGAGGCTCAGTTCCTCAGTACCCGCATAAGCCAGATGCACAAAATGGCACATGCATCTGGAGTTTGCAATGGCTGTAGGAACTGGTGTGCCCATTCTCGCTCTCCCCCTCCCCTTTCTCTCTGTCTCTCTCAAATAAAAATAAGCAAAAATTAAAAAATATATAAATAGCCGGGCGCAGTGGTGCATGCCTTTAATCCCAGCACTTGGGAGGCAGAGGTAGGAGGATTGCTGTGAGTTCAAGGCCACCCTGAGACTCCATAGTGAATTCCAGGTCAGCCTGGGCTAGAGTGAGACCCTACCTCGAAAAAAACAAAAACTAACTAAATAAATAAATACACATTCTACCCATTGCTGCCTTACTCGCCTGGGTTAAAAGAACTCATTTCGTTGTATTTTAAGGAAAGATTAAACTCATCTTTGAGGATGGTGCGACACTGGCAGATTTTTACCTATCCAGCAGATCTTGCATTCTTTATATTACTGAAGCTGATTTGGTGGCCGGAAATAGCTACAGAAAGAGGCTGGTTCGTGTTAGAAATGTAAGTACTGAGCTAAAGAAACTGAAATTGAACATTGTCTCAAAGCCTCCATCCTTTGGTTTGTTTGTTTTTTTTAAGGTAGGGCTGACCTGGAATTCACTATGTAGTCTCAGGATGGCCTCAAACTCACAGCGATCCTCCTCCCAAGTGCTGTGATTAAAGGCATTTGCCACCAGACCTGGCTAAAGCTTCCATCCTTCCGAATAAGCAGAAAGTGGTAACATTCTTAACTTTTAATGGAATTTTGTTACCCAATTGTTTATTTTTTTTCCCCTCTGAAGTCCAGTACTCTTCAAGGCATTGTAGTTGTTGAAAAAACAGGAATGAGTGAACAATACTTCCCAGCGGTCCAGAAGTTTACTGTGCTAGACCTGGGGATGGTGTTGCTTCCAGTGGCCAGCCAGAGGGAAGCATCCTGCCTCATTGTCCAGTTGGTAAGTGCTGGATTCCTGTTTCACAACAACCTTGTCCTGCGAAGCCTCAGCTAGGGATTGAACCCAGGGCCTCATGTGCCCTAGACAGGCGCTCATAACATAGGAGTGACATGTCCTCTAACCCTGTCTGGGCTTGGACTCCTCATCCTCCACATGTCCTGCAGGCATGCACCACTGGCCTGGGTTAAACCTCAGCACTTTGGTATGTAGGTCTATTATGTTTATCTTCTTTTTTTTTTTTGGCAAGCAGAGAAGACAGAATAGGCACATCAGGGCGTCTAGCCACTGCAAACTCCAGATACATGCACCATCCAGTGCATCTGGCTTTATGTGGGTACTGGAGAATTGAACCTAGGTTGTCAGGCTCCGTAGGCAAACACCCTAACTGCTGAGCCATCTCTCCAGCCCCTTTATCTTATTTTTTAAATTTGTTTATTTGCATACAGAGAGTGGCAGAAAGAGGGAGGATATGGGAATGCCAGGGCCTCTAGCCACTGGAAACAAACTCCAGATGTGTACGCCACTTCATGCATTTGGCTTTACATGGATACCGGGGGAATCAAATCTGGGTCCATTGGCTTTGTAGAAAGGGCCCTAATTGCTAAAACCTCTCTCCAGCCCCTCCTGGAGGACTTTTAAAAATAGTGATCCTGGGTTGGAGAGATGGCTTAGTGGTTAATGGCTGGCTTCAAACTCATGATCCTCCTGCCTCAGCTTTCTGACTGCTGGGTTGCAGACACATGCTACCACATCTGGGCAAAACTTCTCTTCTGATAGGAAAGCTTCTGTAGGCCCTGTTAGAAACCTGTCTTTTAGGTATGGCCAACATTTAACAACTAAAATATTTCTTAAAGGACTATAGGAAAGTATGTGAATTCCTCATGTTTTTCACTAGTATTCCCCCGCCCCCCCGAGGTAGGGTCTCACTGTAGCCCAGGCTGACCTGGAATTCACTATGTAGTCATAGGGTGACCTGGAACTCATGGTGATCCTCCTACCTCTGCCTCCCGAGTGGTGGGATTAAAGGTATGCACCACCACACCCAGCTTTTTCACTAGTTTTAACTTAAATATTCTGTAAACTCACACTTCTTGTTGCTGGGTTTTTTCCTAGGTAGAGTCTCACCCTAGCCCAGGAACTCGCTCTGTATTCCCAGGCTGGCGGCAATCCTACTGCTGCCTCCCAAGTACAGGGATTAAAGGCATGTTCTACTATGCCCAGCTAAGGGTAAACTCAATTTTTTTGTAAGTTATTTTACTCTCAGTGTGGTCATATGACCCATCTTTTTTTTATTGACAACTTCCATATTATAGACAGTAAACCGTGGCAATTCCCTTCACACCCCCCTTTTTCCCCTTTGCAACTCCAGTTTCCATCATACCCTTCCTCCTCAGTCTCTTTATGCTGATAATATGACCCATCTTTAAACAATTTTGCTAGTATCTAAAACTGAATCCACAGTATATGAAAACTTCTGAGGCCATGAAGTGAATCAAATGGAAAACCTGTTTTGAGAAAACCGCCTGCCCTCCAGAGGGTGCTCCTGTGCCTCACGGTGACTTTCCCTTTCAGGTTCAAGAGCAAGCCAGAGAGCCCAGCAGGAACCCCTTCCTCAGGAAGAGGCGCTCTGTGCTCTCTGAGGCGTCCCTGGTCCGAACTGTGCAGCAGATCCCGGGGGTTGGAAGGGTTAAAGCTCCCCTTCTGCTTCAGAGGTTTTCAAGCATCCAGCGACTGAGTAACGCGTCCACTCAAGAACTCGAGCCAGTGGTTGGACAAGCGGCCGCACAGCACATCCATGCCTTCTTCACCCAACTCAGGTGACAACTGGCCTCACATCCACGACTCTTCCTTCAGGCCACAAACTACAGGATCTTGTTTTCATGTGTACAAAGCTAGAAGGGGCTGGGAGATGGCTCAGGGGATAAACCTCATGCTGTACAGGGTAAAGACCAGAGTTTGGGCCCCCAGAACCCATGTAAATACCAAATGCACACGAGGGATTCCCCAGACGAGCTGGCTGGCTAGACTAGCCCAATGCATCATGAGCTTGGGTTCAAGTGAGAGACCTACCTCAGTAAATAATGTGGAGAGTAATTGAGGAAGACACGTGATACCAGCCTCTGGTCTAACACCTCCCCCCCCCCAACATATCTACCTACAAACACAAAGGAAGAGAATGCAGTTCCCTCCTAGTGGTGAACAGCGAAAGATAAAAACTGATGGTGCTCAGGAGTCCCCTGGCCTTGCTGTCTGAGCACTAAGTTTGTGGGTACCAAGGGCCTCTGGTGGTATTGCCCACATTCTGATGAGATGAAAAGGGCTCGGTGGACATCATCAAAGAGTGCCAGGGACTCTCAAGTCTCAGCAAAAAGCCAGTTAGGACATATCCCAGGAGTGACATTGGTCTGCACCTGCCATAGCGGGTGAGAAGCCCCAGGCGACAGAGGTGGCAGTGGAAAGGAAACTCGGAAGCACGGTCTCGAGAGCCCCAGTTCCTGGAGTTGGGGCTGCTGCTCGGGGATCCTCTGCTAACCTCACATACCTGTGCTCGGGGGCTGAGTGTAAACAAGCAAGCATGCACAGACAAGTTGTGTAACAGTTCCTCCCTTCACCCCCCCACCTCCTCTCAATACAATAAAAATATTTTGCTCATTAGTCATGATGATGTAAAAGAAATAAAAAACAAAAAAAAAGACCTCAGGTGAATGAGTATATTTATTTAAATATTTACACAAATAAACAGCTCTAGGAATAGCTCCTAAAGGTGGTTGCTTCCCTTAAGATATTGCACAATAGAAAAATATTTAAACCTTGGTTAGTTCTTAAAACGATCATTTATACTATGTCTACCATGAACCTTCCTAGTCACGGTGTCATCCAATGTATAGCCAAGAAGATCAAGTAGATAAGAGTGTCCTTGAACAGTTTGCATCATTACCTTATAAAATATAAAACTACTTTCTTACCCAAGACTCAAAATACACAGTTATGGGTGTACTTTCTACTTTAAGCAATGTTTTGAGTATCACACAGCGTGTATCTACCCTGTAGACAGTATGTCCTACCCGCCACGTGTCAGCAGCTGGTCAGTGGAATGGAGCTACAGGAAGCTGCTCTGGGACTGTTTTTATTTCTTGACAGCGGTTCAATCCCTAGCACTGCCAAAAACAAAAGTAAGACAAATTTGGCACTAAACCCTATCTGGACATGGCATTCGTATTCTGTAGAAATGACAGTGATGTATTACCGTCTTCAGTGAATGAATTCCATGTGGGGGGCAGCAGATTCTAGGAACGCCCAGGACTGGCCTTCACCCAAAGGGCTGCCCAGCTCTAAGCTGAGGACTCACAACTAGACACAGAGAGCCGAGTAGGTGACCGCCGTTAAGCTCTTGACCGTACCACAGGCTGGCAGCCCCAGCAGACGTGAACGCTGTGCTCTGTACATTTCCTTAGAGAATAAATAATCACAGCAGTATACTGAAACTCCTCGAGGGTCCCCGCAGCTCCCTGGAGGTTTCTAGTTCCTCTCACGGAAGCATATCAAACACAATGTGCGCTGGGAGGAGAGGATTTTCGTGACAGCACAGAGGTTCCCACGGCCAGTCAGTCCTGGAAACGGCCCGTCAGTACAGGGAACTGTCCGAGTTGAGCAGGCTGAAGGGGGGGGCGAGCTTCTTCTTCGCCTGGGGTCTCGCCAGGCCCACCGCCGGGAGGCAGAGCGTGCTGGCCGACTTCTGTCTGCTCTTACTGGTGCCCCAACTCAAAAAGGAAAGCTTCTTGGAGATTTTCTTGGCTTTATCAGTTTTATCGTCATCGTCCATGGACAAGCAGATCATGGAGTAGGTTTTCTGCATCCCCACAGAGTATGTGGCACACTTGTTATGCTGCAGATAAAAGGAAAAGCATTATTTATTTGCAAACAGAGAGGAAAGAAATGGGCACACCAGGGCCTCTTGCCACTGCAAAATACACTCCAGGTACACCCGGCTTACCACCATTTGACTTTGTATGAGGGAACGTCAGTTAAAAATAGTTGTCGGGGCTGGTGAAATGGCTTAGCAATTAAGGTATTTGCCTGCGAAGCCTAAAGACCCTAGTTTGATTCCCCAGGATCCATGTAAGCCAGATGCACGAGGGGATGTATGTGTCTAGAGTTCGTTTGCAGTGGCTAAAGGCCCTGGCGTACCCATTCTTTTTCTCTCTACCTGCCCCCCTCAAATAAATAAATAAAATATTTTAAAAAAATAGTGGTTGAGGGCTGGAGAGATGGCTTAGTGGTAAGTCACTTGCCTGCAAAGCCTAAGGAGCCAGGTTCAAGTCCCCAGGAACCCCATAACGGCTGGAGGCCCTCCTATTTGTCTCTGTCTCCATTTCTGTCTCGTTCATAAATGAACAACCAAACAGTGGTTGACTGTCATTCTCTGAAGTTTCCCCTCCTTAACAAAGACTATGCACAGCCATCACGCACGGGCACTACGATCACATCTATTATGAAAAGAGAAGCATCTCATGCCCTGTTGTGAGCACTTCACCTAAACTAACTTGTGCTCTGGTAAAGACCCCAAGGATACAGGCCTGTTGTCCCCACTGTCCTAATGTTCAGGGCTATTCTGTAGCTTGCCAGAGGTCAACATGTAAATCCAACCAGCTTGTGCACTCAGTGGTTGCTTTTTTTTTTTTTTTTTTCCCTAGTTCAGACTAACCTGGAATTCATCATGTAGTCTCAGTGCCCAGCACCACATAAAGCCAGATGCAAAGTGGTATGTATATGTATAGTTCATATGCAGTGGCAAGAGGCCCTGGTGTGCCCATCCCATTCTCACTCTCCTCTCACTTTATTTGCAAGTAAATAATAAATAAAAGTTATTTTTAAAAAAATACTGTTGGGATAAAAATGCACAGAGTTTCAGGGTAGGCCATCAAGATCCCCAAAAGGAACAGAAATATGGTTGAATGAAGGCTAAATAGGCTAAATATGGCCTGGAGGTTGCAGGGGAGCCTCAACTCCACGGAGCAGGCTCAGCCCTCTTGACGGATCAAAAGACAGGAAGACTACTGCCCTGTCTTCAAACCAAGCCAAGGAGAAATCAGACGTGATGTTTAAAAGCAATCACTCCAGCATGGTGGTACACGCCTTTGATCCCAATATGGGCAAGGCTAAAACAGGAGGCATACTCACGAGTTCAAAACCAACCTACTGAGACCCTGTCTCAGAAAATTAAACAAAATTGACAAAAACAAAAACTAATCAAGGGTTGGAGAGATGGCTTAGCTGTTAAGGTGCTTGCCTGCGAAGCCTAAGGACTCATATTTGAAGTCCAGTCTATTAGGCTTGCCTCAAAAAAATAATTTAAGAAAACAACAAAAAAGTTAGTTTCTAGCTCTGATTGCCCCGTGAAGATGAGAACACCCAACTGCGGGCTTCGCGTTTCCTTCTGCATGGCCACGGGCACTGGAAGCCCTAAAGCATGAAGTTTCTGTCCTCTCTCCTCCACTTTCCTCACTTTCCTGTGTTCCAGTAGTTTCGGCCACCTTGACACAAACCAACAGTGGCTGTACCCCGACTGTATCCCAGGAGCACCCCCTCTCTACCTCCACTGCTCTCCCCAAGCCCATGCCACTGACCACGGGCCAGAAGGGTTCTAGGGCTGTCACACCTCCTAAAACAAACATCAGCCCACGTCACTGCCCTTCAGGAAAAGCTGAGCGGCTTCCAACCTGCAACCACTGCCAACAAAACCCTGCCTGCCTCCCTCCCTCCTTTGGGCCACCCTTATCTGTGCCACGGTGTAGTGGCCGCGAGGCCTTCTTTGTGTCCCTCTGGAGGGTCTGTGCACCTGTTGGCACCCTGCCCAGCCCACTCTCCCCGTCTCATTCTTCACTCTCATCACGCATGTCTGGGCTCCAGCCTGTCCGTCCCTGACGCCAGACACCCAGCGTGTCATGTGTCTGTAAGAGCGCTTGGACCGGCTCTTTTTTGGGCCAGCTTCCGGGGGACAGGCACTTCCTCTGACAACCTAAAGCCGGACTCCCACCCGTGAAAGCATGCCGCAGTCGGGATGTGGTTTGTCCTCAGCGGATCACATGCTGCAAGCTGGAGCCTGTGCTGTGTGCGAGGTGGCGGTCGACAGAGGTCCCGAGGCCAGCTGGGAACGTGCCTTCGGAAGAGACTGTGGGACCCCAGCAGCTTCTGGTGCGTTCTCTGGCCATGAGGCCACCCGCCAACCAACAGACCCTCCACACGAGTCAGCAATGGGGCCGCCGTGGCTGGCTTTTAGCCTCCAGAAGTTGTGAGCTAAATAAACCTCTTTTCTCCAGAAGCCATCGGCCTCAGGTCTTTTATTATAAGACTGACTAGAACAGCCGCACAGCACATACTCAAAGGACTGGTGAATGGACAGAGGCTGTTATCTATCTAAGGTGCACTGTTAAGTGTGGCAAAGTGCAGAGGAGAAGCTATGCTAAGACTCCTCCCACTGGAAAAAAAAAATATATATATCAAAGAACGTAACTTCACACATGGAACTTGCCGAAACAGCAAATGCTTCCCAAAACCACCTCACAGGAAACAATTACGTTCTCTGAGGTGTGGAGAGGAACAGGTCATCTTAAGCCTTTTTGTACTGTGTGTGTGTGTGTGTGTGTGTGTGTGTGTCCCTCACAATGTGGACCAGGCTGGCCTGGCGCTCTCCATCCTGCTTCATCCTCTTGAGTGTTGGGATTACGGGCACGTACCCCGACACCAGCTTTATCTGAATGTAATTAATCATAACCAGGTGTTACTTCTGTAATTAAACGATTCAATCAGAAAAATTAACAGACTGAGCCTTCTAAAAGATGTGGGGAGATGGTGCAGCGGTTAAAGGTACTTGCTTGCAAAGCCTTCTTGCCCTGGGTGGGAATGCCCACCCTCCCCACGTAAAGCTAGGCACACAATGGCAATGACAGGAGACTGTGGCACACCTATTTTTACTCTCTCTCAAATAAGTAAACGTTTTTCAATATTTTATTTATTTATTTATTTATTAGTGACAGAAAGAGGGAGAGATAGAGAAAGTGAGAATGGGCACACCAGGGCCTCTAGCCGCTACAAATGAACTCCAAATGCATGAGCCACCATGTGCATCCGGCTTACGTGGGACCTGGAGAATCGAACCTGGGTCCTTATAGGCTTCACAGGCATAGGCCTTAACCGTTAAACCATCTCTCCAGCCCAATAACTTTTTTTTTTTTTTTTTTTTTGGTTTTTTGAGGTAGGGTCTCACTCTGGCTCAGGCTGACCTGGAATTCACTATGTAGTCTCAGGGTGGCCTCGAACTCTCAGCGATCCTCCTACCTCTGCCTCCCGAGTGCCCAATAACTTTTTTAATTAAAACTTGAAAATTATCTCTTTGACCTATCAAAGGTCCATTCCAGAACGACAAGCGAAGAAACTCCAGATACAAATGCAGCTGTTCCTGCTACGCTGATCGGAGGGGGAGGCCTGGGGCCGCTTAGAGACTTCTGGTGCTAAATCCCACTGACCCCACTCCACCCACAATTTACTGTCAGGTGTGTCCGAGCTCACCATGGACGACGTGGGGTCTAGGAGGCTCACGACCTTCATCTCAACCTCATCCTCACCGAAGCTCTTCAGCAGTTTCATGACCTCACTCACCGTCAGCCACTTACAGTCCACATCGTGAATGGAAACAATGTAATCCCCTTCTTTGGCTCCTGCAATCTAGAAACAAGTTTCTGAATAAAGATCAATGTTTATTCGTTAAACTCTTCTCCCAGATTGCCTCTGGCATAAGTTTGTTTTGTTTTGTCTTTTCATTTTCTTTTTGGGGGCGTGTGTGTGTGTGTGTGTGTGTGTGTGTGTGCGCGCGCGCGCGCGCGCACGCGAATGAGTGTGGAGTCAGAGGTCGGATGCTGGGTGTCTTCCTCAATCCCTCAACATCTCGGTTTCTCAGAGTCTCTGAGCTTGGGGTTCACTGACTCAGCTGCACCAGGGATGTGCCTGTGTCCACGTCCCATCACTGGGATTACAAGTATAGGCTGCCACAGTCAGCTTCCTCCCACCCCCAGGTAGGGTCTCGCTGTAGCCCAGGCTGACCTGGAATTCACTATGGAGTCTCAGGGTGGCCTTGAACTCACGGACATCCTCCTACCTCTGCCTCCCGAGTGCTGGGATTAAAGGCATGCGCCACCACACCAGGTAACCTATTCAGCTTTTAAATGGGTGCTGGGGTGTGAACTCGGGTTCTCCTGCTTGTACGGCAGGCACTTCATCACTGAGCCTTCTCCTGATTTCCTTGCAGTGCAGGGATGGGAACCACAGCCTTACACTTGCTGGTCCCGCACAGCCCTTCCTTTTTGTCATGGGCATCGGAGTATCCAGGAAGGCTTTCACATAAGAGCTAGGACTGTGACGTGGATAAACCCAAAAGCCCATCATGCAGACTAGGGTGTCTCCGCTACTTGGCTGGGTCACTGTCCCAGCCCGGCCCCAGGTGAAGCTTCTGTGGGTCTCCCTGCTCCACTCGAAAGCTCAGGCTTGAGGGCTGGGGAGATGGCTCAGTGGTTAAGGCACTTGTCTGAGAATCCTAAGGACCCACATTCCACTCTCCAGGTCCCACGTAAGCCAGATGCACAAGGTGACACAAGCATGCAAAGTCGCACGTGTGCAGAAGGTGCCACACACGTCTGGAGTCAATTACACTGACTAGAGGCCCTGGAGCACCAATTCTGTCATATTTTTAAAAAGGGCGGAGGGAATTAACATGGGATATTTTTTTATAATCATGGAAAATGCTAATAAAAATTTTAAAAAATTAAACATATTTTTAAAAAACCAATAATTGGAGCTGGCATGGTGATGTACACCTTTAATCCCAGCACTCAGGAAGCAGAGGTAGGAGGGCCACCATGAGTTCAAGGCCACCCTGGGACTTACATAGTGTATTCCAGGTCAGCCTGGGCTTGACCAAGACCCTACCTCAAAAAACAAATATATAAATAAATAAAAATTAAAAAAAAAAGGCGTGGTGGGTCACATCTTTAATCCCAGCACTCAGGAGGCAGAGGTAGGAGGATTGCCATGAGTTCGAGCCACCCTGAGACTACATAGTGAATTCCAGGTTAGCCTGGGATAGAGTAAAACCTACCTCAAAAACAAAAGCGCGGGCTTGAATATGGGGGCAATCTGATGGCAATGTTTGCTCTTGCACTGATCACCAGGACTGTCCTGGCTGGCAGGGCGGCGTACCCTTCCCCCTGTACCACCCACTGTGGCATGTGCATCCTTCCCGCAGCCGCACACTTGGGGGAAGAGGAGAGCTTCCTCCAATGGAGGAACGCCATTCTTTGGTCCACATTCTAGGAAGCTGTGCTCCCCTGCTGGGACCCCCGACCAGCTCTCACTGAGGTGCACACTTACCGCAGCAGAGCAGTGAGGGTCCAGGAAGTGCACCTGGACCGGGGTGTTCCCCCGCAAGGTGAACCCCAGGTCCCCTTCCTCCGCGGTGAAGTGAACGCTTCGAGGAGGTGTCCATCTCTTGTTGGCGGAAAACACTGTCAGCGGGCCCTTCGAAGAGAAAGTCCGCAGGTGGACGCTCAGCCACTGTGTCTCAGCCACCCGGGGCCCCTGGGACTGGAGCCGTGCTCCACTGTGCCTGGCTCTGGGGAGCATTTTCTATGGTCCCTGGAGACTTCCCCAGGCCTTGTTCGAGGCTAATGGTGCCATCCTAGGCAATGTATGCTACTGAGACAGTTTAGAGGTGACAGGGCCCCTGAAAATAAAAGTCTGTGGGCATATAAGGAAGAATCCCCCCCCCCAAAAAAATAAAGCACCTCACCAGGGGATGTGAATAGGTGCCTCTGGTCTTTAGGAGAAAGGGATTAGAGGAGTGATGCCCTTTCCCAAGAACCTGGCAGTGCCTGAACTCCTGGAGTTGGGGCTGGACAGACACCCATCCTGTAAATGCCCAGAAAAGACCCCAAACTGGGTCTCTTCGTGGGCTTTCCATTTCCAGAAAACCCCTCCTGCGGGACAGGAGCTCTGTCTTTCCTTCTCTTAAGCTCCACCTCTGTGAGCTCCATAATAAAATCTTTCTCAGTTTATCCCCTGGGTGTTATTTGTTGAAATTCATAAGACAAGAACCCAGGAGGCCACTAATTGGGCAGAAGCTTTGTGTGACCAAGAGTACCTGGCACCCTGGCTCTTGAATGATAGCCTAATCAAGAGCAAAGGATAGCTGGGTTTGGGTGCTCTCAAAGACACCTCGGGTTCCCATATCACTGCCAGTCACATATGACCAGCTGCCACCTTCACCACCTTCTCTAGGATACTGAGAATGAAACTATCTTTTCTTTCCTTTCTTCCTTTCTATTTCCCTGACCCTTTCTAAGTGGCTCGAGGAAGGTCACTCGGCTCCTCCATGTTCGGCATAGCATGAGGTACGGCCCCCACTTGATTCTGAATCAGCCAATCCTTGGTCTTCACTTCCAAATGCCATAGCAGGAGAAATAAACTACTGCTGAGCAAAACATACCGCCTAGACACACATGGCATTTGCTACGGTGCTACAAAGACTGGCAAATGCTATCCCCCTTGATCGTTCATGAACTAAGTGTCCAACGTACCAGCTTCTGGAAGAAGTCCACTACTGTCACCTTGGAGAACTGGGGCAATATAATTCCAACCTCTTGCTCAGTTTTCGCTAGGAAAGATTACAAATTGAAAGGTAAATGTTTGTGTAATGGAAAGTGATCCGTGAAAGTACGGGTCTGCAGTCTTTTCCCAGCGACTAACCACGCCCCCTTGCCACTCGCGCCACCATGTGAGCCCTCCCCTGGTTCTAACCATCAGCACAGGCGACAGAAGACCACTCAACCCTGGTGCGGGGTGAGTGTGCCTTTCGACGGGGCACCTCCTCCAAGCCTTAGCCCATTTGGAGCTGGGCTGGAAGAGTGAAGACCAGATACACCCCCACCTACGAGGACCCGATTCCCATGTAGCAGCCTTTGGGGCTCGTAAGCCCTAGGCCATGCTTCACATGTAGCTCACAGAAGTTCTGTCTCTGGACACACGGTCCCGGGTGCTGTCACTATCAATGTGGATGGAGGCTGAGGGTTTCTCAGGGGACAGTGGCCTTGGCTAATCACTTGCATCAGTAGCTACAAATCACCAGCAACATGGTGGTCGGCTCGGCCCCACCCTCACCAGTGGGGCAAACAAAAGCATTTTTTTCTGTTTTTCTTTTCTTTTTTTTTTTCAAGGTAGGGTTTCACCATAGCAGGCTGACCTGGAATTCACTATGTAGTCTCAGGGCCTCAAACTCATGGCGATCCTCCTACCTTTGCCTCCCAAGTGCTGGGATTAAGTGTGCCACCACGTCCAGCTCCTTTTTTTTTTTTTTTAACACTTTTTAATTTTTACGTTTTATGGGGGTGGAGGGGGGAAGCACAAGAGAGACAAAGGAACTGGTGTGCCAGGGCCCCCAGCCATTGAAATCGAACTCCAGACATGTGGGCCACCTTGTGCACATGTGTGACCTTGTGTGTGTCTGGAGTTCGTTTGCAAAGGCTGAAAGCCCTGGCACAGCCATTCTCTCTCTTTCTCTATCTCTCTGTCTCACTCTCAAATAAAGAAAGGAATAGTGACGCATGCCTTTAATCCCAGCACTCGGGAGGCAGAGGTAGGAGGATTGCCGTGAGTTTGAAGCCACCCTGAGACTTCATAGTGAATTCTAGGTCAGCCTGGGCTGGAGTGAAACCCTACTCGAAAAACCAAAAAAAAAAAGAAAGAAAGAAAGAAAATATATTAAAATACTTTTTTTAAAAAAAGCATTTCTGTGCAGATTAAAACTACATTGAGATTCCATCTCACTCCTGTCAGATTGGCCACCATCATGAAAACAAATGATCATAAATGTTGGCGGGGATGTGGAAAAAAAGGAACCCTTCTGCACTGCTGGTGGGAATGCAATCTGGTCCAGCCATTGTGGAAAACAGTGTGGAGGTTCCTAAAGCAGCTAGAGATTGATCTACCATATGACCCAGCTATAGCACTCCTAGGCATATATCCAAAGGACTCATCTCATTTCCTTAGAAGCACATGCTCAACCATGTTTATTGCTGCTCAATTTATAATAGCTGGGAAATGGAACCAGCCTAGATGTCCCTCAACAGATGAGTGGATAATGAAGATGTGGTACATTTATACAATGGAGTTCTACTCAGCGGTAAAGAAAAATGAAGTTATGAAATTTGCAGAAAAATGGATGGACCTGGAAAGTATTATACTAAGTCAGGTAACCCAGGCCCAGAAAGCCAAGCGCCACATGTTCTCCCTCATATGGGGATCCTAGCTACAGATGACTGGGCTTCTGTGTGAGAATGAAAATACTTAGTAGCAGAGGCCAGTAAGTTGAAAAGGAGACATAAAGGGTGGAGAAAGGAAGGGAGGAGGATACTTAATAGGTTGATATTGTATATATGTAATTACAATGATTGTAATGGGGAGGTAATATGATTGAGAATGGAATTTCAAACGGGAAAGTGTGGGGGTGGGGAGGGAGGGAATTACCATGGGATATATTTTATAATCATGGAAAATGTTAATAAAAATTAAAAAAAAAAAAAAAAAAAAAGCATTTCTGGGCTGGAGAGATGGCTTAGTGGTTAATTGCTTGCCTCTGAAGCCTAAGGACCCTGGTTCCAAGCTCAATTCCCCAGGAACCACATTAGCCAGATGCACAAGGGGGCACACACATCTGGAGTTCGTTTACAGAGGCTGAGAGCTCTGGCATGCCCATTCTCTCCCTCTTTCTCTCTCCCCCCATACCTCCCTCCCTCCTCTCTGTCACTCCCAAATAAATAAATAAACAAACAAAAATTTAAAAAAAGCATTTCTAACAAAGGAAACAAAACAGGCTAACCATTATTTGAGAGAAAGACAGATAGAGAGGAAATGGACACACCAGAGCCTCTAACACTGCAAATGAACTGCAGACACATACGACATCTTATGCATCTGACTGATGACGGAAATTGAACCTGGGTCCTTAGGATCCACAGGCAAGAGCCTTTATCTCTAAGCCTTCTCTCCAGTCCCACATGGCTCCTTATGCACATTTGCAAGGTGCTGAACTCAGACAGGCTTCTGTCTTGTTACAGAGCTGTCGAGCTACCTTCCAAGCTACAAGCCTTCCTCTCTCCAAGGAATCAAGTCTGTACCTCCTGACCACAAGTGACTGCAGCACTGGAGAGCAACCCTGCGAGTCACTCCTGCTTCTGCTTGCTGAGTCACCCAGACAAGCACTTTTATGTTTTAGCCTTTACTGCTTCACCTTTCCTTCGCTTCTGCAATGCTAAACTAGTCTCCCCGCCCCTCACTGTGGATTCTAGACAAGTGCTCTACCGCTGAGCCACGCCCCCAGCCCCTCACAGTGGATTCCAGACCAGGGCTCTACACTGATCCAATGTCCCAGCCCCTCACTGTGGATTCTAGACTAGGGCTCTACACTGATCCAACATCCCAGCCCCTCACTGTGGATTCTAGACCAGGGCTCTACACTGATCCAACATCCCAGCCCCTCACTGTGGATTCTAGACCAGGGCTCTACACTGATCTAACGTCCCCAACCCCTCACTGGTGGGTTTTAGACCAGCGCAGTGCCACAGGGCCTCCTTATTCCAAGCTTCCTTCCTCATCTGGAACACAGGTGTCATGAGCACTGCCCTCACAGTGGGAGAGCTGTTGATGAGGTGCATACAGATGGGCTTTCATGCCTGAGCTAACACTGCTAGAACAGCCCTGTCTCTAAGCAGCTGGTTCAGGAGATTTAGGAGGGACTCCAGAGACCAGGGAGCAGTGGGAGGGGGGAGGGGCAAGCCTCTACAATGTATTTGTTTTTGTTTTCATCCATAGCTCCAGGTTCATAACTCCCTCCCTATTTCAGGCTAATGGGAGTTAAAACTTCTGTTTACCAAGAAATCATAAAAGCTCTTATCTCCCCCATCAGTCTCTAGTAGAGGAAGAAGCAGGAAGAAATTCTCTGACCCACCCTAGTCAGATGGCCCCTCCTCATTCCCATCCCCTGGAGGGAGGAATGTGGAGACCAAGCAGGACCCAGGGCAGAAAGGCATTACTGGGCTCCCTTGGGCCACACCCTCTAGTCCAATCCCATTTCGGCCCATGCTCCCGCCAGGCCCAGAGACCAAGGCTGAGAGTCACATAGGTGGACACCTGCACCCAGAGGGGCCGCGTGCCCATACTTTTACCCAAACGCCTCTTCATGAGCCTCTTAGGGAATTTCACGGACCTCAAAGAGGTCAGTGTGGAGACCCCAGTACAGAGCCCAGTAGGTGGCATGCTGGAAACAGCATGGGGTGTGCACAGGGCACAGTCCAGAGGACCGAGCCCCAGCAGTGGGACACCTTCAGGGAGTCAGTGTGACAGGACTTGAAGACATCCAGCCCATCTGCCCCAGAACTGCTTGCTTGCTGAGCCTGGGCGGACAAACGCCCCGCGTCTGCATCTGTACAGAGGTCTCAGGCTGCAGCAGCAGCAGACCGAGGGTGAGCTGAGCTTTCCTCGATCTGCAGCTGTCCTCAGAGGCAGGCGTACTATGTGGCCCAAACTGGCTCTTGCTCTCCTCCCCCAGTGATGGTTTGAATAGATGGCCCCCAATATGTTCAGTGTTTTATTTGTTTGTAGTTTGCATCTGCAGCCACCTGGCTGGAGGCAGTGTCACTGGGCGGATCTTAAGGTGTGGTGGTGGGTTTGAGATTTCAACCTAAAGATAGGCAAAGTGTGCCTGGCTGGGGCTCCTGAAGTGTGCTGTGCTGTGTGGCTTGTGGCTTTTGGCTTGTGCTTCTCTCGGTGTGTTTGGTCCTGTGAAGGCAGGCCAGGTTCTCCTGCCATTATGGAACTTCCCCTGGATCTGTAAGCATCAATAAATATCCCTTCCTCCATAACTGTGCCTGGTCTGGAAGTGCGTCTCAGCGAACCGGAAGCTGTCTGCTACGCTCCTTTTCTCCATCTTCTGAGGACACCCACATTTCGAAGCATCTCTCGGGTGTTTCACGCTGTTGTTGGTTGAGTGCACAGTTGACCTGGGCGGTTGCCATGTGTAGGGAAACGGTGGCCATGCCTCCCGGAAGGGTCTCTCTAGAGAGGTAATTTATGAGGAATGGTGGATCTTTCCAGACCCCGGGAAGAGGCTGGAGACAGGACAGGACGGGACGGGACGGGCTGGGCTGGGCAAGAAAAGTTAGGAAAAGGCATGGAGAAACAGGGTTTATGAGGTACAACAGGACAAGGATGGCAAGTGTACGAAGACCAAGGAAGGCCCTCTGCGTGAGGTGGGGAGGGACCCAGTTGACGAAACTCCCTGTGTCTGCACCCTTGGGAAGAAAAGGAAGCTAAAAAGTCAGGCATGGTGGCGCCCGCCTGTCACTGCAGCCCTTGGGACCTGAAGGCACAGGAGAGCAAGCGGGAGGCCAGCCAGGAAGGCAGGACAGGAGGCAGGGCGGCGAGGGGCTCAGTGCCGAGCCAGTGGACGCCGGAGACGGGAATGACGGGATGGAAAGGTCAGGGCAGGAAGAACAACTTTTCTTTCTTCCTTCTTTTTTTTTTTTTAATTTAGAGACAGAGACAGAGGGAGACAGTTGGCACGCCAGGGCCTCAGCCATTGGAATCAAGCTGCAGACACTTGTACCACCCACTAGGCATGTGCGACCTTGCGTCTGTCTCACCTTTGTGTGTCTGACTAACGTGGGATCTGGAGAGAGATTAAGCATAGGTCCTTAGGCATTGCAGGCAAGCGCCCTAACCACTAAGCCCTCTCTCCAGCCCTCTTTATTATCTTTTTTTTTAATTTAAATATTTTATTTTTATTTATTTGACAGAGAAAGAGGGAGAGAGACAGAGAATGAATGGGCGCACCAGGGCTTCTAGCCACTGCAAACGAACTCCAGATGCGTGTGTCCCTTTGTGCATCTAGCTAACGTGGGCCCTGGGGAATTGAACCTGGGTCCTTTGACCTTGCAGGCAAACACCTTTACCATTAAGCCATTCCTGCAGCCCTCTTATCTTTTTTACTTGACTTAAGGTTTTGCTATGCAGCTTCGGATAGCCCTGAACTCTGTGCGTGTGCGTGTTTTCATAGACCAGGCTGTCCTGGAACTCACTCTGAGTCCCGTCTAGCCTTAAACTCACAGCATTCCTGCTGCCGTGGCCTCCTTGGCGCCAGGATCCCAGGCATGTCTCCCAGTCCTCACAGCTCTCCCGGAGACCCACTGCCACGGCCCGATGACCAAACGACAACTCGCTGTGTAGCTCTGTACACCCCACCTCTACACGGGTTCCCCGTAACCCTACGGCCTCCGCCACTCACGAACAACATCCGGAGCCGCAGAGAAGTTCAGGAGGTCATCGTCTGCCCTGTGCTGGGAGTACTTGAGCTGGGTGCGCTGATGTGCGGCAGACAGCACGTCCCGGAGCACCTGAATGTCGCGCAGCTTCTTGCACAGGTTGGCCTCCCTCAGCGACTCCTCATGGTGGCCAATGGCTTGGAGCAGATGGGCTTTACCTGCAGATGGAAATCCGCCACCATGCGGCACGTGAGTGCACCAGAGCCAGAGCACCCCGAAGTGCCCCAGCACCCGCCAGAGACAACGGGCGCTCTCCTTCCCAAGGAGCTACTTGGTGGCTGAGGGGGGACTGGACCATGAGGCTCTGCAGGCAAAGGAGAACCAGGAACGGTGGTGCAGGCCTCCAGCCGGGCACTCAGAAGACTAAGCAAGAAGATGGCAAGTTCAAGGTCTGCCTGGGCTACTTGCCTAGAACCTGCCTCTAAAACAATGTAAACATGGACCAGGTACATAGTTTAGTGGTGCCACCTCTGCCTACGATGCACAAAGCCCTGGGCTTGATCCCTAATAAGAAAGTATTAGGAAAGAAGTGAGGAAGGAGAGGAAGAAGGGAAAGTGAAAAGGTTGACAATGGAAGTCTGATGCAGGAGAGGAGGATTGCTGCAAGTTTGAGGGCAGCATGGGCTACCGAGTGAGTTCTAGGTTAGCCTGGGAAACGGAAGGAAGGAAAATGGAGGCCAGGCGTGGTGGTGAATGCCTGCAACCCCAATACTCAGCGGCCCTTCCGCAGGAACATGGCAGAGGGCCACCCACGGATGGCTAAGCTGAGAGGAGGACGAGGTCCCTCAGCTCTGCAAGCCCCGAGGCCAGGGCCGCGCCTCGTGACCTCTGAACCAGAGCGGCCACGGCCTGCCCGGCGCTTCCCCCGCCCGATCGTCCTGCAGCACCTGCTCCCAGGAACTGCTGGGAGGAGACAGGACTCGGTCCCAGGATGGGGTCACACGTACCCAGCTGGCACCGCTGCTGGTCGTTCCTCAGCGTGCCCAGGGCCGTCAGCCCCTCTGGCATGCGGCGGTAGAGCTGAGAGAGGCACTTCTCCTGGTGGTCGTCGTCTGCACTGCGCGTCACTGTAGGGACAAGCACAGGTCCAAGCCCTCATTCCAGACCCGGTACGGCAGGCCCACGGGGAGGTTTCAGGTCCCTCATGCTCCCTTCACCGCACTTCACTGCAACAGCCACTCTGGGGGTTCAAGAACTGGACTGGGGGGCTGGCTGAGTGGTTATAGCCAAAGGACCCAGGTTCGATTCTCCAGGACCCACGTAAGCCAGATGCACAAGGTGGTGCCTGTGTCTGGAGTTCGTATGCACTGCCTGGGGGCCCTGGCGTGCCCACCCTCTCTGTCTCTCTCAAATAAATAAATACAACTTAAGAACTGGACTGGGGAACCCCCAACTCCCTCCTCGGATTTACTCGCTGCACACAGCCGCCTGCCGCAGCTGTGATCCTATTGCTGAGGAGACGCACGGGCTCTGGGACCCTGTGGCTGTGAAGAGCAGTAACGGCACCCCTGCTTCGGGCGCAGCCTCATGGCAGCTCCTCTGGATCCTCACACAACCTCCTCTGGGCCTCGGGCCCTGTGCTCAGGGGCCGCCTGCTCTGAGCGGCGCGTTCCCTCCGTGCACAGCTGGCAAAGACCAACCCCAATGCCGCCACTGTGAGGTTCCCAGGACTGCGCCGACGGATGCAGCTGCTGCGCCTCGCGTGTCCGCGGTGATTAGTGTGTTCTACTCACCCGCCTATCTACCCGGCGGCGGACTGCACAGCCTTAACGAGCCTCTAACACACAGGGCCTGAGTTAGCATTCCTGTACGTGGACTGAGTTTTCCTTCACAACGTCCTGGGAAGCAGGCTCTCGCTCTATCTCCATTTCATAGATGGCACCAGGGAGCCACAGAGCAGCAGAGTGACTCGTGTGAGGCCCCACAGCTAGTGAGATACAGAGCTACGGTGTGAATGCCCACCGTCTGGTTCCATAGGCGGCCCCTTCATTACTCTCAGAGCTGCCCTGGAGTAATTACATCACAAGCACCACACAAACAATGCGTTCAAGACAAAAGGGCTTGCGTGGATCACTGACGATAACTGAGAGGAATGAAAACCCCTGGATCTGTGCCCGCGCTGGGGTAAAAAAACACACGCTGGCCTGGCTCAGTATTAAGGCTCTGCAGGCAAGTTCCTTAACTGCTGAGCCATCTCTCCAGCTCCTTTCCTTTTTTATAAATATTTTTTAAAAATATTTTTATTTATTTGAGAGAGAGAAAGAGACCCATAAGAAGAGAGAATGAGCACGCCAGGGCCTCCAGCCACTGCAAACAAAGTCCAGATGCAAGCACCACCTTGTGTATCTGGCTTTTGAGGGTCCTGGGGAATCGAACCTGGGTCCTCAGGCTTTGCAGGCAAGTGCCCTAACCACTAAGCCATCCCTCCAGCCCCCTTTTAATACAATTTTTTTTGATGGAAAATTTTTAAAAAAATTATTAACAACTTCCATGATTATAAAAAATATCCCATACTAATGTCCTCCATCCCCCCACTTTCCCCTTTGAAACTCCATTCTCCATCTTATACCCTCCCCCTTTTGTCTTTTAATTTTTATTAACATTTTCCATGATTGTAAAAAAAATAACCCATGGTAATTCAATTTTTAAAGTATCAAAATTAATACAAAAATCATAGCAATGAATGCTGATAATCTCAGTACTTGGGAAACTAAGGCAGAGGGATTTTGAGTGTCAGGCAAGCCTGGGTTACACACCAAGGCCTGGTCTCAAACAATCCAAAAAAAAAAAAAAAGGAGAGAAGAAAAGCTTGTGGTGAATAAAACATCAAACTCTGAATCAAGTTATATTTTAATATATTTTTATTATTTATTTGCAAGCGGAGAGGGATTGGGCATATGAGGACCTCTTGCCACTGCAAACAAACTTCAGACACACATGCATTACCTTGCATATCTGGCATTATGTGAGTAATGGAGAATAGAACCCCAGTCATTAGGCTTTGTAAGCAGGCACCTTTAATAGCTGAGCCACCTCTCCAACCCTTGAATCAAGTTCCTTCCCCCTCACCCCCCACTAAGGTAGGGTCTCCCTCTGGCCTGGGCTGACCTGGAATTCACTATATAGCCTCAGGGTGGCCTTGAACTCACGGCCAATCCTCCTACCTCTGCCTCCCAAATGCTGGGATTAAAGGCATGTACCACCTCGCCTGGCCTGAACGAAGTTCTAACAGGGCTCAACACCTTTGTTCTTGTGGCCCCTACTTTTATTTACAAGTTCAATCACAGGGGCTGGAGAGATGGGTCAGCGGCAAAGGGCTTGCCTCCTGAGCATGAGGACCAGAGTTGGAGCCCCAGAACCCATATACAGCTATCAGAAGGAACACTGGTCATCCCAACACGGGGAGGGAAGGACAGATGCCTCCCGCAGCTCACTGACCAGCCAGGGTAGCTTAATTGGTGAGCTCCAGACTAATTAGAGACCCTACCTCAGGAAAAGTGGATGGAGCTGGCCATGGTGGTGTACGTCATTAATCCCAGTGCTTAGGAGGCAGAGGGAGGAGGATCTCCATGAGTTCCAGGCCACCCTGAGACTATAGTGAATTCCAGGTCAGCCTGGGCTAGACTGAGACCCTACCTCAAGAAAAGACAAACAAATAAAGAAAGGATGGGAGAAGGAAAGAGAGAGACAGAGAAAGAAAGAAAGAAAAGGTGGGTGGCATTCCTAAGGAGCAACACTGAGGCTGTAATTAGTCTCTACACACGTGTGGATACAGTTTTTTTTTTTTTAAAAGACTTATAATCACAGATTTTTATGTCTCTCTTCTATTTCTCTCTCTCTGCTGGCAAATAAATTAATTAAAAAAAAAAAAGGACGATGGCAGAGTGATGGCCTGGGACACTGGCTTCACTACAGGTGAGTACACACGTGTGCATACACATGAAAAACAAAACAGTAAGACACTACCTTAAGCTGGGTGTAGTGGTACTCAATTGTAACCCCAGCACCCGGGAGGCTGAAGGCAAGAGGATCTCAAACTCAAGACCAACCTGAATAAGTACATAAACAAAAATAAAATACTACCTGAGTAAGACCCTGGATTCCAGCTCTAGCACCACCAAGATTGTTTTACAAAAAGGAAAACACTAGGCTGGAGGGATTGCTTAATGGTTAAGGCATTAGCCTGCAAAGCCTGATAACCCTGGTTTGATTCCACAGTAACCACATAAAGCCAGAGGCACAAAGCAGCACGTGGATCTGCAATGCATTTGCAGTGGCTAGAGGCTCTGGTGCAGCCACTCACTCTGTCTCTCTGCTCTCTCTGCTTGCAAATAAATAAACTTTTAAAAAGGTAAATACTAAGCCGGGCGTGGTAGCATGCCTTTAATACCAGCAGAGATAGGAGGCTACCCTGAGACTACACAGTGAATTCCAGGTCAGCCTGAGCTAGAGTAAGACACTACCTCGAAAAACCAAAATTAGAAAAAGAAAGAAAATACTATCTTAAAACATTACTTATCTTGACTATTGAGATTCTGCCAGTCCCATGCTAAATTACACTGCCCCCTTTTCTTCCCATAGGGAGAGCCAGCCCTGATCCTCCCGGGCTCATGTGACAGCCACTTTGAGCCTTTAGGGTGGGCTTATGTCCAGGACAGGACA
The DNA here is from genome assembly GCF_020740685.1 of Jaculus jaculus. Classification (NCBI taxonomy): domain Eukaryota; kingdom Metazoa; phylum Chordata; class Mammalia; order Rodentia; family Dipodidae; genus Jaculus; species Jaculus jaculus. Next base: position 4,321,953 of record NC_059108.1, on the reverse strand, counting down.
GACAGTGGTGACGCTCGCCTTTGATCCCAACACTTGGGAGGCAGAGGTAGAAGGATGGCCCATAGTTCGAGGCCATCCTGAGACTACATAGTGAATTCCAGGTCAGCTTGGGCCAGAGTGAGACCCTAGATTGAAAATCAAAACAAACAAACAAACAAAAAACCCATAGGACAGCAGCTCCTACTCAGCTCAGAATCACCCAGAGGTAACAAGCCCACAGCCCTGAGCCCCGACTCTTACGCTGGTGGTCAATGAGGAGGGTGGCGGCGAAGTAGTGGGCCAGGGCCCCGTAGTGGTGGGCCTTCACGCAGGCCACGCTGGCCCAGGAGTAAGGGACGTGCTCCTTCACCGGCTCCTGGCTCATGGCCGCATGCAGCTGCCGGTAGGCCTCGGCCACCTGGAACAGAAGGAAGTGGAGAGGGAGCGCATCGCAGCCCGGGGCCCTCCAAGCCCGCAGGAGAGAGAGAGTCCTTCTATGCGGCAGAACCTGGGCCCAAAGCCAAGGGGCTGCTCCTGCCACGTCAGTCAACTGTCATGACGCCGCTCTTCAGGCCAAGCCAGAGGGGATCGCTGATCTGTATCTCAAACACCAGGACCTGCCAGCAGCCTTGGCTGAGAAAGGCACGCTGCCCAGGTCCTGGGCAAGCTGCTGTCCTGGGAATCCCCGCTGCCCCCAGCACCTGCATCGGCCGACCCGGCCCACCCCTGGAAGTCACAGGAGCTAAAAAGCCTTACCTTAGCAGCCTCCTGAGCCACCTTCACCAGCATGAAGAACTCGTTCTGGATCCCGGGATGACACACCTTCTCAAGCACACTTTCTTGGGCTTGGGCAAGCATCATTTTGACCAGAACGCTGAGCATGGCGGGGCTCATGTCGTAGCTCGGAGTGTGAGTGAAGGTCTCTTTCAGGTAGTTTAAAACACCTAAAATCATAAATTTTTGCTGAATTGGAGTTAGAGATCAAACTTACTTTATCATGCTGCTACAGGGAATGACAGAAGCAAAAACATACACATGTAAATAAATACAACGGGGGCTGGAGTTGCTGCTCGGAGGTAAAGCACAAACACCGTGCGTAAGACCCTGAGTTTGAATCCCAACTCTGAAAAAAGTTATATGTATGTGTGTGGAGATATATATATATATATATATATATATATATATCTCCACACACACACAACTTTTTTACTTGTACTTTATTACTTGTATACTCATAGTCAAAGCGGCATTAGCCACAACATGTGTGGACACACTCTGAATGCCCACTGATAGGTTAACAGTGGTATACTTTCAGCCTTAAAAAGAAATGAGAGGGGGCTGGAGAGATGGCTTAGTGGTTAAGGTATGTGCCTGCGAAGCCTAAGGACCCAGGTTCAATTCTCCAAGTCCCATGTAAGCCAGATGCACATGGTGTCACATGCGACTGGAGTCCGTTTGCAGTGGGTGGAGGCCCTGGTGTGCCCATTCTCTCACTCTCTCTCTCTGTCTCTAATAAGTAAATAAAAATAAAATCTTTTTTTTAAAAAAGAAAGAAAGAACAGGGCTGGGGAAATGGCTTAATGGTTAAGGTGTTTGCCTGTGAAGCATAAGGACCCTGGTTCAGTTCCCCAGGACCCACGTAAACCAGGTGCACAGGGGGGCGCATGCGTCAGGAATTTGTTTGCAGTGGGTGGAGGCCTTGGTGCGCCCATTCTCTCCCTCTCCCTCTGTCTCTTCCTCTCTCAACTAAATAAATAAATAAGAGAGAAAGAAAGAAAGAAGACACTAGGGGTACAGCACAGCAGCAGAGTGTGTGCTTGGCATGCGCAAGGCCCCAGGTTTGACCCCCCCCAGCATCATGCATGAGAAGGCGTGACACAGTGACACACACAGCAACATGAATGGAAACATGATGCTGTGTAAAATCAGTAAGTCAAATGAATCTGACACAATGCCATTTACTGAGGTACCTGGAACAGTAGTCAAAGGCAGAGATAAACAGCAGAATAGAAGCTACTACTTGCTGTGGGAAGGAGGAGAGGGGATGTTACTACTTAGTATACACATAGACATATAGACATATAGGGTGTCACGGCATATGCCAATCATCCCAGCACTCAGGAGGGTGAGGCAGGAGGCCAGCCTGAGCTAAACAGACTCTATTTACATGTGCATACATGCATAGCCTGTCAGCCCAGGTTCAATACCCCAAAACCCACATAAAGCCAGATGGACGCAGCGATACCTATATGTGTTTGCAATGGCATGGGACATGCGTCTGGAGTTCCTTTGCAGTGGTAAGAGGTTCTGTTGTGTCCATACTCACTCTCTTAAATAAATAAAAATATTTTAAAAACTTAAAAAAATATAGTGTTAACAGCACATTTCATGATATGTGTACCTTACCTCAGTGGTTAAAGCACTGGCTTTACAAAGACTAATGATCTGCGTTCAAGTTGCCAGTACCCAAAGAAAGCCATATGCACAGTGGTACACAGATCTGGAGTTCATTTGAAGAGGCAGGAGGCCCTGGGGCACCCATTCATATTCTCTCTCTCCTCACAAATAAATGTTTTAAAAAAATAAATTGGATTCTGTTCTAAAATATTTATACATGCTTTGAGCAAGAAAACTGCCTGGCCTCTCTCTGTTCCTGCCTCACGAGACTGGGCATGGGGTGGGGAAAGATGGAGAGAGTGGGCTGAGTGAATGCGGGGCTCCCAAGAGATGTGCTCACCCATGAGACCTGCGCCATTCACGAACACAAGCCTCTTCCCAGCCCACTACAACGGGCATGTCCAGCCAGGGCCCTCCACTCCCTTTCTTTTCTTTTTCCAATATATATTTTATTTATTTATTTATTTGAGAGAGAGAGAGAGAGGGTCTCCAGCCCCCTGCAAACGAACTCCAGAGGCATGAGCCCCCTTGTGTGTCTGACTTACGTGGGTTCTGGAGAGTCGAACCAGGATCCTTTGGCTTTGCAGGCAAGTGCCTTAACCGCTAAGCCATCTCTCCAGCCCCCTGGGCTCCCTTCCGATACTTCAAAACATCAATTGTGATGAGTACTGAGGGACAATCAGTGTGGAGGAGAAAAGGATTTGCCTCGAGCATCCCACCCAACTGGTTCCTCTGGTTCTGCTGCCCCGAAAAGGGGTATCATCCACTCCAGGCTGCCCGTTCCCCTCCCCCGGCCCCACGCTTCACTCTGTGTGCTTCTGCAGCCTGCTCAAGACTCCTCAGAAGCAAGCCACTGTACCACTAGCTTGAAATCCAAGCACTCAGAAGACCAAGGCATGGAGACAGAGAGTTCAAGGCAAGCAAGACCCTGCCTCAAAAGATTCCCTGGGAGGCAGGAGGATCACGAACTTGAGGCCAGCCAGGGAAACACAGAGTTCAAGGCCTGCCTAGGCCACACAAGAAGACACCGTTTCAAAGTGGCGGCAGTTTGGAGAGCCACACTGAGGTCTCCACACCGAGTCGCCATTGTTACCCACCATCCGCACGCTGAGGGTGCCACTGCGCGAAATGTTAACCCTGGAGACACACAAACACACGTCTCTTTACCCCAGATAGGGCACAGACCACAGACCAAGCAGGACTGCACCAAAACCAACTCTGGGGAATGAGTTTACTGGGGAGACTTACAGAGCATGGGCGAGGGGTGGCTGACAGGAGCATGGCGGACCCCAAGGGGCAGCTGCATTACCGAGAGAGCCCACCGGAGTGTAAGTGACTACTCTCAGGGGTGCGTTCCGGAGCACACCACAGGACCTGCAGGCGCTTGGCCTGGTCAGCCTCGCCCACTGCTTCCATGGCCTTGGGGAGGGGTCTTGTGACCTTCAAAAGTCTCAGCTTTCCCGGGCTGCTTTGCCTCCTGAGTTCTCCTCAGAGAGGCAATGTTTCCATTAGGAAGAGAGAGCTCACAACAGCCCCGGGCGAAGGCCGGTGAAGACCAGCAACGCAGACCCCTCAGATTCTGCTGCCGGCCGGGCCTGCCTCCCCCCGAGTTCTGCGCACCCCAGCCCCTTACAGGATGGTGCTAAGCTGCGTTTCTCCTCCAACCCGCATCTGCTTCACCCCACAATGAGCTGCGGGCTGACAAAGTTAAAGTGGTAACAACAAGTTGGGCATGGCGGCTTGTCACCTCAGCCCTCAGGAAGCTGAGGCAGGAGGACGTCAAGTCTGACTCCAACCCTGGGCTACACAGCAAGTTCAAGGCCAGCCTGGGCTACACGTAGAGAGGCTCTGTCCAAAACAACTAATGGCTTAGCGTGACAGAGCGCTTGTCCAGCACGTGTGCAGGGCCCTGCGCTCCATCCCCAACACGACCAAAGGAAAAGGCAGGGGAGGAGGGGCAGACAGGAACACCTGAAAACCTCTAAAGGTACCCTGATACAGGTACATGTCACTTGAGAAGGCTAACCGCACTGACCTCAGGCTGGCAAATGTGACCAGAAGCATGGGCACAGTGACCTTTACCTGAGGCGTTTTTGTTGTCATACTTTTGTTTGTTTGTTTTGTTTTCTGAGGTAGGGTCTCGCTCTAGCCCAGACTGACCTGGAATTCACTGTGTAGTCTCAGGCTGCCCTCGAACTCACAGCAATCCTCCTACCTCTGCCTCCCGAGCACCGGGATTCAAGGCGTGCGCCACCATGCCCGGCTGCCTAAGGTTTTATTTGCTCCAGTTGCAGTTACCTTTGGGCAATTACATGGAGAATTCCGGGAATAAACAATTCATAACTTTTACAACAGCATATTGTTGCAATTGTTCTATTTTATCGTTAACTACTATTTGTTAATCTCTTACTGGGCTGGTTTATAAATTAAACTTTATCATAGGCATGTACACATGCAGGATTGCTCCTCTCAGCCTCCCTCCCACCCCCTCTGCCTACTGGGATCAAGCCCAGGTCCTAACACCTGCTACCCAAGCGTTCTACACTAAGCTGCGTCCTTAGCCCTTCGCTGTTGGGCCTTAGGCAGGCATTCAGGGCCAAGCATGGGTCTGTAGAGGATTCAAGCGAGAATCTCTTTAGCTGGGCCCCCGAGCCATCTGCCGGGGTCAAGGGCAGAATGGCAGCCTGGCAGACACATACCTGCAGCTCTCTGGAAGGCATCCATGGCGTTCTCCAGGCCAGCCTGCGTCTGCCGGTTGCACCGGGTCCCGATCTGGGTGTAGAGGGCCCCGATGTTGAAGAGAATGCTGGCTTTCTCCAGCGACAGGTTCTGCTGGCTGACCGGAACCCCAGTGAAGGAGTCGTACCTATTTACAACAAACATGTGCTGAGAACACCACTTGTGTCTGGGGGTGCACATGGACAAATTTCACTTCTGGAACCAAATTTAAAGAGGCCTATGTCCAGACGTGGCAGCGCTCGTCTTTAATCCCAGCACTCAGGAGGCAGAGGAGTGCCATGAGTTTCAGGCCATTCTGAGACTGCATAGTAAATTCCAGGTCAGCCTGAGCCAGAGCAAGTCCCTACCTTGAGAAAACAAACAAACAAAAATACACCAAAACTCAGACAAAACAAAAGTTTATGAGCTGAGCATTGCGGTGCACACCTTTAATCCCAGCATTTGGGAGGCAGAGGTAGGAAGATCACCATGAGTTTGAGGCCATCCTGAGGTTACATAGTGAATTCCAGGTCAGTCTGAACTAGAACAACCCTACCTTGGGGGGGGGGGGATGTTTATGAGCTGGGCATGGTGATGCATACCTTTAATACCAGCATGTGGGAGGCAGAGGTAGGAGGATCGTTGTGAGTTCAAGGCCACCCTGAGATAACAAAGTGAATTCTAGGTCAACCTGGGCTTCAGTGAGACCCTACCTCAAAAAACAAAAATAATAAACAAGAACAGTCTATGTTTTTCTGCCTTTGCAATTGGAATAAGGCACAATCCACGCAGCAGACAGCCAGATCCCCTCTGGGATAAAAATCTTGCATCTCAAAATAAACAAATAAACAAACAAAATAAAAATAAGGAAAAGAAAAAAAAGAAATGTAAACAAAAGAATTTTCCTTCTCTTTAGTTTTACTTGAGAACCCTGCTGTTTTCCAAAGGACAAAATGCCCGTGCGTGCACACACAGCCTCCTCGGTTATTCATTTGTTCCAATACACAAGCCACAGTAGGCTACAGTGTCCTCCCCTGGGTCTCTGCATAAACCAACACCCATTTATGGGTCGTTCCCAACACCTGGAGCCGACTACACTGCGTAAGTGCCTGTCAAGGGGGACTGCCCCACAGAAGATCTGAAGTGACAGAGCTGAGGCTGTGAGCCGGGAAAGGCCCTGCAAGGCCTCGGGCACCTACCAGGTGAATAAGAGCCCCATCTGCCGGGTGGGTGGGCAGAACCTGCTCTCCACAAAGCCCAGCTGGACGAAGTAAGACATGAGCAGCTCCACCCCAGCCTCATCTCGGCTAGGGGTCCGACAAGCCTGAAAGAAAGACACGCCCAGAGGGGTGAACAGGTGAGGAGGACAGGGCCCCGTCACTCTTTCTGGGGCGTGTGAGCCTGAGGAGGTGGAAAGGGCTGGATGAAGATGCAGCCGGGAATGCTGGGATCCAGCCCCAGGCCTGACAGTGGACAAGCCTGTCCCTCCACAGCTGTCCTGAGCTGCAAGTGCAGCTGGTGACGCTGGCAGGCCCACCCTGCCACCCCCAAGTGTCCTGGATTCTCTAAGGCTGCCAACCCCTCCCTGGTTCTGCGCAGCACTCACCTGCCTCAGGTCCATAAGGTCCGCGATTTCGTCCTCGTACAGACAGCTGTCCTCACTGTAATGTTCCAGGATAAAGTCCTGTGATGACACAAGTGATCCCCCATGTTACACAGTGCACACTCAGCATGGGCAAGGTCCCAGTTTCCGTTACAGCACAAGAAAAATACAAGGATTTTAAACCGTAATTCTAGCCAGGGAGGGTAGAAGGGTGACACAAGTTTTCGAGCTACGTGGTGAATTCCAGACCAGCCTGAGAGTTACTGTAAGACCCTGTTGTGGTGTTCCTCAGTCCTCGGGAGCACTCAGGAGGCTGAAGTTGAGCATTCAAGACCAGCTTAGGTTGGAGTGAGTTCCAAGTCAGCCTGAGCTACAGTGAGACCCTGCCTCAAAAACAAGAATATTTAAAAGCCCATGAAATTATATATATGCCAATTCTATCAATTTTAAATTTTTTTAATTTATTTATTTATTTGAGAGGGAGAGAGAAAGAGCGGGGTGGGGGTGGGGGGGAACCGAATGGGCGCACCAGGAACTCCAGCCACTGCAAACAAACCCCAGGTGCATGTGCCCCACGTTCATCTGGTTTACGTGGGTCCTGAGGAATCAAACCAGTGTCCTTTGGCTTTGCAGGCAAGTGCCTTAACCACTAAGCCATCTCTCCAGCCCACAATTCTATCAATTTTTTAAAAGCTACGCAGGGTTGCGCACACAGTGGTTTGTCAGTTGGAAGAGTTATTTTGTAGTTTTGTTTATATAGATTTTTGGATGGCGCATCTGCTGCTTTTGAAAAAAAAAAAAAAAAGCTTCTTTTGGGGGGGGGCGGTTTGAAGCAGGGTCTCATGTAGCCCAGGCCAGCCTTGAATTTCTTGGACCTCCTTCCTCCACCTCCTGTGCTGAGATTACAGGCATATCCTGCCAAACAGACTAGGCAGTGCTGGAGATGGAACTCAAGGCTCTGCGCATGTTACCGAGTGCTCTACCTACTGAACCATACTGTTAGCTCTTGAAATGATTTACTTATAAAACACGTCTTTCGCGGGGCCTGGTGGCACATGCCTTTAATCCCAGCACTCGGGAGGAAACAGTAGGAGGATCGCCGTGAGTTCAAAGCCACCCTGAGACTCTATAGTGAATTCCAGGTCAGCCTGGGCAGCACAACCCTACCTCAAAAAGACTAAAAAACCCAATCTTTGTAAACTGGGTGTGGTGGTGCACACATGGAAACCCAGCACTTGGGAAGCAGAGGAAGGAGATAAGAAGTTCAAGGTCATACTTGGCTCCGTGGAGTTTGAGGCTTGCTTATCAAGGAGACTCCTAACTGGATCCACCACAACCTGGCCTCTGATGACTGCTCAAGTTCAGTCCAGCAAGCATCGAGGGGCACCTGGGCAAGAGCCATGTACAAGCACTGTTCAAAGACCCTTCCCTTTCAGGGGGTTCATACTGACACGAGGGGGAGATGAACCCCAGCAACGTGCATAATGAACAGTACTTACAAGCTGAGTGAGCATTCACTATCCAAAAACGCTTGAGACTGTTAAGTGTTTTTGATTTCAGCTTTGAATATATCTGCATATACATAATATGGAATTTGGGAACTCAAGTCTAAACATGAAATTCATTTATGTTTTCTATACATCTTGTACACATAGCCTGAAGGTGATCTTAAATGGTATTCTTAAGTGATTGGTGCAGGAAGTTTCACAGTATGGCATTTTCTGTTTGCTATGCCATGGCTCAAAAGGTGGGGAATTTGAAACATTTCAAACTTTCAGGTTAGCGATGGTCAACCTCTATCCGAAGATAGTAAGAATTATGGGGGCAGAGAGGACAGAATACATAAGGGGCCAGGGGCATGTTACTGCACAGCATTCTCTGTTAACTGCTGCCTCCGGTTTTGGTTGTTCTTTTTCATTGTTTGCTTGTTTTTAAATGCTGGGTGTGGTGATTCACCCTTATTATTTATTTATTTATTTATGTGAGAGAGAGAGAAAAGGAAAGAGACAGAGAGAGGGAGGGAATGGGTACTCCCAGGCCTCTAGCCGCTGCAAACAAACTCCAGGTGCATGTGCCCCCGCCACCACCACCGTATATCTGCCTTATGTGTGTGGGTCCTGGGGAATCGAACCTGAGTCCTTTGGCTTTGCAGGCAAGTGCCTTAACCGCTAAGCCATCTCTCCAGCCCCTGTTGTTTTGAGACAGGGTCTTATTATATTGCCCAGGCATGTCTCAAACTGCCATGCTCAAGCATCTCTAAATGGTTACCATATGTTGTTGTGTTAGTAGTGACATTCACTGGAGTGAGGATGGTCTGAATGACAGTGATGTGGGACCCCCACATCATCCCTAGGAGCAGGGACACCTGGCTACCATTCCTCCAGGAGATGCTGAAGGACAGAACCAGTTCCCTCACACAGCAACATGTCCTGACAATGTTGTAGACATGGCCAGTACTTTAACAAGAGAGAAGTGAGACTTAAGGTCAAGAAGTTCGAAGAGGAACCTTATGTTCATTTCACAAAAGTAAAAGGATGGTGGCAGAATTCTAAGTGTATCCCTGATGTTCTTGAAACGTGGTCTCACTGTGCAGCCCAGACTGGCCTCAAACTCATAAGGCCCCTGCTTCACCTCTTACGTGTAGGTTTGCAGGCATGCACGACCACATCCAGTTATTTCTGACTTGGAATATTTAGTAAAGAAGGGCTGCCTGAATGTCCTCAGTGAGAAAGAAACCATCTATTTGAAATACACTATGAAGACCAGGGATAAAGCAAGGATTTCCACCACTGCTGCTGTCTCCACGACATTAATTCTGAACACTCTTTACTCAACAAACCAACAACAAAAGATAAACATTCAATAGGTACGCACAAAATTCTCTCAGAAAAACAACTGTTTATAAAACCCAGCACTCAGGAGGCAGAGGTAGGAGGATCACTATGAGTTCAAGGCCACCCTGAGACTACATAGTGAATTCCAGGTCAGCCTGGACTCCAGTGAAACCCTACCTCGAAAAAACAAAAAAGGAAAAAAGAAAAGAATTTAGGGCTGGAGAGGTGACTCAGCAGTTAAAGGAACCTGCTTGCAAAGCCTGACGGCCTGGAATCCACCTAAATACCAGGTAAACAAAGTAAGGCACGCATCTGGAGCTTGTCTGTGGGGACAGGAGGCCATGCTGTGCCCATTCCCCCTCTCTCTTTATCTGTCTGCTTGCAAATAAATAATTTTTTAAAAACTTAATAAAGTAGCCAAAAAGTTAATATATGAAAGACAACAATGAGAGGCTGGCCAGATGGCTCAGTCAGTAAAGCACTCACAGCCAAGCAGGGGGACCTGAGGTGGCAGAATCTGGGGCTGAGGGTGCACACTACATAGGGGTCCCTGGAGACCACTGGCTCTTTCTTGAGCTGCTGGGCTCCAGATTCCATGGGAGACAGGCAAACAGCAACTGAGGAAGACATCCACCCTTGACCTCGGGCCTGGCCTCGCATACAACCATGCTGCCACGGGCATGCCACACACACACACACACACACACACACACACACACACACACACGGGGGGGGGGCGGGAGGCTTGAGGAAACATGGAAGCAAAACTGTGGGGCAGTGGGGTGTGGTGACCTCCACTTGGTAGTCTGAGATAGGAGGATCTTGAATTCAAGGCCAACCTAGCTACATGAATACCTTGCCTCCCAAAAATAAATGCATGCATGCGAAGATGCTGGACTTTCACTTTCCTAGTATAAGACATTCACTCTGGTGCATCCGAGAATACATGCTCCCAATTAGGGAACAAGTCCACCAAACCGCTTGTGTCTGTGTCTCTCAGGCACAAACATGGAAGGGAAAAACAGAAAGTCCCCTGAAATGTTCTCATTTCTGCATGACTACACTCACGATGTTTTGGGCTAAAATGACGTGGTTGGAAACCTCACTTAGACATGCTCACAACATGGGATCTTTTCCCACTTGCTTTAATGTGGGATTTGGCATGTAACTTATACGGATCTTTACAGATGCCATAAAATTCCCAAGTTTCTCCACCCCTCTCCTTTAAGATGCCTGTACTGAGCTCTGGCACTAAGCCAAATCTTAAGAAACATAGAACAGAAATTCTACAAATTCATGGACCATCACTGAGTCCCAGAGAGCAGTGACAAGTCACATCTAAGAATTCACACAGCCTGCAGAAAGTGGCTGTTTTCCTCCCAAAGAATCAACTTGCTGGTGATCCTGAGTCCTGAAATGCTATGCCTGCCTTTCTCCAGCTTCAACAGGGGACCCCCTTTCACAGGGCCTGCAGCCTGGGCTTAAATAAGGGAGCACTCAAGAAGGCCCTGGGCAGAGGGCTTATTTCTGTCAATCTCTGAAATCAGAGGCCCAGTGTAGATGTTTTCACAGTATTAGCCAATTGCTCTTAAAATATATTTATTTCATTTACAGTGGAGTGCCTATATACTCAGTTATTCTTTCTCTCCTTGAAAAAAATCAATAAAAATATTTTTTCTTTAGAATATGCATGTGCCACTTTGCATATTTAGCTTTACGTGGATATTGGGGAATCAGACCTAGGCCACCAGGCTTTGCAAGCAACCTTTAACCACTGAACCATCTCTCCATCCAAGTTGCTCTTAAAAACACAAAATTATAAACCCGGTGTGGTGGCGCACGCCTTTAATCCCAGCACTCAGGAGGCAGAGGTAGGAGATCTCCATGAGTTCAAGGCCATCCTGAGACTACATAGTGAATTTCAGGTCAGCCTGAGCTACAGAGATGACCCTACCTTGGAAAACCAAAAATATATATATATGACCTTGAAATAGTGGCACACATAAAGACTGAGGCAAAAAGACTGACTCCTCGCCTAGCTTGGGCTACGTAGTCTCCTCTTCTCTTCCTCCCCCTTCCCCTCTCCCCAAGTAGGGTTTAATATACCTCCCCATAGGCACACAAGAAAAACTATAAACTAGGCTGGAGAGATGGCTTAGCAGTTAAGCGCTTGCCTGTGAAGCCTAAGGACCCCAGTTCGAGGCTCGGTTCCCCAGGTCCCACGTTAGCCAGATGCACAAGGGGGCGCACGCGTCTGGAGTTCGTTTGCAGAGGCTGGAAGCCCTGGCGCGCCCATTCTCTCTCTCTCCCTCTATTTGTCTTTCTCTCTGTGTCTGTCGCTCTCAAATAAATAAATAAAAAATTTTTAAAAATATAAAAAAAAAGAAAAAGTATAAACTCACCAAAGATGGGCTAAAAATGCAGATCAGTAATAGACTGCTTACACTGCAAGCACAAGATCCTAGGTTCCATTCCCAGAAAGAAGAAGGAAGGAAGGAAAAGGGCAAGGGGTGAGAAAGAGGGCTGGTGGTGGAGGTGAAGGCTAGAAGGGAAGGGAAGAAAGGGAGAGAAGGGAAAGGGGAAAAGGAAAAAAATGGAAGTTAGAAGTCAGTGAAAAGCAAGATGATGAGGAAAGAAAGTTGGATGTCACCAAAGACCAGAGAAAGCAGGTAGAAGGCGTGAATGCACAAATTCTCCCTCTTGCTGGCTGGAAAAGGTCTCAAGGCCACCCGCTAGATGTCAACCGACAACTAAACCATGAAGCCTAACGTTTTTGTGAGGGAGACACAACTTCAAAGAATGCACAATTTCTTGATTTCTATTTTAACCAATGAACCCCATGGCACACAGCTTTCAGATTTACCTTGAGGACGACTGAAAAGTCAACTTCTTTGGTTTCCTTCAGGCCAAGAGGAATCAGGGGGATGGTAAATGCTTCCCTACAAGAAACAGAACGAGGACCGTGAACACCCCCGCCCCTGCCCCCAGCAGCCCGCTCAGTTTCCCACCCTTGTCCCCCAAGCCCATCCAGCACACATGGGTCTGACTGCAGGTCCTACGAAGACAGCTCTGTTCGAATGGCCCTGGCTGGCACTCCAAGTCTCCTAGTGCCTCCATCGGGATTTACTCCTCAGTCCCAGCCTCCAGGCTGCGGGGCAGGGCTGTGCTTGGTGTGGCCACTGCTCCCCTGGGCCTCCCTCCAGTCCAAGATCCCTATCACTCTCCTCACCACAGGGCCTCAACACCCCCTACCAGTAACCCTGGGCTCAAGGCCCTCCTCCACCAGGTGTTCCTTTGCACAATCCCACCCCCACTCCGGGTGGCCACTGGGTCACCTCCTCGCACAGATCAACCAGGGGGTGCTCCCTGGGCCTACATTCCTAGGAGCAAGGCCAGCAGGAAGTGCATGGAATGCAAGCTGTGTTTTGCAAATAGGGACTTAAGCTCTTTGACTAGTAACAGGAGACCTCTGTGGGCTGTTGAACTCAACCTGGAGACAAGGCCCCTGGAATGCCGGCCAGGGTGAGTGGACAATGACTGTAAACAGAAACTGCCATGGTGGCAGTTAAAAGCAGGTGAGGCACAAGGCGGGTATGTGGCCTCCCTCAAGCCAGCCCAGAGAGCTGGACCTGGTAGAAACTGATGAAGGCAGGCTAGGCCTCACTCTTCTAGGACCCGGGACCTGTGCTCATTCAACACAGGGCTGCTGGCAAGATGTGCTCTTCCCTGAGTATGCTGAGATCCCCAACACCCGGGCACCCATGCCCAGGGTGCCACGAACATGACTTCCTGGGACCCTGGCCTCCCTGAGTTTCTTACCATATAGAGAGCATTTTTTTCTCTACCTATCTCACCGAAGGGTTGAAAGACTTACACTACCAGGAAAAAAAAAAAAATCCACTTTGAAAATTGCTGGATGAAGGGTACGCAAAGTGTCATTTGGAATCGCCACGTGTCCCTTCTCCTCTCTCCAGTGACCAGAGCGACGGTGACTGGATGGGGCTGTGCGTGCACACATCAGTGGGAACACCTACCCTTCAACACAGCCAAGGGGAGTTCAGACCCACAGCCGCCTTGCTGCCAAGTCCGGCCCAGCCTGGCCTGCTTGTCGCTCCCTTTGGACAAGCGGGAGTTTGCACCACCAGAGCAGAGGTGGCAGGTAAACGCTGCATCTTCTGTCCCGGCTGCACCTGGGTTTATGGACTGCAGTGATGGCCGCAGGGGCCGGCCAGGCTCACAGAGCCAGCAGCGCTGCACACAGGGACGGTGGTCCCGGCTCTGACCAATGCTCCAGGGGCCAAGCAGAGGATCAGACCAGGAAATGCACATTCTAAGGTGACTCAAAAGTCCCCTAGGGACTTCCTTCTGTTGTTAATGCAGGGAGCTATGTTCTGCCAGGTCCCCTGAGCTAATCCACTTTTTAAGGAGTCCCACTTAAAACACGTAAGCCCTTCCTCAGAGCATCTTGGTTATTTTGCTTTTGAGGGGGGAGTGTCATCTACTTTGTGGTACTCAGGAATGAGCCCATGGCCCTACGGTGCTGAGTAACTGCTCTGTCACTGAGCCACGCTCCCGACCCTCATGGTGGACTGTAGGCAGCCACTCTACCACTAGGCCACGTCTCTATTCTCTCCCTGGCAAATTCTTGGCAAGTGCTCTATCACTAAGCCATCTACGTAGATAGATACAGATATAAAGATCCCTTGCCCAGTGTTATTTTAACTTTGATATAGGGTCATGCTACATAGCTTGGGATGGCCTTGAGCCCTTGAACTCCCTGCCTCAGCTGCCTGAATAACTGGGATTACAGCTTCTAGTTATTTCTTCTTAAACATGAACATTACCCCTCCCCCGAGAAAAAGCTCAACTATTGTGGGCAGAATAATTTCTGGATTTTTCTAAAAGCTATACCTCCCTCAAACACTCCCTGGAGAATGCTTCCAAATGACAAATTCATCTCTCCAGTACTTAATGGGGTGCATTTTTATACCACTTTCTCGGGGAACTAGGGTGGCTCTCCTAATTTTCCATGCAGACGATCTCCATGGGAGGTAGTTCATAATTTTGTCATTCTGTCTTTCTGCTGATAGCCAGACCCTGTGCTGGGTGAGGGGCTGAGAGGGACGGTGCAGGCCGACTAGGCCCATGGGGAAGGCTGGCTCTCACGGGGAGCCACGGCAGCGCTTCTGGGAGATCGTTACTGCACAGCCACCCCCAACCACGGGAGAGATACCACCTCCCCACCTGGACCCGGAAGTGCAGCCCTCCCATAAAGTCACGTCCCAAGCGGTTCTGGCACAGCTGGCTGTGTGTTCACCACTCGGGTTCTTTTCCTACACACCCCAGAGGGTCATCCCCTAGCCCTTAAGCATGTCTACTTTCCACTTCCCCAGGGCAGGTCGCTGGGCCCTTGCCCACAGTCCCCACAGCTGGACTCTCGGTGCAGCGGCCTGGGCGCAGGCACACTCAGGGCTGGAGCGCATCTGGGTGGCGATGCCCACTCACTCTGTGCCCTGGTACACTCCCACGGAGATGTTGAGCCCCTCCAGCTCCTCCTTCAGCATCTGCAGGTCGGAGTTGACGAAGCTGAGCTCCAGGCGCACCTGCTCCCGCACCTTCTGGTTTGTGGCTACTCTGTTCAAAGAGAGAGACCGAGAAGCCAGGTGAGCAGACCCAGTCCCCACCTCTCAGGGCCGCTACAGGTGACGGCCAGATCCGATCACATAAGCTGTCTCAGAGACCCTGAGCACTGTCCCACCTTGAACCACACCCGCTGGCAAAAGGGCATGGGGTGTAGCCAGCAGCTGTGAGCTTCCAGACACGAACCCCAACAGGTCCCTGCAAAGCAGCAGTGGGTGAGGCGTGTGCGGCACAAGTGTGAAGATGTGAGGCGGCTCTGCAGGCCGACAGAAGGCCCAGGCCCGAAGGCGCAGCGCTGGGGGGGTGCAGAGACAAGGGGTCCCCGGGTTTGCTGGCTAGCTCCAGGCTCTGTGGCAGACCCTGTCCCAAAGAAAACGCCAACCTCCCGTCTCCATATGCATGTGAATACACGCATATGTGCTCCCACACATATGAATACATACACACACCAAATACATAGACATGCAAAAAAAGAAAATCTGCTCCCCTAAAAGACTATAAATTATTCTCTTAAACTGGGCATGGTGGCCAGCCGGCAACCTCAAAGTCTCAAACTCAGGAAGCAGAGGATCAGAAGTTCTATCCATGGCTATAAGGCAACACTTCCTCCAAAGTGAAACACCCACCCTCCACTTAAAGAAGGAGGGAGGGGGAGGGAGGCAGGCAGGACAGGAGGAAGGGAGGCTTAGGAGATACATGAGGTAAACAAGTATAGGAAAGCTGAAACTTAAAAGGTCACAAGAAGCGAGGCGTGGTAGCGCATGCCTTTAATACCAGCAGTCCTGCCCAGCACTCAGGCAGAGGTAGGAGGATCACCGTGAGTTCAAGGCCACCCTGAGAATACATAGTTAATTCTAGGTCAGCCTGGACCACAGTGAGACCCTACCTCAAAAAACAATAAAATAAAATAAAATAAAAATTTACTGACAGGCTAAAGAGATGGCTCAGTGGTTAAGACACTTCCTGCAAAGCCTAAAAATCCTGGTTCAATTCCCCAGTACCCATATAAAGCCAGATGCGCAAAGTAGTACATGCATCTGGAGTTCACTTGCAGTGGCTGGAAGACTTGGCACACCCACTCTCTCTGACTGTCTTCTCTTTCTCTCTGCTTGCAAATAAATAAAATATTTAAATTAAAAAAAAAAAAGTCTTATTGCCAAGCCAAGGAACAATGAAGTTTAGCATGAGGAAAGACAGTGGAATAGGTGGACAGTGAAGTCAGGCCCCTACAGTTAAGGTCAACTGATTGGACAAAACATGCTAAGACTGTTTGGTGGTGGTAGGAATTACTCTTTTCAATAAATGCTGCTGAAGCAACTGGACATGGTGGGGGGGGGGGGGTGATAAGGATCCCCAAGGCTACCTCAGGCCCAGTGATTGGCTAACAGGACTCAAAGGGCTTGGGGCCTTGATCCATCCAGCACAAGGACCCAAAGCACACGGTCGGCGAAGGGGAGGAAGGTGTGTGAAGCCTGAAGGAGGCAGGCACAGGCTGCCAGTCCTCTCCCCGGGGAGTCACACAGACGTGCTTGATGCCTCCAGCAATGAGTTGTGGACACATGTATGACGTGTCACTCGCCAGGGAAGTGCATTAGAAATGCTTTGTCCACAACTTTCACCAAGGGCTCATAAGGAGTACCTTGGCCTAGCAAAATTACCGAGTTTCCTGAAGGCAGAGGGGTGCAAGAGGCTGACAGAAACCAGATGGCATATTCACTGAGGCACTCCTGTCACCTGAGAGGCAGGAGCCCTCCTAACATGGCAAGTTTTCAGATAACAGCCCAGGGCCAGTTTTACAAGCAGGCCTTTTAGGCTATCTGTGAGGATATCTGCACCTATCTCTAAGGATAACAGAGCCAGGCAAGGTGGCACAAGCCTGAAATCCCAGCTCTGCAGGAGGATGACAAGTTTGAGGCCAATCTGGGGTACATATAAGGGTAACAGCCTCAGGGATACAATGTGAAATTGTTTCTGTATAATGACAGGAAAAAAAAAATTAACGACAAGATAAATTTCATACCATGCCCAAACACTGTTAAGACAAAATCACTTGAAGACCACCATGTTTCACCTCTGAAAATTTCTGGAAGAAAACACGGGGGCTGGGGGCTGGGGAGAGGGCTTGCTGGATGAGGTGCTTACTACACCAGTGTCAGAAGTAAGTTCAGAACCCACATAAAGCCAGACACAGATGTATTCCAGGAAAGACACCACCCTGGAATGCAAGAGGGGTGAGCAAGGGGGAGGGGAACGGTAGAATAAAACTTGTACGTCCAGCTGGGCGCGGTGGCACAGACCTTTAATCCCAACGGAGGTAGGAGGATCGCTGCGAGTTTGAGGCCAGCCTGGGAATAGAGTGAATTCCAGGTCAGCCTAGGCTAAAGTGAGACCCTACCTCAAAAAAATAAAAAAAAATAAAAAATGTAAATCCAGACACCAGAGGCAGCGGACCATGGCCACTGCCTGAGGCTCAGTGCATCCTACACTCCTGGAGGTTTTACTTATTTTACGTATTTTCCACTTCTGCTTCCTCACAGCTACAAATCCCTTTGCTAAAATAAACCTCAGGTGCTTGCCTGCTTCACCTGTGCCCTGGTGTGACTCCCCAGCCGAATGGCTGCTCTGGCTGTGATCCGAAGGCACAGCAGCTCAGACCCCGCAGGCTAGGGACTAAGTCCCACAAACCTGTCTCCTCTCCAGACAGCAGTCACAAGTTCCACAGATGGAACCTGAACCTTTCTATTTATTTATTTAGTTTTGAGGTAGGGGCTCACTCTAGCCCAGGCTGACCTGGAATTCACTGTGTACTCTCTGGGTGGCCAAGAACTCATGGGCGATCCCCGTACCTCTCGAGCGCTGGGATTAAAGGTGTGCAGCCACCACGCCCGGGAGCACCTGAACCTTCTAACTGACCACCCAGAAGAAGCCTGCGGTCCCTACAGCTCAGCTCTGCTAACCCACTGTAATGATATAGAACTCAGGAGGACAACTGCACTCAGGACCAGCCCAATGGCGAGGTGCCAGAGGGAGGCACGGGGAGCCTTGGGCGACCTCTCCTGGCAGCCTGCCTCTCGGTACCTAAGTGTTCACTAGCTCTGAAGGTTCCTGCACCCCATCATGTAGGGGTACTTATGAAGTTTTCATTATATAGCCGTGACTGATTAAATCACTGGCTTGTAATGACTGGCCTCAGTCTCAAGGCTCCCTCCCTGAGCTGAACATGGTGGTGCAGGCCTGTAATGCCAGTTTACTTGAGAGGCTGAGGCAGGAGGAAACTTAATAAAACTTTATCTCAGGGGGGCTGGAGAAATGGCTTAATGGTTAAGGTGCTTGCCTGCAAGGCCAAAGGACCCAGGTTCCATTCCCCAGGACCCACGTCATGCCAGATGCACAAGGGGGCGCAAGTGGAGTTCGCCTCCAGGGGCTGGAGGCCCTGGCATGCTCTTTCTCTATCTGCCTAAGTCCTGTGTGGCCAACTGGTTGAGGAAGGAGGTCTGTTCCCAGCCCATCTCTCAGCGTGAGAGCGGGTGCCAACCCCAAAGGCCATGGAGTGTTTCGCATACCCCACTGCACAGCCGCAGGCTTGATACAAGCAAGCAGGACGCTCTCATTACAGCCGACGCAGCTCCAGGGATCCCTGACTTGGGATTCCGGGACCCTTGTTCACCACGTGGACCAGAGGCTTGTGCGGCTTGTTCACGAGGCTGTCAGTGTGTTGCTTTTTCTACCCTACACTGGTTGCCAATATTTAAAAGTTCAACAATTCAAAGAGTTGTAAAGGGGCCTGGGAGATGGCTCAGTGGTTAAGGTGCTTGCCTGCAAAGTCTGATAGCCTGGGTTTGATTCCCCTGTACCCACATAATGCCAGATACACAAAGTGACACATGAACCTGTAGTTCATTTGCAATGGCAAGGGGACCTGGTATGTCCATATTCATTCTCGTTTTCTGTCTCTGTCCCTTGAAAATAAAAATGATTTCAAAAAGTTATAAACCAGGTGTGGGGGCGCATGCCTTTAATCCCAGCACTTGGGAAGCAAAGGTAGGAGGATTGCCATGAGTTTGAGGCCACCCTGAGACTACAGAATGAATTCCTGGTCAGCCTGGGCTAGAGTGAGACCCTACCTTGGAAAATGAAAAAAAAACAAAAAAACAAAAAAACAAAACCTGATAGGGTTGGAGAGATGACTTAGCAGTTAAGGTGTTTGCCTGCAAAGCCTAAGGACTCAGGTTCAATTTCCTAGGACCCATAAAGGCCAGATGCATAAGGTGGCACACGCATCTGAAATCCATTTGCAGTGGCTGGAGGACCTGGAGCGCCTGTATTTTTTTCTCTCTCTGATAGAAAAGGGAGGGAGGAAGGCAGGCAGGCAGGCAAGAGAGAGATAGATCTAGTTTCTCTCCTAGAAGGAAAAAATAAACCAAACACACACACACACACACACACACACACACACCCAAAAAAAAAAGAAGATCTGGCTCCCCGGGCCCCGTCCTCCATCCATAATGCAGCTGCCACTCCAGAGGGAGCACGCACTGAGCACTGGCCGTGTCCCCAGCAATCCCTGTCACTCAGAGCACAGAGGCCGGCCGCACGGCTCGCTGGCAAGCATACAGATCATGCGAGTCACAAAGGGGGCGCCGGATCTGGCACCAGTTCCCGTGGGAGAAGACAGCCACCTGCTCTAGGCTGGAGAACTAGGCGTTACAACTGAACTGAGTGGCGACTCACGTTAAGCCGCACAAAGACCATTCCAGAGAAACATCTATTTCCACTTCGTTTTTTCCACAAGGGAAGGAAGGAGTTAGAAGAGAGAATATTCTCTGTGCATGGCCCAAAAAGGCACCTTTGAAAACATGGCTATCTTCCCAGTCAAGCTCCAGGAAGTTCATGGACTCACGGCTGATAGGGATCAGGGAAGGAGACACAAGGAGACTTCAAGGGACACAAGCCCTGCCTGCCCAGAGCATCTGCTTAGCCACCATACCCCTTTCACCTGCAGAGTAATTTCTGAGACCCTCACTTCCAAGCCTGTGTTTTCCCAAAAGCCCTCCTGCCCACATTCCAACTGATCTACCTTCTCTAGGAGCCACAAACCGAGCACCCAGAAATCAGAAAGGGGAACAGGCAGGCCCGAGGTGTGACAGAAATTACCCTTCGCCAGGAGAGACAGTCAAGTAACTGGTCACCCAGGGACACCGTGGGCCAGAGCAAGGCTTGGCCCAAGAACCTATCTGATTTCAGGAAGCTGTCAGATTAATAAATACCTCCAGGGTCTCCTCTGACAACTCTCTCCAGTGGGGCACTCTGAAGCCAGCGGGTTGCTAGGAGAATCATTAACAACCCCACCCACCCCCACCCAGCTCCTCCACGGTTAACTTGACAGTAGCTCCACCAAGCCAGGTGTGGGCAGCTTGCGAAAGGCCACTCGCCGGTGCGGTCAACAGTAAGGCTTATGGGAGTCTCGTCCCCTGGTCCATGTCCCTAAGGCTATGACACCCTGGGTCAGCCCTTGTCATGTTTCCATGTCAGTATGTCCTAGAGAACGCCACTTCCTCACACAGGAAGGGAGGGAAGAATGGAAGGAGGGAGGGAGGGAGTAGAAATTGCCCCATGCCCTAGCCTTCCTCCCAAGAACAAACTCTATTAATAAAGTTTCTTCCTTTGTCCTTTTGTGCACATATTAAAAACACATGTCACAGAGGATGTAGCTCAGTTGGTAGAGAACCTGCCAAGCATGGATAAGGACCTGGGTTCGATCCTCACCACTGCATAAACTGGGTGTAGTGGTGCATAACTTTAATTCTAGCACACAGGAGGTAAAGGAAGGATGATCACAAGTTCAAGGCAAGGACTGGGGAGATTTCTCAGTGGTTAAAGGTGCTCACTTGCAAAGCCGACCGCCCTGGGTTCAAGTCCCCAGGACCCATGCAAAGCTACACAACACAGAGCATGTATCTGAAGTTCCTCTGCAGCCCTAGTACGTCCAGACCCCCAAAATAAATAAATATACAAATAAGTAATTTTTTTGAGGCAAGACCAACAGACTGCCTTTTTTGTTTGTTTTGTTTTGTTTCTTGAGGTAGGGTCTCACTCTAGCCCAGGTTCACCTGGAATTCACTATATTGTCTCAGGGTGGCCTCGAACTCAGGGGAGATTCTCCCACCTCTGTCTCCTGAGTGCTGGGATTAAAGCATGTGCCACCACACCCGGCTCAGACTGCCTTTTAAAAAAATTTTGTTTTTTTTAATTTATTTGACAGAGAAAGAGGGGGAGAGGGAGAGAGAGCTAGAGAATGGGCAGGCCAGAGCCTCCAGCCACTGCAAACAAACTCCAGACAGCATGCGCCCCTTATGCACCTCACTAACATGGGTCCTGGGGAATCGAACCAGGGTCCTTTGGCTTTGCAGGCAAGCGCTTAACCGCTAAGCCATCTCTCCAACCCAAGACTGCCTTTTTTTTTTAAGAGAGAAAGTGAACTGCTGCTCTGGGGCCTCCAGCCACTACAACCAAGCTCCAGACACGTGCACCCTCTTGTGCACATGTGCAACATTGCATGCTTGCATCACTGTGCATCCGGCTTATGTGGGACCTGGAGAGTCAAATATGAGAACTTAGGCTTCACAGGCAAGTGCCTTAACCACTAAGCCATCTCTCCAGCCCAAATAAAAATATTTTTTAAAAGGAAGTTCAAGGTTATCCTTGGCCAGCCTGGGACAAACGAACACACACACACACACACACACACACACGTGCGTGCACACACCTGAGTCTTTTAAACACACATGCAGGATATCCTGTTACCCCTTTCTTTTGCACACTTAGCATCTAAGAGACCTTTTGTATCGATTCAGAAATGAATTTACACCAAGATGAATTGCTTATGGTAGAGGACTTACCTATCATGTACAAGTCCATGTTTCCACCCCAGCATCACAGGAGAGAGAAAAAAAGAGGACTTTTTTTCTAAAACATAGGCTGTAAAGATCTAAACTCAGGTGCCTTTTCCATCGCCAAGTCCTGACTGTCAGAGCTTTCTCCTCCCTTAGACAATCAACACACAGTTATCAAGCAGCAACCACACCAGAAGCAGTGCTAGCCCAGAGATCATGGTCAAGTCCACATGGCAAACAAACAGCAAGATGATGACTGAACTTCCAAACAAGCCATCTGACATCTCGCTATCTGTCATGCCTCTCCCCCAACACACAGAGTGGGCAAAATGTCTCGGCCCTCAGCCGGGCGTGGTGGCGCACACCTTTAATCCCAGCACTCGGGAGGCAGAGGTAGGTGGATCGCCGTGAGTTCGAGGGCATCCTGAGACTACATAGTGAATTCCAGGTCAGCCTGGGCCAGAGTGAGAACCTACCTCAAAAACAAAACAGGGCTGGAGAGATGGCTTAGCGGTTAAGCGCTTGCCTGTGAAGCCTAAGGACCCCGGATCGAGGCTCGATTCCCCAGGTCCCACGTTAGCCAGATGCACAAAGGGGCGCACGCGTCTGGAGTTCGTTTGCAGAGGCTGGAAGCCCTGGCGCACCCATTCTCTCTCTCCCTCTATCTGTCCTTCTCTCTGTGTCTGTCACTCTCAAATAAATAAATAAATAAAAATTTAAAAAAATATTTAAAAACAAAACAAAACAAAATCTCTGCCTTTAACATAGTCAAGCTCTGGGCAAGAAAAGGACCTGCTCCAGGTTCCAGCAATGAGGAGGGACCCCAAAACAGAAGGCAAGAGCCTGGCCTGGAGTGCAGGGAAGAGTGGAAAAGACAGGTGACCGCTGGAGCCCAGCCAAGGGCCCCAGGCCAGAGAGAGACACCTACTTCAGAAGGTTCTCGGCTCCATTCCGCATCCGCACAGCCTTCAGGATCTGCTGATTCAAAGCAGCCCTCTGGTTCTGCAGTTTGCTCCGGCCAGTTTGTGCAAGGGGATTACAACCCTGAGGGGAAAAAATAGAGAGTTCAAGGTTTACTAGGACAGAAAATAAAGATACAGAAAAAAGCGCAACCCCTGAAACGGACAGGGAAGAACACAGGAGTCCATCAGGAGAGCACAGCTCCAAAACAGCAGTGAGCTCTCTCTTTCTCGTCTACTTTTCCTGCCTCTGTGTCACATGCCCAGGGCTGCGTTGGGAGCTGTCCCCCAGCCTCACAGTCCACCCTCGCACTGGGAGGTGGCTAGAAGGACTGAAGGGACTCGGGATTACAGCTTTATCTCGGTGGCTTAATAAGGGCGCGTGCCTGGATCACAAAGGGGCAGGCCTCCTGGATGTCCCCTCCCACTGGGACGGTCACACAGCACATCCGCCCTCCAGCAGCGATGAGGATGCAGTATCTGCCCAGGCTAGCCCACTGGACAATCAAAGGCACAAAGGCACCTCTCCCTACCATGAGCCAAATCTCCAGACCCCCAAGAGGAAATATTAGGTGCCGATGACAAACCCCACTGAACCACCCCTGGGCACAGCGCACCAAGCTTATCAGTTAGGGGTAGTGGGAGGACTCCAAGAGCCAGGCTCCCAGGTACCGGCAAGGGCCCGCGTTGCAAGCAGCCCTCCCTAAGAGCAGCCTCGGGCCTGCGGCGTGAACCTTTCCCTACACAAATGTGCCCACGGCTGGCCACTATGTTTGATCACTGTGCTATCATGAAATTTTATTTCATTACACAGTATTCCTGATGGACAGGGGTAGGGACGGGATGCAGCTCAGATGGTAGAGTATCCCAGCACGCGTGAAGCCCCGAGTTTGATCCCAGCAGCACATGAGCAAAGTGGTGGTGATGCCTGTGACCTAACCTAACACTGGGGAATGCAGCAGGAGAATCACAAGTTTAACGTTATCCTTGGGCTACATGAGACCCTGTCTCAAAAAAAAAAAGAAGAGAGGAGACGAGGAAGTGAGGGGAGACGAGAAAAAGAAAAGAGCCTCGTGTAGGAGAAGGGTTAGGTGTGGTAACAACCCAGCACTTTGAAGGCTGAGGCAGAAGGATTACTACAAATTTGAGGCCAGCCTTACATAGTAAGTTCCAGACCAACCAAGTCTAAAGAGCAAAACTTAATAATAATAATAATAATAAAACTGCATATTACTGTTTTTTTTGAAAAAAGTTGCCATTTCCTTTAAGTCTTAGATTGTTTCAAGGCTTTTTTTTTTTAATTAATTACTTTATTTGCAAGAGGACAGAGAGAATAGAGACAGAATGGATGTGGCAGGGCCTCCAGCTGCTGCAAATGAACTCCAGACACATGTGCCACTTTGAGCATCTGGCTTTACATGGGTACTGGGGAACCGAACCAGGGTCCTTCAGTTTTGCAGGTATGCACCATAACCCCTTAGCCACCATCTCTCTAGCCCATCTACCTTTTTATTTTATTTATTATTATTATTATTATTTTTTTTTTTTTTTTTTTTTTTTTTTTGGTTTTTTGAGGTAGGCTCTCACTCTGATCCAGGCTGACCTGGAATTAACTCTGTAGTCTCAGGCTGGCCTTGAATGCACGGAGATCCTCCTACCTCTGCCTCCCGAGTGCTGGGATTAAAGGTACCTTTTTATTTTTTAACATATATACATACATTTATTTATTTATTTATTTGCAAGCAGAGACAGAGAGAAGAGAGACAGAATGGGTGCACCAAGGCCTCCAGCCACTGCGAATGAACTCCAGATGCAAGTTCTACTTTGTGCAACTTGCTTTACATGGATACTGGGGAATTGAACTCTGGTCGTTAGACTTTACAGTCAAGCGCCTTATCGGCTGAGCCATGTCTCCAACCCTAAGTCTCTATTTTCTGTCTTTTTTTTTTTTTTTTAATAAATCCAGGGATTCAACCGGACAGGGTCTTGTACATGCTAGGCAAGCCCCGCCCCCACTAACCTACATGCTCAGCCCAAGTCTGTATTTTCATTTGTTGCACATATATAAATTATTCTAAATCTTGAATTTAACCATTTGAGAAAGTAACAGATCAGTTTTCTAAGTGATTATACCGTTCTACATTAGGAAGAGCTCTACCACTGACTTTTACAGTCAGGTTCTCACTGCTGGTATAATCACCCAACCAAATAAGAGAGACTGACTGAAGCCGGGCGTGGTGACTCATGTCTTTAATCCCAGCACTCGGGAGGCAGAGAGGTAGGAGGATCGCTGTGAGTTTGAGGCCACCCTGAGACTCCATAGTGAATTCCAGGTCAGCCTGGGCCACAGTGAGACCCTACCTCAAAAAACAAAACAAAAAAGAAAAAAGAGGGAGACTGATTGAGAGGGGGAGGGGACATTACGGAGAACAGAGTTTCAAAGGGGAAAGTGGGGGGAGGGAAGGTATTACCATAGGATAGTTTTTATAATCATGGAAGTTGCTAATAAAAATTTGAAATAAAAAAGTTTAAAAATTTAAAAACTGAAAAATTAAAAAAGGAAAAATGAGAATGGATATGCCAGGGCCTCCAGCCACTGCAAACGAATTCCAGACGCGTGCGCTCCCTTGTGCATCTGGCTAACATGGGTCCTGGGGAATCAAGCCTTGAACTGGGGTCCTTAGGCTTCACAGGCAAGCGCTTAACCGCTAAGCCATCTCTCCAGCCCCAGTCCATTTATCTGAAATTCTAGAGTCGACACATCAAATCCACAATGGTAAAACACAAGGCCAGTGGTATGGGAGTACTAAGGGGAGAGGCAAACTGACTAAGGGGACTTTTGGGAATGTCTATGATGGTGGAGACCCTGTCTCACTGGAGATGGGTTGTGGCAATGATTGCAGGGGTATATACATTTGTTGAAACGCGCTGAGTTTTACACTTGAAATGGATTCAATTTATTCATATAATAAACATTTTACATAAAGAAAATCACCCAACCAAGAGCAGCTTGTAGGGAAAAAAGAGGTTAATTTTGGCTTACAGGCTCAAGAGGGAAGCTCCATGATGGCAGGGGAAATTATGGCATGAGCAGAGGGTGGACATCACCCCTGGCTAACATCAGGGGGACCATAGGAACAGGAGAATGTGCCAAACACTGGCAAGGGGACACTGGCTATAACACCCATAAGCCTGCCTTCAGCAATACACTGCCTCCTGGAGGGTTTAATTTCCAATTGCCATCAGCTGGGGAACCTAGCATTCAGAACACCTAAACTTATGGGAGACACCTGAATAAAAGCTCCACACTGGTAGCTTCTAGGCAAGTTGTACGCCACTGAGCCACACCCCCAGCCCTGTCTTTTTATTCTAGCCATCCTGATGTGTGTGATGTCTCACACACATTTTCACAGACTTGGGATGGGGATATGACTCAGTTAGGATATGCTCAACACATGCAAGAACTTGGGTTCCATCCCTAACCCCTCCCCACCCAATCACTCTGCTCATTCCAGAAGCTATGACCAGGGACCTTGGACCCTGACTAACCTGGTAAGAATTCTTGGCCCATATCCTTCTTGCTTGGTTTCTGTCTGGAATCTGGTCCAGAAGGTGTTTAAGGCCTTCCACAGGCTTGAGGTCATTGATAGATCTTTGCAGAATTACTAGTTCTGATCCTTTGTCCATTTTTTTAAAAATGTTTTTTATTTTTAAATATTTTATTTATTTATTGGGGAGAGAAGCAGAGAGAGAGAGAGAGAAAAAAAAAATGGGCATGCCAGGCCTCCAGCCACTGCATACAAACTCCAGACACATGTGCTACCTTGTGCATCTAGCTAACATGAGTACTGGGGAATTGAACCTGGGTCATTAGGCATTGCAGGCAAATGCCTTAACCACTAAGCCATCTTCCATCCCCCTCTGCACATTTTGAAGCCAGGTTATCTTACTAGTTGGGTTCAAAAGGGAATTTTTACATTTGTTTTTTAATCTTTTTTGGGGGGTTCTATGTAGATCAAGCTCTGGTTAACAACTTAAAGCAATCCTCCTGCCTCAGATTCCCAAGTGTTGTGATTACAACTGTCTACCACCACACTTATCATCCAAGTTTTTTGGTTTTTGGTTTTTGGAGGTAGAGTCTCACTCTAGCCCAGGCTGACCTGGAATTCACTATGTAGTCTCAGGATGGTCTCAAACTCACAACGATCCTCCTACCTCTGCCTCCTGAGTGCTGGGGTTAAAGGCGTGCACCATCACACTTGGCTTCTCATGTAACAACCTATGGCTTCTGCAAGCAAAGGTATTATTTTTTTAAAGTGCTACTTTTCTTTCTTTTTTTGTTAAATATTTTATTTATTTATTGGAAAGAGAAAGAGTATGGGCACACCAGGGCCTCCAGCCGCTGCAAACTCCAGATGTGCATACCACCTTGTGCATCTGGCTTACGTGGGTACTGGGGAATCAAACCTGGGTTCTTAGACTTTGCTGGCAAGCACCTTAACCACTAAGCCATCTCTCCAGGCATTTTATTTTTCTGTCTTTTTTTTTAGTATTTAAAAGTACTGTTTTTACACTTGATCTTAGCCAAAAGGCCAAGAAGCAATTAAAAAATAAGTACTGTTTTTAATTTTTGCAAAAAGAGCTATCCTGGGGCTGGAGAGATGGCTTAGCATTTAAGGTGCTTGCCTGTAAAGCCTAAGAACCTAGGTTCAATTTCCCAGAACCCACATAAGCCAGATGTACATGTTGGCACATGTGTCTGGAGTTCATTTACAGTAGTTAGAGGCCCTGGAGCACCATTCTCTCTTTCCTTTCTCTCTCAAATAATTTAAAAAAATGCTATCTCAGGCTGGAGGGATGGCTTAGCAGTTAAGGTGTTTGCCTGCAAAGCCAGAGGACCCTGGTTCGATTCCTCAGGACCCACATTAGCCAGATGCACAAACAGGCGCACTTTGGAGCTCCTTCGCAGTGGCTGGAGGCCCTGGCACACCCACTCTCTCTCTCTCCCGCCCTCTGTCAAATAAATAAATGAAAATAAAAAGAGCTATCTCATTTTTCCAATTTTCATGCTTTATTAGTGAAGGTAGATATTTATTCATATAATATCGAGCACTTAAGATTTCTTATTCAATGAATTATCTGTTTGTGCTCTATGCCTGTGATCTCCTGGGGTACTTTTCTTTTTACGTTTTCTTTTTGTAGTGCTGGGAATTAAACCTAGGGCCTTCCTAGTCAAGGGGCCACACACTGTTCCCTGCCTTTTGCCCCTCCCGGGGTATGTGGGTTATAATAGTGTTTCTTCCAGCAAGTCTGAGATCAGTAAGCAAGTTTCACTGAAACTCAGTGGTGCTCTCTCTATGGGCAGGGGGATGGGGGAGTCAGGACCACATTCCTCAGGGAGTTTTATTTGCAGGACCTGCCCACTGTGGCTGCTCCCAAGGAGTGGCTTGGCAGGTGGCATTCTGTGCCGAGGTTGCCCTTTCTCTACAGCCGCGTCACTGCTGCTCAGCTCCCCCACACCTAGCCCTGGGCTCCCACACCCACAGCCTGGCCTTCGGGAAGGAGAGGCTGGTTATCTACAGCCCAGCCTCCTCAGGAGCCCCAGAATCTGTGGCGTCTGGAGAGGAGGGTGAGAAATGCTTCCTTCCACAGGGCGTCTCATCCTCAGATCCCAGAACGTGACCACTATCTGCCCCTCAAGCCCCTCGAACATAGCTTTCCCTGTCTCAGAAGGGTACTGTCCCTCCCCAGCCCCAAGTTTACACAGCAGAAACAGTCTGAATCTGAGTGAGAATGGATCTTAAAGTATTTTTAAAAATATTTTTATTTTTATTTGAGAGCAATAGCGAGATAAAGAGGCAGATACTGCAAACGAACTCCAGATGCATGCTTGCATCTTGTGCATCTGGCTTACGTGGGTCCTGGGGAATCAAGCCTCGACCAGGGTCCTTAGGCTTCGCAGGCAAGTGCTTAACCGCTAAACCATCTCTCCACCCCCCTCTTAGGATATTTCAGAACACTAAAGAACCTCTGATTAAAATTTGAAATCAGGAACCTCTTTCCCCAGCACTTCAGAGGCTAAGGCAGGAGGATCATGCATTCAAGATCAATCAGCCTGGGCTACATAGCAAGTTCAAGGACAGCCTGAGGTATATAAGGTTACTCTGTCTTCCATAGGGTGCAGAGGAGGGAAGAGAATAACACAGTCTTTTCTCAGATATTATTAAAATGTCTCTAATGTTAACCTAATTTAAGAGTGAAGAGCTAAAATCATTGTCTTTTGCCTTTCCACTTCTTGAAGTTAGTA
Source organism: Jaculus jaculus (assembly GCF_020740685.1). Classification (NCBI taxonomy): domain Eukaryota; kingdom Metazoa; phylum Chordata; class Mammalia; order Rodentia; family Dipodidae; genus Jaculus; species Jaculus jaculus. Next base: position 4,292,623 of record NC_059108.1, on the reverse strand, counting down.
AGACGGGCTAGTTTGACTTGCTTCCAAAGGACGCAGCTCACCCGTGCTGAGCAATTTTACAAAGAAGCTTTAACAGCCAAATCCTGGATGTGTCTTCACGGAGCTGATAAGCAACTGTTCATTCCAGCATATGGATAAGAACTTCTGCTCTTCCACTTGACCCAACTTCTGGAATCACTACGCCTGGACCAGCCCACAGATACGGGGTTCGGTTAACAGATAAGGCAGTGGAATGCTGGGATTAAGTTGGACTGCAACACTGGACCCAAAACCTCATTAACCTCATTGCTTCTTACTGACAGGAAGGAATGCTGGGCCTGCCGAACACCACACCAACGCCCACCTGGTGCCTGGGAACGTCCAAAGAAATAAATGTGGGCGAGACCGTCAAACCTTTTAGCATCACCAGGGACTGAGCCATCCGGGCCTCTGCTAAGTGGAGGGAAGGGGCTCTTTTCCTGTGCCTAAACAGGAGAAATGTGTATTTTCCCAGCAAAAGAGCCTCCCCACTTAGCAAAGGCATACACACACACACACACACACACACACACACATATAATATACACACATACATATAAAAATTTGGTGATGGTGCTGGAATTAAACCCAGGGCCTCAAACACACCAGGCACATACTATTCCACTGAGCTAAAAACCTGATCTTTGATCAAGTGAGCAGGGTGTTTTGTTTTGTTTTGTTTTCTGGCCATACTAGCGATGGAACTGAATGCCTCGGGTATGCTAGGCAGCTAGGCAAGCGTTCCACCACTGAGCTACAACGCCAGCCCTCTGGTCTTGTCTAACAGCAAGTCCCCAGCCCTGAAGGAACAGCTTCCACACAGCTCAATGCCTCCTTCACTTGTGCGCGGACTCAGCTATCACAGCAGCTTGGCCTGGAGCTCAGGATGCCAAGTTGACCTGCGGGACGTCAAGGATCACCATTGGCAAAATTCTACAGTGAGGGCAGGGAGTGGTGGTGCACACCTATAATCTCAGTGCTCAGAGGCAGAGGTAGGAGGATTGCCATGAGTTCAAGGCCATAGCGAATTCCAGATCAGCCTGGGATAGAGTGAGACCCTACCTGGAAAAACAAAACCAAAATCAAACAAAAAAACCACCACCAACAACAAAACCAAGCAAGTACTGAGAGATGCTCGCTGTCACTTCAGGGCCTCTTGGACCCGATGGGCCAGGAGCTGAGAGGCCATAGAACTGTAGAGGGATTCAGCCTGTCTCTCCTGCCCCTCCCCTATGTGGGGGTGCTGCTGGGGCAACTCACCTGTCCAGCCCTTGGCACCGCCCCCACGTGCTTCCTGGCTGCGTGAGGGCTGCCCGTTTGGGGAACAGTAAGTGACCCGTGCCCACAACCACAACTGGAAGCACAAGATGGGTCAGCATGGTACATCCGTGTTCTCCCACCCACCTTCCACAGGGAGGGGCCTCTGACTCCCGGGCCTGGCCAGTTGGGAAAATCTGACATTGGATCAGAGAAAGACACACAAGTGAGACAGGCCTGGCACAGCTCGCCAGCAAGGGCCACTGCTGGGTGTGTGATCTAAAATAAAGCAGAAAAAGAGAAGAAAGAGAGAGGCCACCATTGGTCTCATGGCCTTTAACCTGAGAAAGTGTGCAAAGTTGGGTCACTGCAGCAGGGGAGTGTCTTCCTAGAACGGAAGAAAACTAGGGGAAGCAGACCAGAGAAACTCTTGATCAGGCCAGGCCTGCAGCCATTATTCTGGACTTCTGTTGCAGGGGCCAGTTCATAATAAAATGTACAAATTTTAGGGGGCTGGAGAGATGGCTTAGCAGTTAAGGCACTTGCCTGCAAAGCCAAAGGACCCAGGTTCAATTCCCCAGGACCCATGTAAGCCAGAAAGCCAGATGCACAAGGGGGCATACACATCTGGAGTTCATTTGCAGTGGCTGGAGGCCCCGGAGCGCCCATTCTCTCTCTCTCTCTCTACTTGCCTATTTTATAGATAGATAGATAGATAGATAGATAGATAGATAGATAGATAGATACACATACATACACACACACATACATATATATATACACATATATAAAATAAATTTTTAATTTAATAAATAAAATACTATACAACCGATCAGCCACGCATTTGCGCGATAGTGGTGTGGTTGTTACGGAAATAATCAATGGCTTTCTGATTGGATTTGAGACTTGCTACATGGGAAGGAATTCATAGCTAGCCAAAAGCCTGTAGCTGGGCTAAAGAGATAGCTTAGCAGTTAAGGTTCTTGCCTACAAAGCCTAAGGACTCAAGTTCAATTCCCCAATACTCATGTAAGCTAGCTGCACAAGGTGGCGCATGTGTCTGGAGTTTATATGCAGTGGCTGGGGGCCCTGGCATGCCCATTCTGCCTCTTTCTCTCTTGCAAATAAAAATAAATTTAAATTTTGTTTTGTTTTGCTTTATTTTCATTTAATGGTGCTGGGGGAGGGGACATGCTCTTCAGTGGTGCAGCCACTGGTTATTGCCTGGGCTCTAGTAAATAACCCTCACCCATAATTCAACAGAGGATCTCAGAAAGAAAAAAAAAAATCACAGAAGAGGAACCAGGGAAGAAGAAATGATTCAGCAGGAGGCAGGGACAAGGGAAGTTAGTAGAAGGTGAATATGATCAAAATACATTATGTATCCGGGAATGGTGGCACACGCCTTTAATCCCAGCACTCGGGAGGCAGAGGTAGGAGGATCGCCACAAGTTCGAGGACACCCTGAGGCTACATAGTGAATTCCAGGTCAGCCTGAGCTAGAGTGAGATCCTACCTCAAACAAACAAACAAACAAAAAGGAATAAAATAAGAATCCAGTGGAGTACCATGGTGTATGCTCATCAGCCTAAGCTATTTTGCATTGGAATTTCTGGCACTAATAACTAAAACTGTCCTAATTAGAATAAATTTAGCTAGACTGGAGGCTTTCTCTTTTGCATGCCCTTAAGAGTATAGGCAAATTGTTTATCTGGAAAAACGCTATTTAAGAACAATACCTAGGCAAAAACCCAGGCACTTCCTTTGGAGGCCAGGACTGCACAAGTCACTCCTCCCTCACCAGGGCCCCACTCCAGGCCTCCTCCCTTCCACTCCAGGACCAGAGCGTCCTCGCGTCCACGCGGCTGAAAATCAAGCCACGTACATGGGTGTGTTTCCAGCAATTTTAGAGCAGGGTGCAAGTTTGGGACATAATATCAGGAATAAAACTGGGTGCACAGTGACAAACAGGTCTGCCTGCCCGGGGACCCCTGCCCGGGCCATAGCAGGCAGGTGTGTTGAGCTGCTTTTCCAGCAGGGGTTATTTTTCTCTGCCCTTCTCATTCCTTCTGGATTACACAATCCCTTACTCAACCACTGAACTCTGAAAAACAGAATTGTTTGTTTATGAGTTCGCCAGAGCTATCAGCCAGAAAGTACAGAAACAGCATGTGATTCCCTACAATGCACACAGGGCTCATGTCACTTGTTGCCGGGGACTGGGTGGGGGAAGAATCCAGGTTTACTATGTCCAAAATAAATAAAGGAAGAAATGGTGTAGGCCTGGAATTCCCAGTCAGGAGGCTGAGGCAGGAGCAGTTTGCAGCCTGAGCTATAGCAAGACCCTAATTCAAACAGCCGATGAATGAATGAATAAAAGTTAAAACTAAAAACAGGAACCTGATCCTTAGGCTTTGCAGGCAAATGCCTTAACTGCTAAACCATCCCTCCAGCCCTGTTTTTAGTTTTTTTGTTTTTGTTTGTTTGTTTTGGATTTTTGAGGTAGGGTCTCACTATGGTCCAGGGTGACTTGGAATCCACTCTGTATTCTCAGGGTGGCCTTGAACTCACAGCAATCCTCCTACCTCTGCCTCCAGAGTACTGGGATCAAAGGCGTGCGCCACCACGTCTGACTTCTTTGGGGGGTGGGGGTGGGGCAGGGTCTCACTCTAGTCCAGGCTGACCTGGAATTCATTATGTAGTCTCAGGATGGCCTCAAACTCACAGTGGTCCTCCTACCTCTGCCTCCTGAATGTTTATTTTTAATTTAATTTATTTATTTGAGAAAGAGGGAGAGAAAGTGAATGGGCATGCCAGGGTCTCCAGCCACTGCAAACAAACCAAATGCATGAACCCCCTAGTGTATCTGGCTAATGTGGGTCCTGGGGACTCGAACCTGGGTCCTTTGGCTTTGCAGGCAAAGGCCTTAACCGCTAAGCCATCCCTCCAGCCCCTCCTAAATGTTTTGATTAAGGTGAATGCCAACCCCACCTGGCTTGTTTTATTTTTCTTTTGAGTCAGGGTCTCAGTGTGGCCCAGGCTGACCTGGAACTCACTCTGTTGCCCCAGGCTGACCTAGAACTGATGGCCATTTTCCTACTTTAGCCTCCTAAGTGTACGGCTTATAGGTGTGGGCCACCATGACCGGCTTCTCTCCCTTCCTCTCTCTTTTTTTTTTTTTTTTGACAGAGTGACAGGGTCTCAAACAGGGTAGCCTCCAACAGCTCATGTAACTGAAGATGACCTTTAACTCCTGATCCTCCTGCCTCAACCTTCTAAGAGCTGCAATTCCTGTGCAGCGCATACACTTATCAAGCCCACCTAACCAAGCCAGGTAACTTTTCAACATGTTGAATAGCAAAGGTCTCACTGCGCCTCCCACTGCCCCTGAAATCACCAAAATCTCCACAAATCAGGTGTACTTTCAGCCGCAACCTGTGACCTGCTAATTCCAGCCAACAGGGTTGACACACCACGCTCACAGTCCTTATCTGGACAGCTGGCTGTGTGTGGCGTATGACCTTGAACTTGTATACTGCTGTGATCACTCTCTTCATGACAACTAATGTTGACCTGTGTGACGTGATGTTTGAGAAAAATAAACTACATCTGAAGTACTTTGGATTGCTTGCCCTGTTCTCTTATTTCTTCCAAAGGGGTAAGGCCACAGTGAACTCGGGGGTCCACCAGCGGGGCCAGAGGGACTCACCACGCGCAGCTGCCCCGGTGCAGCATGGAGCCCTCACTCCCAGCGTTTAAACAAGGCCCGCGGCCCCCGCTGGACACCAGGCGGCTTGAGGTGCACCTGCAGTTAATTCCACTGCTCTCCAGTGCAGCCTGAGCCAGAGGAGGAAGTGCCCATCCAGAGAAAAGCCCAAGCCCAACAGCATCAGGTGGTGTCATGGCAACAGTCCAAACAGCCCCAGGAAACCAGGGACATTTACCGTGTAATATAACTCATCACACTGACTCTCCTTGGAGTCAACCAGAAAAGTCTATTTCTGCCAAGGGACACCTCCAGGCCAGAATCCGACATAAGGACAGGCCACTGGGCACTAAGACCTTCACCAAGGCAAGTTCAGCTTGCACCCGGCAGTCTCCACCTGGCTTACTCTGTGGCAGTATACAAAAGGAGAGGGGACGGAGTTCCTTTGGTTATTTGTTTTTGTTCTATATGTCTACTGCAGTTACCTTTTCTATTTTTATTTATTTATGTATTTAGGTTTTTCCAGGCAGGGTCTCACTCTAGTCCAGGCTGACCTGGAATTCACTATGTAGTCTCAGGGTGGCCTCGAACCCACGGCAATCCTCCCACCTCTGCCTCCAGAGTGCTGGGGTTAAAAGCATGCGTCACCATGCCCGGCTGCAGTTACCGTTTCATTGCTGGGACAAACAATTTGTGGCAGAAACAATTTATGAGAGGAAAGATCCAATTTCATTCAGGCTTCCAGGTTCCAGGTGAAGCATCACCACGGCGGAGGAAGCTGGCTTCCTCCATCCCTGGCAGAGGCACAACCGGCATGCGCAGCCAGAGCTCAGAACATGCCTAGCAGGGCTGGACTCATATCGACCCCCAGAGGCACTCCTCCTCCAGCAGGGCTCTGAGGACCTAAGTAGCAAACTGAATCAAAAGTATCACGGGGGGGGGGGGGGGGGGGCTGAAGAGATGGCTTAGCGGTTAAGGTGCTTGTCTGTAAAGCCTAAGGACCCAGGTTCAATTCCCCAGGACCCACATAAGCCAGATGCACAAGGAGGCGCATGTGTCATCTGCAGCTGGTTTGCAGTGGAGGATCCGTCCCACCCATTCCCACCTGCCTCTCTTTGTTCTTATTTTCTTTCTTTTTCTCACTGTCTCTCTGTCCAATAAATAAATGTTTTATATATATATATATATGCATATATATATATATACACACACACATATATATATACATACATATATACACACACATATACATACATATATATACATATACATACACACATATATGCACACTAAATACAAGTAAAATACAGAAAAATAAAGGGAAAAAACTAATGTTATGCAGAACATACACTTGCATTCAAACCACCACAGTGTTTTTGGTTTGTTTTTGTTTTACAGTGCTCGGAACCAAATCCAGGACCTTGCAACCTATACAGCTTTTCCCTTCCCCTCTCTCCCTCCCTCCCCAGCTGGTATAAAGTACTATGGCTCCAAAGGTACGGGTCCAAATAACTTTAGAGACATATCAGTATCCCCTAAAACTAGAGCTGCTGATTCCCCACGACTCCATGCTGGGCTTAGTGAACCCATCAGAAGGTTCTCCCAAGCTAGGCCTGGTGGTACAGGCCTATAATCCTAACTGCTTGGATTGCTGAAGCAGAGGGATCAAAAACTCAATGACAGGTGTGGTAGCACATGCCTTTAATCCCAGCACTTGGGACGCAGAGGTAGGAAGATCACTGTGAGTCTGAGGCCACCCTCAGACTAAATTGTGAAGTCCAGGTCAGCCTGAGCTAGAGAGCCTACCTCAAGAAAAGAAGAGGACTGGAGATGGGCTCAATACTTGCCTAGTATGCAGGAAGCCCTGCATTCCATCCCAAGCATCACAAAATAAAATAAAACTTCCTCATACACATGTGCTCATACATGACACCCACAAGTCTAACTGAAACCAGACCTCACTGAGATGAATGGTGCAAAATAAGGAAGAGACTCTGGGTTTAAAAAGAAAATAAAGAAAAAGAGAAAGAGAAGGAAAGAAAGGAGAGAGACAAAGAGAGAAGAAGAGTGTTGTCTCTCTGCTGGAGCCTCCAGGAAGCACAGAGTAAACAGAGGCCATAAACCAGGACACAATGAACCTTGGGGCCCAGTCCAGCCAGCAGGTTTAGTGAACAACAAACACTGTCTCCTACAGCTCTTGAGTAAAACAATAGAGCTAAATTCATTTCAGGACACTGGTGTTCCCAAAGGATGAAGACACGGAGATAACAAGCGACAATGCAGTACTTTGTCTGACAATCTCCTTGGGCACAGAGTTGAGACTCCCATTTACAGCCTTTCAACACTCCTGGGAAAAGGTTTTCTCCAGGGGTTTTTTCCCCCTAGGAACAGGTTTTCCTGGGGATTGTAGGACTCTGGTCCCAGGAGGACTCAGAGAAGGGCTGTTATCAGCACACAGTCTTCTGGAAATTTACATTGCTCTGCCTTTACCTACAGATCTAAACACACGTCCTTTGATCTTCAGTAGGAAAAGGATAAATATGGAAGGGGGGGGGAGGAGGCAATTCTACTGATTCTCCTTTTAAAACAGGACTTAGGAAAAGAAGAGAGACATGGTATCTGACCAGACCACAGCCAGAGCTGTCAACCCGGATCCAGAAGTCAAGCTTGTCTCGGGGTATCCATACCTGACCTAGGGCTACCCTGTGTCCTCCAGCTCTGTACAGCCTAGTCCTATATAGCCCTGAGGTCCCCTCTTCCCATTATCTTACACATGGAGGGTCCAAGGCCAGATGGCATAGGGACTTGTGGGCAATTAGGTTTCATTTGCTCAGCCTGACAGACAATCCCCCCCCCCCCCCCCCCCCCCCGCGCCCCACAGCTGAAGCTCTGAACACGGCCCGGGAGCAGACCCAGTCACTTCAGTGCCACTCATACGGGGAAAAGACTTGCTTTCAAGCAGGGCCTTTGTTTTTGTTTGTTTTAATTCACTTTCAGCTTTAGAGCGCTCTAGAAAGCTAGGATTGAGCAATGGCCTGGCCTAAGGGGCTGCAAAACAAAAACAAACACAAATCAAAATTAGGTTTTAGCAGGCCGTGGTGACCCAGGCCTATAATCTCAGCGTTGGGGAAGTACAGCCAGGAGAATTAGGAGTTCAAGGCTAGCCTGGCCTACACAGTAAGTCTGAGGCCAACCTGAGCTACACAAGACCCTCCCTCCAAAAAAATAATAGTAAATTTATAGAAACAGCAATTGAAGGTCAACAGTAATGTGCGTTTAAGCCATGGATTCTAACCCAGCACTGCAAACACTCACACTCACACACACACCCCATACTCAAGGAACTGGGGATGTAGCTTAATAGCATAGAGCCCACCTGGCATGAACACACCTCTAGGTCACACCAACACCGCCCACCTCCAGCCCCACCACACCTGGCTAAGGGAGGAGAACTGAAATTTCAAGGCAAGCCTGGACTACATAGGTAAACGCTATCTCAAAAGGAAAATACACACATGCTTCTCTACTCTTCCCTTTCCAGTCACTACGTAGCCTCAGGCTGGCCTGGAACTCAGAGCAATCCTCCCCGCTCTGCCTCCTGAGTGCTGAGACTAACGGCGTGTGTCACCAGGCCCGGCCATCCACTCACTCGAAAACACCACCCTGCAGAACCCAAAACTCTACGGTAATCTTCTAGGCTGCCATCCTTACCTGTCTGCTAAAAAGACACCTTTCTCGGCTTCCTTCACGCTGCCACCCACCAGGCTTGTCTCTCGTCCCTCTCCTTGTGGCTGAAGTCAGGTATGATTTCTCCTGTCCCAAGGCCCAACGGCCTCCCACACTGCTGCCCCCCAAAGCACCTCTCCACACAGAAGCTGGCATGCCTGCTGCGCCCCTCTCATCATCTGAACTTCCTCACTGGGCCCATGGTCTGAGTTAGGGGTGCAAGCCGATGGGGCAAGGGAACACTGTCATGGCACTTCATTCATTCACTGTTGGGGTGGTGGGCAAGGAAGCCAGGACGATGCTCCACGCTGAGCTACACCTCCCTGCCCCCAGCCCAACAAAGCGCTTTACACTGACAAAGTCATCGCAGTCTGTGTCAGAGAAGACAGGAGAGAGATGACGATGGCGTGCACAGGGGACTAAATCCTTTCGCCCCTTCTCTGCCTGGTGTCTCAACCACCACTGACCATTCCACTGTGAAATATTTCTGCTATGAATCCCTCTGCTTGGCCGGGCGTGGTGGCGCACGCCTTTAATCCCAGCACTCGGAAAGCAGAGGTAGGAGGATCGCCATGAATTCCAGGCCACCCTGAGAATACATAGTGAATTCCAGGTCAGCCTGAGCTAGAGTGAGACCCTACCTCAAAAAGCAAAGAAGAGAAAAGAAAAGAACAAGAAATCCTCACTGTTTTGAACAGTTTCATAGATACATGCTCAAAGCTCTCTGGTTAGGATATATAATCCCGAACAGCCTAGCTGCCACTAGTATCTCCACCCTGAGAGTTCCAAGAACCCACGCTCCAGGCCTTTTGCCAGCTGCTCCCTCTTATCAGAAGCAGATTCCACGCCATCTGTATCACACCCACCTTGCATTTAGAGAGCATCTGTCTTGAATCAAACTGACTGGGGTCAGGGATCAGGAAAGGGTTCCATGTCAACACCTTTTCCTCACACAAAGGACTCTCTCATGACTGGGGAGACTTAACACAGAGCAATGGTTTGTGACAAGGTTCCGTTTTCAAATAGATGTTTCTAATTGTAAAGTGGTGATTCACCTTATTTCGGACTCAGCCAGCATCAGGGAAACTGCATCTATAAAAAAGAAAACACCCAATCTCCAATTCTCTCTCTCCTCTCCCTTACCCTCCATACACATTCTCCTCTGGGACTCACCGCGCTGGGAGGGGTCCCACAGGAAGACCGGTTCCCTAAGGCTCAGGATCGGCACCCTCACAGATAGGACCCATCTGGCCTGACTCCTCCCATCGTTTCTCCCGGCAGAAGCAGCCACAGGTCCACAAAGCCACCAGCTCAAAGACAAAACAATCCAGATGGATCTGAAGTTCCAGAAAGAAGCAACTTGCTGGAGGCCACAGCAATTTTGTGGGGGAGGCAGTCCAGCCCTGGGGCCCCACGATGGACGTCCATCTCGGGATTCCCAGGCCAAGCCTCCCTCTGCAATTCTAGCCTGTGATCTTCTGTCCCAAATGCCACACATAATTAGAAGTTATAATGCTGTAATTCCATGATGACATCTTTGAACTTAAATATACTTCAGAACTGGGGGAGGGGGATGGTTTTTAATGCTAAAAACAACTTTACAAAAAAGAAATTTGCCCACTCTGTCCCCACCTGTCTCCAGATTCCCTTCCTACCCTGTCACACTTCACCAGTGACCAAAAGCCCGTAAGTCATCCGTGTGCCACGGGAGGAGGAAGTTGCCAAGATCATTTACGAAGTGGATGGGTAGGCCTTGAACAATTAAGAATTGATTGTTTTGTGGGAAGCAGTTTCACTTCCCTGTTCATAATGACGCGCAGCGCCTTCGATCATATCTGTTATAAAAACCAACAACAATCCCGATCCTTGGCCAAACCAAAAGCTATTTTTAGACTCACACTAGGGACCTGCAAGGAAGGTGAGGAGAGTGTCACCGATTCCCAGCTTAGAGCGATCTTGCAGGTCTTGCAGCTTGCGGGTATCCCGGTCCCAAGTGGACTCGGGCTGGGATCTCCTCGGGAGGACTGAGCTACTCCGGTGTTGTTGTCCCCGGGGCGGGGGGCAACCGCGAGTTGGCCCAGGAACACCAGGACCCGGGTCGGGGAACACCAGAGGAGGATAAATCCGCTCTGGCATACAATGAGAAAAGGCGACGCCGCCGCGCTCTGGCTCTCTCCAGGGCAACCGGGAGATAAACGTGGGACAAACCCTTCCCCCAGCCACCCTCCCTGTCCCCTTAAGAAGTCAATGGGGCGGACACTGGGGGCATTTGGGAGGCAAAAGAGGAAAAGAAAGAAAAAAAGAAACCAACACACCAGGAGTGATCTAGCTCTCTCCGCCTGAGCGCCCCCCACCCCGCCCAGGCCAAACGCTCCGATGGAAGCTGGGGAGAAGGGTGGTGAAGGTGGGGGGGAAGGTCGGGTCGCCACGCGCCACCAAGCCTGGTGCCACCGCTCGGCCCGCAGCAGGTCCTTCCCCGTGCGCCGCGCGCGAGGACGGACGGCGAGCCTCGGCTCCCACCTGCGCACCCGCGGCCCCGTGCACCTGCCCCGGACGGCGGCCGGGCTGCGGCCACCTGCTCGCGTCCGGAGCCCCACCTGGGCCCCCGCGGTCCCCTCCCCCACCGCCGCTCGGCGCGCCCCCTCCCTCCCTCTCCGGGCCCGGCCCACCCCGGCCGTGCGCGCGCGCTCCCCGATCCTCCCCCCCACACCCGGCAGCCGGGGTGGTGGATGCACGGCGGAGCGGAGGGCAGCTGGGGACGGAGGTCTGGAAGCCACGGGCCCCACGGCCGCCGGCGCTCACCTTGCGAAAGTAGTCGTCGCCCTCTTTCTCCAGCGGCTGCGGCGCCGCGGGCAGCAGCGCGTCGGTCATGCCGGCTGCGCGAGCGCGGACGACGGACTGGGGCGCCCCGGGCCGCCCCGGGCCCTGGAGGGCGCGGGACCCGCCCCCGCCACGCCCCCTCCCGGAGCCGCGCCCTCCCGCAGGCCACGCCTCTCCGTCCCCTCCGTCCCCCTGGGCAGGAGGACACGCCCCTGCCCCTGCCCCGAGGCGCGGGGACCCCGGTGCCTCAATCTGTGCTGGGTCCAGCCTGGGAGCGCCTTGCTGCCGCCGGGGACCCCAGCGTCGCCCAGACTGGGAAGTGGCCCCTTCCACGCGGGTCAGTTTAGCCAAGAGTCATGCTCCTCAGAGCCGAGGACTCCGGGGGGAGTCAGGACCAGGCCCCCACGGCGCTCCTCCCCGCGCAGGCAGGTCTGGAAAGCGTCCAGCGGGAGGGACTGCCCCCTGCCCGGGCCCCGAGACGCGGATGCTGCGCCACCGAGCGCCGAGGCCGGCCGACCCCACGGAGACCCGGCTGGTGGCGGGGAGAGGGGGCCACCCACGGGGAACCTCCACAGGGACGAGGGCTTTGGGGTGCTTCCCATACTCAGGACGTCAGCTTTCTCGTGTGCGCAGCGAGACGACAGGAGTTTCGCTTTCGGGCTAGGTACCGCGCAACCCGGGGTTAGGGACGCGCTCAGCGTCGGAGAAGCGGGGATGCACTCCTCACCCACCCTACTACCGAGAGGTCGGGTAAGACCAGCGGCTGGGTCCCTTGCCTGCCCCACCTCCAATCCGTGGGGCCACGCCCCCGCCGCCTGCCACGCCTCCAGCCCGCTTGACCACGCCCATTCCAGTCTCAGGCCACGCCCCCGTGCCTTTGCCTCGCTGCTGCTGCGTTTTGGGGGTGTGTCGCTGTAGAAGCCACAAGGGATACAGTCTGCTGCCAAGCGTTTCCATAGCTTTTTTTTTTCATAGTTTTTAAAAAAGTGTATTAAAGATGTTTGCAGAGTTTTAAAGTAAAAGTGGTAACAACTAGGTAAATGTTAGTTAAAATTAAAAAATTCGGTCTGGAGGGATGGTTTGAGCGGTTAAGGTGCTTGCCTGTGAAGCCTAAGGACCCAGTTTCGATTCTCCAGATCCCATCTGAGCCAGATGCACATGATGACGCATGCATCTGGAGTTCATTTGCAGTGGCTTGAGGCCCTGGCATGCCCATATTCTCTCTCTCTCTCTCTCTCCCCTCTTTTTGTCTCTAATAAATCAATATTCTTAAAAATTGACCTAGTTGCTGCTGAGCCTTTAGATTTTTACAAGGGAAGGTATTTTTTCGGAAAAATTTACAAGAAAGATTCCACAGAAGTTGTTTAATTGTAAGGAAGCACCCCCCCCCCAAAAAAATGGCATTTTGGAAAGGGCTTAATAACTAAGAAAGATCCCTCAGGGGCTTGGTGTGGTGGCACACACCTGTAATCACAGCACACAGGAACCCAGAGGTAGGTGGATAGGTGGATCCCAGTTCGAGGTCATCCTAGGCAATGAGGTTTTACAACTATCTGAATTTTTTAAATTTTTAATTCTTTTTAAAAGGAAGGAAAAGCTGCAGTCCTACCCAGCTGTACTCTGAGACAGGTGTTTGGGAAAATGACTGATATAAAAACTCCCCTTCTTTCTAGCCGGGTGTGGTGGTACACGCCTTTAATCCCAGCACTTAGGAGGCAGAGGTAGGAGGAGTGCCATGAGTTTGAGGCCACCCTGAGATAACACAGTGAATTCCAGGTCAGCCTGAGCTAGAGTGAGACCCTACCTCGGAAAAACAAAAACAAACACAAAAAAAAAACCTCCCCTTCCTTCTTACAGTCAGAAGAGAGCCTCAAGCTAATTTCACCACACTTCCATTATCCCCTCTACTTAATCCATGGCCCAGAAGCATGCTAAACCGAGGGCTAGGGTTTAAAAGGAGCCACTTTGGTTCAGGGATCCTGGAGGGATGGGGCACTGTATTTCATGTGTAATACTGATAACTTATCAATAGTAGAAACTCACCTCTGACCAGGAAGTTTAACTCATAGTATCTCACCACCCTTCTGCAAATAAAAGGATTAAACAGGGCTGGATAGATGGCTTAGCAGTTAAGGTGACTGCCTGCAAAGCCAAAGGATCCCAGTTCAACTCTCCAGGCCCCGCATCAGCCAGATGCACAGGGAGTTGCACACATCTGGAGTTCATTTGCAGTGGCTGGAGGCCCTGGCACGCCCATTCTCCCCCCTCCCTCTTTCTCTCTCTCACACATAAATAAATAAATTATATGTTTTAAAAAAATGATTAAGGGCTGGAGAGATGGCTTAGCGGTTAAGCGCTTGCCTGTGAAGCCTAAGGACCCCGGTTCGAGGCTTGGTTCCCCAGGTCCCACGTTAGCCAGATGCACAAGGGGGCGCATGCGTCTGGAGTTCGTTTGCAGAGGTTGGAAGCCCTGGCGTGCCCATTCTCTCTCTCTCCCTCTATCTGTCTTTCTCTCTGTGTCTGTTGCTCTCAAATAAATAAATTTAAAAAATTTAAAAAAAAATGATTAAACAGGGGCCAGAGAGATGGTTTAGCTGCTAAGCACTTGCCTGTGAAGCCTAAGGACCCCGGTTTGAGGCTAAGTTCCCCAGGACCCACGTTAGCCAGATGCACAAGGGGGCGCATGCATCTGGAATTCGTTTGCAGTGGCTGGAGGCCCTGGAGTGCCCATTCTCTCTATATATCTGCCTCTTTCTCTCTGTCTGTTGCTCTCAAATAAATGAATAAAAATAAACAAAAAAGAAAAGAAAGAAAGAAATGGTGAATGGCAGAGGTAGGATGAGGGTTTGAGGCCACCATGAATTCCAGGTCAGCCTGAGCTAGAGTGAAATCCTACCTTGGAAAACTTAAAAAAACAAACAAACAAAAAAAGCTAGGGTGGGAATTACTAAGATAGGCAAAAGTCTAAAATTTCAATAGTAAACAATAACTTTGCCAAGTCTCATAATTTTACCAGCTGGGTGAAGTTAGCAGCTGGCTGTCAGGGACCCAACCCTTGCAAGTAAGTCTTGCCCTCCTAAGACTGGTTGTTGACAAAAAGGAGCACTGCCTTCTCTGGGGACTGCCTGACACACATTTCCTCTTGGGGAATCGGATGAAGCTTGCCAATTTAAAAGTAGAAGTGGCCAGATGTGGTGGCGCACGCCTTTAATTCCAGCACTGGGGAGGCAAAGGTAGGAGGATCATGTGAGTTCAAGGCCACCCTGAGACTACATAGTGAATTCCAGGTCAGCTTGGGCTAGAGCGAGAGCCTACCACAGAAAACCAAATAAATTAATTAACTTAAGTAAAAAAGCAGAAATGCCAAGTTAATTAGTATGATATGAGTAGGATTTGAGATGACCCCAAGGATTCCTGAACTGGAGGCTGGACCAGGGGTGTGGCTATACTAGGTAGTGGGACCTTTAAGAAGTGGCATCTGGGGGCTGGAGAGATGGCTTAGCAGGTAAGGCCTTTGCCTGCAAAGCCAAAGGATCCTGGTTCGATTCTCCAGGACCCACGTACGCCAGATGCACAAGGGAGTAAATGCATCTGGAATTCATTTGCAGTGGCTGGAGGCCCTGGAGTGCCCATTCTTTCTCTCCCCCTCTTTCCCTCTCTCAAATATTTTTAAAAAGTGGAATCTGTAACCTGGGCATGGTGGTACACGCCTTTAATCCCAGCACTCGGGAGGCAGAAGTAGGAGGATCACTGTGAGTTCGAGGCCACCCGGAGACTACAGAGTGAATTCCAGGTCAGCCTGCACTAAAGTGTGACCCTACGTCGAAACCCCCCCCCAAAAAAAAAAAGAGAGAAAGAGAGAGAAGTGGGATCTGGTGGGACACAATTAGGTCACTGGAGCACATTATGAAAGGGGTTAGGGCTGGCCTTGTACAGTAAGAGTTCTAAAGGCCGCCCAGACACTTACCTCCCTCTGTGTGTAGCTGTTTTCCTTTCCATTTCTCTGCCATATAGAGAAGTGGCCAAGGGGACGCCCACTAGAGCCTGACAATGGAGCTGACCCGTCTTGGACTTTCAGCCTCCAATCTTGCGAGCTGTGTTAGTCAGGGTTCCCTAGAGGAACAGAACCGATAGAATGAACTGAATTAAAAGGGAATTTATTGGATTAGTTTACAGGCAGTCCCACAATAGCGGTCTGCAGGCCTGAGAGTCAAGGGACTAGGTAGCTGCTCAGTCCACGTGGCCGGAGGCCTCAGCAGTTCCAATGCGGCACTGAAGGCCTGGAGGCGTCCTGGAGAGTCGCTGCTCTTCAGTCCATGCTGGTCCTCAGTCCTCCCTGGTCTTCAATCCATGCTGGAAAGCAGCAAGCAGCACCGGCAGCCAGGGGGGAGGAGGGGCACTTTGGGATACTTTTCTTCCCAGAGCTTCCTCAGACAAAGGCCCCCCTCAGAGAGGGGCCGCCCACTGTTAGGGAAGGGCTCATCCTGGGGGGAGGATTCCTAAACAGATCAAGTTGACACAAAACTTAACCATCACATGAGCTAAATCAATCTTTTCTCCTTACAAAGTGTCCCGCCTCTGGGCTGGGGAGATGGGTCAGCAGCTAAGAGCACTTGCTTTGCAAGCATGAACCTGGCAAGATCTAATTTGCCCTGAGTTCCAGAGCCCAGCACCCAAGTAAAAGGTTTGCCCACCACACCTGTAACCCCAGTCCTGTGGGAGACAGATTGGAGATTAGTTGGTAAGAAAGAAACTTAGGTGATATATATCATGGTAAAGCAGAAAGAACCACAGTAGGCCCTGAATCGCGGTGGCTACACTCTGTTCTCCCTCCTAGCTTCAGTTTCCCCAGCTTTAAAGTAAGTACCCAGTGGTTCATACCTGGAATCCATCACCTGGGAGGTTGACACAAGAGGATCAAGAGATCAAGACCAGCCTGGGCAACACAGCAGGAACCTCTCTAAAAATATGTTTGTGTGTGGGTTGGGCTGGGGATGTGGCTCAGTTGGTAGAGTGCTTGCCTAGACTGCATAAAGCCCTGGGATTGATCAAGAGCACCACACAAAATAAGTATGTTGGTGCATGCCTGTCACCCCAGCACTTGGAAGATGAATACAAGTGAACCAAAAGTTCAAAGTCATCCTTGGCTACATAGCAAGTTTGAGGCCAGCTTGGGCTACATGAGAACCTGTCTCAAAAAAGAAGAAGAAGGAGGAGGAGGAGGAGGAGGAGGAGGAGGAGAGGAAGAAGAAGGAGAAGTAGAAGAAGAAGAGCCGGGCATGGAGGCACGCCATTAATCCCAGCACTCAGGAGGCAGAGGTAGGAGGATCACCGTGAGTTCAAGTCCGTCCTGAGACTACATAGTCCCATAATTCCAGGCCAGTCTAGGCCAGAGTGAGATCCTACCTTGAACAAATAAACAAAAAACAAGAAAAAGAAAGAAAAGAAAGAGATGTGTGTGCTCTCATGCACAGTATTTAGTGTATAATTACGGTATGCTCGCTGAAGTAAGCTGTGTGTGCGTGCATGATCTCTGTTCTTCCTCCCACAATCCTATGCGGTGGGTACTTCTTTTTAAGTGTGCATGCGTGTGTGCAGGTGCAGGTGGACATGTGTGTCATGTGGAAGCCAGACGTTGATGTGGGGCGTCTCTCCAGCACTCCCCACTTTTCGTTCACTGAGGAAGGTTTTCTCCCTTGAAGCAGAGTTGGATTCAGCCAGTCTAGCTAGCCATCTTGCTGCAGAAATCTTGCTCTACCTCTAGCATTTCCCACCAAAGTACAAACACACAGTGAAGCTGGGCATGGTGGCCCATGTTTATAATCCCAGCACTCGGGAGGTTATGACAGGAGGATCACAGGTTTGAGTCCAGACTGGACTACACTGAGACATCCTGTCTCAATCAAAAAATTATACTGTTGTACTCTCAGGCTGGCCTTGAATTCATAGAGATCCTCCTATCTCTGCCTTCTGAGTGCTGGGATTAGAGGTATGCACCTCCACACCTGGCAAATAATTATATATGCATGACTAATGATGTACAAATTCCTACTTTTGGTAGACACCGAATAGAAATGCATGTTATTGGCTGGAGAGATGGTTTAGTGGTTAAGGTGCTTGCCTGTGGAGCCTAAGGACCCATGTTTGATTCCCCAGACCCCATGGAAGCCAGATGCACAAGGTGATGGATGCACGATGTTGTACATGTATACAAGGTGGCACACACATCTGGAGTTTTTTTTAAATTTTTTAATTTTTATTAACATTTTCCATGAACATCTGGAGTTTGATTACAGTGGCTAGAGGCCCTGGCGTGCTAATTCTCTCTCTCTCTCTTGTTCTCACTCTCATAAAAGAAGGAAGGAAGGAAGGAAGGAAAGAGAGAAAGAAAGAAATGCTACCTAGGCACTGTAACATATGTACAAGAATATTCCTAACTATCATCTGAAATAGGAATGATCTAGTTTCCTATCAAGGACTGCTAGCCAGAAACTTCCTGTAGGATGGACGAATCAGTTGTGGCAGTCCTATGATGGAGCACTTTGCACCGGGAAATGATAACCTTGTTATTGCGCAGCATCATGAGTGAATCTCACTCTGGTGTTGCTGAGCAATAGATGTTGACACAAAATACTCTTTGAACCCTTTTTATTTATCTAATTTTATTAGTATTTTCTTTTAAAATTTGTATTTTTTATTTATGTGTGCATGTGGATGGGCCCATCAGGGGCTCTTGCTGCTACAAATGAACACTGGACACTTGCGTCACTTTTTGTGTCCAGAGTTACATGGGGTGGCTGGGGAATTGAACCCAGGCCAGCCGGCTTAAGAAGCAAGCACCTTTAACCACTGAACCATTTCCCCAGCTCTAGTATTTTCTTTTTTGTTTCTTTGTTTCATATAGGCTCTCACTCTGTAGCCCAAACTGGTCTGGGTTTTGCTATGTAGCCCAAAATGGCCTCCAGTCCTCTTGTCTTAGCCTCCCAAGTGCTGGGATTAGGGCATAATCGTCCCGCAATTCCTTTTTATACAAAAAGCAAAACAAACAGATAAATCCTTTCTGAGAGTGTTGCTCCTGGCATCCTGAAATTTTTCTTTCTAATCCTGTTTATTTTCTGCCTGTGGGTTGAGGAATAAGCACTTACTTAGCACCTACAAGGCTCTGGGTTCAATCTCTGCATAGTGAAAATAAGTAGAGGGCCGGGCATGTTGGCACAGGCCGTTAATCCCAGTCCTTGGGAGGCAGAGGTAGGAGGCTCGCCATGAGTTCAAGGTCACCCTGAGACTGCATAGTGAATTCCAGATCAGCCTGGACTAGAGTGAGACCCTGCCTTGAAAAAACAACAACAACAGCAAAAAAGAAACACCTAAGTAGAAGAATAAACAAAAGTGTAGGCGCGGGTGGAATGGGCTGACAAGCAAGGTCCGGCTCGCTGTTGCTCTCATCACATGGGGCCCGGGGTTCCCACAGATGGACGCTGAGATCCAGACAGGTCACTGGAAGGAGCAGGGGATGAAGCTGCTGATACCTTAAAACAAGTCTGCAGGGCTGCAGAGATGGCTTAGTGGTTAAGCACTCGGTTTGAGGCTCGATTCCCCAGGACCCATGTTAGCCAGACCTACAAGGGGGCACACACCTCTGGAGTTCGTTTGCAGTGGCTGGAGGCCCTGGTGTACCCATTCTCTCTCTCTCTCTCTCTGCCACTTTCTCTCTCTGTCGGTGGTTCTCAAATAAATAAATTAAAAAAAAAAAAAAACAGTCTGCAGAAAATGCCATATTGTCATTTCTCCTGGCTGCTTTTGGTCAACAAGTGGCAGAGCCTCGATTCAAGGGGAACGTCACAGAGTCCAGGCTTGTTAGCGTGCTGGGGCTGCTGACTGCACTTTGGGTCCCTTACATGAGAGGCATGCAGCTTGCTGGCCAGCTAGTCTGGGCTTCCCAGGGGCAAAATAACAGCAAGGGAGACATTGTTGTGAACCAGGTGGAAGGAAAGGACCGACATCTGCACAGGTGCACGGTGGCGCACATGTGTCCACGCACACGTACATGCACATGCACACGTGAGAGAGAGAGCAGCTGGGCTTGGTGATGCACGTCTTTATTCCATGAGTTCCAAGCCAGCCTGTGCTAGAGTAAGACACTACCTTGAAAAAATGACCAAAAAAAAAAAAAAAAATTGACAGCCACTGAAGTGTCCATTTACCAATGGCTGGTATTCCACATACACAAGGGGATGCTGTCCAGCCATAAAAAGAATGAAATCTTGTTTTAAAAGGAATTTGTGCAGAGCCTTCATTCACAATTATAACATCTGACTTTTCTCGAACATCCACTATCACATATCACACACTTTTTTTTTTTTTTTTTGGTTTTTCAAGGTAGGGTCTCACTCTAGCCCAGGCTGACCTGAAATTCACTATGTATTCTCAGGGTGGCCTTGAACTCACGGCAACCCTCCTACCTCTGCCTCCCAAATGCTGGGTTTAAAGGCATGCACCACCAAGTCCAGCAAAATCATAAAATCTTGCTGGACATATGGTGACACACCTGTAATCCCAGCAGAGGCAGAAGGATCAGAAGTTCAGGGTCATCCTCAGCTAGACAGCAAGTTAGAGATCAGCCCAGACCAGATGAGACCCTGTCTTAAAAACCCAAGACCAAGGATTGGGAAGATGGCTCAAAGGACAAATCAGTGGCCAGAAACCCTAGAAGTCTTGGCGATTTCCCAGAAGCTCCCTCGGAGCTCAGCAATAACAAGCACAGAGGAAGAAAGACCACCTCAGATAAGGAGGACTGCCAAGAACAGACCTGGAAGTTTTACTCTGACCATCACACACATGCCTGCACACGCACGCACACACAAAAAATTTCCAAAACCCCCAAAGGACAGGAGGTGGAGAGGAGTGCCCAGTACCCACATAAAGCCAGATGCACAAAGTGGCTCATGCATCTGGAGTACATTTGCAGCCACAGGAGGCCCTAGCACCTTCAATGTCTCTAAAGTAAATAAATAAAACTTTTTCTTTTATTTTTTTCAAGGTAGGAGTCTCATTCTAAACCAGGCTAACCTGGAACTTGCTCTGTCATTCCAGGCTGGTATCAAACTCACAGCAATCCTCCTACCTCTGAATTCTGGGATTAAAGCTACAAGAGTTTGATGGATTTCACCATCAAGAAACAATAAGCCACTCTTCCTCTTTCTCCCCCGCCCCCCTTGCTGGCAAATAAAAAAATAAATAAAAATTTTAAAAGGGAGCCAGGCATGGTAGCGCACATCTTTAATCCCTCAGGAGGCAGAGGTAGGAGGATGAGTTTGAGGCCACCCTGAGACTACATAGTGAATTCCAGGTCACCCTGGGCTAGAGTGAAACCCTACCTTGAACCCCACCCCCAAAAAAAAATTTTAAAGGGGGCAGGGGAGATGGCTCAGCAGTTAAGGCACTTGCCTATAAAGCCTAACAACCCAGGTTTGATTCCTCAGTCCCATGTAAAGCCAAATACAGAAAGTGGCCCATGCAACTACAGTTTGTTTGCAGTGGCTACAGGCCCTGGCATACCCATCTTTTCTCCTCTGTGTTCCTCTCTCTCTCTCTCTCTCTCTCTCTCTCTCTCTCGGCTTGCAAGAAAAATAATTAATTAATTAAAAGAAATGGTAAGGGCTTAAGGTGTTTGCCTGTAAAGCCAAAGGACCCAGGTTCAATTCCCCAGGACCCATGTAAGCCACGTGCACTGGTGGTGCATGTGTCTGGAGCTTGTTTAGAGTGGCCTGGTATGCCCATTCTCTCTCTCTCCATGTATCTTCCTTTTTCTATGTCTCTCTCAAATGAAAAAATAAGTTAAAGTTAAAAAAGTTTAAAGAGATTGAGTAAAGGAAAGGTGGAGGGAGGGTTTATCAAATTCTAAGAGGATATAAATAAATCATATGGAAATCTACTTTTTTGGACAATGGAATACTCAGGAGCCGCAGATTGTTACTAGAAAATTTTCAGTGCCAGGGATGGGATACCTTCCAGTGAGTTGTTGGCCAGGGAGGTCCCTGATGGCCCCAAGACATTACAGGCCATTGCTGAGGCCCTCGGTTCCCCACCAGGAATAGATGGTAAGACCCTATTGCTGAAGACTCCACATACTCAAGCTGCAAGGCCACTAGAAATCCTGCTGGAAATGAGCTGATAACATCCTCCATGTAGACCAGCTGACAGAAAGCTGGAAGAAGCCATTCTGCGTGCAGTTCAATGGGATAAAGAGAAGTTACCAGTGAAAATATTCAACAGTGGACACTGCAAGCCTTATATTTGGCCAGCCAGGCCAAATGAGCCAATGGGTACAATAGTGGCACATCTTTCATGGTGGACTGGAGGCCTGCTCCATGGGGGGAAACACATCCCTGATATGGAAAACTTAAAACAGGGGTAGTCATGAGCCCTAGGTGTGTAACATCTGCTGCTGTCTGGCTAAATGTATATACTATGCCCATCAAACTGCCCAGTAAGCACTTGTCTTAATGTTCAGACCCATATATTAATGCTACTCTAACTTTTGGTAGAGAATCTTCTCTTTTCAGATGGCACTGACCTTGGGGTGACTTAGAAGGCATCATGGTGCTGGGAAGAAGTGACAGAGGAGTGCTCAGCCCTGTAATATGTCTCACACCTTTCAAGGCTCAGGGTCCATAGTGGAAGAGGTGGCAGAAAGAATATAAGAGCCAAAGGAAGGGTAGGACTCCTTATAACATTCTCCTCCAGATACAAAATGGCCTGGATATCCATGACCTCACGGTGCCTGACACTACCTACACAAGACCATCATAATAGGAGGAAAGATCATGACATCAAAGTAAAAGAGAGACTGATTGAGAGAGGGAGGCGATATGATGGAGAATGGAGTTTCAAAGCAGAAAGTGGGGGGAGGGAGGGCATTACCATGGGATATTGTTTACAATCATGGAAGTTGTTAAAAAAAAAAGAGTTCTGGAATTAAAGATGTGTGTCACTGCTCCAGACCAGCTTTTAGAAAAAAGAAAGAAAGAAAGAAAGATAAGACAGGTGTTCAAGGCTAGATTTAGTTACATAATACTCTGTTTCAACAACAAGAAAGAAAGAAAGAAAGAGAGAGAGAGAGAGAAAGACAGGAAGAAAGAAAGAGAAAAAGAATCCAGGAGTGATGGCACATGCCTTTGATCTCAGAAATCTGGAGGCTGAGGTAGTGGAATTGTTGTGAGTTGAAGGCCAGCCTGGAGCTACAGAGTGAGTTTCACTTAAGCCCAGAACCTACCTCAAAAAACAAAACAAAACAAAACAAAGTATTTCAGGTCTTGTGTGCACGCCTTTAATCTCAGCACTCAGGAGGCAGAGGTAGGAGGATTGCCATGAGTTCGAGGCCACATAGGGAATTCCAGGTCAGCCTGGGGTACCGTGAAACCCTACCTCAAGAAAAAAACAAACAAACAAAACCAACAGCAACAAAAAATAAATATTTACGCACTCATGTTTTTTTTTTTTCCTATGTGTTCATGTACGCGTATGTGTGTGTGGAGGCCAGAGGATGATCTTGGAACATGTGTTGTTCCTCAAGTGCCTTTCATGTTTGCATATATGTGTGTGTGTGAGAGAGAGTCTTCATGTGTGAGTGTGTGCCTGCACATGCCATGTCATGCCCATGGCGGTTAGAGGCCAATATTGGGTGTCGATCTTCACCTTCCACTTTGGCTAGGCAGGCTCTCTCCTTGCTCACTGCTGTGTTTGCCAGGCTGGCTGCTCCTCGGGGGGAGTCTCCTCTTTGCCTCCCAGTGTGCTACTGAACCTGGCTTCTGTGGGTTCTGGGCACCTGAACTCAGGCACTCACCGTTGGGTGGCAAGCGTCTGTCTCCCGAGTCGTCTTCCCGGCCCAGCTTCTCTTCCTCCTCCTTTCAGTCTTCAGTGTGTGTACTTGTTCACGCACAAGCAGCTGTGCTGAGGGCAGAGGACAACCTCTGGTGACCTTGTTTGAGGCAGAGTGTATATTCCAGACTACTGGCCAGACAGCTCCCCGGGGGTCCTGTCTACGCCTCCCATCTCACCACAGGCACGCTGGGACTACAGATGCTTGCTACTTCCACTGGCTTTTTGTGGGTTTGAAGAGATCTCAACTCGGGTCTTCACACAAGCACTTTACCCACCTGGCCATCTCCCCAGCACCTTCTCCAGCCACTACAAATGAACTCAAGATGCATGCACCATCTTGAGCATCTGGCTTAGGTGGGTCCTGGGGAATTGAACCGAGGTCCTTTGGCTTTGCAGGCAAGGCCTTAACCGCTAAGCCATCTCTCCAGCCCCTTTTTTGGTTTTCCGAGGTAGGGTCTCACTCTAGCCCAGGCTGACCTGGAATTTGCTCTGCAGTCTCAGGGTGGTCTTGAACTCGTGGCGATCCTCCCACCTCTGCCTCCTGAGTGACTGCTGGGATTCAAGGCGTGCGCTACCACGCCCGGCTGTCTTTGCTTCTTTTGACCAAACTCCTTGATCCCAGCTGCCTACATGGGTTCTGATGTTCCCAGGATCTTTCCAAACTTCTGGAAAGGGGGTGTGCTTTTGCAAACATAAGAGCGATAAGTTGTGTGTGTGTGTGTGTGTGTCTGTGTGCGCGCGCGGATTCCAGTGGTTTTTAATGCACACCGTTCTGCCTGTTGCCTCCCCTCCCACCTCCACGCCCGTGGGCACTGGCACTCTCCCGGCGGTGGGCTGGGGTGGGTGGAAGGGGAAAAGGAGACAGACCCGGGTACTGATTGCTCGCAGGGAAGGGAGGCAGGGGCGAAGGACCTGAAACCTACAGGTATGGGATGTCCGTTACATAGAACCTGTCTGGCAGCTGGACCCCGTTTCTTGCAGCCTACTCCTGATAGACAGACAAATTACAGCGCTTAGGTGGGATATGTTAGGCTACCACATCTTCACTCCAGCCCGGGTCCTCGTCTCATAGGAGCGGAAGAAGAGGCACTAGGTAGAAGTGGCACTTTTTTGCCCCCTCCAGTCAGTGGGTTTAACTTTGGAAAACGCGAGGGCTTTTGGCCCGTCTAGGCCGCCGTAGCGAGGGGGCGGAGCCCGGAAGGGATCGGGATGGCGGCGCTGGACAGTGACAGCGACGAGGACCTGGTCAGCTATGGGACGGGCCTGGAGCCTCTGGAAGAAGGTGCGGGTGGAACTGGCCGCACAGCGTGCGGGTTGGGGGGTTCGGGACGCCAGCGAAGAACAACTCGGTGTCGGGAACGGCTCGGGAGCTTGCGCTGCGGCCTGGGGGACCCGGAGCAGGGGCGCGGGTCGGCGCGGGGGTGGTCGGGGGCGTCTCCCCAGGGCGACCCGGGGACACTGCCCGGAAGCAGTCAAGTGGGAGCTGATTTAGCCGATCGGGGGCGGGGACAGGAGGCCTGGGTGGAGGGAACAGACCTGGGCTGTTTGCCACAGTTTTCTTTATTGGGGGTCCTGATGGTGGGTCTGAAGGCCTAGCGCAAGCTACGCAAATGCTCCATCGCTGTCCGCAGTCCCAGATTTTGGACCGTACTTTTTTTTTTTTTTTAAGGTGGGGGTCTCACTCTATCCCAGGCTGACCTGGAAATCACTATGTAGTCCCCAGGGTAGCCTCCAACTCACAGCGATCCTCCTACCTCTGCCTCCCTGGGATTAAAGGTGTGCGCCAGTCTCCCGGCTGGACTTTTGTTTCTGAGACAGGATCTCACTTTGTAAGCTCAGGCTGGCCTCGAATTCGCAGCGACCCTCCTGTGTTAGCTGGCCTCGAACTCTCAGCCTTCCAAGTTCTGGGATTACTTCAGGGGTTTGGCTTTTATACTAAGGACAGGAATTACGCAAGGATGGATGCTTATTTTATTTTTTGGTTTTTCGAGGTTGGGTCTCACTCTAGGTCAGGCTGACCTGAAATTCACCATGTAGCCTCAAGGTGGCCTCGAACTCGTGGTGATCCTCCCATCTCTGCCTCCCGAGCGCTGGGATTAAAGGCGTGCACCACCATGCCCGGGATGGATGCTCATTTTAGTACTACCTTAGCTTCAGTTTGGGGAACAGTCTGGTTGGGGCCGGGCCAGAGTGAAGCAGGGAGTTAGCAATAAGTTCTGGAGACAGTGGCAGAGTTAGGAATGGTCTGGATGAGATAATACCTGGAAAGCAGGGTTGATGATACTTAGTGGAATGCAGGGGAAATAGCAAGGTAAATCAAGGTTCTCCCCATGTTTCTGGTCTGTTCTACCTAATGATTTGTTCAGCAATGTTTGTATTGGGTTTGATGGCAGTGTTAGCTGTATGGAGAAGATAGAGGAATGTAGTAGACAGTTTTGGGTTTGTTGAGATGGACTTCCAGACCAGGCACAGTTATGGGGGAAGGGATATTTGTTGAAGCTTACAGATCCCGGGGAAGTTTCATAATGGCAAAGAAGTTGGCCCCCTCTTAAAAGACCAGGCAGGGAGAGAGAGACAGAGAGAGAGAGAAAGCCAAAAGATACACAGCACACTTCAAGAACTCCAGGAACGGGCTGGAGAGATGGCTTAGCGGTTAAGCGCTTGCCTGTGAAGCCTAAGGACCCCGGTTCGAGGCTCGGTTCCCCAGGTCCCACGTTAGCCAGATGCACAAGGGGGCGCACGCGTCTGGAGTTCGTTTGCAGAGGCTGGAAGCCCTGGCGTGCCCATTCTCTCTCTCTCCTTCTACCTGTCTTTCTGTCTGTGTCTGTTGCTCTCAAATAAATAAATAAAAAATTAAAAAAATAAAATAAAAGAACTCCAGGAATTAGGTACTTAGCATATCTTTAGGCTAGAATTTCAAATACACCCCCACACTGTAGG
Organism: Jaculus jaculus; assembly: GCF_020740685.1. NCBI lineage: Eukaryota > Metazoa > Chordata > Mammalia > Rodentia > Dipodidae > Jaculus > Jaculus jaculus. The sequence goes on along the minus strand of NC_059108.1, from coordinate 4,266,273 downwards.
GCAGGACCCTAAGTTCAGCTGACACCTCCAACCAGCCAGGTGGATGCAGATCCAAGCTACAAACTAATACAATGCTGAATATATTGGGGGCCATCTATTCAAACTGCCACATTCCGCCCCTGGCCCCCAACAGATTTAAAACTATCACACAACATAAACTGTATTCAGTCCAGTTTCAAAGGTCTCCACAGTCTTTACCAACTTAAGACAGTTCCAGAGTCCCAAGTCTCCTCTGAGATTTAAGATTGTCTCTTAGCTGTGAGTCCTGTAAAATCAAACAAGTTATATACTTTCAACATATAAAGGCACAGAGTAAACATTTTCAACTGGTATAAGGCATAGCAAGGAGACACTAGAACAATGCAAATTCATCCACCACCAAGCAAACATCAAACTTCTGCAGTTCAAGTCCAATATAACCAGAGACTGACAGTCTCCAGATTTTCCAATTCCACCCCTCCAGCTGGGCAGAGTAGCCAGGGAAAACTTCCATCCCAGACCAACAGTGTACTCTGTGGTAGCCCTTGCACAATCCTGGTATATCCAGAACATCTTCAGGTCTCCATGCAAACCATGATCAATCTTCCAGTGGCTTTGTCAGCCTATCAGGGTCATCCCGCCCTGCCTCATTCCACATCTTAGCAGCGGCTCCTGGAACCATGTGCACTTCATGACCACTCTACGCATTTTTTCTTGCTTCCAAAACTAAAACCAGGTGTGCAGGACATAACCATATTCTTAATTCAGTTAACTTCAAAAAGAGATTGCATTTCTATCATATTCTTTCATCAGGCATCCTTTACACTATTTTAATGTAAAGCAGTTGGGCCATCTTCCTTAAGAATGCTAATGTAAGCCTGTCCATGGTGACCATAAGTTCAAAGCCACCCTGAGACTACATAGTGAATTTCAGGTCAGCCTGGGCTAGAGCAAGATTCTACCTTGAAATCCCCCTCCCCCACAAAAAAGAATGCTAATGTATTTGACATTAGCAGCTTCAGTAACCTAAAAACAGTTTCAATGCCTGTAATTTTAACTTGCTTGAGGTTTTCCAACTTAAAATCTTAAATCTTTCAGTCCAGTATCTTTAACAAAGCACATCAGTCCATTAGAAACTTAACCTTGATCAAACTCACTGGGCATGGGTAGCACGTTGCAGCCAGCCCTTATGCCCGTAGCCCAGTTCCAACAAAATCCTCTGCAGTCTTTCTTTCCCCTTAGAAAACTCATAAGCCAAATCTTGAAGTTCAATACTCTCTGCACTTAGCATTTTCAAACTCTCACAAGAATAGTCCATGGTAATTGGCTTACTGCTTCAGAAGGCATCTTCAGTTGCAAGCACCAAGTCTGTGCCCATTGCTCCAAAACAAAAGTTCCAAAAGACAAAATCCACATGGGCAGGTTCATCTCACCCCACTCCTGGTACCAATTTCTGTAGTAGACAGCTTCAAGTTTGCTGAGATGGACTTCCAGACTAGGTGCAGTTATGGAGGAAGAGATATTTATTGAAGCTTCAAGATCCAGGGGAAGTTCCATAATGATAGAAGAAGTTGGTCCCCTCTTAAAGGACCAGGCAGAGAGAGAGGGATAGAAAGGGGCGGGGGGAACGTGTGCGAGTGAGAAACAAGCCAGAAGCCGCACAGCACACTTCAGGAGCTCCAGGAACTAAACATTTTTCATATCTTTAGATTGGAATTTCAAACTTAACCCCACACCTTAGGGCTGGACCCTATGTTCTGCCCAGTGACATTTCCTCCAGCCAGGTGGCTGCAGTCCAAGCTACAAATTAATAAAACACTGAGTTCTAGGGGCCATCTATTCAAACTACCACAAGGAATCATGGTGGGCTCCTTGGGCAACAAGTTAACTTGCAGACTTCCTATTGGTGAGGAATTTTTTGCTTTTTTGGTTTTTCGAGGTAGGGTCTCACTGTAGCCCAGGTGGACCTGGAATTCACTATGTAGTCTCAGGCCTCAAACTCACAGCAAGGATCATATTACGCTTATTGGCCAAGCACATCACCCTGTGAGCTCAAAGAACTAGTTGATAAAAATCTTTTATTATAGGAGCTTAACATCTAGTAGGGAGCAAAATTACAAGGTTGGCCAGGGCTAAAATATGTGATATAGATAGGAAGTATCTTACACAAGCCAGCAGGGAAGCCAGAAGAGGCAAGATAGGGTCTTACAATGGAGACTGGTTAAAATGTAGCTATGCAAGGACAGGGGTCAAGCAAGCTGAATGGGTTACTTAGAGCATTTGTTCATTTCTGGTCTCCCAGTTATTTCCTTGTGAAGAGATATGTTGTCAAGTCATCAACTATTTGACCTTTACTTTTTAAATTCTTCCTGTTTTGATGGTGCACAACAAATCTTAAATAAAGAAAACTGGTCTAAGCCGTGTTTATGAAGCAGAAAGAAAAGACATTGATTTATAGACCTGTATTTTTCTTTTTCTGACCTAGAAGTATTTTAAAAATTATTTTTTTGATAATTTCATACATTTATATAGTACATATCTTTTTCAGTGTAGGGTCTCACTCTAGCCCAGGTTGACCCATAATTCACTATATAGTCTCAGGGTGGCCTTGAGCTCACAGCAATCCTCCTACCTCAGTCTTCCGAGTGCTGGGATTGATTAAAGGCATGTGCCACCATGCCCAGACTTATGTAATGAATTTTGATCATATTCACCCCCATTACATTCTCCTGTTCCCTCTCCTTCCTGCTGAATCCTTTCTTCTTCCCAAGTAGACCATCTATTTTGATTTTTAAAAACTTTTAAAAAATATTTTTATTTATTTATTTGAGAGAGAGGTATATACAGAAATAGGCAGGCAGAAGGAGAGAGAGAGAGAAAGAAAGACTGGGCATACCAGGGCCTCCAGCCACTGCAAATGAACTCTAGATGCTTGCACCCCCCTTGTGCATCTGACTTGCTTGGGTCCTGAGGAGTCAAGCCTGGGTCCTTTAGCTTTGCAGGCAAGCACCTTAGCCACTAAGCCATCTCTCCAGCCCCCCACCCTACTTTGATTTCTTTTCTTTTCTTTTTTTTTTTTCACGGTAGGGTCTCTATCTAGCCCTGGTGATATTTTTATTTCTATTTTTTGATGTTTGTATATGTTTGTGTTTGAGTGAGAGAGACCCACTAGTTTAGTTAGGGTTACTTTCATAAGTATAAGTGGATGGTTTATTTACTGTCAGCAACCAATAGCTGCTCTGTGAAGAGTGGGGCCTCATCAGCCCCTCCCCCACTCATGGTGGCCATTGACAGGTTCAGTCTTGTGCAGGTCTTCCACACAGCCGCTGAGTGTGATGACCGCAGTGACCACGTCATGTGTGGAAGACGACACCCCTCAACACTCCTTCTCATCTTCTGGCTCACTCATTCTTTCCTTCTCCTCTTCTGCAGTGCTCCTTGAGCATTAGAAGGGTTGATATAGATCCCATGTACAGCTGAGCACTTACCAGTGACTCATCCTCAGCACTTTGCCCAGTTATGACCCTCTGCAGTAATTGCTGCCCACTGAACAAGCAAGCATCCTTGACCAAGGCAGAGAGCAGCATTAGTCTATGGACGTAAATGTAAATGTTTAGGAGCAGTTTTGTGGGCACATGTCAATTAGTAAAACAATAGTAGTAGCCCCTGCCCCCATCACTCAAGGCTTATGACCTTGCTCGCCATAGCCTTCTGACAGGTTTACACTGTGTGTGAATTCCCTCCTGTGCAGCAGGCCTCAGATCCAATCAGAAGGGGGTTGGTTACAGTCATAGCAGCCTTGTCACTGTTGCTCAGCAAGTCCATCTTGTGTGGCAGGTCAGTTGGATAGCATGCAGGGTCCATCCCTACGAGACTGTTGACACTTCTCCCCTAGGCCTGTGTAGCACCTACCAGCACTATGGAAGCTAATCAGCAGAAAGGATTCTTCCAGTTCCATGTCTCTGTGCCCTGCAACCAAAGCAAGTGGTGTCTTCAGTAATAGGGTCTTCCATGTAGTTTTGGTGGGAAACTAAGAGCGTTGGCAATAGCCTGTAATGTTGTGGGTTCTCAGGGACCTCTCTGACCAATAACTCACAGGCAGTTATCTCACCCCTATATTGAGATTTTTTGGGGGTGGGGGTGGGGTTCAAGGTAGGGTCTTGCTCTAGCCCAGGCTGACCTGGACTTCACTGTGTAGTCTCAGGATGGCCTCAAACTCATGGCAATCTTCCTACCTCTGCTTCCCGAGTGCTCTACCATGTCCGGCTCAGTATGGAGATGTTTGTTTAATAACTTATGGTTAGGTGAGAGGGGCAGTATTATTCACCTGTGTAGGATCCCTGTGTTCAGACTGTGTGTGTGTGCATGTGTGTGTCCACATTAGGAGTCTTCTTCATTCACTCCTCTCCACTTTATTTTTTTTAATATTTTATTTATTTATTTATAAGAGAGCAAAAAAGAATGGGCATGCCAGGGCCTCTAGCCACTGCATATGAACTCCAGACACATGTGCTGCCGTGTGCATCTTGCTTACATGGTTCTTGGGGAATTGAACCTGGGTCCTTATGCTTTACAGACAAATGCTGTAACCGCTAAGCCATTTCCCCAGTCTGCTTCACTTTGTTTTTTTGAGGCACAGTCTCGCACTGAGCCTACAGGTCATTAGCTAGCCAGCAAGCCCTATGCATCGTGCTCAGCATTTTTACATGGGTACTGGAGATCTGAACTCAGGTCTTCATGCTTGCATGGCAAATACTTTACCCGCTGAGCCATCTCCCCAGCCCCTCTTTTTATGTAAAACGTATGTATTTTAATTACTCTATAAAGTGTTATGTTTCCATATAGTTTTTAATACACCACCTCCTCTTCCCCATCTCCTCTCCCTCATCCCCACTTAAACTATTATATCCCCAGTATCTTCCCCACTACTTCCATATGGCATGCAGAGAAATGTTAACTTCTTTTTTGGTAACTTTTTCTCAATCTCCAACATATACATGATCATAATCCCCTCCTACTACCTCCCCATCCACCCCCCCCCCGTACTGAACCCGCTCTTCTTCCCAAGTAGTACTTCTATTTTGATAGTGCTTTTGTGCTCTCTTCCAGCATTCATGACAACATGTTATTATTTATTTTATTTTATTGGTTTTTCGAGGTAGGCTGTCACTGTAGCTCAGGCTGACCTGGAATTCACTATGGAGTCTCAGGGTGGCCTTGAACTCACGGCAATCCTCCTACCTCTGCCTCCCGAGTGCTGGGATTAAAGGCGTGCGCCACCACGCCCGGCTCCAGCATGTCATCGAGTCAGTACCAGGCAGGTCTTGTGCAGGTCGCGCAGCAGCTGTGAGTTATGGATGCAGCTGCACATTGTGTCTGGAAGACAGCATTCCAGATCACTCCTCCCAGTCTTTTGCTTTACTTTCTTTCTGCCACTTCTTCCCCATGGTGCCTATGCTTTGGAAGGTGTGATAAAGATGCCTTCCTTAGTGATGTCACTTCTTAGCACTTTGATGAATTTTGAGTCACCCCAGTGGTCACTGCCACCTGAAGAGAACCTCTCTAACCAAAAGTGAGAGCAGAATTAATATTCGGGCATGAACATAAATGTTTAGAGGGCAATTTGGTGGGCATAATGTGTCCATTTAGTCAAACAGCAGTCCAGTAGTGTTAGGCGTGGGTTCCCGTCTGTGAAGATGGCCTCAGCGCCAAAACAGACAGGCCGCTGTTGCGCCAGTGGGCACAGCTTGTCTCCCTGGTCAGTTGTGTAGCTCGCAGGGCCACTGGCTGACATGTTGGTGGCTCTTCTGCCCCAGCAGCCTGCATATCCCTTTCTAGCACGTGATAGTAGTAGGAGGGGCAGAGGCTTCCAGCTCAGTGCTGCCCTGATTTCTCAGAGATCTGCAACCGAAGCATGTGGTGTCTTAGCCACGGGCCTTACCCTCTAGTTCTCGTGGGCAGCCCAGAGCCTTGACAGTAGCCTGGATTGAGAAACATTATTTTTGCAGTATTGGCAGTCTTTGCGGAACCCGCTGGAGCTCTCCTTTCCTTCCTTCCGTCTGAGGGTGACCCAGGGCCTCCCACATGCCGAGCACTCTACTGCCGAGCTACGTCCCGCTCCCACCCCTTGTTCTTTAGGCTCGGTGAAGATTGCCCGCTCTGACTGCATTGTACAGTGTAACTTACTGCACCAACAATAGCCCTTACCCCTGCTTTGAAGTTTCAGTGACGGTTAGACAAGCTTTGCTGGAGGACTAACCCTCTGCCCAGTTAACCCTTAATGAAAGTTGCTAGTCCTGACAGAATTGAGTGTTAGCCAGTGAGCTTAGTGACAGTGACTGACCTGGATGGAAGAGGTCACCTGCGCTTACCTGCTCTTCCCTTAGACCTCGCCACTCATCCTGTACCCAGATGTGTTTGAGGCTGTACCTCTCATACCAAAACCCACCTAGGCTTCCGTCTGCTTAGAACGCACCTTAGGCCTTGCGCTTTCAAAGGTCTTGTACTGTCTGCACTTCTCATCTTACACTTCAGCCTAGCTCAACTGCTGGGCTATCTCCATGTTCTTGAATTTTTGTTTGTTTGTTTGTTTTTGGTGCTAAGGATTCAGTCTAGGGTCTCGTGTGCTATACCTCTGAGCCAGATCGCTTTCTTCCCCCAGTAGCCTGCACGGCACTTTCTAGCACTATGTCAGATTGTAGGCAGGGAGGAGGCTTCCAGCTCAATTTCCCCCTGATTTCACGACTGGTGGCAGGATTCTGGTCGTTGCTCCGGGCGGCTCATGCCGGGTCCTGCATGCCCACTGTCAGGAGCATGCGCTTTATAGACAGGCCACCCCTGCCGGACTCTGTAGTTTCCAGCACCAAGGTCTAGAGCCAAGCTCCTGCCAGTGGTGAGGCTTCTTGAGTTTCTGGCCCAGGAGTAAGTAAGGGACAAGGTGAGTGGAACCCCTGGCTTGGAGACAGTCTAGATCTGGCTCAGCTTTGTGCTTATTAACTGTGGAGCTCAGGGCAGTTGCTTAATAAGTACCCTATGCAGGTGTGCTCTACGAAGCAATTTTATCAGACCCTGATAAGGAAGGAATTAGCTGTTACTAGCAGCTGCGACTGCAACAGGGGCTGGCGAAAATGCCACCTTCTCCCGGAGTTTCCTGTCGCCCTGCTTAGAGACGGCGCCATCTCCTCTGGAGCCTTGCTGGTCCTCATCACCTGTCAGCCCTGGTCCCACTTGGCTGTCTGCAGATGTTATCTGCCCTGCCCGGTCAGGAGCACTGTAAGAGCTGCCCATGGCTCAGGCTGAACCAGCCCTCTTCTTAGTACAGTGGATCCTAGCTGGCAACAGCTGCAATGTCAGTTTGCCAGACTTATGGGAGAAGTGAGTGTATGTGTGGGGGAGAGGGGAGGTGCTGCAGCCGGCTAGTGCTGAAGGCCAGGGATGCTGCTGAAGTGTCCGAGCAGCCAGGACCACAGCGAATTATCCAGAAGCAGGGCGTGGTGGCACGCACCTTTAATCCCAGCACTCGGGAGGCAGGGGTAGGAGGATCATCGTGAGTTCAAGGCCATCCTGACATTACATAGTGCATTCCAGGTCAGCCTGAGCTGGAGCGATACCCTACCTTGAAAACCAAAAAACAAGACAAAACAAAACAAAACAAAACAAAACAAAACAAAACAAAACAAAACAAAACGAAACGGAAAGAAAGAAAGAAAGAAAGAAAGAAAGAAAGAAAGAAAAGATCCAGAACAGACTGCCAGTGGCGCTGAGGTTGAGAAATCCTGACCTAGTCAGGAGTCAGTCAAGTGCAGATGGAGTGTGCTGCTGCTCCCCCTCCCTCCTTTCTTCCCTCCCTCCTTTCCTTCCTTTTTTAAAACTTAACTTTTATTTATTCATTTGACAGAAAGAAAAGGGAGAGAGAGAGAGAGAGAGAGAGAGAGAGAGAATGGGTACACCAGGGCCTCCAGCCACTGCAAAAAAACTCCAGATGCATGCACCACCTTGTGCATCTGGCTAATGTGGGTCCTGGGGAATTGAACCTGGGTCCTTAGGCTTCACAGGCAGACGCTGTAACTGCTAAGCCATCCGTCCAGCCCCCCTTCCCTCATTCTTCCTTCTTTCCTCATTCCTTCCCCCTCCTTCCCCTTCTCCACTGCTCCCTTCTTTCTTTCTTTTCTTATATGGGATACATCACAGACTTGCATGTCATCCTTGCTCAGGGGCCATGCTAATTTTTTCTGCATATCATTCCTTTTCTTTTAGAGTATATGTGCTGCATGAGGCAAGTACTAAGTACTGTATTTCTAAGAAATGAGAGAAATATTACATTATGGGACTCAAGTTGTAATTCAGATTTTTAAAGTAAAAAAAAAAGTCATTATAAATGGTATTAAGTCTCATCATGCCAGGCATTGTAGACTTCAAACAACTTAAAAAATATATTTTATTTTTATTTATTTAACAGAGAAAGAGGGAGAGAAAGGGAGAGAGAGAGGGAATGGGCACACCAGGGCCTCCAGCCAATGCAATGAACTCCAGACACATGTGCCCCCTTTTGCATTTGGCTAATGTGGATCTTGGGGAATTGGACCTGGGTCCTTTGGCTTTGCAGGCAAATGCCTTAGCCGTTAAGCCATCCCTCCAGCCCAACTTTTTTTTTTAATTAAAAATAACTTATTTATGGCTGGAGAGATGGCTTAGTGGTTAAGTGCTTGCCTGTGAAACCTAAGGACCTCAGTTCGAGGCTTGATTCCCCAGTACCCACTTAGTCAGATGCACAAGGTGGTGCTTGCATCTGGAGTTTGTTTGCAGGGGCTGGAGGCCCTGGCATGCCTATTCTTTCTCTTTCTGCCTCTTTTTCTCTCTGTCTGCCACTCTCACATAAATAAATAAAAATAAACAAAAATTTTTTAAAAAATAATTTATTTGCTGGGTGTGGGGGCTCATGCCTTTAATCCCAGCATTTGGGAGGCAGAAGTAGGAGGATCACCGAGAGTTCAAGGCCACCCTGAGACTACATAGTGAATTCCAGGTCAGCCTGAGCTAGGAGGAGACCCTACCTCAGAAAACAACAACAACAACAACAATAATTTATTTGCCTGTGTATGTGTGTGAGGGAGCACACTTGCTGCCCTGGACCAGCACCATGTGCTTGCGCCACTTTTGTTCCCAGCTTAGGCAGGTGGCTTGGAAACTGAATCTGGACAGATAGGCTTTGCAAGCAAGTGCCTTTAGCCCTTGAGCCATCTTCCCAGCTCCTAAAAATATTTTTTTTTTGCACGTGTGTTTGTGTGTGTTTTCTCTTGCCATTGTAAATGAATGTCAGGTACAAGTGCCGTTTTCTGCATCTGGCTTTATGTGGATGTTGGGGAATTGAACTTGGGTTGGCAGGTTTTGCAGGCAAGCGTTTTAAACTATGGAACCATCTCCTCAGACCCAACTTTTTTTTCTTTTTTTTCTGAGGCAGGCTTTCATTGTAGCTCAGGCTGGCCTTGGTGCTGCATCATAGCTGTGAGCCGTCATACCAGGTGCTGGTTTCTGTGGTGTGGGAGCTGTGGTGAGGGCTTCGTGCATCCCGGGCAGGTCGCTGTGCCCATGAGCTAAGGCCCACCGAACATACTATGCGGGATTTTCGAGACCACCACACAAAGATGGACTTTTTTTAGTTTTAGAAGCTGGTTTTTGGTGAGATGAAATCTTTTTCACAAAACTAACAAGTAGTAGAGAGAGAAGTCTGAACTCGGTTTGCCTCGTTTCTAAGCATAGCTTTCTTCAGGTAGAGCCTTTTGAGACAGGGTGTCACCCTGCAGCGCAGGCTGGCCTCAAACTCACAGCTATCCTCCTACCTCAGTATCCTGAGTGCTGGAGACACAGTGTTCTGTGCGCTTCAAAGTAAGGTCTGAATTAATTAGCTAAGTCCTAGTTGTACATGACCCTTTATATTTATTTTTATTTTTTTGAGGTAGGGTCTCTCTCCAGCCCAGGCTGACCTGGAATTCACCAGGTAGTCTCAGGCTGGCCTCAAACTCACAACAATCCTCCTACCTCTGCCTTCTGAGTGCTGGGATTAAAGACGTGTGCCACCATACTTGGCATACATGGCCTTTGAAAACATTTTAACCATTATATATAATGACAATAATATAGCAATAATAATACCTGAAAAATGTTTGTTGTATTCTTCTTGATAAGTGCTTTGCAGACATTATTTGTTTGACAGCTCTGTGAACTAGCTATTACTATTGTATTTATTATTTTTGTTAGAGACAAAGTATCACTTAGCATAGCCCAGGCAGTCTCAAACTCACAGTCCTTTTGCTCTGTCCTTCGAAGGGCGATATCATAGGCAGGTACCACTGAGCCCAGTCAGCAGCTGTTACTATTACCATCATTCCCATTTTAGAGCTGAGGAAACGTAAGCTGACCAAAGTCTAGTGCTGGTGAAGGTGGAGTTGGCCTTACGGTCCAGAGCACAGTGACTCAATCAACCCCATGGCTTAACTAACCACAAAACCCACTTCCTGTTCTTAACATTCACAGATAACTTGGTTTTCTATTTCTTTTTTTACATTTTCAACAAATTCAGAATCTTGGAGTTGATAAAATTATTGAGTAATTTGTTGTCATATCTGAAACAAGCCTAGTGAATGTGTACTAGGCTCAGATGTATAAAATGCCCTTTGCTTGTGTGATATACCAAATCCATCCCCTTTTAAAAAAAGTATGAAAAGGAATTAATTTAAATAACATTAACTGTAGAAAAGGAGATTTATTATACAGATTAAGGAAATTTGTAAGATTTTAGGGGAAAAGGTAATACCCAAAGGAAGTGCTCTAGCCAGGGGTGCTATTCTAGAAGAGGCAGGGGCGGGAGAGATGGCTCGGTGGTGAAGTGCCCTTCTTGTGCCAGTATGGGGGCCTGAGACTGCCCAAGAACCCACATTAAACAACTGGGTGTGGCCATGTGCATCTGTAACCCCAGTCCTGAAGAGGGGAGCAGTGAGACCAGGGAATCACCCAGGCTTGCCAAAAAGAGCAAGCTCGAGACTTCAGCTCCAACAAGACTGGCGGAAAACAGATGCACGGAGTGGTGCATTCATGTGGTGTGCATTTGTAGCAGCAAGAGGCCCTGGTGAGCCCATAACCTCTCTCTGTGCTCATGGTAAGTTATATATATACTTACAAAATGATAGAGCGGATCACTGGTGACCCACCCCAGCCTGGAGACTAGCGCCCTTCAGTAGGCAAGAACATGTGCTGTGAGGGCACGCGCATGTGCTTGCATCACACAGCACGTTACACACACAAGGTCCTTTTCAGACTGTGTTGCTTGGGGTAACGCACATACTTGGCATGCAGAAGGCCCCGAGTTAAGATCCCATCACCAAAAGCAAAACAGTGTTCCCACTGTTGCCTTGTGCCTCCCAGCAGCTGGCCTTCTTTATTGCCTGGAAGCTTCTGGTCCATCTCCGACCCCTCCTCCCAATGTTATTATTAGCTACCTACTAGTAATACTTTAGTGGGAAAAGCAGGAATTTTCACTTTTTCCAGGTAGGGTCTTATTCTAGCCCAGACTAAACTGCAGTTCACTATGTAATCTCAGGGTGGTCTCTAACTCATGGCAGTTCTCCTATCTCTGCCTCCCAAGTCCTGGGATTAAAGGCGTGCACCACCACGCCTGGCTCTACAACATGTTTTTAAGTAAAGTTGGTGAATTTAGTATTTGCTGAACTATGAGCTAGTAAAGTGAAGAGGTTGTGACATCATTTAAACTAATCCATGTGGAATTATAATGAACAATTCAGTATGTTTAAGAAATGACATTTTCTCTGAATTCTTTAATTCATTATCCTCATCCTTTTTTCATTAAAGTTTTTGGGTTTGTTTTTTAGGTGAAAGACCAAAGAAACCCATTCCTCTTCAGGAGCAGACTGTCAGGGATGAGAAGGGGCGGTATAAGCGGTTTCATGGCGCCTTCAGCGGAGGGTTCTCTGCGGGGTTCTTCAACACTGTTGGCTCCAAGGAAGGTATGATGCTTCCCACTGCTCAGGCGCATCACTGGAAGAGCTAAGATTGTCTCCTCCTGCTGGTGGTTAGTTTGCTTGGTTGGTTTATGACAAGGTCTCCCCATGCAGCTTAGGCTGGTTCAGAACTGGAGTTTCTTCTGCCTTGATGTCCCAAGTGCTGGGATTATAGGTGTGAGCCACCATGTTCAGCTCCCCTCTTGCTTTTTTTTTTTTTCAAGGTAGGGTTTTGCTGTAACCTAGGCTGACCTGGAATTCACTATGTAGTCTCAGGCTACCAGAAATCTTCCTACCTCTGGCTCCTGAGTTCTGGGATTAAAGGTATGCACCATCACGACTGGCCTTCTTCTCCCCGCCCCCACACGACAAGGTAGGGTCTCACTCTAGCCCAGGCTGACCTAGAATTCACTATGTAGTCTCAGGATGGCCTCAAACTCACAGTGATCCTCCTACCTCTGCCTCCTGAGTGCTGGGATTAAAGGTGTATACCACCATGCCCGGACATTTTTTTTTTTTTTTTTGTAATTCCTTCAACATTTCAGTTTATGCACTGGAGACACAAACGTGTTCTTTGAATGCTTCGCTATTTCCAGCGTAAACTTATTGCTGCTCTTTGCATCCTGAAGGCGGAAGGGTTTCTTCCACTTTGTAGAGAATGGACATGTTCTAGCCAGGTGACAAAGTAGGAAGGTGACCTCCATGTCCCTTTGCAGTACACTGCGCTCTCCTGTGCAGATTCTATCCATTGATCCCTGACTGCCTCAGGTGACTCAGTCTGAGGAGAACAGACAGGAGCCAGAGGCATTTTTCACATGAGGTAACCACGGGTCAGAGAGGTCAGCGAGCCAGCACAGCCTCTGAGCTGACAGGAATCATCAACTTCTCTCCTGACACTGGACCATAGCATCACAGCTTACTGCTTTTTTTTTTTTTTTTTTTGAGCCAAGCCTAACAGACTGTCTTTATTTTTTTATGGGAATGGGGAGAGAATTGGTGTATCAGGGCCTCCAGCCACTGAAATTGAACTCCAGATGTGTGCACCCCGTTGTGTACATGTGTGACTTTGTACACTTGTGTCACTGTGTGTCTGGCTTATGTGGGACTTAGAGAATCAAACATGAATCCTTAGGCTTTGTAGGCAAGCACCTTAACTGCTAAGCCGTCTCTCCAGCCCACTGCTTGGTCTTGACCTGGAGAAAAAGCAATTAAAATTTCACAAGGGCTGGAGAGACGGCTTAGCAGTTAAGGCGTTTGCCTGTAAAGCCAAAGGACCCAGGTTTGATTCCCCAGTACACATGTAAGCCTGATGCACAAGGTGGCACATGCATCTGGAGTTTGTTTGCATGGCTCCATATTGTTTCTTGTAGGAGGATAACTTCAAGTTCAAGGTCAGCCTGGCCTACTTAGTGAGTTCCACACCAGCCAGAGCTTCATAGTGAGACTGTGTCAATAAATGTACAACAAACTAAATGCTGTGACACCATTCTACTCTGAAATCTTTTCTAGGATGGACACCTTCTACCTTCGTGTCGTCACGGCAGCACAGAGCAGACAAATCTGTTCTTGGGCCTGAGGATTTTATGGATGAGGAGGTAGGCATGCAGACTTCATGCGCCATGTTGGTGGGGCCACGTGTCCTCAGCTGTGACACCTGTCCCCGGAAGGCCCTCTATGTTGTGAGCCTGGGCAGGCAGTCATGGCGTCTGCTTAAGGAAACACAGAAGCACGCCCTGGGGAGATGGCTGTGTGGATAAAGCGCTTGCTGAGTTCAGAGCCCCAAACCTCCACATAAGAGCCAGAGGCTGTGCTTGGTGTTGTAACCCCGGTGTGCCAGTGATGAGAAGGGGGATGGAGACAGAACTTTCCCAGAAGCTCCTGAAAGGAGCAGTGAATGAGAGGCCCTCCTCAAAATGAGGTGGAGCAAGGACCACCCAAAAGTTGTCCTCTGACCTGCATGCGAGCACATGCTGTGGCTTGTGTACACCTGCAAAAACACACATGCCCACACCCCAAATAAGTAAAAATAAAAGAGGAAAGAAAACGCAAAGACATGACTGAAGACCACTTACAAGAGCTTTGTCCTTTTTATCATCCTCGTCAAACACTGTCCAGTACAGCGCAGCCTTTGCTTCCTGTTTTGTTGAGGTAGGGTCTCGCTCTAGCCCATGCTGACCTGGAATTCATTATGTAGTCTCAGGCTGGTCTCAAACTCACAGTGATCTTCCTACCTGTGCTGAGTAAGTGCTGGGATTAAAGGGGTTGCCACCACGCCCAGCTGTTTGATAGTTGTTGATGCTGTCCTTGGCCACAGCATGAACTTATTTATTTTTTCGAAGTAGGGTCTCACTGTAATTCAGGCTGACCTGGAATTCGCTATGAAGTCTCATGATGGCCTTGATCCTCCTACCTCTGCCTCCCAACTGCTGGGATTAAAGGCTGCGCCATCATGCCCTGCTCAAGCATTTCTTATTTGAAGATGAGATTGTACATTCCATGTGCAAATTCTGCTATTCTACTGATCTTGTGCCAAATTTTATAGTTTTAATATGTATTTTTTATTTTAAAAAATAATGCTATGTGAGCCCGGCATGGTGGCGCACACCTTTAATCCCAGCACTCGGGAGGCAATGGTAGGAGGATCACCTTGATTTCAAGGCCCCCCCTGAGACTACATAATGAATTCTAGGTCAGCCTGGGGCTAAAGTGAGACCCTACCTTGAAACAAACAAACAAACAAACAAACAAAGCTTTGTGATGAATCATGTTTAATGTTTAACCTTTCCAATTGCCCTGATTCTGTTTGCATTTTCTTCTTTAAAGGATCTTAGTGAATTTGGGATAGCACCCAAAGCGATTGTGACTACAGATGATTTTGCTTCTAAAACCAAAGACAGAATACGAGAAAAGGCCAGGCAGTTGGCAGCTGCCACGGCCCCTATTCCTGGAGCCATTCTACTTGATGACCTCATCACACCAGCAAAGTGAGAAGAGTGAGCCCCACTGTTCTGCGCATGGCATGGGTGCCCAGCACCCACACGGCTCTCTTATTTGGGGATAGGTTGTTCACAAGGATAAGATGTCCTCAGATTAGATGTCTGCCTGAAGAAGGGCCTCACAGTGTTGCTTCATGCAGTGCCCCAGAGCTCAAGCTCCTGACTAGCTGTGAGGTTCAGGGCCTGGAGGCTTGACAGGGACTGAGGTTGTTTCCCTCTCCTGCCCCCTCCCAGGTCTTGTGGGCTCTGGCCTCCCTGCCTCATTCTACTCTCTCCTGGGTACATGGCCCCGTGGGTCCCTACAGCCCATCTAGAAGGCCTGGGACGGTGGACGTGTGACTACTACCTTCCCCAGCTCAGCTTGCCCCAGCCCTGGGGTGGTGGCTGGAAGCAGGCCTGCAGGTTGTCCCGTTTAGCGGGTGACAGATAAGCACGGGCGGGTAGGTGGGGGCCTGGGGCCCGGAGCTGCTTGTTTTCTGCTGTTCTGTAGGAAGTTCACTGTGGTCTGCTGATGATGCTCTGATACCCTAGGTTATCCATTGGTGTGGAATTGCTAAGAAAAATGGGTTGGAAGGAAGGCCAAGGAGTTGGCCCTCGGGTAAAGAGAAGGCCACGCCGACAGAAGCCTGGTAAGCCTAGTGATGGTTGCTAACCCACAGCAAACTGATGTCTGCTTAGTTCTGTGAGACAGGGCCTTGCGCGTGGCCCAGGCTGCCCGGAGCTCTCTGTCATCGAGGCTGGCCTCTCGTGTGATCTTCCTGCCTCAGCATTCTGAGTTGTTGGAGTGCAGGTGTGTGCCCACCTGGACACAGTGTACTGTGAACGGCTTCGTGTTCCGGGGGCAGAGGTGCTGGTTCTGGTGCTGTGTGTGTTAAGGCCTTATACGTGTGATGCGCAACAGTATTGGAAGAATGATGCTGATTCACATTTGCACCAGAAGTATGGAAAAGTTCATTTCTTTTTATTTTGTTTATTTGGGGGGGGGGGGCCGGGGTTGCGCCAGGGTCTCTAGCCATTGCAAACTCTAGATGTGTATGCTACCATATGCATCTGGCTTCTTATGTGGGTCCTGGGGAATTGAACCTGGGTCCTTAGGCTTCACAGGAGAGTAACTTAACCACTAAGCCATCTCTCCAGCCCAAAAGTTCATGTTTTAATCATATCCAAACTGTGCCACGGTGCAATATTATTATTTCCTTCCTCGCCTCCCCTGCACATGACAGGCAGCTGCTGTGCCTTTGAGCTACATCATCAGCTTAACATGACTATTTTTTATTCTGTTTCCCTAGTCAGAGTGAGTGAGCTCTTAGGGGTTCTGCATGGCGCTGGAGCAGCAAGGGCACCCATTGAGCATGTTGTTGGTTGAGTAGGGTTGGGGAAACGGGTCCCTCCTGACCTGCCTGTGCCCTAAGGCTGCAGCACCTGAACAAGTGCAGCCACGTGCCCCAGGACAGTAGCAGTGACTGGTTTTTATTTTCTGTTGCTCCTAAACTAATGCCTTTGCCATTATTTTTATAGATCCTGGAGTGAAGATCTATGGCTGTGCACTGCCACCTGGAGGCTCTGAAGGATCCGAGGTATTTGTGCTAAGTAGAACGTGTCACCTTCTGATTGTGAGGTTTTAGGGTCATGGGCAGGGTCGGCTCAGTAGCGGAGCCCTTTCCTAGCAGGCATAAGGCCTTTGGCTTGGTCCTCAGCACTGTACAAGATACAATAATACCAGGCATATCGGTGCAGGCTGAGGCAGGAGGATCTCAAATTCTAGGCCAGCCTGAGCTACATAGTGAGACTCTATCTCAAAAAACAGGCAGTTGAGGGCTGGTGAGATGGCTCAGCACTTAAGGTGCTTGCCCATAAAGCCTAATGACCAGCGTCTGATTCCCCAGTACCCACGTAAAGCCAGATGCACAAAGAGGTGCATGTATCTGGTGTTGTTTGCAGTGTCTGAAGGCCCTGGAGTGCCCATTCTCTCTGTGCCAAGTGTGGGGTACATGCCTTTAATCCCAGCACTTGGGAGGCTGAAGTAGGAGGATTGCTGTAAGTTTGAGGCCTGTCTGAGACTACATTGTAAATTCCAGGTCAGCCTGGGCCAAAGTAAGGCCCTACCTCAAACAAACAAACAAAAAACCCAAAACCAGCCAACCGACAAAACAAAAAAGCCAGGAAGACAAAAACCCAAACCAATAGGCATGGTGGTGCATGCCTTTAATCCCAGTGCTTGGGAGGCAGATGGAGGAGGATCACTGTGAGTTCAAGGCCAGCTGAACTATGTAGTGAATTCTTAGTCTGTGCTACGGTGAGACTCTACCTCAAAAGATAAAAGTAAATTTTAGAAGTCAGATCACGTCATGTGATATTTTGTGCCCTAGTTATCTCTGCTACATCAGAAAGCATGTTCAGCAACATGCCAGCATGATAGTCTTTTCTGTTTCTTTTGATTTTCGAGGTAGGGGCTCGCTCTAGCTCAGGCTGACCAAGAATTTACTCTGTGGTCTCATGGTAGCCTCGAACTCACAGCAATCCTCCTACCTCTGCCTCTGATGCTGGGATTAAAGGCGTGCACCTCCATGCCCAGCTCCATGTCTTATTTATAGATTGTCCTAGTGCCCTGCACATGCCCAGCATGCCCTGTGTCTTTGAGCTCAGCCTCTGCTCTGCTTGGCATTGGCTGAGGGATGTGGCTCAGTCACTGTAGCAGCGGTAAGTGCAGTTCAGTGACGGTGCTCCTTGCAGTTCATGTCTGCGCCATACAGCTGCTCCCCATAGGCCATGTGGCACCCCGCAGCGGCTCGCCTCCGTCCCAATGTGCATGTTTATACCAGGATGAAGATGGTGACTACTTGCCTGACCACGTGACCTTCGCGCCTAAGGATGTCACACCTGTGGATTTTACACTGAAAGACAATGTCCATGGACTGGCTTACAAGGGCCTGGATCCCCGCCAAGCACTGTTTGGAACTTCAGGAGAACATTTTAATCTTTTTGGTGGAGGGTCTGAGGGGCCCAGCAATCTTCTTGGAGATGTTGGATTGAGTAAAGGAAGAAAACTGGGAATTTCAGGCCAGGTAAAAGTGTTTCTGTTTTTTTTTTTTTCTTTCTAAGGTAGGGTCTCGCTCTAGCCCAGGCTGGCCTGGAATTCACTGTGTATTCTCGGGGTGGCCTTGAACTCACGGCAGTCCTCCCACCTCTGCTCTGAGTGCTGATTAAAGGCGTGGGCCCCCATGCCCGGCCTAGTATTTCTGTTTTTGAAGAACCACAGTCAGTGGGGGTGCCTTCCACGTCAGATGTGCCTGTCACAGGCCCTCACTGTCACTGAGTGAAGCAGGACTTTGGAGTGGCAATACTTTCCTTTTCTCTTTTTTCTTGGCAGTGTGAGGGATTGAACAGGGGGCCATGGACTTGCTAGGCAAGCACTGACCACTGAGTGTGCCCTCAGCCCCAGCTCTATTTTCTGAGGTTCACTTCTGAATACTTGACGTGTCAAACATCCCTCCCGGATTCGAATAATGGGTGGTGAGGGCCTGTTCTGTGCTCTTGGTGGGGAGTGTGCTCCCTGGGGGAGGACGCTGTCCCACCTGGTGGAGCCAGCAACACACCCCCTCCCCTGGTGCTCTAGCCTCGGTGGTCTGCTGTCGTGGGTGCCCACCTGCCTCTTGGGCAGTGACTCTGAGGTGGTAACGTGGTGACATCTCAGTGAAGGCAGATGCTGATGCTGTGCTCTCTCCGTTCGAAACCTGGTGTTTTGCAGGCTTTTGGTGTAGGTGCTCTGGAGGAGGAAGATGATGACATCTATGCCACAGAAACCCTGTCCAAGTATGACACTGTGTTGAAGGACGAGGAGCCTGGAGATGGCCTCTATGGCTGGACGGCACCCAGGCAGTACCGAAATCAGAAAGGTAATTCAGGCCAGCACCTCATGGAGGACCAGTAGTCGGGATCTGAGGAAGAAGGGATTGCGAGGTCCTGCTGCAGTGCTGGCTTCCATCGACTAGAGGGACACGCAGTCGAGCTGGGCTGTGATGACTCACGTCCCTAATCCCAGCACTGAGGAAGCCGAAACAGGAGGGTTTTGAGGCCAGCCTGGGTCACAGAGTGAGTTCTAGGCTAACCTGGCCTACAGCGTATGGGACGTAGAGAGAAGTTGAGTTTAGGCTGGCTAAGACCAAATCCCGCAGCAAAGGTAGGCCATACCAAGGAACATGGCAGAGTCTGGGACCAGAGGAGGGTGACTGTGTGGACAGGTGCCACGTTGCTTGTCAGAGCTGGCAGTGGGCCAGCAGGAAGGACTCCAAGTCCTAGGAACTGGTGGATATCTAAAATAAGCCAACTCAAACAGCAGGTTGGAAGGCCAGGCTTGTGGACCAGGTGGCCAGAGCACCGACAATGGCAGGTATGGTGGAGCTCAGTGCCCAGAATGTCTTCCCTTAAGGCTCCAAGGGGTTCTTGTTGCCATCAGACTTGGCCATCTCTCAACACATCTTTTTTGTTTGTTTGAGGTAAAGTCATGCTATGTAGCCTAAGCTGGCCCCAAAGCTATAGTCTTCAGTGTCAGGGATTGTCTGGCTTTTTCAGCACTTCAAGATTTAAGTCTGTGGTGATTCAAAGCCTCTGGCTTTTCAGTTTCATTTTCTAGAAATGGTGCCGGGCGTGGCTAGAGTGGAGTATGGTAGCATGGAGTCTGGAGTCAGTCAGGCTGGATTTGGATGCCGGTCCTGCACTGCCCAACTGGATGATGTTGGGCAAGGCTCCTAACCTCTCTGGACATGAGGGCCTTTCTCTGTAAAGGAGGTTAAATTTGCCTCAGAGCTTGTGAGGAGTAAAGGGCATAACTTGGTGTTTGGCATGTAGATCCACAGACTGAGTAAGTAACATCCAGGGCTGGGGTGTAGTCAGTGGAGCGCTTGCCTAGCATGCACAAAGCCTTTGTTTGGTCATCAACAGGGCAAGGCAGCACACGCCTGTGATCCCAGCACTTGAGAGGCAGAGGTAGGAGGATTGCTGTGAGTTTGAGGCTACCCTGAGACTACATAGTGAGTTCTGGGTCATCCTGAGCTAGAGGGAGATAAAAAAAAATCGGGGCTGGAGAGGTGACTTAGCAGTTAAGGCGCTTGCCTGTGAAGCCTAAGGACTCATGTTCGGCTCTCCAGGTCCCCCATAAGCCAAACACACAATGTGATGCAAGTGCATAAGATTGCACATGTGCACAAGATGGCACATGTGGTGTGGAGTTCAATTACAGTGACTGGAGGCCCTGACATATCAAATCTCTTACCTCCCTCTCTCTGTCTTAGTCTCTCACTGATTGAAAAATAAATAAATAAAAATCTTCTCATTGACTGGGCCTGGTGGCAGGACCTGTAATCCCAGGTCTTTGGGAGGCTGAGGCAGAAGGATCACAGTTCAAAGCTAGCCTGTGAGATTTGGCACACAGCAGGACAGTTAGCAGGGACTCTAAGTGTGACTGGTCTCTGGTCATCCACATGAAGAGCCCAGGCTTCCACACATGACGCCAGCAGAGTACGCAGGTCCGTGTGAGCAGGCCCTGCGGGAGTGGCAGTCAGGCTACCTTTTCTTGCCTGCAGTTTCCGAGTGAGTTTTCTACCAAGAATTGGTTTTATAACTTCAGATAGCTAGCGCTTGGAATAGCTCAGTTATATAGTGCTTTCTTTGCAAGGAAAGCGCCCTGTGTTTCATCTCCATGCCCCCCAGTCTTCCCCAAAGATATAAAACATTCATGTATTATAAATACTGCATTGTATTATAATTAATATGTAGTTTATGTTTATCATTATGCCTTAGTTATTAATATGTTAATAACTGTGTGTTAATTAATAATAGAATATACTAATTATTAATTGAGCATAGTTTAGAAACTGATGGGTGAATGAATTGATAATATCTATACATTGATTATATCCCATAGCCAGTATATCAATTAACTAAATTAGTAACCTTAATCTATCTCTCCTATAGTATTAAGTAGTATATGATAACATGCATTTAGGTCTGATTTCTGAGGCAAATCTTTCACTTTTCTTTTTTCTATTTTTGGTTTTTCAAGGTAGTGTCTCACTGTAGCCCAGGCTGACCTGGAATTCACTGTGGAGTCTCAGGGTGGCCTTGAACTCACAGCGATCCTCTTGCCTCTGCCTCCTGAGTGCTGGGATTAAAGGCGTGCACCACCACGCCCGGCAAATCTTTCACTTTTCTCTAATATAATACCTTCGTCCATGCTGACAGAGTCCCCTCTGTCCCCCGTGAAGCCTGAGGAGCACCGCCTGAAATGTGCAGCCTCCCCAGCCCTTCCGCCTGCGCCTCGTCCTCCCAGGCTCCTCCTCCCGCTCCCTGGGCCGCTGCAGTTCCACGGCATGGGCTTGTTTTCCCCACGCTTTTTAATATGAGCACATTGTAATTGGATTTTGTGTGTGTGTGTGTGTGTGTGCATGAGAGAATAGATCTTGTCCAATATCTGTGGTTGACTTTAATTTTTTTTTTAGCAATTATTAATAGGGCTGTAATAAGTCTTATGGCATATATACTCACTGCGCAGGAAATCTTGTGCATTGCCTTTATCTCTGTGACCAGTGGACCATCACCTTCTCTGAGCAGTCAGAGGGCGTTGTCTTCCATCTCTTTATCTGCTGTTAGCATTTCATCTGTGAAAGACAATAGTTGTCCCAGGGTTAGATCACAGGCTGAGCTAAGCTGGCTGTTGTCCTGAGCTTTATTTGGATTGTTGCTAAGGAAATTGGGCAGTGACCCTGGGTTCCTCGGGCCGTCTAAGAAAGGACTGTGTGGGTAGGATTTCTCCCTGGGCCTGGGAAGGCCCTTTGCATGGTTTTACTTGAGGCCTCTTACTCCATAGAGTGTCTGTAGGCACAGGACCGGACGTCTTTTTCTGTTTTGTTTTTTTTTTTTTCTTTTTTGAGGTAGGGTCTCACTCTAGCCCAGACTGACCTGGAACTCACTATGTAGTCTCAGGGTGGCCTCAAACTCATTGCGATCCTCCTACCTCTGCCTCCCAAGTGCTGGGATTAAAGGCGTGTGCTACCACGCCCGGCTTCAGACGTCTTTTTCTAAGGGCAATCAGTGTCGGGAGCTTGTCTTGGGAGATTGAAGCAGCTAATCAGCTCAGGGCGGTTTAGGCCTGGCTGCCAGTCACTGTGTCAACAGAGGTGTGAGGGCTTAAATGTCATTCTGTCTCCCCTTATAGCCAGTGATCTCACCAGTGACACGCACTGTTTATGTTCTTGGACATAGGAAGTTCATATCTTTTTGTCTTACTCTAATTGCCTCTACTTGCACATTTAATCAGTGATATCATTTTGTAGAACCTGAGAGAGATCTTCGATATGTTGGCAAAATTTTGGATGGATTTTCCTTGGCTTCTAAACCTTTATCTTCAAAAAAAGTAAGAAAACCCTTATATTACTGATCTGATGCTTGTAATATTTATTTTTCTATTTATGTATTTACATTTATTTTTCATTGATAATTTAGGCTGTATGAATGTTCTTATGGATGTATCTTTTTTTGGTTTTCTAAGGTAGGATCTCACTCTGGCCCAGGCTGACCTGGAATTCACTCTGTAGTCTCATGGTGATCCTCCTACCTCTGCCTCCCAAGTGCTGGGATTAAAGGCGTGTGCCACCATGCCCGGCCTTATGGATGTATCTTTATGAACATTTTTTATTTCTTCAAAATTCTTCTAAAGAAAGCTGGGTGTATTGGTGCAAATCTGCACTTGAGGGGCTAAGGCAAGAGAAGCATGAGTTTGGAACCAGTCTGGGTAGTTTATTGTCACCCTGTGTTAGATAAATAAATAAATAAATTAATTAATTTGCTGTTCTGCGAGTTATTATCACATATTAATTGAAAAGCAGGAAAAATTTTTTTCAAGGTAGGGTCTCGCTCTAGCTTAGGCTGACTTAGAATTCATTATGTAGTCTCAGGGTTGCCTCAACGTGATGGTGGTCCTCCTGTGTCTGCCTCCCAAATGCTGGAATTAAAAGGTGTGTGCCACCACACCCAGCGGAAATTCTGTTTTCAAAAAGCCAGGTACACACCTTTTATTCCAGCACTTGGGAGACTAAGGCAGGTGGATTGAGAGTTTGCAGGTAGCCTGGGCTAAATAGTGAGACATTGTCTTAAATTAAAAAAAAAAAAAAGAAGCCAGGCATGGTGGTGCACACCTTTAATCCCAGCACTTGGGAGGCAGAGGTAGGAGGATCGCTGTGAGTGCAAGACCAGCCTGGGACTACAGAGTGAGTTCCAGGTCAGCCTGAGCTACAGTGAGAGCCTACCTTGAAGAAAAAGAAGAGGAGGAAGGGGTGGTGTGGTGACACAAGGCTGCAATTCCAGCACTTTGGAGGTGGAAGCAAGAGGATGAGGAGTTCACGGTCATCCTCTGCCATGTAATGAGTTCCAGACTAGCCTGGACTACATGAGGTCATGTTTGCCTGGTGAGGGGGGGGGGGAGGGGGAGAGTGAGAGAGATGATAGAGGATGAATGAGCATGTTCTGCTTTAGAAACTTGTGTTGAAAACATGGAATTGTTAATTTTAAATCCAAATTACAAGTGAGTGTCTACTTCCATAAAAAAGACACTGCTTCCTTTAAAAGCAGGGCTGGGATACATTTCAGTAGCAGAGCCCTTACCTAGATGATAACAAGGAACGAGAGGGCCATACATTAGAAACCGGTGGGAGAGTGAACTTGATGTAACGAAAGGTACAAGCTTCGAAAGAGCCATCGGAGCCCAGTCCTGGGTGCTCTAGAACGCCCCTCAGTAGTGAGACTGGCTTCCCTGGGCTTCTTAGCAGGGGCTGGACAGAAAGGAGAGAAGCCATGGGCAAGTGGGTCGGTTCCCAGGGGAAGTCTGCCTCTCTCCCTGCGGTCTTGTTTTGTGAGATTTTGTTACGGTCACATGTGAAAACGTGCTCAGGGCAAGCAGGTTTCTCCGTCTGCTTCCCTGAAGGCCTGTGCTCGGCAGGTGTGGGTGCCAGCCAGCTCAGAAGGGTGCCTGGCAGTTCCTTGCTGGCGCTCCTTATTCAGATTGTTCCAGACTTTATCAGCCTTTTGCTTTTTATTCAGCAAATATTTGGTAAGTGCCTGGAAGATGTGGCCTGTGGTTTTTCATTTCATCAGCTGTGGTTTGTAGTTGTTGGTGACAGCGCTGAGACAGTGAGCAGAATGTAAGCGTGGCACACCTCATAAGCTGCTGCTGGCGTCATCAGAAACACCAAGCCACGTTAGGGGCAGATGTAGAGGTTTTACACGGATGTGAGGAAGCACAGCCTAAGACGGCGCGGTGTTAGTGCTCAAGGACAAGCAAGCCCCGTGTGGGGTCCTCAGGGGAAAGGCTGCATGCCCAGGAGAAGCCAAGTGACGGTGTCTCCACACCCAGATGGAACACACTCACGTGTGCGCACACACGCACACTCACATAACTTAGGCCCAAGTAGCTGTCCTGTGAGGGCCCAGACACCCTCACTGTGCAGTGCAGTGCAATTCAGTAGGTGAAGTACCTTAAACGGCCAAATATGGGTTTGTTAGTGGCTCCCTGCTGGTGAGGGTTTTGGGCAGGGTCAACTCAGAGGGCTGCTTTCCCAGCCTTTCACAGATGGGCAAGTTTTCCTTTCTGTGTGGTCGAAAGGGTCCATAGGCCAGACAGAGCAATGACTTGCAGAAGGAGAGAAATACTTTGAATTTCGTGTAGGATGTAAAGAAGAGTTATGGAGGCTGGAGAGATGGCTTAGTGGTTAAGGCGCTTGCCTGCAAAGCCTAAGGACCCAGGATTGACTCCCCAGATCCCACCTAAGCGAGACGCACAAAGGTGATCCATGTGCAAGCTTGCACATGCACACAAGCTGGTGCATGCAGTGCATGGATCTGGAGTTCTGTTGCAGTGGCTGGAGGCCATGACACGTCAGTTCTCTTTCTCTGTCTCATAAAAAAAGTCATGAGCACACCCTTCCTTTCTGCCAAGCCCTCCCTTCCTCCTGCCTCCATCCGTGCCTTCTCCCTCTTCACGGGGCAGTCCTGAGCTGCACGTGCGGTGCTCTCTGGGCCCTTGTGTGGGCGAACGTGAGAATGTTTGCTGGCTGGTGGGGAATCTGAGGCCATCAGGTCCATATGATACCAAGTGACTTCTGGGGATCTGCTCAGTGGTTAGCGCTGTTGTCGGGCATACACGGGGTTCTGTCCCCTAGCACCACAAAACAGAGCAAAGTCTCCAGTGTGTCAGAGCCAGTGCAGCTAATTGCAGGTGAGCATGCCTTTCTGGGGAGTCAGTTCAGGGTAGAGCGCTTGCCTAGATTTTACGAGGCCCGTAGCTTCAATCCTCAGTACCAAAATAAAAGGCTTCCTGGCAGGGGTGATTCCAGTCCTTCCTCATCATATCAGAGAGCTGGCATGCAGGCATCTGCACAGGGTCAATGCCTCCCTCAGGCCAGTGCACTTGGGACCAGGTGCTGCAACAGAGGGATAGGCTATCACCTGCTCAGAGCCCAGAGTTGACTTGATCCCCACTTATAGGAAGCTTTAAAATCTAGAAATCAACCTAAGTGGAACTGTTAACATATGCTGATGTTCCAAGAGCAAGGGAGACAGGTAGTGCAGATGTCCGGGGAGGCGGCGCAGCGGTGGACCGCTTGCCTACCACCTCGGCCCTGGGAGTGACCCCAGCACCCACCAAACAAGCCCCTTCCTTTAACAGATGTTCTTCTCTTTGTTTATTTATTTTAAGTATTTTTATTTATGTATTTGAGAGAGAGAGAGAGAAAGAGAGGGAGGGAGAGGGAGAGAGAGAGAGAGAGGGAGAGAATGGGTGTGCCAGGGCCTCCAGCCACCACAGACGAACTCCAAATGCATGTGCCTCCTTGTGCATCTGGTTTATGTGGGAATCGAACCTGGCTCCTTAGGCTTTGCAGGCAAGTGCCTTAACCAGTAAGCCACCTCTCCAGCCCTGTAACAGCTATCCTGCCATTATCAGTGTCTTCAGAATAACAAACTCTCAAATACTCCAAATATATGCAAATTTCAGTTTGTTCAGCTTTTGCATTTTCAGTGCTGGGGATTGAACCCAAGGCCTTATTTGTGCTGGGTAAGCACTTGACCTCTGAGCTCCTCATCACCCTAGACTGTTCTCCTGGGGGGCTACTGAGGATTAGAACCTGGGCCTCATACCTACTAGCCAGGGACTCTGCAGTCGAACTACATCCCCAGCTCTAGTCAGCTTCTGAATTAAAAAGTATTTTCAATCAAAAAGCAAGGTCTAACAATTCAATCTGGACGTAAATGGAGCCATAAAATTTATTTATTTATTTAACCGAGGCAGGGTATCATCTAGCCCACACTGACTTGGAACCACTCTGTAGCCCCAAGCTGACCTCAAACTTGGCCTCTTGAGTGCTGGGATTAAAGGTGTGTATCACCACACTTGGCTTCTGTTCTGAATTTGTTTTTTAATATTTATTTGACAGAGAAAAAGGGAGAGAGAGAAACAGAATGGGCACATGCCAGGGCCTCCAGTACTGCAAATGAACTCCAGACGCATATGCCCTGTTGTGTGCCCCATCTGGCTAACATGGGTCCTAGGGAATCGAACTTGGGTCCTTTGGCTTTGCAGGCAAATGCCTTAACCTCTAAGCCATCCTCCAGCCCCCTGTTCTGAATTTTAAATAATTTTTCAATTTTTATTTATTTATTTGACAGAGAAAAGAGAAAGAGAGAGAGAATGGGCATGCCAGGGCCTCCAGCCTCTGAAAATGAACTCCAGATGCATGGCCCCCATTGTGCATCTGGCTAACATGGGTCCTGGGGAATTGAACCTGTATCCTTTGGCTTTGCAGGCAAATACCTTAACCACTAAAGCAATCTCTCCAGCCCACCGTTCTGCATTTTGAAAGTACCTAATTTCAAGGTTATTTTTTTTTTTACATGTTTATGATTGTGTGCTGTGTGTGCATGTGTGAATGCATGTTCTCATGTGTCTGGGCACATGTATATGCAGAGGTGGAGACCAGAGATTGACATTGGGTGTCTTCCTCAATGGCTTTCCATTTATTTATTTTTAAACTTTTATTTGTTTATTTATTTGAGAGAGAAAGAGAAAGAGTCAGAGGGATAAAGAGACAGAGGGAGGAAGGGAGGGAAGGGAGGGAGAGAGAGAGAGAGAGAGAGAGAATGGGCATGCCAAGGCCTCCAGCCACTGCAAACAAATTCCAGATGCATGTGCCCCCTTGTGCATCTCGCTTACGTGGGTCCTTGGGAATCGACCTGGGGTCCTTTGGCTTTGCAGGTAAATGCCTTAACTGCTAAGCCATCTTTCCAGCCTGGCTTTCCATTTATTGACTGAGGCAAGGGCTCTCACTTGAGCCCAGGGTTTGCTGATTCCACTGGCCAGCTTGCCCTGGCTGTCCCTGTCTCTGCCACCCCCCCCCCCAGAGTGCTGGGGACCCCTATTCAGGTTCTCAGTCTTGAATGACAAGTGCTTCGTCCCTTGTGTCACCTCCCCAGCCCAGTGAAGGGATTGTTTTCAAAACCTTGAACCATGCGGTTGTTGATTTTCTGCTTTCAAGTGTCCTGGTCTACGCGTGGGTCACAGCACCATGTTCTCTTACATCTTTATTGCTGCCGTCATATAACACACACATATGAGCGTCTGTGTAGAAGAGAGCAGAGGTGATGTCCAAAATGTGTGCCCGTCGGACAGTGTGGTTCTGGTGGCCTCCAGGGTCAAATGGATGCCCGCTGGACACGTGGAGGGGCTGTGCCAGTGCTGGACACCTGCTGGCTGGGGCTAGTAACGCACAGGCTATGGGTTTTCCTGGTTCAATCCAATGCGACTTTGCAGCCTGCATTTCCTGAGTTTTCTGTTGCTCTGTTTAGCTATATCCACCTCCTCAGTTGCCAAAGGACTATCGGCCGGTGCATTATTTTCGACCTATGGTGGCTGCAACCTCTGAGAACTCTCACTTACTTCAAGTGTTATCCGAGTCATCTGGAAAGGCAGGACAAGACCCAGGGACACAGAGTAGGCACCTGCTCAATGCCTCCAAGAGAGGGGAGTTGCTTGGAGAGACCCCCATTCAAGGTATGTGCCATAATGACTGAAGTCATTATGCTTAAAGTAATCTGCTTTATGGGGAAGTTGTTTCCTCCCACCCAACTTCTTTACATGCTTTTTGTACTGTCTCACAAGCCATGGGCTTATGTAAGAATGTGCGCTCCTTCCCATTTTTCACATGTGTGGGGAGTATCTGTGTGGTGTGTGTGGTGTGTGTGATGTATGTGTGTGTGATGTGTGTGTGTGGAGTGTGGGTCAGCGGAGAAGGTTATTTGCTTACTTCCCTGAGATGTGGTCTCTCCCTCAACATGGAGCTGCTGTCTGTCAGCAATCCCAGCTGTTCTCTGGTCTCTCTCTCCTGCCCTGTGGACTAGGGTTACAGATTTGCATGGCCACGCCCCACTTTTTCTGTGGGTTCTGGGGAGTTTAGTGCCATGAGAGGTCCTTATGCCTAAGCAGCAAGTGCTCTTAACTGCTGAGCCATCTCCCAGCCTTCCTGTTTTCTTTGTTTTAGTTTTTCGAGGTAGGGTCTCACTCTAGCCCAGACTGACCTGGAATTCACTATGGAGTCTCAGGGTGGCCATGAACTCATGGTGATCCTCCTGCCCCTGCCTCCCAAGAGCTGGGATTAAAAGTGTGTGCCACCACGCCAGCTATTTTTCTTATTGAGATAGGGCTTCACTACGTAGCACGCGTCGGCCTCAGACCTACTATGTTCTGTGTTAGTCTCCTCAATGCTGAGATTGCAGGCCTGAAGGTTTTTTTTTTCTTTTTCTTTTTCTCCTTTTTTTATGTTGTTGTTTTTGTGTGTTGGAGGTTGGGTCTCACTCTAGCCCAGGCTGACCTGGATCTCACTCTGTAGTGCCAGGCTGACTTTGAACTCATAGTGATTCTCCTGCCTCTACCTCCCTGAGTAATGGGATTAAAGGTATGTGCAACCACACCCAGCTGGGTCTGTATTTTTTAACTCATACGTGTGGGTGTTGAGGGCCATGTATGTGTGCACATGGGCATGCATGTGCAGTGTTGTGCATATGGAGGCCAGAGGACAACCTCACGGTGTCTGCCCTCTCTTTCTGCCTTTTTAGTAACTGGTGGTTTGAATTTAGGGTCCCCCATAATTCATATGTTCTGAATGCTTGGTTCCCAGGTGGCACACTTGGAGGTAGAACCTTGCTGGAGGAGGTGTGTTGTTGGGGTCCAGCTTAGGGGTGGTTTTGTCTGCTTCCCCTTGCCAGAACCCGGCTCACTTTCCTGCTGCCTTTTTCCACCTGCCGTAGTGGAGGTGATGTCCAGCCTCTGTGCATTCCACACCTCTCCCTGCCCCCACAGAGGCCTCTCAGGACTGTAAGCCAAGATCAGTCCTTTCCTCCTGTCAGCTGCTTTTGGCTGGTGCTGTGTTCGGCCACGAGGAGGCTGCCCCACAGGAAAGCAGGTTCCCTGGCGCTGCTTTTGCTCATCAGCCTGGCCGTGGCCCGCGGGCTTGCCTAGCTGTGCCCGTGCTCTTGCTCCTAGAGAGCGGGGGCACGGTGAGGGTGGTGGCCTGTGCTAGCCTGTCATCCCAGCATCAAGGAGGCTGAGACTTGCCTAGCAGGTGCACTGGCATCGCAGAAGCATGTGCCACTTTGCATCAGGATCTATGTGGGGGAGGTTGGCAAGCATGCAAGCAACAAATACCTTTGGTGGCTGAGCCATCTCCCCAGCCCATCATGTCTTCTTTTTCTTAAATTCTTGTTTGTGGGTGTGTCTGTGTGCGTACACACGCCAGGGTTTCTTGCTACTGCAATCATATGCCTGCCTATATTTATATGAGTGTTGAGGAATTGAAGCCTGGGCTGGCAGGCTTTGCAAGCAAGTACCTTTAATAGCCCCTCCCCCATTATTTATTTACTTGAGAGAAAGAGGCAGAGAGAGAAAGAGACAGAGACAGAGAGAATGGGCTCATCAGGGCCTCTAGCCACTGTAGATGAACTCCAGATGCATGTGCCACCTTGTGCATCTGGCTTATGTTGGTCCCGGGAAATTGGACCAAGGTCCTTTGGCTTTGCAGGCAAACACCTTAACTGCTAAGCCTTTTCTCCAGCTCAACAGCCCCTTTCTTTACTTCCTTACTCCTGCTTTTCCAGCCTCACTTTGGGTTGTTTCCTACCTAAAATCACACTCCTTCCCTTAAGCTCAGCTGTTTTGGCTTTTTTTTGTTGTTCATTTTTGTTTATTTATTTGAGAGTGACAGAGAGAGAGAAAGAAAGAGGCAGAGAGAAAGAGAGAGAGAGTTTTTTGGCTTTTTGAGGTAGGGCCTCGCTGTAGCCCAGGCTGACTTGGAATTCA
Organism: Jaculus jaculus; assembly: GCF_020740685.1. Classification (NCBI taxonomy): domain Eukaryota; kingdom Metazoa; phylum Chordata; class Mammalia; order Rodentia; family Dipodidae; genus Jaculus; species Jaculus jaculus. The sequence goes on along the minus strand of NC_059108.1, from coordinate 4,235,887 downwards.
CTATGTCATCTCAGGGTAGCCTTGAACTCACGGCCATCCTCCTACCTCTGCCTCCCGAGTGCTGGGGTTAAAGGTGTGTACCACTACGCCCAGCTTTGCTTTTGGGCTTTTAATGATTATGAAGGAATACAGTTAGGACCATAAACATGGGCACCTTCACCTTGTCTGTAACTTACGTAGCTTTTCCCTCTGTGGGATGGGCTCTGTGGCTGCCTCCTGAAGGTCTGAAAGGAGTGACTGTATTAGGAGTTTGGAGAACTGCGGGGCTGTAGTGCTTGTCTTCTCTTTGCTGGGACACAGCACCTGAGCAGAAGCAGCTTATGGTGGAGAAACAACATAAACCTCATCTGTAATTACGTGAATATGTAACACCGAATATATGTGGTAAAATTTAAGTATACTTATGATATTTTCTATTATTGTTGTTTTTATTTAGGTTCGGCTACTTCAGTGTTAGAGTTTCTGTCTCAAAAAGACAGAGAGAGAATCAAAGAAATGAAGCAGGCATCTGACCTGAAAGCAGCTCAAGCCAAGGCCAGGAGTCTGGCCCAGAGTGCTGCAAGCAGCAGAACGCAGCCCTCCACGTCAGATCTTGGACATTGCTCTTGGCACATGACCTTGGGCAGAGGAGCAGCCACAAGAGCCAGCAACTTCAAGCCTTTTGCTAAAGATCCAGAAAAGCAAAAGCGATACGAAAAGTTCTTAGCACACATGCAAAAGGGTCAGAACGGTGAGTCTGTGGCCTGGCTGTCCTCTGCTGTCCTCTTCCTACTGCAGAGCTAACGTGGGTGTGTCCCATTCTGCCGGCGGTTTGCTCATCTGAAGCAGACGTCCCAGACCCATGCTCTTGCTCCTAGAGAGCCTTTAATCCCAGCACTTGGGAGGCAGAGGTAGGTGGATCACTGTGACGTTGAGGCCACCCTGAGACTACATAAGAAATTCCAGGTCAATCTGGGCTAGAGAGTGAGACCCTACCTCGAAAACCAAAAAAGAAACAAGAAAAGGAGCCACATGTGGTGGTGTGCTCTTATAGTACCAGCGTTAGGGCCGCTGAGACTCCTGCTCTCTGGCTCGCTGGGACGGTTTGGTCCAGTCTAGTCTGACTGGTGAGCTAAGACCTTGTCTCAGAAACAATGCACATACATACATCAGCACACGCACGCTTATACATAAGCACATGTGCACACACACAAGGAGAAAGGTTAGAGAGTGTTTTCTGCCTAAACATGGGGCTGTAGTTGGGATGGACTCATCATAGTGAGTAGTGACAAGGTATTTGCTTGTAGCATTAGCTGTTTTCTGTACAGAAGCCCATGGGCGCTTGTCCCTCCGCAGGCAGGACACCGATGACAGACTGCAGGACAATGCCACTGAAGTTCAGCCTGGCGAAGCAGTGAGGTTTCGAGTTTCCTCACAGCGCATGGGGGAGGGTGACTTTCAGGAGCACAACCCCGAGGCAGCGGGAGCACCGGAGGCCGCATCCCAGCGTGGGTGGAGGCCGCAGCTGCGTGGCCCGAGCGCTGCCCCTTGATCTGCCATCCTCCGCATACTGTCTCCCCGAGGCCAAGCACCGAGTGCCATTGCTCACAGCTGGCACAGTGGGCAGCAAGGCCTCAGCTGAGCTTGTGGTGACTTTTCCACGGGTTGTTTTTTGTTGTTGTTGTTCTTCAAGGTAGGGTCTCGCTCTAGCCCAGGCTGACCTGGAATACTGTAGTCTCTGGGTGGCCTTGAACTCATGTTGATCCTCCTACCTTTGCTTTCCCCAGTGCTGGGACTAAAGGTATGCGTCACCACGCCGGGCTGTCCCGTGTTTTTTTATTCTATCTGATTTCTGTTATTTTGAAGTAGGGTTTCACTCTAGCCTGGGCTGACCTGGAATTCACTGGGTAGTCTTAGGGCGACTGCGAATTTACAGCGACCTTGTGCCTCTGCCTCCTGAGTGGTGGGATTCAAGGTGTGCACCACCACTCCTGGCTTCTCCCATGGTTTTCTATGGAGAAGGCCCAGTCTTGAGGGCCTCTTTAGGTAGAATTCAATGAAAGCATCTTGTTGAAGAAAAGAGCAGTGTCCCCCAGAAGTTGCATCTAGCACACCTGTGCCCACAATGACTAGGGCAGAGTTGTTTCCACTGAGGAAACACACAGGGTGATATGGTGTCCACCAGATGGTCTCCCTTCCCCTTGCCTGTGCGTTTCCTGAAAGTGAAGCTTTGTTGTTTCCTGTACCATAGATGCACTGGAACAATGCTTGGACCCCAGCATGACCGAGTGGGAGCGAGGCCGTGAGCGGGAGGAGTTTGCGCGGGCAGCCCAGCTGTATGTGTCTTCCAGCGCGACCTTGTCCTCCAGGTTCACTCACGCCAAGGAGGAAGACGATTCGGATCAGGTTGAGGTTCCAAGAGATCAAGAGGTCTGTGAATTTTATTTTACTTTTTGCAGCATTAGGAGTTGAACTCAAGGTCTAGCACATGCTGTGCATAGCTTTAACCACTAGGATATACTCCCAAGCCCCTACTGAAGTTTAAAATCAAAATACCATGCAGCTAAATATTTATATACATTTACATACACACACACCCATACATGTACATATATATATACACATACACAGTCCTGCATATTTTTAGATTGTTTTAGGCAGGGTCTCATTGTAGCCAGGATTGATCAGAAACTCACTATGTCACTATGTAGTCCAGGCTAGCCTCAAACTCACGGGTGTCCTTCATTTAAAACCAGTCAGTAAAGTGGTCAGAATACACATGGCATATAGAGTAAGAAGCAATTTGATGCTTTCACTTTCAAGATACTTCAGCAGAAATGTTACAGCATTACAGTATGAGCTCTTAGATTATTCCAGACCATTATTTGACATTTAAAAAATATTTATTTATTTATTTGAGAGAGAGAGAGAAATAAAGAGGCAGATAGAGAGAGAATGGGCACCTCTAGCCACTGCAAATGGACTCCAGATGCATGTACCACCTTGTGCATCTGGCTTACGTGGATACTAGGGAATTGGACCTGAGTCCTTAGGCTTTCCAAGCAAGTGCCTTAACCACTAAGCCATCTCTTCAGCCCAATTTGACATTTTTATTGTTGAATTTATTTATTTTTGGTGGAAGTGCCAGGGAATGAAGCTTGACTTTTTTGTTTTGTTTTGTTTTTTCAAGGTAGGGTCTCACTCTAGCTCAGGCTGACCTGGATTTCACCATGTGTTCTCAGGGCGGCCTTGAACTCACGGCCATCCTCCTACCTCTGCCTCCCGAGTGCTGGGATTAAAGGCTTGTGCCACCACACTCGGCAAGCTTGACATTTTTAAAATGGAAGACTAGTGAGGTCAGTTCTGTGAGCACTTGAAACAGATGCACGTCTCTCCCTAGAATGATGTCAATGACAAACAGTCTGCCGTGAAGATGAAGATGTTTGGGAAGCTCACCCGAGACACGTTTGAGTGGCACCCTGACAAGCTTCTGTGTAGGAGGTTTAACGTGCCTGACCCTTACCCAGGGTGAGTAAGATGCACCTGTCTACACCATTGAAAGGTGCACCCTCCACTAAAGCGCACTTCCCCTCTTACACACTGTCATACATTTCCTTTTGCTAGAGGATTTAGGATTTACTTGTAAACCTTTGAAGTTACAAATTTTACACATTTATTTTACCTTGTATTAATCCAATACTTAAAAAAAAGCAACACTTGTCCAGATATCTATTCCATATTTAAGATGTGAAACTCAGTGATGTCTGCTTACAAAAACTTAATGAGCTGGGTGATAGCACACACCTTCACTCCCAGCACTTGAGAGGCTGAGGGAGGAGGATGACTGCGAATTTAAGTGGCTGCAGTCTGGAGTTAGGGTGAGTTCCAGGTTAGCCTGGGCTAGAGTGAGTCCCTCCCTTAAAAACCAAACCAACCCTGCATAGCACACATGCTTTTAATCCTAGCACTTGGGAGGTAGAGGTAGAAGGATTACTGTGAATTCGAGGGTCAGCCTGGGCTAGAGCGAGACCCTACCTCAAAACACAAACAAAAACCTGCCAAAAACATCAAACCAAAGCCAGGCTGCACATATAGCTTACATTTAAAATGTTACTTGTTGCAGGGCATGGTGGCGCATGCCTTTAATCCCAGCACTCAGGAGACAAAGGCAGGAGGATTGCCATGTGTTCAAGGCTACCCTAAGAGTACAGAGTGAATGCCAGGTCAGCCTGGACTAGAGTAAAACCCTACCTCAAAAGACAAAAATAAAAGTTACTTGCATTTTTTCATTTGTGTGTGTGTGTGTGTGTGTGTGTGTGTGTGTGTGTGTTTGTGTACATGTTAGGATTAACTCCTAGGCCATGTACAAGCTAGCAAGCTTCCTATCTCTGAACTGTATCCTCAGCCTGGATCTTTATATTTTCTAATTCTTTTCATAAAAGTTCAACATCTTTTTGATTAAAATACTACCAGAAAACATAAATGATTGAATTACCCTTTGTCTGAAAATGTAAGTATGTTTTTTTCAGGGAAACATCTATTTTTTTCTTTTTTAAATGTTTAATTAATTTGTGTGTGTGAGAGAGAGAAAGAGAAGGAGGCACATAGAGAAAGAATATGGGCGCACCAGGCCCCTTAGCCATGCAAATGAACTCCAGATGCGTGCGCCACCTTGTGCATCTGGCTTTACACAGGTACTGGAGAATTGAACCTGGCTCCTTGGGCTTTGCAAGCAAGGGCCTTAACTGCTAAGCCATCTCTCCAGCCCTAAATCTGTAAGTTTTTAATGTTTTAAAATTTACAATCAGAGAGAGAGAGAGAGAGGCAGAGAGAGAGAGAGAGAATGAATGAGTGCACCAGGACCTCCAGCTACTGCAAACAAACTCCAGATACATGCACCACTTTGTGCATCAAAAGTGCACCAGGACCTCCAGCTACTGCAAACAAACTCCAGATACATGCACCACTTTGTGCATCTGGCTTTATGTGGGTACTGGAGAATTGAACCCAGGTCTTAGGCTTTGTAGGAAAGCACCTTAACTGCTGAGCCATCTCCCCAGCCTGCAAATCTATTTTTGAAGTTAAAACTTCTGGTCCTGCCAGGTGTGGTGGTACACACCTTTAATCCCAGCACTTAGGAGGCAGAGGTAGGAGGATCACCATGAGTTCGAGGCCACCCTGAGACTACATAGTGAATTCCAGGTCAGCCTGAGCTAGTGAGACCTTACCTCAAAAACCCAAAACAAACAAACAAAAATTTCTGGTCCTGAGCCATGCGTGGTGGCCCATGCCTTTAATCCCTGCACTCGGGAGGCAGAGGTAGGAGGATCACCATGAGTTCGAGGCTAGCCTGAGACTACATAGTGAATTCCAGGTCAGCCTGGGCTAGAATGAGACCCTAACTCAAAAAAAAAAAAAAAAAAGACCCACAAAACAAACAAAAAGAACATAACAACAGCCACCGAAACCACTTCTGGCCCTAACTCTTGTGAGAAAAAGTCCCAGGGCCTAAAATCAGGCACTCTGGGCTGGGGACAGCGCTCCGAGACAGGCTTGCCTAGCAGTCCTTAGTACCACATGTGTCAGGAGCGGTGGAACAGAGGAGGGGAATCAAAAGTCCAGGATGTCCTTGACTCCATGGCAAGTTTGAGTCCAGCCTTTAATAGTCTGTAATACAGGAGACCCTGTCTCAAAAACGTCAGGCACTCATACTTCCTGAGCTGCTCTGAGAGGTGGAAACACCTCAGGGATCTGTTACTCTACTAGGAGAGTGGATGGAAAGTGTGAGAAAGCAGGCTTCATACCAAGTGGACTTTATCATAACGGCTGTTACTAAATATCTCTTCTTTTCTACTCGCAGCTCAACTTTAGTTGGCTTGCCACGAGTAAAGCGAGATAAATATTCAGTCTTCAACTTTCTGACAGTCCCAGAGACAACCTCTGTGCCCTCAGCTCCAGCACCAAGGGCAAAAGCACCGCAGCTCCAAGGGGCAGACAGTGAGTAGGCGTCTTGGGGTCTGGGTGCTGAGCAGGGTCTCAACCCCTCATCTGCTGGGTGACAGACAGAGAGGGTGGTCTGGGGCTAAGTGCCTTCCTGATTAAGAGAACGACTCTGGGGCTGGGACTTTGCCCCTGCTGTTCCCCAGTGCCTTGCTGGCCCACACAGGTATACTGGTTGAAAGACCAGTCATGAAGAATTTGCTTTTCTGACTCCATTGTTATGTCCTCGATCTGCCTCTTAGAATCCAGGAAGCCATCCCGATGGGATACATCCGACCAAGAGAAGAAGGAAGATTCCATTAGTGAATTTTTAAGTTTGGCTAGGTCAAAAGTTGGCCCACCAAAACCAGACTCCAGTCCTTCAGGAAACAAAGAGGATGAGCAGGGCCCGGCTGCGCTCTCAGACAAGGTATGGGGTGTAGGTTGTCTCCCTGTTGGCCATTCTCTGTGGTGATGTGTCTCCCTGCTCAGTCACCATGCTGCAAATGTTCCCCATGTGCAGCCTTGGGCTCCGCATTCCTCCTGCAGTCTGTGTGGCTGCTGAGTTCTGCTGCTGCGTATGAAGGAACTCCTAGGCAACGTGTGAGTGAGTGAGTATGCCTGTGCTCCAGTAAGGACTTACTTCTGGGAACAGAATGCAGGTGGATTCGGCCTGCAGGCTGTAGGCCGATGCCTGTCGGCATCCATCATTTCAGTGGAAGTAACTGGATCCAGAAATGAAGGCCTGGCTTCCGTTACGGAGGAAAGGTCATAGACTCCTGTTTAGATTGGCTTTCACTTAGCATAAGTCACTGAAGCAAAACTCAGTGTATTCATATTAGATTTCCAATGTAGTTTATCTTTATTTATTTATTTGAGAGGGAGAGAGAGAGTGTGTTCACCAGACACTATGAACTCTAGACACTATGAACGAACTCCAGATGCATGCACCACCATGTGCATCTGCTTTATGTGGGTACTGGGGAATCAAACCTGGGTTCTTAGGCTCCGCAAGCAAGCACCTTAACCACTGAGTCATTTCTCCAGCCCCATATTAGATTTAATTTTCCAAATAATAAATGTAATTTTTGTGGAGAGAATAGAGAAAATATGCATTGGGGCGCTTTGGCTTTTCTTTTCTTTCTTTTTTTCCATTGACACAGAGTCTTGTTACAGATATAGCCCAGGCTGGTCTTGAACTTTCCACGAGGCTGGCCTTAAACAGTTGACTCTCTTGCCTCCACTTCTCTTTTTTCTTTTTTTTTCTGAGGTAGGGTCTCACTGTAGCTCAGGCTGACCTGGAATTCACTGTGTAGTCTCAGGGTGGCCTCGAACTCACGACGATCCTCCTATTTCTGCCTCCCGATGGGCTGGGATTAAAGGCGTGCGCCACCACGCCCGGCTCACTTGCCTCCACTTCTCAAATGCTGGGATTACTGGTGTGTGCTCCCACACCTGGCTGGTCTTCACTCATTTTGTTCCTTTATTCCTCCTCTCCTGTGTTCTTTTAACTTATTTGTTTATTTTTTTTTAGCATTTTACTTGAATTTATTATTTATTTTTACTGGATCTCAGTATATGTCTTAGCAGTTGCTCTAGGGAATACCATGTACGTACTTACCTTTTCAGTCTTGCTTAGAATTACTTTTTATTGGGTGGAGAGATGGCTTAGTGGTTAAGGCACTCGCCTACAAAAGACCAAAAGACCAAAAGACCCAGGTTCAATTTCCCAGGACCCATGTAAAGCCAGATGCATAACGTGGCACATGTCAGGAGTTTGTTTGCAGTGGCTAGAGGCTCTGGTACACCCATACTGTCCTTCTTTCTTTCCTTCCTTCCTTCCTTTCTTTTCTCTGCCTCTTTTTCACTCTCTTAAACAAATAAAAATATATATTAAAAAAAAAAGAATTACTCAGGCTGGAGAGATAGCTTAGCAGTTAAGATGCTTGCCTGTAAAGCTTAAGAACACTTGTTTGAATCTCCAGGTCTCACCTAGCCAGACACACAGTGACGCAATCATGTAATTTTGCACATGCGCACAAGGAGGTACACACATCTAGAGTTTGCTCACAGCAGCTAAAAAGCCCTGGCATGCCTTCTCTCTGTCTCTCTTTCAAAAATAAAATAATAATTAAAAAGGTAAACAATAAAAAAGAATTACTCCTTGTCACTTAGGTAGGTGTGGGAACATTATACTCTCTAGTCCCCAGTCCCCTTTTATGTGTATGGTATTCTTTTCTTGTGGGGGGGATTTCGAGGTAGGGTCACACTGTAGCCCAGGCTGACCTGGAATTGACTAGTCTCAGGGTGGCCTCAAACTCTTGGAGATCCTCCTACTTCTGCCTCCCGAGTGCTGGGATTAAAGGCATGCGCCACCACGCCCAGTTTATGTGTATGGTGTTTTTTATGTCCATACAATGAAAACTGTAACCAGTGATGATATTTTTGCTGTTGACATCATGCAGATTTTAAAAGAGCTGATGTGGAGGTGACCGTCAGCTCTGTTTACTCAGCTGTTTGCTGTTTGTGTGGTTCTTTCTTCATTCCTGAAGTTCCACGTCTGTCGCCTCCCTCGCTTCCTTCTCAGGAACTTGCTTGTGCATTTCTTTTAGAACAGTCTCAGTGATTACATTTCCTTCATCTGAGCATGGCTTATGTTTTGTCTGTATTCCTGAGGATGCTTTTGCTAAATACAGAATTCTGGACATTTATTTTTAATGAAAAAGCTTGGGAGGATGAGGTTGTGGCTTCCACCTGCTAATTTTGCAGAGTTGGGGATTTCATGCCAAACATGCATTCTACCCCTGACCTGTGTCCCCAGACACAGAATTTATCTTGACCTTTCCCAGGTTTTTTCCCACTTCATTCTGGCCTTCATGATTTTGATGAGAGATCTGTAGTTTCTTAATTTATTTTTTAGTAGTTTGATTATGATGTGCCTCAGTGCAGGCAGGTATTTTTGTTTTGAGTTTGGGGTTTGTGGGACTGTTTGTATCTCTTGAGTTTTTTTCTTTTTTAACCAAACATGAGACATTTTCATTTATTTATTTATTTATTTATTTTTAGTTTTTCGAGGTGAAGTCTTGCTCTAACTTAGGCTGACCAGGAGTTCACTCAGTCCCAGGCTGCCTTGAACTCTTGGCAGTCCTCCTACCACTGCCTCCCAAGTACTGGGATTAAAGGAGTGTGCCACCACGTCATGACTACTTTTTTTCTGATTCCTTTTCCACTTCACACTCATATTCCCATCTCTAATTATCTCTGCATTGAAGTGACAAAATACTTGAGAGACCCGAGTAGGGGAGGAACTGTTTGTTCTGGTTCAGTTTCAGGTCACGTTCACCTGGCACCGGGTGTCTGGAATTAACATGGCGACAGTGAGAGCTGGTGGCAGAGGCTGCTCACCTCATCTCACAGTAGCCAGGAAGCAGAAAGAGAGATGGACCAGAACCACATATAATCTCCTGGGATCTACTTCCTCCACCTAGGCCCCACCTCCTGAAGTTTCTACGCCTCCCACCCACTTAACACCTGTGCAGCATTCTCTACCCAGGCGCTGGGAGACTCGTGATGTCATCAGTAGACCCCTTGATAGCCTCTGACAAGTTCTGTTCATCTTAGTCAGTTTCTTCTTTTGTTCAAAGCAGTTAATTTCTATTGATCTGTTTTCCATTTTCAACTTTACAGACTTTGTCCAGTATCCTTTCCACTCTGCTCATTCATCCAGGCAATGAAGGGTTTTTTTTTTCTTTCTTTCCTTGCTTGTTTTAGGATCTTAGGGTCCTGTTTTCTGTCCCGGCTGTTTTTCAGCTCCTGGGCTCCTGTGGGCTTCACCAGCCTCATCTTCCAGAGTCGATGGGACTGTAGGACACACCACTGCGCCCAGCCTTAGCAGTGAATTAAAAAATGATTACCATATTTTTCACTTCTAAAATACCCATCTGTTTTTTCTTATTGTTTTTTTTTTTTTGTGTGTGTGTATACACATCTGGGCACACCAGGGTTTCTTGCTGTTGCACCTAAATCCCAGACTGATACACCACTTTGCACCTGGCTTTACATGGGTACTGGGGAACCAAACACAGGCCAGCAGGCTTTGCAAGCAAGTGCCTACAACCATTGAGCCATTTTACCAGTTTCAGCCCCTTGGCTTTTCTTAATATCTTATTTCTTTGCTGAGATTACAAAAGTTCTGTTTATTTGCCTCATTTTTACAATTGTCTTTTTTCTTTATTCTTACAATTATGGTTATAGTGGTTGCTTGTTGAACCATCCTGGGCTGTATGAGGAAGATTTACAAGTAGACATTGTTGTCACTTGTTACTACAGCTCTTTTATTTCCCAGAGGGGAAGTCAGCTCCTGGAGCTGTCTGAGACTTGACTATCACAGGAACACCGTAACGTTCCGCTGCACATTTACTGTTATGGACATCATCAGAGGCTGGAAGTGTCTGAACGTAGGCGGGAGCTAGGTAGCATGCCATTTCTGACCTTGCATGTGGCGTAGACATGGTGCTTGTGGCTTGCCATGGAGGCATTAGAGTTGTTACTTTAATTGGGAGCTGTTAAAATCATTGTGTGTACTTCATGGCCAGCTCTCCTGATTTTTTGTGTACTTTTTAAAACTTTGGGAAAGATTGCAGCAGATAACTTTGCTCCTGAGCCACTTGAGTATCAGTTGCAGAGTAGCTGTCCCATCTCCCCTGTGCTTCCTCCAAGGAAGGATGTTCTCTGTAACCACAGTTCACCCATCGGGATGGGGAACGCAGTGCCGCCACGTTACATATTTGCTGTCCATTCTCAGCGGCATGCAGGTTGCAGCTGCTGTCTGCGTACTGTCCTTTCCTGTAGCAAGGAGACAGCTCAGCTTCACTTGTGGCTGTTGCTTTCATGTGTCTCCTCAGGATCCTTAGCCCAGGAGCAATCCTTTGTCTTCCCTTGACTTCCACGGTCGTGAGACTATTTTCTTGCATGTACATACAGGTGCATGGGAGTATACATGTGTCTATGTGCGTATTTATTCATGTGTGCTCTTGGGGATTAAATTAGGGCCTCATGCATTGAACTATACCCTCAACTGTTATTTTACTGTCCATTTATTTGTTTAAATGTGTACATGGGTGGGCATTAGAACCTTTTTCACCACTGCGAATGAACACCAGACACTTGTGTGTCACTTTTTACATCCAGCTTATGTGGGTGGCCGGGGAACTGAACCTTGGCCAGCAGGCTTTGCCAGCAAGCATTGTTAACCACAGAACCTTCTCTTCAGGTTCTCCCTTCTCTTTTTCACTTAAAACTTTTTCAGTGTGCATTTGTGGGTGTGTGTGGGGGTTTGTGAAAGGGTTTTCCTGTTGGCAGACACGTGCCACTTTTTGTGTCTGGCTTTTCATGGATGCTGGGGAATTTAACTTGGGCTGGCAGATTTTGCAAGCAAGCATCGTTAACTGCTGAGCCATCTTCCCATCTCTATTTTAATTTTTACCTAATTATTATTATTATTATTTAAACACATATATATATTAAAATATTTTATTTTTATTAATTTTATTTATTTGACAGAGAAAGGGAGAGAGAATGAGAGAATGGGCACACGAGGGCCCCCAGCCACTGCAAACAAACTCCAATGTGTATGCCCCCTTGTGCATCTGGCTAATGTGGGTCCTGGGGAATCAAACCGAGGTCCTTTGGCTTTGCAGAAAACACCTTAACCGCTAAGCCATCCCTCCAGCCCTAAACATATATGTTTATTTGAGAGAGAGAGAGAGAGAAAGAGAGATGGGCACACGAGGGCCTCCAGCCACTGTAAATGAACTCCAGATGCATGTGCCTTCTTGTACATCTGGCTTACTTGGTCCTGGAGAATTGAACTGGGATCCTTTGGCTTTGTGGGCAGACACCTTAACTGCTAAGCCATCTCTCCAACCCCTAATTTTTTACCTAATTATTTAAATGAGAATTTAGGAACATTAAGATATATAAAAGGGGACTAGAGAGATGGCTTAGTGGTTAAGGTGCTTGCCCCGAAGCCCAAGGACCCATGTTCGACTCTCTAGATCCCACGTAAGCCAGACACACAAAGGTAAGGCAAGCGCAAGGTTTCACATTCCCACTAGGTGGTACAAGTTTCTGGAGTTCGATTTCAGTGGCTGAGGCTCTGGCACACCAATTCTCTCTCTTTGAAATTAAATTAAAAACAAAAAGATGACATAAATGCCCTGTCACAAATTTACCCCACTAGGGGTGCATATTCCTGTTTTATCTGAAAGATGGGTCTAGAGCCATCATTACTTTCAAGGCTCACACTAGTTGGTCCCTGTAGACTAGCTTGTGTCCTTAATCTAATCCAGCTAGTCTCAGAGCATAGGCTTGCTGTTGGCACAGGAAGAGCTTCTCCTTTCCCAGGGCCAACTGGAGAATCAGCCCATATTACTCAGTGTCCTGGAGAACTCTGGTGAGGAATAGTATATAAACAACAAGATCTGGGCGAACTCTTGAAGGTTTTGTCATTACTTTTCTCTTTCATTTTAGTCTTATTACTACTGTTTGGTTTTTGCTTGTGTATATGTGTGTCGGGGTGTAGGCATGTGCACATGCGTGTGCCCTTGCTGTACTGCTTATGCTTACCTGTGCCAGGGGCCACGAGCCTGTGGAGCATTGCATGGCCTGCTCTGTGAGCTGGAGTCTCTCTCTCTCTTTCTCTCTCTCTCTCTGTCTTACACTGTTGCTGGAGCTTGCCAGGCTCAGTCAATTCTTGGGTCTGTATTCCCCTGTAAAACTGGGGTTATAAGCATGTGTGGGTCTCTGCTTCCCTGTAGAATGGGGGTTACAAGCATGTGTGGCCATGCCCAGGTATTTTACATGGGATCTGGAGATTTGAACTCAGGTAGTCTCAGGACCTCTCAGGTTTTCGTGCTTGTACGGGAAACACACCTAGCCACTGGGCCATCTCTCCAGCTCCCATTCATTCATCTTTGAGATAGGCTGCAGCCTATGACTGTGTAGTCCAGGCTGGCCTCAAAGTTGCAATTTTCCTGCCTCAGCCTTCCACATGCTAGGGTTATAGATATGTGTCATCACACCTGGCTTTTCTAAATTTTTTTCTATGAAAAAGAGTTTACCTTGAAACAACAAATTCCACTGTCTTGTGTCATTTTCCTTGGGTGTGCGTTTGTCTCTGCTCCAGCAGTCAGGGTGGTGTGGCATGGGGGTGGCTACTGGCTGAGGGCTGGAAGAGCTAGAGCAGATCCCCCAGCCCAGCTGGAGGCAGGTCCTGGGCCTGGTCCCCATCTCCACTGCTCTGCTGGCTCTCGGGTCACCCCAGGAGCCCTGGCGGGTGGAAGCTGCTTGGCGGTGCGTCTCCTTTGTGTGTTTGCTCTTTGTTTACTGAACTTGGTTTGTATGAAGTTCCTGCCTTCTCTTTTGTCCATCTGGACATCCACCACTATCTTAGGAAGAATAGCCTGCTAGTGCCAAGGAAGTCCCTGGCAAGCGCTTGTTGCTCCTGGCTCTGTCCCACTGTGTCCAGGGTGCACAACTTTCTCCCCGTCACTTCCTGCGGGCACCCTTCCTTTCGCTGTTGCTTGTGTGCTTTTCTCTGAAACAGTGTCCCACTCTGTGGCCTAGGCTGGTCTCAGACCATGAGCCTTTTGTCTGTCTCCCAAGGGCTGACATTGCAGCCTGGCCCCTCTAGCCGGACACCTTTGTATGTTTACTTTTTCCAAGGTGGGGTCTCACTCTAGTCCAGGCTGACCTGGAATCCACTATGTAGTCTCAGGGTGGACTTGAACTCATGATAATCCTCTGCCTCCCGCGTGCTGGGGTTAAAGGTGTGTGCCACCACGCCTGGTGAGCCTGACTGACATCTTTTTTTTTTTTGGTTTTCTGAGGTAGGGTCTCACACTAGCTCAGGCTGACCTGGAATTCACTATGTGGTGGTATCTAAATGTATGACCTGCATAGCCTTAAAAAAACGTGTGTGTCCTTTAATCCCAGCACTCGGGAGGCAGAGGTAGGAGGATTGCCATGAGTTCAAGGTCACCCTGAGATGACAGAGTTAATTCCAGGTCAGCCTGGACCAGAGTGAGACCCTACCATGAAAAACCAAACCAAAACAAAACAAAACAAACAAACAAACAAACAAAAACATGTGTGTGTGTGTATTTATATATATATATTTATTTATTTGGTTTTTGGAGGTAGGGTCTCACACTAGCTCAAGCTGACCTGGAATTCACTATGTAGTCTCAGGGTGGTCTCTTTTTTTTTTTTTTTAATTTATTTATTTGAGAGAAAGAAAGGGTTAGATAAAGAATGGACACACACCAGGGCTCCAGCCACTATGAATGAACTCCAGGCATATATACCACCGGCTTCACATGGGTACTTGGGAATCGAACCTGGGTCCTTAGGCTTCACAAGCTAGTGCCTTATCAGCTAAGCCAGCTCTCAGCCCAAACCTGCCGTCTTCATTATTGACTCTTGGAGCCTGAAGGCCTGGGTAGATTTGAAAGAGGACATAGACCCTGTACCCTGCTTCGTTCCTCTGCAGTTCCCGCAGTGAGTGGTCTTCAGGATGTCCTCAGCTGTTCCCGCCTTGCCTGCATGTTCTCAGACACCTGCGATCCTAAGTGCTGGATGTCGTTGCCTAGCTGGGCAGAATGTGGCTGTGCCTACCCTAGATATTATCCTAAGTGTGCTCTAAAGCCCCTCGCCTTACACCTTCATTCCTGACTCATTTCTCTGTAATGCAGACAGTAAGCCAAGGTGTGGATTCACAGACTGAGGGAGAAGCTAGCCGCCCATCCATGGACTTATTCAAGGCCATCTTCGCCAACTCCTCCGATGAGCAGTCCTCGTCCTCAGAAGATGAGCATGATGCAAGCGAGAGTGATCGGGAGGAGACGGAGGAGGCCAGCCCCAAAAGTGCCCAGGAGGCTGCCCTGGGGGAGGCCTCTGTGACCCAGGGTAAATTAACTTCCCAGATGTGGGAATCAAAGGAGAAACAATGGTGTTTAGTTTTCAGTCTGTTTGCTTTGAGATAGGGTCTCATGAAGCCTGGGTTGGCATTGAATTCCTGATCCTGATTCACTATGTAGTCTTAGAGTCGCCTCAAACTCAAACTCCTCCTACCTCTGCCTCCTGAGTACTGGGATTAAAGGCGTGTGCTACCACACCTGGCTCATGTTTTAAATTACAAGGTCATATATACCTGAATTTTAAAAGTACAGTGGCTGGGGATATAACGCAGTGGTACAGTGCCCGCCTATCGTGCACAGGGCCTTGGGTACAGTACTGACACCTCATACACTGGGCACAGTGGCAGGAGGGTTAGAAATTCAAGGTCATCCTCAGCTACACAGAAAGTTTGAGGCCAGCCTGGGATGCACGAGACACTGTCTGAAGACACAGCTGTTAAACAGAAGGCATTGTGGTGGCCCACACCTGTTTTCCCAGCACCTGGGAGACAGAAGCAAGCTCCTGAGTTCCAGGCCAGTCTGGCCCACACACTGCGTTCCATGCCAGCAAGTCCGTGTTTCAAAAATCTCAAGACCCCACCCTCAAAAAGTGTAGAAATGTAGCAACTCTCTTGTAATCCACTTCCTAGAAACTCACATCTTCCGTTTTTATATTCTTCCACCAGAGAATATAGTAACCTACTTGTTTGTTTGTGGTGTTGGGAAGGAAACCTAGGGGTGCAAGCACTCGGCCACTGAGCCGCCGCCGCCCAGCGGCTAACGTGCTTGAACAGGGTGATTAGCAACATGGACAAGATCATTTCTTAATCTTTAGAAATATTTTTATTTGGTTATTTGAGTGTGTGGTGTGTGTGTGTATTCCAGGGTTTCCTGCCACTGCAAACAAATGCCAGTCTGGCTTTACATGGGTGACTGGGAAATTGAACCTGGGCTGGCAGGCTTTGCAAGCTAGGACCTTTAACCACTGAGCTATCTCCCCAGCCCCCATGACCATTCACTTTTACTTTTTCTTCTGGTGATAGCTCACTGAGTTAAATTAATATGCCCCAGGCGTCTGGGATGGGACAGAGTCTCCTATCCCTTTGGTAGTTTTTTATTTTATTTTACTTCTTTATGAGAGAGAGAAAGAGAGAATGGGTGCATCAGGGCCTCTTGCTGCTATAAACAAACTCCAGATGTGTGCTGTACTTTGTGCATCTGGCTTCATGTGGGTATTGAGGACTCAAACCCTGGCCTTTGCAAGCAAGAGCCTTTAGCCGCTGAGCCATCTCCCCAGCCTTGGTAGGTTCGTCTCTTCTCAGATGGACTTCCCCCCAGGCTGCCCGTCAGCCCTCACTGAGGCCATGTGGAGTGTGTCCGTGGTAAGGACTTGCTTCCCGAGTGGCTGCTGCTCATGCACTTGGCAGTAAGTGGCCTTGTTTAGTCTCCCAACTCTGCCATGTTCCCCACTGTGCTCAGCACTGACTGAGCCACTTCAGCAAAGTGCAGAAAGCACAGTGGCTGCTGTTCAAAGACACAGCTAAGGACTGAGGCACATTGTTGCTGGGGTGAACTTGTCATGCGGATGCTTTCCAGGTGCCGAGCCTGCGCCTGCCGAGCCTGCGGCTCCCTTCCCCATTCAGAAGATGCAGATTGACGAACGAGAAGAGTTCGGTCCACGGCTGCCTCCTGTCTTCTGCCCCTGTGAGTCAAGAGCCCCCTTAGTTCACGTGCCCAGGCGCCACCATGTGCCTCCCCTGAAATAAATGTGGTGACTTTTTTTTTTCTAGGTAGGGTCTCGCTCTAGCCCAGGCTGACCTGGAATTCACTCTGTATTCTCAGGGTGGCTTCGAACTCACAGTGATCCTCCTACCTCTGCCTCCCGAGCGCTGGGATTAAAGGCGTGCACCACCATGTCTGGCTAATTTTAGTTTTTTTTTTTTAATATTCTTGTTCACAAGCAAGTTCTTGTATAATGTGCTTTGCAGAGAGCATGGTCTATGAAGAGCTGGAGTTGATGCTCCTGTTCTGGCCTATGGGAGCCATGTGCCTGCTCCTTGCTGATCCTCAGTGTCTCAGGAGCACGAGGATGGTTATTAACCCAGTGTAGTTGAGGACGTGGAGCTTGCAGAGGTCAGCAGTGTGCCAGGGGTCACAGAGCTGGCCATGGAGCCAGGAGTCGGCTTCTGTCCGTCTCTGATCTTGACAGATGACAGCAGGCTTGAGGTCACTCTGGCGAGACTTCATCTGTCTTCATAGGGCAGATGAGGCTATGGTCAGGGTCAGCTGGAACTCTTCAGGTCTTAGGTTGAGGGGTCTGCCAGTCCTTACGTACAGCTCTGACGTTTATCTGCTAATCTATTTGCTTATCAGCAAAGTGGCCTCAGTGGCAAACATTCAGTCTCCCCAGGTCTCCAAATTAGTCATTTATAGACTTACTGTTATAATGGTCTATATTTCCCCCTGTAGTTCATGTGTTGATTACATTTTTTCCAGATGCTCGTCAGAAGCTTGAGACACCTCACAAGGAGAAACACAAAAAAAGCAAAGAGAAGCACAAGACCAAGAAAGAGCACCGCCGAAAGAGAGAGAAGGTGAGGCCGCCTGTGTTCTGCGGTCAGCATGGGGTCTGGGGGTCTGTTTCTGTGCGCAGATAAGCCAGTCAAAGGGAATTCTCTAGCCAGGGTGGGGACACAAGTCTCAGTGGTTAAGAGAAGTGTTAACTTTCAGTGGAGCTTGTAATTTTTTTCAGAAACTTTGTTTTCTTTTTTAATGCATTTTTATTGACAAGTTTTATACATGTATATGAAATGTATTTTGATCATAATCCCTTCCCTTTACCTTCAAAACTTTGTTTTCTTTTATAAAGCCTATATATATATATATATTTGTACTTAAAAAAAGATACTTGTGTTCAACCAGGTTGGGTAACATATGCCTGCAATCCTAACACTCAGGAGGCTGAGGCAAGAGGATGGAGACTTTGAGGCTAGCCTGGGCTACATAGCAAGATGCTGTCTGTCTCAAAAACTAAAATAAAATAACAAGGCTGGAGAGATGGCTTAGAGGTTAAGGCGTTTGCCTGAGAAGCCTAAGTACCTTGGTTCAATTCCCCAGGACCCACATGAGCCAAATGCACAAGGGGGCACATGCAGCTAGAGTTTGTTTACCAGTGGCTGGAGGCCCTGGCATGCCCATACTCTCTTTCCATCTCTCATTTTCTCTCTTAAATAAATTAATTAAATTAAATAAAAATTTTGGTGAAGGTTTAAAAAGTATGAAGAAAGGTATTTAATGCACCTTGAAGGTTGATTGTTAAAAAATAAAACTTTAGGGCTGGAGAGATGGCTTAGCGGTTAAGCGCTTTCCTGTGAAGCCTAAGGACCCCGGTTCGAGGCTTGATTCCCCAGGACCCACGTTAGCCAGATGCACAAGGGGGCGCACGCATCTGGAATTCGTCTGCAGCGGTTGGAAGCCCTGGCGTGCCCATTCTCTCTCTCTGCCTCTTTCTCTCTCTGTCGCTCTCAAATAAATAAATAAAAATAAACCAAAAAAATTAAAAAAAAATAAAAATAAATAAAACTTTATTGAGCTGAGGAGATGGCTTAACAGGTGAAGGTACTTGGTATAAAGCCTGCCAGCCTTAGGTAAGATTCCCCCATGTCCATGTGAAGCCAGATTCACAGGGTAGTATATGACCTGGTACACCCATTCTCTCCCTCTCTTTCTCTGCTTACAAATAATTTGTTTTTTGTTTTTGTTTTTTTGAGGTAGGGTCTCACTCTAGCCCACGCTGACCTGGAATTCACTATGTAGTCTCAGGGTGGCCTCGAACTCACGGCTGTCTTCCTACCTCTGCCTCCCAAGTGCTGGAATTAAAGGTATGTACCAGCAAGCCCAGCTTTAAAAATATTTTTAAAAACTTCATTTATTGATTATTCCATGTTAGATGAAAGTATTACTTTGAACACTTCTCAACTGTTTTCTTCAATGTCACTGGGGCTTAAATGTAGGCTTTACTAGGCAAGCGCTCTCCCACTGGGCTGCACACAGCTTAACTGCTTCGTTACTGTTGTAAGTTAAGATCATTTGTAGTTTGCCGTTCTGCATGAAGGAGCAGTAGCATCCATGTAACCATGGGCATCTCCTGTGGCATCACCCTTGTCTTCTTTAAGGTGTGTGACCTGGCTAAGGTTAGTGTTGGACATCCAGAGTGGCCTGGTCCAGGAGCAGAACAGCTGACAAGCACCTCCGCTGACGGCTGCAGGCGGGAAAGAGGTCTGAGCTCAGCAGCTGTCTTTCAGGGAGTGAAAATTAAAAGCCCATGCGGGCATATTGGAGAGCAAACCTGTGTGGTCTTTCAGTGCACCCTGTGACCGACCCGCTGACGACCTCCTAAGCTCTTTCCAGCTGCTCACCATCCTGCTTTGCAGTTTAGGTGCCTTGACAACCCCTCAGGCTCACAGGAGGTGGCAGAGGTCACCACTAATAAGATGGGAACTGAGTGTCACAGGGTCCTTCCTGCCTACATCTGTAGCTCTTGCTGTGACTGTCACTAGGGAGCAGCTATAAGGTCATGTGCACAAGGTGTGTGCACAGCCGCTGACTGCTGAGTGGGTTAGGCTAAAGCTTTCTCCAAATAAAGGTTTTCTTTTTAATTTACTTATTTGCATGCATGTGTGCATGTCTGTGTGCACATGCACACCAGGGTCTCTTGCCTCTGCAAATGCCCATCTAGTTTTATGCGGATGGCTGGGGAACTGAACTTAGGCAGTCAGGCTTTTGCAAAGAAGTGCCTTTAACTGCTGAGCCAGCTCCCCAGTCCCCCAAATAAGGTTACCCCCGAAAATAAGGGTTTTTGATTTTTCTTTAAATGTTTTTTATTTTTTATTTGTAATTTTAAATTTTTATTTAAAAAATTGTTTTTATTTATTTGTGAGTGGCGGAGAAAGAGGTAGAGAGAGAGAATGGGCACACCAGGGCCTCCAGCCACTGCAAATTAACTCCAAACGCATGCGCCACCATGTGCAGCTGGCTTACGTGGGTCCTGGGGACTAGAGCCTGGGTACATGTGGCTTTAAAGGCAAATACCTTAACTGTTAAGCTATCTCTCCAGCCCCTAAAATTTTGTTTTTAAATAACTTTGGTAAGCCAAACAAGGGCTGTGCCCCTGACCCATGCCCCCAGCCCCTCATTGGTGGATTCTGGGAGAGGGCTCTGCCACTGAGCCACGCCCCCAGCCCCTCATTGGTGGATTCTGGGAGAGGGCTCTGCCGCTGGGCCACGTTCCCAGCCCCTCATTGGTGGATTCTGGGAGAGGGCTCTGCCGCTGGGCCACGTTCCCAGCCCCTCATTGGTGGATTCTGGGAGAGGGCTCTGCTACTGACCTCTGCCTCCCCACCGCCAGCCAGCACATGGGTTAGCTTTCCTCACTGAATTAAGGAGGAAAACACCCTTTTGTTTTCACCTTTAAAAAATACTGCATTTACTTGAGAAAGAAGGAAGCAGCTATAGAGAGACTGGGCGCACCAGGGCCTCCAGCCACTCAACAAATGAAGTGCAGACACACTTAACGCCTTCTGGGGGCGTTAGGTTTTGCAGGCAAGCACCTTAACTGCTGAACCATCTCTCCAACCCTGTTCTCACCTTTTCCCCCTCCAGAAAAAGAAACACAAGAAGCACACACACAAAAGTAAGCAAAAGAGTAAAAAATCTGAAAAAAGTAGCAGTTCTGAGAGTACGGAGAGCAGTGACAGCCAGAGTGACGAGGGCGTGCTGGACTTGTCACCCCAGGAGCTGCTGAGACGGTAGGCCTGGGAGAGGGAGGCTTCGTGGGAACCTCTCAGAGACGTGTTGAATACTTGGTGTGTTTTCTTAGAGACATAAGTCAGAAATGAGTCATCTGGTCAGCGGTCACTCACCCAAAAGGGAGGAATAGGTCCACAGCTAGGCCACGTGACACTAAGACAGGCAAATCCCAGGAGGGCAGGCACGAGACCCGCAGCTCCACCTCTGCCTTCGGGGGCGTGTGATGGTGTCAGCCGGGCTCCAGAGGCTGTTAGCCCTGCTTCCCAGGCCAGCCACCGACAGCACATGTCACCTGCCTGGTGAGCCGGCTCCACTCTGTGGCCTCAGCTTTCCTCCACAGATGTCTGTTGTCCTGGCCTCTCCAGCATCCTGGCCTCTCTGTTGCAACTTGGGCCTCACCTTCACAGCTTCAAACAGTAGCCTCTCCGGGTCTCCTGGGAGAGACTGACCCTGCCGCCTTGACTGGGGCTCACACTGAGCTTGGTGCAAGCCTCCACCACTCTCTCAACCCTCATATTATGCCTGCCTGCATCACCAGCACCTTGTGGACAACACTGCCTGGGTCGGTGCCAGCTTGAGACGTCATTAGCCAGTTTCCTCTGCCACACTTGTCCCTTCTGTCACAGCTGCCCCTTCTATCACAGGTGCTCCTGTGTCACAGCTGCTCTATGGGCCTTGGAGGACACTTACCTGATCTGTACCTTTTTTGTTGCTATTTTTATTAGAGAGAGAGAGAGAGAATTGGCATGCCAGGGCTTCAGCTATTGCAATCAAATGCCATATGTTTGCGCCACCTAGTGGGCATGTGTGACCTTGTGCTTCCCTCACCGTTAGTGGCTTATGTGGGTCCTGGAGACTCAAAACTGGGTCCTTAGTCTTTGCAGGAAAGCGCCTGAACCGCTAAGCCATCTCTCCAGCCCTATTGCTGTTATCTTGAGACTGGGCATCATGTGGCCCAGACTTGGCCTTAAACTCACTGCATAGCTAAAAATGACCTTGAACTCCTTTTCCTCGGGCCTCCTCCCCCAAGCGCTAGGATTACAGGTGTGTGCCAACACTCCCAGTAGCCTGTGCTGCCTTGTGTAGGAAGATCAAGGTGGGACCTGGAGTAGGCGGAAGGGAGGGTCGGAAGTGTGAGGTGTTTAAGTGTACCCCTGTGTTGGCATGTGTGGGGTTCCAGGTCTCCAGGGCCTCCCCAGGGAGGCCACCCACGTGTGCCTGTCTCTAGGGAAAAGTACTTAGGGTCACTGCCTCATGGGTCTCACCTGCATCCCCGGTCCCTAGCATGGGGTCTCCTGCTGGGCGTGACCTCTGCTGCTTTTCTCCCGTGGCAGCACGACCTGATCAGGCTGGCACTGCGCCGCGTCCGCCATCTCTGTCCAGGAGGCACTGGTCTGCCCCTGTCGTCATTTGCCAGTGCAGAATGCATGGAAATACTCTCACCCTTGCACAGCCTTCGCTGGGTGTGTGTGCAAGAGCACTCAGAGGTGGTAATTTCATGACTCCATACATTCCGCTGCCTGACTCTGCCATGGAGACAGTACTGTCGCAGGAGTCAGCCACACCGGCACCACCTGACCCAGAGTCACCATTTCTCTGGCACCTGGCACCTTGGGTCACCCTTGCCAGTTTTGTGTGTGTGTGTCATACATGCATATACCTGTTTGTGTGTGCATGTGTGTGTGCTCACAAATACCTGTGGAGGCCAGAGCTCAATGCTGAGTGTGCTCCTTAATCACTTTCCACCTAGTGTTGGAGACAGGGTCAGGGCTAGGGTGATGGCTCAGCGGTTATAAGTGCTTCCCACAAAAGCGTGAGGGCCTGAGACAGGATCTCTTACTGAACTGGAACTCGCCAGTTCTGCTAGGCTGACTGGCAGATCAAGCCCCAGGGTTCCTGGCTCTGCCTGCCCGGGGCTGGTGCTGTAGACAGGCACCTCTGTGCCTGGCTTTATGGGCTGCTGGGACCGGAACTCAGGCTCTCATGCTCACGCTGCAAGCACTTCCCGCTGAGCCCGCTCCTCACCTGTCCGTCACTTAGAGACGCTGTCTCACAGGCTGACCTCAAACTCAGTGCTTTCCCATCAGCCCTGTATGCTGGGATTATAAGTGGATCACATGCTCAGCTCATACATGTTTTATTTATTTATGTACTTATTTACTGAGAGAGAATGGGTGCACCAGGACCTCCAGCTGCTGCAAAGGAGCTCCAGACACATGCACCTCCTTGTGCTTCTGGCTTACATGGGTCCTGGGGAGTAGATTCTGCATCCTTTGGCTCTGCAGGCACACACCTTGATTGCTAAGCCATCTTTCCAGCCCTCTCCCCACCTTTTTTTCTTTTGGTTTTTCCAGGTAGGGTCTCCCTCTAGCCCAGGCTGACCTGGAAGTCACTATGTAATCTCAGAGTAGCCTCGAACTCATGGTGATCTTCCTACCTCTGCCTCGTAAGTGCTGGGATTAAAGGCATGCGCCACCACACCTGGCTTCCTACACATTTTTAATTTTATTAAAGGAATTGTGTTTTGTTTAGTTGATTTTTTGTTTTTATTTTTTCTTGTTGATTTTTCAATACTGAGGATTAAACCCAGGGCATCGTCTGTGCTCCTACTTTCCTGCTGTTACATTCCTAGCCCTGATGGAATCATGCTACACCGACGTGTGCATCTGCCCATTCTCTCTCCCTCCCCTCCCCTCCCCTCCCCTCCCCCTTTCCCTCTCCCTCTTCCTCTCCCTCTTCCTCTCCCTCTCTCAAATAAGTAAATAAATTATATATATATATATATAAATATAAAGAAATTGAGCATAATGGGCTGAGAGAAGGCTCAGAGGTTAAAGGCGCTTGCTTGCAAAGTCTGATGGCCCAGGTTTGATTCCCCAGTGCCCACGTAAAACCAGACGCATGAAGTGGCACGATCCTTTGGAGTTCTTTGCAGTGGCAAAGTGGTGTGCTCATATTCATTCTCATTTTTTTTCTCTCTCTCAAATAAGTTAATGAAATATTAATAAAAAAGAAAAACGAAAAACAAAGGGTGTGGTGGCTCACGCCTTTAATCCCAGCACTGAGGAGGCAGAAGTGGTAGGATTGCTGTGAGTTCAAGGCCACCCTGAGACTACATAGTGAATTCCAGGTCAGCCTGGACTAGAGTGAAACCTTACCTTGAAAAAACAAAAGAAAAGAAAAAATAAAAGGAAAAAAACAAAAAGAAAAGAAATTGAATCTAATGTGAGTTGTGAGTTAGCAGGTCTAACCTTGAAGATAAAGGGAGAAACAGTTTAAAATAAGGATTAAGAGCTGGAGAGATGCTCAGTGGCTAAAGGCACTTGCTTACAAAGCCTGTCAGCCTGGGTGTGGCTCCTCAGTGCCGTGTAAGCCAGATGCATAGAGTGCTACATATACCTGCAGTTCATTTGCAGCAGCAAGAGGACTGGCTTGTCCAGCCTGACTCTTTCTCCCTCGCAGCTCACAAATAAATAAATAAAAATATTAAAAAATAAGGATTAAAGCCAGGAGTGGTAGCTGACACCTATAAGAATAGTATTTGAGAGGCCGAGGCAAGAGGATTTGGTTGAGCTCTGGGTTAGCCTGGGCTACATAGTGAGTTGCAGAACAATCTAGACTAAAGTGTGAAATGTTTCAAACATAAAAGAGACATGGATTAAGGGCTAGGGAGGGTGTGCAGTTCGTATCTAACTTCCTTTCTCTTCTTTCTTTTCTTTGCAGGCTGAAACGCCTCCCACTAAGGAGGTAGTGATTGAATCCTAACCTGGCCTGTCTGGGTACCGAATCCCCCCCCCCCCCATGATGGATGTCCACTGATTGCTTAGTTCATGCAGTATGCAGATTGTATTTATATGTAAATTTCTTCTGTAATATCATTTTTAAAACTTGACATTTCAAAGGCTGCCCTGAAAAGTGCAGAAATTAATTTCTATTTTTAACTTCAGCGCATGTCAGAGGGAAAAAATTTCACTGAACAGTTTAATTAAAGTGACATTTTTCTATTTTCTTCTTGTGTATGTCTTTTTTTTTTTTTTTAATTTTATTTCCTGGAAATGTGAAAAGGAACTGCCAAGTGAGGCATTCCCCTGGCTTTGTTATAAGCTGAGTCCAGTAAGGGTAGCTGGGACTCTTTGGAGCTGGGTATGAGGACTTTAGTGGTGGCCTGGTGGGCAGTCTGAGTGGGAGACAGGCACCCACAGCCTGGGTCCCTGAAAGCAAGCGCAGGACTGGGGCTCAGGCAGAGTGCCTGCTGGGCATGAGCAAGACTGAATTTCATCCCGGTGCCTGGGGAGTGTGGGGGAGGGGACAGAGAGGGTGCAAAGCACAGAGGGCGTCATGAGACACCCAAGCCACAGACAGAGCACCGTGTTCCATCACACCACCCAGACGTGAGGACCCTCACTGTTTCAGAACAGTTCTTTTAAACTAACCAAGCCAACCCAGACTTTTGCTCTGTAACTGATAGGCACAGTGGCACTTTGTCCTGCTCTCGTCAGCAGTGTGGCGTGGTCTGTACCGGCTTTATTATATTCCACTAGGGTCCCTTATCTTAGCGACCATCTGTCCACTGAGGTGGATGTGCCTTGAGCTCCTACCTAGGCAAAGACACAGAATCTAAGCAGCCCGGAAGAGCCAGAGGAGGACATACGGAGGAGGCCCGCTAGCTTTGTGCCTGTCTTCCTCCCCTTTGCGTCCAAAATACAAGAGCCCTTTTTTCTTTTTCTTTTTAATTTTAATTTTTTTGCAAGCAGAGAAAATAAGAAATCGAGTGAATGAAGGACGGAAAGGGAAAATGGGTGTGCCACGGCCTCTTGCTGCTGCCAGTGAACTCCAGATGCACATGCCACTTGTGCACCTGGCTTTAGGTGGTTACTGGGGAATCGATCCGAGCCTTCAGGCTTTGTGAGCCAGCACCTTTAACCGCTGGTCTATCTCTTCAGCCCAAGAGCCCATTTTTCAAGGATACAACTCTGCCTTGGGAGGCACTCCTTTTTTCCCCCTTCTTCCCAGACAGGGTCTTACTATGTGGTCCAGACCAGCTCAAAAGTGGGAATCTTCCTGCCTCAGCCATTACTCCTCCCAGGGTGGACATTACAGGCGTGAAGAAAGGCAACATTTTCAGATGAGCAGTCCGGGAGGAGGGTGGAGGCACGTGGACTGGAAGGGCCAGGCGCGGGCCCACGTGGGCACGCGGGGCCACCGTTCCCAGGCTGGCCTGTGGTGGCCTCTGGTAGGTCAGGTCCCAACATGGCCTCGCCGCCACCGCCAGGCTCCCGGATGGCCTCGGGCGAGGCCAGGAGGGGTTCTGGTGGATCCCGCAGAGGTTCCGCTGCGGATGCCAGGAAGGGCTCCGTTGATGCCAGAAAGGGCTCCGTTGATGCCAGGAAGGGCTCCACTGATGCCAGGAAAGGCTCCGTTGATGTCAGGAGGGGCTCCACCGACATAAGGAGGGGCTCCACCGATTCCAGGAGGGGCTCCACCGATTCCAGGAGGGGCTCCACCGATGCCAGGAGGGGCTCCACCGATTCCAGGAGGGGCTCCACCGATGCCAGGAGGGGTTCCGATGCAGCCGGAAGGAAGGGCTCCATCAAGTCCCTGCAAGAGAGCCGGAGAGAGAGCAGCTCCTCCACCGAGGCCAGCGTGCACGGGCCCCACAGGATGCCCTGGGCCACCCTGGTGAAAGCCTTGGGCGGGTTCAAGTCGTCCCTCCCGGAAATCCGCCGGGACAGGATGCTGGCCGCCTATGACCCTCTGGCCCTGGACAAGGACCTAGAGCCGTACGACAGCACGATTTCGCCGCCAGAAGTGAAGGTCTGGGGCGACCATGAGCCTCTCTCCAAGGTCAGAGCCGCCCCACGCGGGCGGGGAGGGGCTTGTGGCTGGGGTCCACCCTGCCTGCTGGCCACTCAGACAAGTCTGGGGGCCCCTCCCGGGCTTCCCAGTCTGTGGCTCCACCAGGATGCTAAGGCTCCCCCGTCCTCGCTTCGCCCCCACTCCTCTCCAGGTCCAGGACCACCAGGCGCCCTCACCTGTCACCAGGTTTTGCCTCCACCCTCTGGCAGTGGAGCCCTTGGGGGAGTCACCAGGTCCTCACTTGCCTAAAGGGGCCGGAGGCTTACCTTCCACACTCCCCAGCCCCGTGCACCTCTATATTATCCCGGAGACACCCGCAAACCTGCACTCCTGCACATCTGACTAGGCCCGTGCACCCCTCGCTCCTGGAAGCTGAGACACGCTCCTTCCCCTCCCTATGATTCCTCGCGCCCCTCAACTCAGCCTCCACACATCCTGGCACATGTGCCCACTCCCCCACCCCATGACACATGGCTATGGGGAGGAGGGCGAAGGGGGCAGGTTTTTACATTTATTTTTTTATTTTTTATTTTTGTTTTTCAAGGTAGGGTCTCACTCTAGCTCAGGCTGACCTGGAATTCACTCTGTAGTCTCAGGGTGGCTTCAAACTCACAGTGACCTTTCTACCTCTGCTTCCTGAGTGCTGGGATTAAAGACATGCGCCACTATGCCTGGCCCCAGCCCTTAAAAAAACAAAATTATCTATCTATCTATATATATATATATTTGTTTACTTACCTGAGAGAGCGAGAGCGAAATAGGCAGGTAGGCAGGGAGAGAGAAAGAGAGAGGGAAAGAATGGGCACACTAGGGCCTCCAGCCACTGCAAACTCTTCTGCCTTGCATAGGTCCCAGGGCGTCAAACCTGGGTTCTTTGGCTTTGTAGGCAAATGCCTTAACTGCTAAGCCAACTTTCTGGCCTTTTTTTTTTTTTTTTTTAAATATGGTCTTGCTCTAGCCTAGGCTGACCTGGAATTCACTATGGAGTCTCAGGGTGGCCTCCAATACACAGTGATCCTGCTACTTCTGCCTCCCTAGTACTGGGATTAAAGGAGTGCGCCACCATACCTGGCTACCTTTGATCTTTTTGAAGAATGTTTTGGCAATTGGATTTTTCTTGAATTTCCACATTGGTTGTCAATTTTCACAAAGAAGTCATCTTAGAATTTGACAAGATGGTGTTGAATTTGTACATAATTTTGGAGAGTTTTGCAGTTTTAACGATATTACACCCACTCATCCATAAACATGGGTTGTCTTTTTTTTTCATTTCTTTCAACAATGTTTTGTAATTTTCAAAATTTTTTTTTAATTTAAGTTTTATTTATTTATTACTTTTAAGGCAGGGTCTCATTGTAGCCCAGATTGACCTGGAAGTCACTCTGTAGCTCCAGGCTGGCCTTGAACTCATGTTGATCCTCCTACTTCAGTCTCTCCAGTGCTGGGACTAAAGGTGTGTGCCACCATGCCTAGGTTAAAATGTTAGTTTTTAGGTTTTTCTTTTTTTTTTTAAGTAGAAACTTTGTACGGACACATCATATGTTAGAACCATCATTTTCCTCCTCCCTACCCCCATTCCAGTGAGGGTCCTCCTCCGTGGGATTGCTGGTGTTCACCATGGGCTGTGGGTTATGAGTCGTAAGCTGTGAGGACAGCAGTCAGTCACTGGGGGAGGATGTAAGCTTGTTTGTTTTAAATGTTAGAGAGCGAGAATTAGCACTCCAGAGACTCCAGCCTCTGCATTCGAACTCCAGACGTGTGCGCCCCCTAACGCACATGTGCGACCTTATACACTTGTGTCACTTTGTGCATCTGGCTTACGTGGGACCTGGAGAGCTGAACTTGAGTCAAGTGCCTTAACTGTTAAGCCATCTCTCCAGCCCCGATGTAAGTTTTATACAATTAGTTCCTACATAGTCTTTTTTGGGGTGGGTTTTTTTTTCTAATAAATATATT
Organism: Jaculus jaculus; assembly: GCF_020740685.1. NCBI lineage: Eukaryota > Metazoa > Chordata > Mammalia > Rodentia > Dipodidae > Jaculus > Jaculus jaculus. The sequence continues at coordinate 4,207,352 of NC_059108.1, read as the reverse complement.
TATTTATTTATTTGAGAAAGAGGCAGATAGAGAGAGGGAGAATGGGTGAGCCAGAGCCTGCAGCCACTGCAAATGAACTCCAGACACATGCGCTACCTTGTGTAACGGGTGGGGGTTTTGAGGTAGGGTCTCACTCTGGCCCAGGCTGACCTGGAATTCATTATGTAGTCTCAGGGTGGTTTTGAACTCTCGGCCATCCTCCTACCTCTGCCTCCCAGGTGCTGGGATTAAAGGGGTGTGTCACCATGCCTGGCATGCATAATCTTTTCATAATGAAATGATTTTCTTAATTTTTCCAGGATACTCAGGGCAAGGGCTTTAAAATACAATTGATTTTTGTGTATTGTTCTTGTATTCTGCAACCCTGAGTTTGTTTTGTCTGTTCTTTTTGTTTTTTTTTAGATCCCATATAAAATTCTGAGTGGGCATGAGCAGAGTGTCACCTCCTGCCACTTCTGTGTGAGTGATGCCAAGCTCCTCAGTGGCTCCTATGACTGCACTGTGAGATTGTGGGTAGGTGGCCTGTCCATGGGTTTCCCTGGAGTGAGAACACCTTTTTGTTGTTGTTGTTTTGTTGTTTTTCTAGGTAGGGTCTCACTCTAGCCCAGGCTGACCTGGAATTCACTATGGAGTCTCAGGGTGGCTTCGAACTCAAGGTGATCCTCCTACCTCTGCCTCCCGAGTGCTGGGATTAAAGGCGTGTGCCACCATGCCCGGCAAACTATAACATCTCATGAGCTTAGGCATCAATTGTGGGGACTTCCCCAGCACTGACCCACCCTGACTCGCAAGGATCCAGAGGTTTGTAAAGTACTAGAAACAGGAGAGCACTCCAGGTGCAATTTACCACAGAGACGTTAGTGTAGAAGCAGTCATTCTGAGGATCTGGAAGCAGTGGTAGCTGGGGATGGAGACCCCGAGACTGAGAGTCACTAGCTTTTAGGGGGGTAGTCCTAGTTTTTCTGGACCCTACCTGGAGGTATCTGAGCTGTTATTTTATTTTTATGGGGGGGGATAGTTGTGGTAGGGTTTTACTTTAGCCCAGGCTGACCTGGAATTTACTCTGTACTATCAGGCTGGTCTTGAACTCACAGTGATCCTCCTACCTCTGCCTCCCAAGTGCTTATTTTACTTTTTTAAAAGACGGGGTCTTGGGCTGGAAAGATGGCTTAGTGGTCAAGGCACTTGGTTGTGAAGCCCAAGAACCCATGTTCAATTCTCCAGGTCCCACATAAGCCAGATACACATGGTAGCACATGCATCTGGAGTTAGTTTGAAGTGACTAGAGGCCCTGGTGCACCCATTCTCTCTCTCTCTTTTTCTCTTTCTCTGTCATAAATAAATAAATAGATAAAATAAATCTTAAAAAAAAAAGACATGGTCTTGTCGATAATGTTCAGGTTGCCATGGAATTCTCTATGTAGCCTAGGCTTCTCTTGAACTTGTGATCCTGCTATTTCATGTTCCCAAGTACTGGGGTTCTAGGCACAGTCATTACACCAAAGCTGAGCTGATATTTCTCTGGGTCTGTTGTCCATTTGGAAAACTCAGTTTCATCCATAGAGACTGGGTGATTTCAGGGAACTGAGAGGTGGCCAGGCTTGGAACCTGTCCATCACGGATGAATGAGGGAGGAAGGTCTGAGTACAGATTTGTCCAGGAAACAGGGGCAGCAGGAATGGGGTATGATGTTCAGACAAGGCCACTGGAACCCTTCTAGTGCTTTGTGGACATGGCCAGCAGGTCCTGTGGGTCCGTTTGGAGTCGTTGCTGATGAAAGAAGATGAGGTGGGAGCAGGGGTGGAAGATGACAGAGTCTGTGCAGCTGGGACTTTGGGCCATGGGGGAGGACCGCCAAGAGTTCTGCTGTCCTCTGGCTGCAAAGGTGGGAAGTGGACAGGGTAAAGACGGTCAGGGCTGGTTCCTTGGTTCTGATTTGGGTAAGTGGGATGAGTATAGCCCTTGACCCTGAAGATGACCTCAGGGCAACACCTGTCATTAGTGTGTGCCAAGGCCAGGCCAACCAGGCAGGAGGATTTGGGGAATGCTCCATATTGGTTCAGTCCTCATATTTGGGTCCTACCTGAGACCCTGGAGTGGTTCTATGACATCCTGGGCTTCTGTCAGCCTCTGGTATGCCAGTGATCCCCAAAGTTTGCCTGTCCTACCCCAGCCTCCAAATGACTTCCCATTCCCTCCCTCCCTTTGCTGCCTCTCCTTCAGGTACTCACGCCCCTGAGCCCAGGCTCTCGTTGAGAAAGCTGCTGCTTTCTCTGAGAACAGAAGAACCTTTCCTAACCCTCTGGGGTGACTGAGAAACCCTTCAAAGCAAGGGATCTCTGCCCTTATCATCTCCCAGGGGACAGGGCGGCAACTGTCCATGTGTGTATCTTGCTTTGCTGTCCTCTGCTTCTTCTGTTCTTTTCACCTTGGACTCAGCAGGAGTCCTACGGGCTCTGCCTGTCTCCACAGGTTTGGATATGTGCCTGCTTGTACTTTGGTTGTGAAGTTAAGTTAGGGACTTTCTTACAATGGCCTCACTGGTTTCTCTACCACGGACATCACACCCTGTCTCATATGCTACATTTCAGCAGAACTATGTGCACTGCCCCCAGTGACACCTCCTCAAGCCAGGGGTCTAGAGACCTATATTTCAAGCTTTAATAAAACATCTGAGTCTATGGGGGGGGCATACATTCAAATTATGAAATTCTGCCCATGGCCCCCAATACACTCATGACCATCTCACATTGTACTCAGTCCAACTCCAAAGATCCCCATAGTCTTTCTAAACTTTAGGATTGCTCCAAAGTCCCAAGTCTCATCTGAGATTTAAGACTGTCTCTTAACTGTGAGTCCTGTAAAATCAAAACAAGTTACATACTTCTAACTTATAATGGCACAGAGTAAACATTTCCATTGCAATGAGGCCTAGCAAGAAAAGACTGGACCAATGCAAAATCAATAACCATCTGATAAACATCAAACACCTGTAGTTCAAGTCCATCATCCATAAACAGTGATGACAGTCTCTGGATTTCTAATTTCCATCCCTACAGCTGGGCTGAGTAGTCAGGGAAACTTCTGTCCCAAGCCAACGACACTTCACTGTAGCCCTTGCACAGTCCTGGTATATCTAAAACACTTTGGGTCTACACGGTCTATCCTACAATGGCCTCCTCGGACTCTCTACCAGGGACATCACACCCTGCTCCATATGACACATCTCGACAGAACCATGTGCACTGCATGACCCACTTCCACACATTTTTCATGCTTCCAACACAAATACCAAAATCCACATGGTCAAATTCATCTCAGCAACACCCCACTCTTCTGGTGCCAAATTTCCATTGTAGTCAGTTTCACATTGCTGGGATGAACATCCAAACCATGCACAGTTTGTAGGAGGGAAGGGTTTATTTCAGACCCCTGACAAGCTCAAACCTCTCTCCACACCTTTGGGCTGGAATTCAGGTCTGCCCCCAGTGATAACTCCTCTGGTCAGGTGGCTGGAGACCCAAGTTACAAGTTTTAATAAAACATCTGAGTCTTTGTGGAACATCCATTCAAACTACCACAATGCCCTCTGCCCCACTCTCTCAAACACACAAATAAAAAAATATTAAAAAAAAAATCCAAGGCTGAGAGATGGTTTAGTGGTTGAGGTGCTTTCCTGTGAAGCCTAAGGACTCATGTTTGACTCTCCAGGTCCCACGTAAGCCAGGTACACAGCGACACAAGCTCACAATGTGGCACATATGCAAGAGGGTCACACGTGCCTGGAGTTTGTTTGCCCCAGGCAGAAGGTTCTGATACACCCATTCTTTCCCTCTCTGTCTCTTTCTCTTTGTCTCAAACTAAAAATAATTAAAGAAAACCAGCTGGGTGTGTTGGTGCATGCCGGTAATCCCAGCACTTGGGAGGCAGAGGCAGGAAGGTCACTGTGAATTCAAGGGCAGTCTGGAACTACAGAGTGACTTTGAGGTAAGCCTTGGCTAAAGTGAGACTATGCCTCAAAAATATCTAGGTAATAGCTGGGCATGGTGGCTCATGTCTTTAATCACAGCACTCAGGAGGTAGAAGTAGGAGGATGGATTGCTGTGAGTTCAAGGCCAGCCTGAAACTACACAGTGAATTCCAGGCCAGCTTGGACCAGAATGAGACCCTAACCCGAAAAACCAGAAGGAAAATAAAAACCCTAGATAAATAAATAAACTATGATTCCATTACCCTAGAGCTAACTATTGTGGAAGTGACTTTTTTTGTTTTTTGATTTATACTTGAACATGCACATGTATTTATGTTTACAAAATTAGGACCACACAGAAGTACTGAAGATGTAACCAAGATACATTTGGACTTCATCTATTATCAAATTTCCTTGATGTTTTATAACTATTTATTAGAGCCCCTGACTCCTCATTCAAAATCTGAGCAACAAGGCTGATGACGTAATTATTGCAGAGTGCTTGCCGAGAATGAGTGAAGTTCTAGGTTCCAGACACAGTCCTAAAAATAAGAGATTCTTCAGAAAAATAGGGGCTGGAGTGATGACTTAGTGGTTAAGGCATTTGCCTGCAAAGCCTAAGTACCCAGGTTTGATTCCCCAGTACACATGTAAAGCCAGATGCACCAGGTGTCACATGTGTCTATAGAGTTCGTTTGCAGTGGCTAGAGGCCCTGGAACTCACCAGTTCTCTCTGCCTCTTTCACTGTCTCATAAATAAATAAATAATAAAATATTAGTTGGAACCTTACCAGTATTTTCCCCTTTAAAATCTGAGCGCACAGGTGTGGTACTGCTTCCACATGCCCAGCAGAGGGAGCTGGCTGCTTTGCCCTTGGCTGCTGTTCCTACTCTTGGCCATGTGGTGTCGCTCTTGAATACTGAATCTGCTCATCCCGCCTCACTGTCTCGCTCTACCGCTGCCTTTAGCTGGTGTGGGACCCAGACGACCTGGGCCCCATTTCTAGGCCCCAAGGTGGTCAGTTGAGCTTACAGTCATATGGTTTTCCCCTAGAGCAGCGCGCCAGCCACGTACGCCGGAACCCAAGCACCATCCTGTGTCTCCAAGCCATTAGACTGCATTAGTCACCGTTCTGGGTGTGACCTGCGCTGCCAAGTTCCACTTGGGGGTCCCTGGCTGTCTTTACTGTCTTTACTGTGAGGAGGGCCTTCAGGGATCTCCTGGACGTGGCCTCGTGTCTTATGGAACAGGGACAGGGTGCTGGTCTGTGCAGAGCAGCATTCGCAGATCAGATCCAGGGCCGCCAGGATTGGAAGCGCTGCTGCTCTCCGGAGCTTGGGACCAGCCCTCCAGCCTGGCGTGCTGAGCGGGGCTCGCTGCTGCTGCTGCTGCGGCTGCTAACTGCTTTCCTCTGCAAGTCTGGAGATGGGTGTGTACCGGGCTGTGCCCTCTCCCCAAAACCCTCAGCTCCTAGGCTCAGACACACAGCACCGTTGTGGTAGAGGAATTTCGCAGTTCCCAGCTCCTCCAGGACTTCCTCTGGACTTGGCCCTCCACCCCCGCAGCACCTGTCCTGTGTTTGTCTTTGTGGTAGCTCTTAGCAGTGGCTACCCCTGCAGGCAAGCTCAGGGAGCCACCAAACCTGAGGGCTGACTTGGGGACTCCTGACAGAGTCCTTTGTCTCCCAGAAGGTCTTGGGTTCCTTGACTGCTAGGAGGTGGTGTTACAGACTTGCCCTCAATCAGGCTGAAAAGTTCCCTCACCCTTCCCATGTTCTCAGCCCTGCTGACAAACCTTCTGAGAAGAACAGCTTAAAGGAAGGGTGATGTATACAGGCTGATGGCTTCCCAGAGTTCATGGCTGACTGGCCCCATTGCTTTGAGATGTGGGCACAGCAGAGATGCGGTGGAAAGACGGCTGGAGCTGTGAGCTCACCTCGTGGCAGGCAGTTACAGGCAGGCCCCCTGATGAGGGGGCTACAAGCCTGTCCTCCGGGAACCTCTCCTGCGATCGGCTCCCACCCTCACAGTTTCCAGCCCCGTCGTCCATTCAGTGATGAATTCACCAAAGAATTAATAATCTACTGATTAGGTCAGAGCTCTCGAGATCCAATCTCCTCTCTCTCTCTCTCTCTTTTTTTTGTTTTGGAGATAGGGTTTTGCTCTAGCTCAGGCTGACCTGGAATTCACTCTGTAGTCTCAGGGTGGCCTTGAACTCATGGTGATCCTCCTACCTCTGCTTCCCGAGTGCTGGGATTAAAGGCGTGCGCCACCATGCCTGGCCCAATCTCCTCTTAATGATTAGATCCACCAGCTGGAGGCAAAGCCTTTCCCATTTGGGAGACACTTCACATCCAAAGCATTGCATCTGCACCTTGTGTTACACAGCCATGTCAGAACCTTCCTAGTAGGTCTTCAAGGTCTTAGCAGTAACTTTCATGTCAAGGGGACGTTCCCCTGCTGCTGAAAAGCAATTTTTTAAAGTATTTTGTCTTTTCTGCCATGGACAACCTCTGCTTGGACATCTCAGTTTGTTTTCAGCATATCTGATGTTAACTTGCGCGGTGGCCATGAGGATGCTGCAACTTGTTTTAACCTTTCCTCTTCATACATGCCTAGATGGATGCTGGTGGTTTTTTTGTTTTTTGTTTTTTGTTTTTTTTAATCACGTCTCCCAGCCGGGTGTGGTGGCACACGTTTCACACGTTTTTGATCCCAGCACTTGGGAGGCAGAGGTAGGAGGATCACCACGAGTCGAGGCCACCCTGAGACTACAGAGTGAATTCCAGGACAGCCTGAGATAGAATGGAACCCTACCTAAAAATAAACAAAAAAGAAAAATCATGTCTCCCCTGAAATACAGGATGAATTTGGGAGAGGGCTGGGAACTGAACCCAGGGACTTGCACATGCTAGGCAAACTACCACTGAGCTACATCCTCAGCCCTTGGTTTTATGAGACAAGGACTTGCTGTGTGGCGCAGATGAGCCTCGAACTCACAACACTCTGCTCCTGACCAGCAAGTAGCCATGACCGCTCTCTTTCCCCTCTCTCCTGTTGATTTGAGGATGTTTTCGATGGAACTGTGATTCGGGAATTTGAGCCAAGGCCCAAGGCTCCAGTTTTGGGGTGCAGTGTCACGGCTGACAGCACAAGGTGAATTTCCTATTTTACACTGGGTGGGAGGGAAAGGGAAGGTCAGCAGGCACAGCCTGTACGTGGATGGCAGGGACAGAATTTTAGCAGGTGTGCCAAAATATTCCTCCCAGTAGGCCCCAGCATTACCACTGGCCGTGAGATTCAACAGAGATTTGAAAACTTGGGCTGGAGAGATGGCTTAGCGGTTAAGCACTTGCCTGTGAAGCCTAAGGACCCCGGTTCCAGGACCCACATAAGCCAGATGCACAAGGGAGCGCATGCATCTGGAGTTTGTTTGCAGTGGCTGGAGGCCCTGGTGAGCCCATTCTCTATCTCTATCTATCTGTGTCTTTCTCTCCGTCATTCTCAAATAAATAAATAAAAATAAACAAACAAACAAAAAAGATTTGAAAACTTAAAGTGCTTCCAAGAAGAACATTATTTGGCCAGTCTGAATTGTTTTTCTTTTTACTTTGTGCAGCCCAACTGGCTTAGAACTTGCACCAATTTCAGGTGTGAGCCACCATATCCGCCTGGCTTGAATTTTCCTTTCTTCTTTCCTCTCTTTCTTTTTCTTTCTTTGTTTTGTTTTTCTGAGGTAGGGTCTCCCTCCAGCCTAGGCTGACCTGGAATTCACCGTATAGTCTCATTGTGGCCTTGAACTCAAGGTGATCCTCCTACCTTTGCCTCCAGAGTACTGGGATTAAAGGCTTGAATAAAGGCATGAATTTTCTTTTTCTTTATTTGAGAGCTACAGACAGAGAGAAAGAGGGGGAGAAAGAGAGAAAGAGAGAGAATGGACGCACCAGGGCCTCCAGCCACTGCAAACGAACTCCAGATGCGTGGGCCCCTTTGTGGGTCCTGGGGAATCGAGCCTCAAACGGGGTCCTTAGGCTTCGCAGGCAAGCGCTTAACCGCTAAGCCCCTAAGTCATCTCTGTCGCTCAGACTTCATGAAATGTCTTCTTTGTCGTCACATGAGGTCTGTAGCAGCTGCAGGGGCCTTGGGGCTGTGGCCTGGGCCTTCATTTTCCAGAGGAAACCGAGGCGCAGGGAAGCATGAGGGTGCTCAAGGTGCCTCCTGGGAAGGCCCGGGGTTTTGCGGCAGAGCATGCAAGGGAAGGGCCTTTGGGATGCGTTTGCTGAATTCTTCTCACGCATCTGGGAGACGGACCTTCAGCGGATGAAGGAATTTGCTCTAAAATGCATTTTCTTTGACCCAGTGCAGTAATACAAGTGGGAAAAAAAAAAAAAAGAAAAAAGGAGAGAGCCGGGCGTGGTGGTGCAGGCCTTTGATCCCAGCTCTCGGAAGGCAGAGGTAGGGGGATCTCCATGAGTTGAAGGCAACCCTGAGAGAATTCCAGGTCAGCCTGAGCTAGACTGAAACCATACCTCAAAAAAGCCAAAAAAAAAAAAAAAAAAAGTGCGGGGTTTAAGTTTCACTGGGTTTATTTTTTAAACTTTTTTGGGGGGTTATTTTTTAATTATTTATTTGAGAACAATAGAGCAAGAAAGATAGGGCGATAGGGAGAGAGAATGAGCGCGCCAGGGCTTCCAGGCACTGCAGACGAATTCCAGACGTGTGCGCCCCCTTGTGCATCTGGCTAACGGGGGTTCTGGGGAACCGAGCCTTGAACCAGGCTCCACTCGGTTTCACAGGCAAGCGCTTAACCGCTAAGCCATCTCTCCAGCCGTCACAGGGCTTATTTTATGCAGAGGTCCAAGTGCGATGCGCCTAAGGCGCTGCTCAGCACCAGGGTCCTGGAGCCCGCAAGGGAGGAAGGCGCGATGGCTCGCGCCTGCGCGGTTCCCATCCATGGTTGGCCCACCGCCTCGGCTCAGCACCACCTTGGAAAGACGCGGGGGTCCAAAGCTGCTCACCTCACGGCTGCCACAGAGAAAGAGGGAGGGGCAGAGAAACAGGAAGAGGAAAGGGGCAAGGCCTCCTCTCCCGGCTGCCTGCGGCTGCTCCCACCTCCAACAGCGCCTGGGCCAGACCTGGACCAGACCTCTCCCCCACCGCCATCTGGGACAGGCCGCGCCTGCGCCGCGTGAGCCAAACCATCGCATGCATTTAGGCATAAGTGCATGAGAAACTGTTTCAAACGAAATGAGCCATTTATGAAAGCATTTTTTTTTCCTCGTAAAAAAGAAAGCTGTATGAGCAGACAGGGAAACGAGCAATCCTGTGAGTTGTAGAGACTCATGATCACCTTAAAAATAAATAAATAAATAAATAAATAAATAAATAAATAAATAACAGTAGGGCTGGGCTGGAGAGATGGCTCAGTGGTTAAGGCCCTTGTCCGGGAACCTAAGGATCCATATTTTACTCTCTAGGTCCCACATAAGCCAGATGCACAAGGTGATGCAAGCCGCAAGGTCATGTACGTGCACACAAGGTGGCACATGTGTCTGGAGTTCCAGGGCAGTGGCTGGAGCCCTGGCATGTCAATTCTCTCTCTCTCTCTCTCTCCCGTTTAAAAAAAAAAAGTACAAAAAAGATTATAGAGCTGAAGAGATAGCTCAGTGGTTAAAGGCGCTTGCTTGCCAAGTCTGACAGCCAGGGCTTGATTCCTCAGTACCCATGAAAAGATTCACAAAGTGGAGTTTGTTTGCAGTGGCAGGAGGCCGTGGCATGCCCATTCATTTCTCTCTCTCTTTCTCAAATAAATATATAAAAATAGAAAAAGACAGTAAGTTGCAGAATAGGCTATATTTTGAGTGTCTGAAGGGGTAAGGACGATAATGGCGCTGTCAGTGGGTTCCACGGGCACACACATGTTCCCCAATGGGGCACAGAGAGCCCCTTCTGAAAGATTAAGGTATTGTATTATTTGCAATCGTGGCCCTAAATCATAAAAAGAAGGGAAAGTCCTCGTAGAAACCACAGGCCTGTGCATTTTTGTCATTAAGACCTGTGTTTGTCAATTTATTTCCAGAGTCGTTGCGTCGTCCTATGACAAGACAGTGAGGGTTTGGGACCTCGAGACAGGCCAGATGCTGGTATGTATGCCCTGTCCCAGGAAGGGCGTCCCGCCCAGGGTGTGGACTGCGCCTTGGCAGCTCTGGGTTGGACCCGGGGTTGGGGGCAACGATACGGTCCCAGTCGTCAGCAAGAGGAGTTTCCTCCGGAGCCACGATGGTGGCTGTGAACAGCAGACCACAGTGGCTGCTGTCCGTGGAGTCTGGAGGGCGCGGCTGGCGGCGGGCGGGCACCGGGCACAGGCTCCCCAATGTGGGCACACGGAGGACGCCTGCTTGTGGTCACAGGCAGCGGGGGTGGGATGGGGGTGGGCGTGGCACGTCAGGCGCCCCTGTGAGCCCCTTGGATTTGATGAGGAAGCACGTGGGCCAAGGCTATGGAACAGGGTAGTAAGCAAAGAACCTGAGATCTGGGCCTTTCCCATTCTGTTCTCTGTCCAGCTTGCAGGAGGCCACACACCGCCCTTCACACAGGCTGGGTTCTCCCCTGCCGCTCCAGACTCTCCTTCCTCCTCTCCTTCCTCTTTTTCTTCCTCCTCTTTCCTCTCCTTCCTCCTCTCCTTCCTCTTTTTCTTCCTCCTCTTCCTCCTCTCCTTCCTCTTCTCCTCCTCTTCCTCCTCTCCTCTCTTTTCTTCCTCCTCTTTCCTCTCCTCCTCCTCTCCTTCCTCTTTTTCTTCCTCCTCTTCCCTCTCCTTCCTCCTCTCTCCTCTCTCTTGCTCTCCTTCCCTCATCTCCCCTGTATTCTTTCTGCCCCTGTCCTTTCTGTTCCTAAGAGCAGCCCTCCTAAGCCAGGTGCATGGCACACATGTGGAACCCCAGCTGCCAGAAGGAGGATGCCTTGTCTGAAAACCCACAGAAACAATAACAACCCCCCTCCATTCCCCAACCTTTCTTCTTAGTGCAAAAGCCAGTTATACTTATGGTAAACTTTTTTTGTTTTGTTTTGTTTTTTGGAGGTAGGGTTTCACTCTGGCCCAGGCTGACCTGGAATTAACTATGTAGTCTCAGGGTGGCCTAGAACTCACGCTAATCCTCCTACCTCTGCCCCCCGAGTGCTGGGATTAAAGGCGTGTGCCACCACACCCGGCATGGTAAACATTTTTAGGAAGAAGTTTAAAGCAAGCAAGCAAGCCTTTAAACTTGCTCTTCATAGATTATAGTTCGCATCTCGGTGGTCTCTTCCTGGACATGCTTGCTTATGAATAAAGGCTGTTTTTTTTTTTTTCTCCAGATAGGGTTCTAGGCAGGCCAGGCTGGCCTAGAACTCCTGATCCTCCTGCCTCAGCCTCCTGAGAGCTGTTTTGGCACCCTGTCTGATATGCGTCATCTGCTTAAATGTGATTTCATGCAGTGGATAGACTAGGTCTGTCCTCCCTGCTCCCTGCTCCCTGCCAGCGGCCATTGAGGCCAGTTTCATTTTAGTCTGCTGTAAGTGAAGCTGTGATAGGAAGCTTGCGTATATTTCCTGTCAATGACCTCCAGTATTTCTAAGGCACATAACAAGGTTTCATTGCTAACATAAGCAGTATGGAAACACAGAGCTTTTACAAAAGCTTGGCAGAAAATTGTGCCAACTCATAGCCTAGGCATTCAAGGAGAATGTGCCATCTCCCACCCTCACATGCTGGATGGGTACCAGGATTTAAAGATGCGGTAAAAAGTGAAACTGGCACCAATTCCAAATGTTTATTTCTTCTATTGTAATTTCCCCCTTATTGCCTCTAGCCAGTTTTCCAATTTCAAGTACTTTTTGAAAAAGCTTTTCTTTATTTTCATTGCACAAGTTACCCATGCCCTTTGCCCACGATAGGGCTGACACTGGTCTCGGGCCACGTGACAAATGAGTCCCAAACTCAGCCGCTGCAAACAGACACTTTTCATCTCCCGCAGAGCCCAGGAGTTGGAAAGTAGAAGCAGCAGAATGGGGCGGTTCTGGCTCAGGTCCCCGGTGAGGTCACAGTGAGCGTGTCACCAGGGGCTTCAGTCATGTGGAGGCTCCACTTGGGCAAAGGACCCCCTTCCAAGATGGCTCGCTCCGTGGCTGCTGGCTGGAGGCCTGCGTTCATGTCCATGTGTGTCCTTGGGGAGGCAGAGGGCCGCATGGATGTCCTCAGGCTACGACAGTCAACTCTCACAGAGCGTGTGGTCCAAGCAAGGACAAGGAGCAAGCTGCGCTGTTCTTTTTTCTTTACTCTTTCTCCTTTTGAGTGCTGGGGATTTAAAGTATGCCTCTAATTCTCTGTGTTCTTTTTAAGTCTGCCTTTCTCTTTTGTGTATGTGTGTGTATGCGTGTGTGTGTGTGTATAGTGTACATGCATGGTGCGTGTGTGTGCCACAGCACATGTGCGGAGGTCAGGGGACACCCTTGGGGGTCATTCCTTGCTTTCTACCTGTGTGACACAGGGTCTCTCTTGCTGTTTGCCACTGTGCATGCCCAACCAGCTGGCCCTCAGGCACCAGGGTGTTCTTCCTGCTGCCTCCCATTGCCACGGGTGCGTTGGGATACCAGATGTGGCTGCTGCTCACATCTGGGCTTTACGTGGGCTCTGGGGATCTGAACTCTGGTCACTAGCTTGATTCAGCAGTGCTTTTAAAGAAAAAAAATATTTTTTGCTTATTTTTTTATTTATTTGAGAGTGACAGACAGAGAGAGAAAGAGGCAGAGAGAGAGAGAGAATGGGCACACCAGGGCCTCCAGCCACTGCAAACAAACTCCAGATGCATGCACGCCCTTGTGCATCTGGCTAACATGGGTCCTGGGGAATCAAGCCTTGAACCAGGGTCCTTAGACTTCACAGGCAAGCGCTTAACTGCTAAGCCATCTCTCTAGCCCTCAGCAGTGCTTTTTAAAAACGCATTTATTTATTTGAAAGAGATAAAGGGCAGTGGGAGAGAGAGAACTGACACGCCAGGGCCTCAGCCACTGCAAACTCCAGACACACGCGCCCCCTTGTCCATCTGGCTTACGTGGGTCCTGGGGAATCAAATCTGGATCCTTTGGCTTTGCAGACAAATGCCTTGACCAGTAAGCCATCTCTCCAGCCTTTATTATTATTATTTGTTTTTGCAACAAGTGCTTTTAACCACCAACCCATTTCCCCAACCTCCTCTTTTTGTTTTTGGGACGGGGTCTTGCTGTGTAGCCTCGCATGGTCTTGAACGTGCCACCCTCCTGCCTCAGCACCCCAAGTGTCAGCGTTACACATGTGTGCCGCCACACTTGGTGTCTGTGTTTTCTTCTGTGACTCAGTCCTGCACTGTCCCTTTGGCCTGTATTATGTCCATTAGAAGCAAGTCACTAAGCTTGGCCACATGGTAAGGCAAAGACAGGTCTGTCAAAGAATTTGAGGACATACTTTTAAGCTGTTGATTATCAAGCAGTACCCGGTGCCCTTCTTGTGCCCAGGGATTCTGAGGGGATGGGACACTTGTGACGTGTCCACAGTGCCTGGCACAAGCCCAATATTCGTTAGCACTTGTGTCTTCAGGAACAAGGACTCAGGTTGGTCACTGCTTGGTCCTTGTCACTGGGGCTCTGTCTGTTGTCCTGGTCACAGATAATTCATTACATCAGTTAAATTAATTTACATTAAGTTAATTTAAGCAGTCAGTTCCTTTTTTTTTTTTCACATATTGCAAGTTCACAGTGACCACATGTGACCAGCAGTCACCAGATTGGATGGTATGTAGTCCAGGCTGGCCTCAAAGCTGTGGTGATTTTGGACGCACTGGTTCTGAGTGCTGGGGTGACAAGCATGCATGGAGTTCACACCCAGTCGGGAAAACAAACCTTTTTTTTTGTTTGTTTTTTTGAGGTGGGGTCTCGCTTCAGCCCAGGTTGATCTGGAGTTCACCATGTAGCCTCAGGCTGCCCTCAGACTCACAGGGATCTTCTCATCTCTGATTCCCAAGTGCCAGAATGAAAGGTGGTGTGTGCCACCATGCCCAGCTGGAAAAAACCTTTTGATTGTCACCTCATTTCAGTGGAAGATCAGGCACGACACGTTCGCAGTCTCCTGTAAGTTTTCTCCCAATGGAAAATTCGTGGTCTCAGCCTTGGATGTGGATCGTGGACTCTGCGTAGTGGATGCAGAAAACATCACCACTGTGATTCAGGTCAAAGGTGAGGCCGTCGGAGCTCCCCTCTGCGCTGAGTGACCACGCAGCACCTTGTCCCTGAGCCAGTCAGGACTTTTGACCACTTTATTGGGTGACACTATCACGGAAGCTGACGTGCTGGGAAAACACAGATGGTTAAAGCAAAGGCTGACCCTTGTCGGCAAATGTCTTTTCTTTCAGTGTTTGCTTGAAACAAATGTTCTCCTCCCTCAGGTAGACATCCACGCCCAGCTTTTTCTTTTAATTTATTTTTGCTGGGTGTGGTGGCGCACGCCTTTAATCCCAGCACTCGGCAGGCAGAGGTAGGAGGATCACCATGAGTTTGAGGCCACCCTGAGACTATATAGTGAGTTTCAGGTCAGCCTGAGCTAGAGTGAGACCCTACCTCGAAAAACAAAAACAACAAAAAAGTTTTTTTCAGCACACAGACATGCAGATAAAATTTCATTATAACATTAAAAAAATGTATGTTATTTATTAGCAAGCATAGAGATAGAGAGAGAGAGCGAGTGAGTGAGCGAGCGCATGGGTGTACCAGGGCCTCCAGCCACGGCAGATGAACTCCAGATGCGCGCAACATGGGAACTGGGGAGTCAACCCCAAGTTGCTCTGCTTTACAGGCAAGTGCCTTTGAGTACTGAGCTGGAGACAGCTCTCATTGTGACATTTTCCAGATATTTCTTTTGTTTCCCTTCTCCCCTTCTTCTCCGGTCCCTTGAACCTTCCCTCTCATCTCCTCCTCTCATGACAGATACCGTTTTTCCTTTCCTGTGTCCTCACATCCCTTCTCCTGCATGGCCTCCTCTCCAGCTCCATAGCCCGTCCTTTCTCTCCCCCCCTTATGTACATGTGCACAAGCCTCCAAAGTTGGGAGCCACGTATGAATGAGAACATGTGAGTTTTGTCTGTTTTGTTTTGTTTTAAGTAGGGTCTCACTCTAGCCCAGGCTGACCTGGAATTCACTATGTCATCTCAGGGTGGCCTTGAACTCATGGTGATCCTCCTACCTCTGCCTTCCACGTGCTGGGATTAAAGGTGTGCGCCACCACTCCTGGCTTAAGTGGTTTTAATTTGAATTTCCCTGTTGGCTGAGGATGTTGAACACTTTTTAAAAATATCTGTGGGGGTCTGGAGAGATGGTTTAGTGGTTAAGGCATTTGCCTACAAAGCCAAAGTATCCCGGTTTGATTCTCTAGGACTCACATAAGCCAGATGCACAAGGTGGCGCATGTATCTAGAGTTCATTTGTAGTGGTTGGAGGCCCTGGCACGCCCATTCTCTCCCTCCCTCTCTGCCTCTTTCTTTTTTTAAAAAAATTATTTATTTATTTATTTGAGAGCGACAGACACAGAGAGAAAGACAGATAGAGGGAGAGAGAGAGAATGGGCGCGCCAGGGCTTCCAGCCTCTGCAAACGAACTCCAGACGTGCGCCCCCTTGTGCATCTGGCTAACGTGGGACCTGGGGAACCGAGCCTCGAACCAGGGTCCTTAGGCTTCATAGGCAAGCGCTTAACCGCTAAGCCATCTCTCCAGCCCTGCCTCTTTCTTTAATATATATTTTTAAAAATGTGTGGGAAAGCCTTTAGTCCCAGCACTTGGGAGACAGAGGTAGGAGGATCACTGTGAGTTCAGGGCCAGCCTGAGATTATATAGTGAATTCCAGGTCAGCCTGGGCTAGAGCAAGACCCTACCTCGAAAACCCAAAAAATAAAAAATAAATAAATAAAAGTCTGTGGGCTGTTTGTGCTTCTTCTTTTGAACTGTCCATTTCATTAGCCTACTGATGATTGTCCATTTTGCTTTTGTCTGAGGTTTAATTTTTTCAGTGTTTTATATTTTTTTTTTTTTTTTTTTTGAGGTAGTCTCTCACTCTAGCCCAGGCTGACCTGGACTTCACTATGTAGTCTCAGGGTGGCCTCGAACTTATGCAATCCTCCTACCTCTGCCTTCCAAGTGCTGGGATTAAAGGCATGCGCCACCACGCCTGGCCAGTTGTTTATATATTCTTAAAAAAATTTTTTTTTGTTCATTTTTATTTATTTATTTGAGAGTGACAGAAAGAGAGAGAGAGAATGGGTGTGCCAGGGCCTCCAGCCACTGCAGGCAAACTGCGGACGCGTGCACCCCCTCGTGCATCTGGCTAACGTGGGTCTTGGGGAATGGACCCTCGAAATGAGGTGCTTAGGCTTCACAGGCAAGCGCTTAACCGCTAAGCCATCTCTCCAGCCCTTTTATATGTTCTTTTAAAATATGTTCTCTTTATTTGCAATGGGAGAGAGAGGGGAGGAGAATGGGCATGGCAGGGCTTCTTACCACTGCAAACGAACTTCAGACACATGTGCCAATTTGTGCATCTGGCTTCATGTGGGTCCTGGGGAATCAAACCTGGGCTGTCAGGCTTTTCAAGCGAGCACCTTCAACTGCTGAGCCACCGACCCAGCCCCTCTTTATATAGTTTTAACTCAAGCCCGTCTGAGGTATGGCTGTTGGATATTTCCTCCCCATTCTGTAGGAGTGCTATCCTCTCTGCCAACAGTTTCCCTTTCTAGGCAGAAACTTTAATCTCATGTAGTTCCAGTTGTTGGACTCTTGGGACTGTGTCCTGGGCTCCTGGCTCCCTCTTCAGAGAGTGCTTACCTGTACCTGTAACTGCCAGCAGATTCCTTTTGGTTCCCTCTAGTAGTTTTAGCATTTCTGCGTTTAAATTAAGTAAAGCCGTTGATTCATCGTGAATTGATCTTTATGCGTGGTGAGAGATATTTCATTCTTGTGCAGGAGGAATATCCTGTTTTGCCAGCACCATTTATTGACTACCCTGCCTTTTTTTTCTGGTGCGCGTTTTTCCAAAAAAATAAAAATAATTAGGTAAACTGGGGCTGGGGAGATGGCTTAGCGGTTAAGGCGTTTGCCTACAAATCCAAAGGATCCTGGTTCCACTCTCCAGGACCCACGTAATCCAGATGCACAAGGGGGCGCATGCAACTGGAGTTCATTTGCAGTGGCTGGAGGCCCTGGCGCGCCCATTCTCTCTCTCTCTTTCTCTATCTGCCTCTTTCACACTCTCAAATAAATAAATAAATAAAATATATTTTTTTAAAAATTAAGTGAACAGCCAGGTGTGGTGGTGCACGCCTTTAATCCCAGCACTCGGGAGGCAGAGGTAGGAGGATCACCGTGAGTTCAAGGCCACCCTGAGACTCCATAGTGAATTCCACGTCAGCCTGGGCTAGAGTGAGACCCTACCTTGAAAAACAAAAACAAAAACAAAAACAAACAAACAAAAAAAATTAGGTGAGCATAGCTGAATGTTTTTTCTGGGTGGGGTTTCTATTGCTAGGTGGCCTTTGGGGCTCTGTGTTTGTGTGACTGCTTCCCACGCAGCCCACACCACAACGTGTGCACCACCTGGCACCTCACGTCTTTCCTTAACGGGCCATTAGCATTTCACCTCTGCTCACACTCCCAGGAACTACTGCACACCCCCTCCATGCTCCGTCCTGCCTCCAGCCCCCCAGGGGCTGTTCCCTTTTCCTGAAGCACTCCTCCTTCCTGTTTCCCTTGATGTCTTTTAGGGTCCTTTCTGTACCCCAGGGGGTCATGTGCTTGCACTGTCTTTCAGGTCGGTTGGCTTCAGAGCCAGGCACATGGTAAACACTCAGGAAGTGTTTGTGCAGGTGAATGGTCCCTTGTGGAAATTGGAATGATGTTGCCATGGCACTACTGGCTGGTGGAGACCTGGACGTCTCCCTGTGGCCCCCACACGTGGGCCCTGCGGTAACCAGTCACTTTCGCTCCTGCAGATCATCACAAGAGGTCCATCACGTCATGCTGCTTTGACTCCGACAGCCTGAGGGTGGCTTCCGTCTCCCTGGACAAGTCCATCAAGATCTGGGATATTACATCCCAGGCCACACTGCTCACCATCCCCAAGTGAGAAGGGTCCCTGGAGGCTGGCGGCACCCTGCATCGGGGAGGTGGGTGTGGCACCTCCCTTCAGACCCTCCTGGATCCCATATACAAGCCAGTGTCCCCCTGGAGGCTTATTCAGTGTGGTCATGGTGGGGGTGGTCCAAGGAGGCTGAAGACAGGCCAGAGAGAAGCCGCTGGGAGTATCCTGATGTCTTTGAGTTGGACAGGACCTCAAGTACCCTTGTGTTGCCGTGAGCCGACACTCTAAGAACCTGCGGAGTCCTCAGAAAGAAGTGGGTTGTAGCCAGGCTTGATGGCACATGCCTGTAATTCCACTACAGGAGAGGCAGAGGCAGGAGGCTTATGTAAGTAAGTAAGACTCAATCTCAAAAAATAAACAAAAAAGCTCGGCATGCTAGTGCACACCTTTAACCCCAGCGCTTGAGAGGCAGAGATATGAGGGTCACCGTGAGTTCAAGGCCAGCCTGAGACTACATCATGGATTCCAGGTCAGCTTGGGCTAGAGTGAGACCCTACCTCAAAAAACAAAAAGGTGGAAGGGGGTTGGAGAGATGGCTCAGAGCACCAAGTTCAATGTTCAGACCCCAAGTGAAAAGCTGGAAATTGGGGCTGGAGAGATGGCTTAGTGGTTAAAGCACTTGCCTGCAAAGCTTAAGGACACAGGTTTGATTCCCCAGGACCCATGTAAGCCAGATATACAAGGTGGTGCATGCATCTGGAGTTTGTTTGTGGTGGCTGGAGGCCTTGACACACCCATTCTCTGCCCTCCTCCTCCCTCCCTCCCGAAATAAATAACTAAATAAATAGAACTTAAAAAAAAAAAAACAAAACCTGGAGGCTGTGTCAGGCCTCTGGCATCCCAGCACATTGAGGCTGAGGGAAACAGGAGCAGAGACAGAATCCCCTGCAAGTCCACAGCAAGCGCAGCAGAGAGAAACAGAGGGAGAAACCCTGGCTCAAGTGTGGCGGACGTGGGAGGGCTGACCCTAAGGTTGTCCTCTGACCTCCACACCTGGACACTGGCACATGCATGGCCCACATTTACACACTCACAGGAACATGCACACACACACTCATAAAAATAAAATAGGGGCTGGAGAGATGGCTTAGCGGTTAAGCGCTTGCCTGTGAAGCCTAAGGACCCCGGTTTGAGGCTCGGTTCCCCAGGTCCCACGTTAGCCAGGTACCCAAGGGGGCGCACGCGTCTGGAGTTCGTTTGCAGAGGCTGGAAGCCCTGGCGCGCCCATTCTCTCTCTCTCTCTCCCTCTATCTGTCTTTCTCTCTGTGTTTCGCTCTCAAATAAATAAATAAAAAAAAATAGGAGAGATGGCTCAGCGGTCAAGGTCGATTCCCCAGTACCCATGTAGCTAGATGCACAAGGTAGCACCTGTGTCTGAAGTTTGTTTGCAGCAGCTACAGGCCCTAGGGCACCCACTGTATCTGCCTCTTATTTATTGGTTTTGTTTTTTTTCAAGGTAGGGTCTCGCCCTAGCCCAGGCTGACTTGGAACTCACTCTGCAGTCCCAGGCTGGCCTTGAACTCATGCTGATCCTCCTACCTCTGCCTCCCAAGTGCTGGAATCAAAGGCATGCGGCACCATGCTCAGCATAATAAAATATTTAGATAAAATACAACAGGTGAATATAAAGCATGTCACACAGCACAAAAGGGACAAGGAGGGCAGCATTTTTAGCATGTCTGTCTTGCAGCCACTCAGTTTCCCTCTGAACAGCGACTTTTTCACCCTCTCCCTCCCTCTTCATTCCTTTTTCATTTATTTGTAAGGAGAGACAGAGAAAACGGGCACACCAGGGAGGCCCTTCTTGCCTTTGCAGATGAACTCCAGATGCATGCGCCACTTTGTGCATCTGGCTGTATGTGGATACCGGGGAATTGAGCCCAGGCTGTCAGGCTTTGTAAGAAAGCACCTTTAACTGCCGAGCCATCCCTCCAGCCCCCCACCTCATTTCTTATTTGAGAAAAAGTAAGAGAACAAGAGAATTCCAGGGTCTCCTACTGTGTAAACAAACTCCAGATGCATGCACCATTTTGTGTATCTGACTTTACGTGGGTGCTGGGGGATCAAACCCAAGCTATCAGGCTTTGCAAGCAAGTACCTTTAGCTGCTGAGCCATTTTTCCAGCATTTGAGCTTTCATTTAAAAAAATGTTTTATTTTAAAAATGTTTTATTTATTTGGGTGTCCATTCTCTCTCTCTCTTATAAATAAAAATAAAAACATTTAAAAGATAAGAACTAGCTGGGCATTGTGACACACACTTTTAGTCCCAGCACTTGGGAGGCAGAGGTAAGAGGATCACCATGAGTTTGAGACCACCCTGAGACCACATAGTGAATTCTGGGCTAGCCTGGGCTAGAGGGAGTAGTGTGAGTAGTGAGACTTTACCTTGACAAACAAACAAACAAAAAACAAGGAAAAAAGAAATGAATAAAAAAATGTTTTATCTAGATATATAGAGAGAATGGGTGCACCAGGACCTCTAGCCACTGCAAACTAACTCCAAATGCATGCACCACCTGCAAATGAACTCCAGATACATGTGCCACCTTGTACATCTGGCTTACATGGTACTGGGGACTCAAACCGAGGTCCTTTGGTTTTGCAGGCAAATGCCTTAACCACTAAGCCATCTCTCCAGCCCACTTCCTTTCATTTTTAACAGATACTATACAATTCACCCATTTAAAAATGAATTCAGTAGTCTTTGGAAGATATCATTTTCAGTAATTATGGTGAAATACATGTGGCATAAAACTTTCCATTAAAACAACTTTCCATTTTAACCATTTTTCAGTGCACAGTTCACTGGGTGAATTACATTTTCAATATTGTGCAACCACCACCCCTGTTTCCAAAACCATTTCATCACCCTGAATAGAAATCTGCATCCGGGAAGCAGTAATTTCCCACCCCCGACCCTTGGGAGCCTGATTCCACTTTCTGCCTGTTCCAGAGATTTTACGTAAGTGGGATCACACAAGCCTTGTCCTCTGGTGACAGACGTGCTTCTCTATAGATGACTTCGCCAAGGCCCACTCATGTTGTAGCCTACAGCATCGGTACTCCCTTCCTTTTTATAAGTGAACAGAACACACACACACACACACACACACCACATACTCACACACACATATACACAATATTTTGTTTATTCATCTCTTGGTGGGCACTTGAGTTATTCTTACAAGCAATGAGTCCTGCATTCAATTCTGGCATATTCTTAACAGTTGAAATGTTACATCATACACTAATACTATAGTTAGCTTTTTGAAGAATTGAGACCCTGCATTTTAATTTTTCCCTGAGCCTAGCTTGTCTTGCTTGCAGACAATTTAAAAAAAAATTGTTATCTGTCAAATTTTTATGTGCAGTTCAACAATATTCCTTATTTTTTAATATTTTATTTTTATTTATTTATTTGTGAGCTAGAGTGAGGATGAGAGGGAGAGAATGGGTGCACCAGGCCTCTGGCCAGCACAGATGAAGAAGTGTGAGCTACTGTGTGCATTTGGCCTATGTGGGTCCTGGGGAATCGAACCTGGGCCCTTAGGCTTTGCAGGCAAGTGCCTCAACTGTTAAGTTATGGCTCCAGCCCTGAGAAAAATTTTTTGCAAGCATCTTTTAGACATTTGTTTATTTATTTGCATATATATATGGCGCTTATGTGGGTACTGAGAACTCAGGTCATCAGGGTTTGAAAGCAAAGATAAAGGACTGCTAAACCATTTTCCCAACCCCTTCGACTATTTTTTATTTTTTATATATTTTTAAAAATTATTTATTTATTTATTTGAGAGCGACAGACACAGAGAGAAAGACAGATAGATGGAGAGAGAGAGAATGGGCGCGCCAGGGCTTCCAGCCTCTGCAAACGAACTCCAGCCCCCCTTCGACTATTTTAAAGCTTGAAAAGAGTAAACATAAGAACCTTCCATAATTTTTTGTCCAAACTATTAAACATAATTTAGATAGAAAACCCAGCAAGGAAATATCTTTAAAAAAACAAAAAGGGGGCTGGAGAGATAGCTTAGCAGTTAAGCGCTTGCCTGTGAAGCCTAAGGACCCCAGATCCCACATTAGCCAGATGCACAAGGGGGCGCACGCGTCTGGAGTTCGTTTGCAGAGGCTGGAAGCCCTGGCGTGCCCATTCTCTCTCTCTCCCTCTATCTGTCTTTCTCTCTGTGTCTGTCGCTCTCAAATAAATAAATTAAAAACAAAACAACAAAAAAAAAAAAAAAACAAAAAGGAAATTCTACTTATATGTTTCTTGTCAAATTCCCTTTCTTTATCATTCTTTTCTGGTTTAGAAAAAGCCACTCTTTTAGTAGCTCTGTGGACAACAAATTCTTCAATTTTTTGTTCATCTGAAAAATGTCTTCATTTCCCTTTAGTTCCTGAAGGATATCTTCTTTCTTTTTTTTCAAGGTAAGGCCTCACTCTAGCCCTGGCTGACTTGGAATTCACTATGTAGTCTCAGGGTGATCCTCCTACCTCTGCCTCCCGAGTGCTGGGATTAAAGACATGAACCACCAGGCCCAGCTAGAACTCTTTGTAAAAATATTCTTATTTACTTATTTGCTAGTAAGAGGGAGAGAAATCTAGAAAGAGGGAGCAAATGGGTGCTCCAAGTCCTCAGGCCAGCGCTGACAGACTCCAGATGCATGCACCACTTTCTGCATCTGGCTGTATGTGGGTCCTGGGGAATCAATCCTAGGCCACAGGCTTTGCAAGCAAGCACCTTTCCCTCTGAGCCATCTCTCCAGCTCCAGATATCAAACCCTTGGCTAACACATATCCCCCGCCCCCATCCCCTCCTTCCCTTCTATTTCCCTGTGCTCTTTCTTTTTGAGACAAGAACCTCACTACGCAGGCCATGCTGGTCTCACACTTGCAGCTGTCCTCCTGCCTCTGCCTCTCTGTGCTCTGGTTGCAGCCGTGTGTCTCCCCAGCTGCCTTTCACTGGCCAGTCGCTTTGTTCTGGCTTCGGGGATTACTGATGAGAAAATCCACTATCATCTAAATTGTTATCCTTGTGTAGGTTAGATATCATTTCTCTCTTGATGTTTTCCAGATCCTTTTCTTTGTTTCTGAAGTTTTGTTATGATGTGTCTGGGGATACACTTCTTTTTTTTAAAATTATTTGTTTATTTATTTGAGAGCGACAGACACAGAGAGAAAGACAGATAGAGGGAGAGAGAGAGAGAATGGGCGCGCCAGGGCTTCCAGCCTCTGCAAACGAACTCCAAACGCGTGCGCCCCCTTGTGCATCTGGCTAAGGTGGGATCTGGGGAACCGAGCCTTGAGCCGGGGTCCTTAGGCTTCACGGGCAAGAGCTTAACCGCTAAGCCATCTCTCCAGCCCGGGATACACTTCTTTAAATCTGCTGTGTTTGGTTGTGATTTACTCAGAATCTTGACTATGGAGGCTTATATCTTTTGCCCAGTTTGATAAACTTTCAACCTATTTCTTCAAGTTCATATCAGCTGTGGCCTTCTTTCTCTTCCCTTTGTGGTGCTTTTTCATTCTTCTCCCCCCATCCCCCACTTTTTTTTCTTTTTTTTCAAGATAGGGTCTCACTCTAGCCCAGGCTGATCTGGAATTCACTATGTAGTCTCAGGGTGGCCTCAAACTCATGGAGATCCTCCTACCTCTGCCTCCCGAGTGCTGGGACTAAAGGCGTGCGCCACCATGTCTGGCCCCCTTGTGGTACTTTAATGACACAAATGTTAGCTCTTTTGTCGTAGTCCTGTGGGTATCTTTTCTTTTCTTTTCTTTTCTTTTTTTTTTTTTTTTGAGGTAGGGTCTCACTCTAGCATAGGCTGGCCTGGAATTTACTATGTAATCTCAGGGTGGCCTTGAACTTTCTTCAGTTTGTTCTTCTCTCTTGTTCAGATTTTTATTGTTCTGTCCTCATATTCACTAATTCTTTCCCCTGTCTTTTCCATTCAATTGTGAAGCTATGTGAATTTTTATTTCAGTTATTGTATTTTTCAGTTCTAAAATTTCTGTTTGGTTCTTCTTATTCCCTCCTTCCCTTCCCTCTTTCTCCATCTCTTCCATAAGGTTTCATTATGTAGCCCATGCTGGCATGGGACTCCTAATCCTCTTGTCTCGACCTCCCAAGCCCTGGCATTACAGGCATGTGCCACCACGGCTGGCTCCCAAGCCGGTGGTGATAATCCTGTGCTTCTTAGCTGGGAGAGAGTTTTCTCCCCAATGCACAATTGGCAGTATTTGGAGACACTCGTGGTTGTTTCAAGTGGGCATAGGAGCTGCTGGCATTTATGGGGCAGAAGCCAAGGGTCCTGCTGAACGTCCTGTACTTCGTAAGCTGGGCCTGGACCACAGAAAGCCACGCAGCACGCGTGTTGACGTGAGCGAGGTGGGAATGCCACGGTAACATGCGCAGTGTGAGCAGCTCCCATCTGGACCACGGCAAGCAGGGGTGCAGGGGAGGGCTCCGACCCTGCCCACACCTGGGCCGCTCAGGCGTGCTCTCAGGTCTGCCCAGGACACCGTGCCACTGTGTGACCCCCTGTGTGTGTTTCAGGGCACACTCCAATGCCATCTCAGACTGCTGCTTCACCTTCAGCGGCCACTTCCTGTGCACCAGCTCCTGGGATAAAACCCTGAAAATATGGAACGTCCACACAGGAGAATTTCGGAACCGTGGGGCCTGCGTGACTCTGATGCGGGGTCACGAAGGCTGTGTGAGCTCCTGCTCCTTTGCCAGAGACAGTGAGTAACTCACGTGTGCGCGGGCCTCTCCTCTCCCCTTCTGCTGCCCCTTTCCTTCCCATGTGGCTGTCTAGCCTAGGCTGGCTTCGAACTTGAAATCCTCCTCCCTCAGCTTCTTGAGTGCTGCTGGGGCTACAGATGCAGAGCAACAAAGTGGAGACGGCCTCTTCCTTCCCACGTTCCTTCTGCACTCTGGTGACAGGAAACTGCTCTGCCAGTGAGCTAAACCCCAGACCCCTGGTAAGACCTAGCTAGGTTCAGCAAGAGACACTGCTTCAATGAATGCCTGCACACACATGCAAACATGCCTGCATGTACACCACATATATAAGTGAAAAAAAATGCATGTGTGTGCAGGCATATGTGCACATGTGTGTGTGTGAATGTGGAGGCCAAAGGGGGACTGAGTGTCTTACTCTGTTATTTTCCTCCTCATTCCCTGAAGCAGCGTCTTTTGCTGAACCTAGCTAGATCTGACCAGTGAGCCATGAGTGTCAAGAATTCCCTGTCTCCACCTCTCCAGGGCTGGAATTCCAGGTGCTCACGGCCACACCCAGCATTTATGTGGGTGCTGGGGCTCGGCATTCAGGTCCTCATGCTTGTGTTTTGAGCACTTTACACACAAGCCATCTCCCTTGCCCCAGACTGAGTTTTCAGACGATTGCTAGACACGCTTCCTCATGGTCCTTCCTAAGTGCAGACCAAGACGCCACTTCCAGGCTTTTCAGCAGTGAGATGGGATTTTTTTTTTTGTTCTTTTCTCCCTCAAGGACAAATAATAATAATAATAGTGATGATGATGATGATGATGATGCCAAGAAGGAATTCATGGGCACAGGCTTACTAGTGGCAGAAATTCAGCTGGTGGCTTAAGTAAGGAAAACTTTTTTTTTTTTTTTGAGTTTGTATGAAATTTTATTTGGGATGATATTTCTCACAGTGTGGTCTTGTTAAAAATAGTTTTATGAATCTCACGTAAGACCTTGGCATCAGATTCTGTGTAGGAAGGGCTGAGTATTCTGCATTTTAGTAACTTCCCGGATATATATCAAACAACCTGACATAAACTTATTGGCGCACAGCTTTAATCCCAGGGCTCTGGAAGCTAAGGTAGGAGGATCACCATGAGTTCAAGACCAGCCTGGTTGTTCTACAGAATGAGTTCTAGGGCCTAAAGTGAGACCCGAACTTGGGAAAAAAACAAAACCAAACAGCCCCAACAACTTAAGGGTCACTATCTTAAAGGAAACACGTCTCCAGCTTTGCAATTGTGTAAGTTTGTGATCCTGGACACCAAATGCCCTTAACAGAAAGGCTGCTTACGTGGGCTCCTGCATTCCTGCGGTCTTGGGCAGCTAGGCACGTGGGGCGCCGCGGGGCCACACCCAGCCCTCTGCGGCCTCTCCAGCAGGTGCCTCCTGCGCCTAACCTGGCGCTGGCCACCGGCAGTGCTGGGAAGAGTGACCGCTGTCTCCCGGTGCCCACACAAATCCTGGGGATTGGGACCCTTGCCTTCTCTGAGCCAATCACAGAGCAGACCTGAGCGGCCCATGGGCCAGGACTGACCAGGCAAGGGAGGAGGGCTTCCCTGCAGGAAGCCGGTGCGCTGTCAGGCGCATGGGGCAGGGGCAGGAGGCTGTCCCGGGCCAGGAAGGTGCAGCTAAGTGGCCGTTCTAGGGCCTGAGGGCGAAGCGTGCAGCCCAGGTCTGGTGAGAAGTGGGCAGTTGGGCCTCCCTGAGCATCTTTTCCTCTTTAGAAGCATTCTGCGCTATTTTAAAAGTTTTTTAAAAATATGAGATACTTGGCCAATTTGTATGTCTCCCTTGTACCGGGACGTGCTGATTTCCTTTGTACCTGTTAGGACGCTAGAATGGGCGCTGCCTGCGGAAGCCAGCGCAGACACGGCCTGCGTCGGTCAGACACCACCAGGGGCGCCCCGTCGAGTCCTGTCCTGGGCCTTTTGGGGGCTCAGGATCTCATACCATCAACCATTTCTTTCCAGATGGTGTGCCGGCAAATTCACCTCCTTGCCAAAAGTTTATCTGCAGCCCTAAGATCAAAATTCATGGCCATCTAAAGGTCACACGTGCAGAGCGTGGCAAACTGAGCCGTCACCTCTCTGCCGAGGGCGGACACCGTGTCCCTTGGCCTCTGGTCTCAGTTCGCAGGAAGTCCCGACGGTGATCCGTTTAGTGTCGCTCGTGTGCGCGGTGCCTTTGTTGGTACTCTTGCTGTTTAAAATCGTCCCCAACTGCATGGCTGTTTGTCCGGTTAAAACTTTAATGTCAAGTTTTAGTCATTTTGCATGTGTGTGAAGAAGAGGGAGGGGGAGAGCGAGAGGGAGGGAGAGAATGGGTGCGCCAGGGTCTCTTGTCACTGCAAACGAACACCAAATGCTTATGTCACTTTTTTTGTTTTTATTTATTTATTTATTTAACAGAGAAAGAGGGAGAGAGGGAGAGGGAGAGAGAGAGGAAGAGAATGGGCACACCAGGGCCTCCAGCCACTGCAAACGGATTCCAGACGCATGTGCCTCCTTGTGCATCTGGCTAACGTGGGTCCTGGGCAATCGAACCTGGGTCCTTTAGCTTTGCAGGCAAACGCCTTAACCACTAAGCCATCCCTCCAGCCCTTATGTCACTTTTTACATCTGACTTTACAGGGTTGCTGGGGATTTGAACGCTGGCCGGCAGGATTTGCAAGCAAACACCTTTAGCCACTGAGTCATGGTCGCAGACCCCTGGCTAATGTTTCTCACAATAAGAACACTGCCATATGTCTTAGGGTGGAAATACTTGTGCAGCGTGCTTCATTTAACCATGAGTTTCACGGCTGCTGGCCAAGTTCAGTGCTGGTCAGTCACCCATACATATTGAATACAAATGTCTTTAAATACAAATGAATATCTTGATTTATGAAACTGTTGCCACCAGAGATTTAAGGGCCTTTGTTTTTTTTAATATTTTTATTATTTGAGAGAGGAGTGAGAGAGAAAGAGGCAGATAGAGAGAAAGAATGGGCATACCAGGGCTTCCAGACACTGCAAATGCAGATGCATGTGCCTCTTTGTGCATCTGGATTATGTGGGTACTGGGCAATCAAACCTGTGTCTTTAGGCTTTGCAGGCAAGTGCCTTGACTGCTAAACCAGCTCTCCAGGGCTTTTTAAAAAATATTTTATGTGTTTATTTGAGAAGGAGAGACACAACAGAGCATGGCACACCAGTGCCTGCTTATGCTGCAAAGGAACTCCAGATGCATGTGCCACCTTGTGCATCTGCCTTCATGTGGGTACTGGGGAATCACACCTGGGCCATCAGGGTTTTGCAGCCCTTAACCGCTGAGCCATCTCTCCCACTCTTCTTCTTATTATTTTCATTTTAAACAGTCTTGCTCTCTAGCCCTGACCTCAAATTTTCTTTTTTAAAAATGTATTTACAGCCAAGTTTGGTGGCTCATGACTTTAATCCCAGCACTTGGGAGGCAGAGGTAAGAGGGTCACTGTGAGTTCAAGGCCACTTTGAAACTACAGAGTGAATTCCAGGTCATCCTGGGGTACAGTCAGACCCTATCTCAAAAAACAACAAAAAATAAAATTTTTTAAAAAATGTGTTTAGGGCTGGAGAGATGGCTTAGCGGTTAAGCGCTTGCCTGTGAAGCCTAAGGACCCCGGTTCAAGGCTTGGTTCCCCAGGTCCCACGTTAGCCAGATGCACAAGGGGGTGCACGCGTCTGGAGTTCATTTGCAGAGGCTGGAAGCCCTGGCGCGCCCATTCTCTCTCTCTCCCTCTATCTGTCTTTCTCTCTATGTCTGTCACTCTCAAATAAATAAATAAATAAAAAATTTTAAAAAATGTGTTTATTTGAGAGAGGAGCAGATAGAGAGAGAGAATGGGCCAGCCACTGCAAATGAGTTCCAGATACTTGCGCTATCTTGTGCATCGATCTGGCTTATGTGGGTACTGGGGAATTGAACCTGGGTCCTTAGACTTCGCAGGCAAGTACTTTAACCACTAAGCCATCTCTCCAGCCTGTGACCTCAATTTTTCAATCCTGCTGCCTCTGGCTCCCTAGTGCTCGAATTACAATCATCAAGCCTGATGCGACCGGAGACTCGCAAGAACCATTTCTCCTAGGAGCAACAGTTAGTTCAGCAGTTGCTGACAAGCTGTCTTCCACAACGTCTGGCCCATCGCTACCTTGAACACCACGAATCCAGTGACTGGTCATTGAGTGGCACAGACAAGGGCTTCCGCGTGCTCAGAGCCACAGGGCTGCTGCAGATTTTCATGCTGCCGAGGCCTTTATCTCACAACCATGAATAAAGTTAGGCGCATGGGTAATGAGGAGTGGGTAGTGCCAAGGAGATTCCATGAGAAAAAGACAAGCCAGCCCCTGAGTGCGAGGGCAGACAAGAAGGTAGGAAAGAGTCAGAACTCCACAGGGATTGGGGGATGAGCAAAAGTGCCGCTTTCTTGGAGACCCTGATGTCAGCAGCAGGGTGAAGGAGATGGACGTGGAAGACACTCAACACCCACCGAAGCAGAGGCCCAGAGGCTCCTGGGAGCCCATCACTGAAGGAGACTTAAGACAAACCCTCCGCAGCTCAGGGAATTCTGGGGAAGAGGGGGTGGAAAGATTGTTCGAGACACAAGTTGAGACGTCATGCCCAGAGGCACTGCCTCCCCCAATAACTGACTGCTGCCCCCACAACCCACAACCCACAATCCCCATGGGGATGACCTGTGTCCCCAACGGGGAGGACCCCTTTGGAAAAGGGGCAGGGATGAGGGAAAGGATGGTACTACCAACGTGTGTTGTTTCCATACTGAGTATATCTATAACTAATGAAAATAAAATTAGAAGTGTGTGTGTGTGTGGTTTATCTCCACAGGAAAAAAGAGAACTCTAGCATGGAGGCTCAGCACTGAGGTCCTCAGGGCAACCGCCTGGGGAAGGGGAAGGGACTCCTGGGTATACAGCACATTATTTCATTAGTGGGTGACTATTCTGCCCTCCGCTTCAGCATGTCTTTAGGTGAGGAGTGGTCTCTTGAGCAGGTGACTGGCTGACAGGCTTTGTTGGATTAACTCTTAAGGGAGGGACCATAGCTCTGATGCATTCACATCGCTCCCTTTCGTACCAGGGAGACAGCAGTGGGGTCCCTTGTTTCGGGACCTCCAAGCTGGCTGATGCCTGCCTACCTACAACAGCGACAGTGGTGCGTCAAGCCGCTCCCTCGCCAGAGCGGGGAAGACGTCTCCCCACCCAGACCCTTCATGTGTTGCAGGCTCTTTTCTAATCTCTGGAGGGTATGACAAGACAGTGGCCATCTGGGACGTAGGAGAAGGATACCGGAAGCTGTCCCTGAAGGTACAAGTGCCAACATCGCATAGAGAACTTAAGAGGTTCTTCCTTTCCTTTCCTTCCCTTCCCTTCCCTTTCTTTACTTTTTTAAAAAAAATAATTAATTTTTATTTATTTATTTGAAAGAGGTTGAGAAAGAGAGGAAGGGAGGGAGGGAGGGAGGGAGGGGGAGGGAGGGAGGGAGAATGGGCATGACTGGGCCTCCAGCCACTGCAAACAAACTCCAGATACATGTACCATCTTTTGCATCTGGTTTATGTGGGTCCTGAGGAATCAAACCTGGGTCCTTTGGCTTTGGCTTTGCAGGCAAGTGCCTTAACCACTAAGCGATCTCTCCAGAACTCTTTTTTTTTTTTTTTTTTTGAGTTAGGGTCTCACTCTATCTCAGGCTGACCTGGACTTCACTATGTAGTCTCAGGGTGGCCTTGAACTCTTGGCAGTCCTCCTACCTCTGCTTCCCAAGAGCTGGGATTAAAGGCAAGTGCCACCATGCCCGGCTCTTTCTTTCTTTCTTTCTTTCGATGAGGTTATATTATGTAGTTCAGGTTGACCTCGTGCTTGTGATCCTTCTGTCTCAAGCCACCCGAGTGCTGGCATGACTGGTGTGCCCCACCACTGCTGGCCGGGCTTCTGTGTATGCAGGGCGCCGTACTGAGTCACAGGCAATGGGATAGACCCCCCCCAAGATACCTCCCAAGGGTGCTGTCATTCCATGCAGAAGGACTGGAAAGACACCCACATAAGTCACAACAGGGATTAGTAGAAGGGAAAAAACACAGGGTGATGTGATTTAAAAGGGACGCTAAGGCCGGGGAGGTGACTGGGGGTTAAGGTGCTTGCTCACAAGCTGAGTGGCCTGGATTCAATTCCCCAGCACCTGTAGAGGGCCAGGTGCACAAAGTGGAACATGCATCTGGAGTTACTGTGAAGAGAGAGAGAGAGGGAGAATTGGTGTGCCAGGGCCTCCAGCCATTGTAATCAAATTCCAGACACATGGCACATGTGTGACCTTGTGTGCTTGTCACCCTGTGTGTCTGACTTATGTGGGGTCTGGAGAGTTGAACACGGGTCCTCAGGCTTCACAGGCAAAAGCCTTAACCACTAAGCCATCTCTCCAGTTCTCGCACCACTTTTTGTATCCGGCTTATGTAGGTGGCTTGGAAATTGAACCTGAGCAGGCAGACTTTACAAGCAAGCACCTTTAACTGCTGAGCCATCTTCCCAGTCCCACACCCTCGAATTTCTGTCCTTTTGCTATATATAGCAATCTAGCTCCTTTTGCTCCCAGTCTTCCTAGCCCATGGTGTTGCCTCACTTTCCATAAGTAAAAGGACAGGGCTGGAGAGATGGCTTAGTGGTTAAGCCCTAGCCTGTGAAGCCTAAGGACCCCAGTTCGAGGCTCGATTCCCCAGTATCCATGTAAGCCAGATGCACAAGGTGGCACATGCATCTGGAATTTGTTTGCAGTGGCTAGATGCCCTGATGTGACCATTCTCTCTATTTGTCTCTCTTCTCTCTCTGCTTGCAAATAAATATATAAAAAATATTTTTAAAAAACCAGTTACTTAGCTGGGCGTGGTGGTGCATGCCTTTAATCCCAGCACTTGGGAGGCAGAGGTAGGAGGATCGCCTGAGTTCGAGGCCACCCTGAGACTCCATAGTGAATTCCAGGTCAGCCTGGACTAGAGTGAGACCCTACCTCACCTCACCCCCACCCCCCAAAAAAAACCGGTTACTTGAAGCCAAAAGCCTTGGTAGGGCCTCTGGGAGGGGGTTTCCTAGGAGACAAGCATACGAGTGAAGACCTAGGCCAGGTGGAAACACCCCGCCCAGCCCCATGGTGCGGCACCGTGCCACACACACCACCCATTTTCGTCATTTATATTCCACATTACATGTTGATAGAATGGGGGGTGCAATTAGCAAGCAACATCAGGTCCTTGTTAACTTGTTTTTCTTCAGGGACATGATGATTGGGTGATGAATGTTGCTGTTAGCAACAACAAGAAATGGATCCTCTCGGCTTCCAAGGTAAAAGGGGCCAAGTGGCGAGAGACTTAAAGTGTCTGTCATACTTGTCAGGATCGATGACGGTGGAAGTGTCAATCCCATATCTGGGTATGAAAATCCTGGCCAGGTGTGGTGGAGCAAGTGTGCAGACGCAGCGTTGGGAGGCTGTGACAGTTAGGATTGGGAGTCTGAGGCCAGCCTGCGCGATATATTGAGACCCTGTCTCATAAAACAAAAAACAAAGCTGTAAATTCCCAAGTAGGCTCAGTTTGATATCTACACCCGGGAGCTTCCTGGAGTGTGGAAAGCAGGCCTTCCCTCTGTGAGCGTGGGGACGGCTGGGTGTTTGTCCAGCACCATTGACACGTGTGCTCTGCTGGAGAGATGACCTGCTGACAGGTAAGTGGCCAGCAAGCAGCAGAGACTACCTGAGGTCCCAGGTGGACCTTCCCTCCCTCTCCACACCACTGCGTCCGGGACAAGCTTCTACCTGATGTCACCCAACACGCTCTCTGTTTGTTAGTTAATATGTATTATTTATTAAATATTTTATTTATTTATGACAGACAGAGTGAATGAGAGTGGGTGCAGTAGGGCCAATTGCCATCTCAGACAAACTCCAGATACATGAGCCACTTTGTGCATCTGGCCCGTTTTTAACCTGCAGGGGCCAGTAATCTGATCACACATTTCTGCTTTTGTCTCTCCACAAGATATTTGTTGCAACTGCTAAGAATTAGGAAATGGAACATGACTCAGTGCATGAGATTTTTTTTTTTTATTGCTGCTGTAATTATTACAGACTGTACTGTTTAAACACCAAACAACACAAATTTAATATCTTACAATCCCATAGAATGGAAAACCAATAGTCTCACTGGTTTACAAGCAAGATGACAAGAAAACATCATTTAAAAAATTATTTTTATTTATTTATTTTTTTGAGGTAGGGTCTCATTCTAGCCCAAGCTGACCTGAAACTTACTCTGTAGTTCCAGACTGGCCTCGAACTCACAGAGATCCTCCTACCTCTGTGTCCCAAATGATGGGATTAAAGTGTGTATGTGCATTTCTTTATGGAGGCATTATGGAAAATCTTTGGCTTAGATTCATCTTCCCTTCCCTTGTCCTTCTTCTGTCCTCTGTCCTTACCTCCTGCCCATCTTCCTACATAGTGAGCCTTCCTATTTAACTTCTTGTGTGCTGGGATTATAGATGCATGCCACCGTAACTGTTTTTTTTTTTAAATATTTTATTTATTTATTTATTTGACAGGGAAAGAGGGAGGGAGGGAGGGAGGGAGAGAGAAAGAGAGAGGAAAGGAGAGAATGGATGTACCAGGGCCTCCAGCCACTGCAAATGAACTCCAGACATGTTCACCCCCTTGTGCATCTGGTTTACGTGGGTGTCCTGGGGAATTGAACCTGGGTCTTTTGGCTTTGCAGGCAAATACCTTAACCTCTAAGCTATACCTCCAGTCCTGTTTTTTTTTTTTTTTTGTTTTTGTTTTTGTTTTTGTTTTTGTTTTTGTTTTTGTTTTTTGAAGTAGGGCCTCACTCTAGCTCAGGCTGACCTGGAATTCACTATGTAGTCTCAGGGTGGCCTTGAACTCACAGTGATCCTCCTACCTCTGACTCCCAAGTGCTGAAATTAAAGGCGTGCACCATTACATCCGGCATTTATTTTAAATTCAATTTTATGTATTTTATAACAGGTTATACTCTTTTTATCCCCGTTCCTCTGCTCCCATCTCCCTAGGGGTCTCCTTGGGGGGGGGGCTGTGGTGTTCACTGTGGATCATGAGGAACTCAGTCAGTCCCTGTGGGGTAACGGAGGGGGCCTGTGCCTCAGGGTACTTTTACCCACTCTGTGGCTCTTACAATCTTTTCGCCCTGTCTTTTGCAATGTTTCCTGAGCCATGGCAGTCCTGCTGGCAGTCTGATTTAGTGTCAACTTCTCTGGAGCCTCTGGATTTCTGCTTTGATTGATCAGCGTGTCTGTCACCATCACCCTGGAGCTGGTTGTCAGGCTAGCAGTAAGAGCAGTGTTCACGGTGCTGCTTCCTCTGCAGTTTCTCTTGGGCCCTGGCAGATGTTGCGCAGAACGAGGGCACGTTACAGAGTTGCTAGGAAAGAAGGCCCGAGGCTGTTATGGAAACCCCATTCTTGCCCAAGGACACGAGACTGGCCAGTCCCGCTTGCTGAAGATAAGAACTGCACATATTCAGTTTTGGAATTTTCTCCCTTGTACACCCTCTCCCCATCTCCTTGAGCGAGTTACAGCCGCTAACCATCATGTATCTGCTTCTGCAATGCCCACTTGCTTGCTTGGCTCCACTTGTTACTGAAACTATAAACTGGAAGGACACACAGCACTCCGGACCGGAGACTTTCAGGAGATATCCTCTTTTCAACCCAGTTTGGGGTTGATTTCTGGAGGGGCGCTTTTCGCAGCAGCGTGGTAGAGCTGGCTCGTCTTGTGGTGAGCAGTCGGGTGTTTTTGTGTGCGTGTGTCTCATCGATGGACCATGGTTCTCCTGTGTTCTCTGCCTTTGCTTATCTCCCCCCAGTTTGCTCGCTCCCAGGCAGCCACCACAGAGTGGCCATTGTTCTGTTCTTCATATTGTGTGCCCTGTGAGCTTGGCCAAGTGTGCCATGCATTCACCATGACAGCATCCAACGGAATAATGTCACTGTCTGGAAAACTCCTTGTTCTCTGTTTGGTCATCCTTCCTCCTCTTCCCCAGAACCCCCACTGAATGATCTTTTTTTGCTGTCTCTAAAGGGTTGGCAGAACCAAAATGTCTTATAATTGGAACTATACATTTTTAGACCTGCCTCGTTCACCTGAAAAATGTACATTTATGGTTTCCCCACGTCTTTTTGTGGCTGGACAGCTCATTTCTTCTGCAGTGGAATGCTGTCCTGCTCTTGCTGTACATGGCTATGTTGGTTACCCCTGTTTTTCTCATTGTCGCTGTAAGCAAGTGCCTGATAAGAAGGAACTTAAGAAATCAGCTGGGCATGGTGGCACCCACCTTTAATCCCAGCACTTGGGAGGCAGAGGTAGGAGGATCACCATGAGTTCAAGGCCACCCTGAGACTACCTAGTTAATTCCAGGTCAGCCTGGGCCAAAGTGACACCCTGCCTCCAAAACCTAAACCAAAACAAACAAACAAACGGGATGGCAGAAGGATGAGTTTATTTTGGCTCACAGTTCTAGGGGGCTTACAGTGTCCATCATGGCAAGGAAGGCATGGTGGCAGGAGCAAGAGGCAGCTGGCCTCACTGCATCCATAGTCAGGAGTCAGAGAAAGACAACAGGAAGTCAGGCAGGGCTATAAAACTCCACGGCCCTCCTACAGTGACTTACTTTCCCCCACTGAGGCTCCACTTCCTAAAGGTTCCACCACCTTCCCAAACAGCGCCACCCTCTGGGAACCAAGTGCTCAAACACGTGAACCTGTGGGGGGACATTTACCCCCTGTTTTTGACCGCTGGCTTCCTTTTTAACTTGTTTTAGGACAAGACGATGAGACTGTGGAATATTGAGCAAATCGACAAAATTCCTTTGGTAATCGAGTACAAAAAGTCCATGGGTTTAAAGGTGAAGCAGGTTGGTATTGGGTAAAAGACTCACTGATTTATTATTCCTTGAGAAAACATTTGTTGGGCCATTGTAAATACAACTACGAACAGTGAAATCACTGCCTTGTGGGAGTTTGAATTCTAAGAGGTGAAGCAAATAAGGTATTTAGCACATGACAGGGCTGGAGAGACGGCTTAGGAGTCAAGGCTCTTGTCTGCCAAGTGTGAGGACCCAGGCTTGACTCTCCAGAACCCACATAAGCCAGATGCTCAAGGTGACACATGCCCACAGGTGATGCACACATCTGGAGTTCATTTGCAGTGGTGTGCCAATTCTCTCTCATAAAAAAAACATAAAAATATACATGGTGAGTTACATGGTTACCAACAATTTGAAGAAAAATAACAAGGGAGAGAAGTGTACTAGAGGTTGTTATATTTATTTACTTTAAATTTTTAATTTAATTTATTTATTTGAGAAAGAGGCAGAGACACATGCGTGCATGAATGTTTGTGTGCACACATGCGACACACACAGAATAGGCACACCAGAGCCTCCAGCCACTGCAAACACAACTCCAGACGCATGCAGTACCTTGTGCATCTGGCTTATGTGGGTTCTGGGGAATTGAACCTGGGTCCTCAGGCTTCTCAGGCAAGTGCCTTAACCACTAAGCCATCTCTCCAGCCTTATTTACTTTTATTTAAAAACTTTTACTTTTATTTTTAATTTGAGAGAGAGAGAGAGAGAGAGAGAGAGAGAGGGAGGGAGGGAGAATGAATTGGTATGCGAATTGGCATGCCAGGGTCTCAGCCACTGCAATCAATTCCAGATGCTTGTGCCACCTAGTGGGCATGTGCAACCTTGTGCTTGCCTCACTTTTGTGTGCCTGGCTAATGTGGAATCTGGAGAGTTGAACATGGGTTCTTAGGCTTTGTAGGCAAGTGCTTTAACTGCTAAGCCATCTCTCCAGCCCTATGACAGAGGGAAAGAGGTATATATATGGAGAGAGAGAGAAAAAAAAAAATGGGCGCGCCAGGGCCTCCATCCACTGCAAACGGCGTGTGTTCCCTTGTGCATCTGGCTAACGTGGGTCCTGGGGAATCGAGCCTTGAACCAAGGTCCTTAGGCTTCACAAGCAAGCGCTTAACCGCTAAGCCATCTCTCCAGCCCCTACTTACTTCTTTTTGAAACAGGGTCTTACAATGGAGTCCAGGCTGTCTTAAACTCTTGATTCTTCTGCACTGACCTCCCAAATGCTGGCATTAGAGATGTACACCCAACTTGCTTACTTATTTATAATTTTTTCAGTGCTAAGGGATGGGACATAGGGCTTTGTACATGTAAGTCAAGTGCTCTATCACTGAGTTATACCCCAGCCTTGAAAAAGAGAGCATATAGCAGGCCAAGGCCTCTTCCTTCTGCAAATGAACTTCAGATGTATGCATCACTTTGTGTATCTGGCTTTATGTGTGTAGTTGGGAATCCAACCTGGGATGTCAGAATTGCAAGCAAGCACTTTAACTGCTGAGCCATCTCTCCAGTCTCATCAGGCTGGCCTAGAACACTCAGTCCCCCACTTTGGCCTCCCAAATGCTAGAATCACAGGTTTGCACCTGCTTTATTAGATTGTTTAAAGGCCTTGTGCATGCTAGGCAAACTCTCTACCAGACTCTGTAATATTGTAAAAGGGTCTGGACAGGCCTTATTGGTAAGTTGACAGGTACCTAAACATGAAGTTAGTGAGGGGCTGAGTTGTACAGATACTTAGGGGAGGAACTTGCCAGTATCGGAAACTGCCAGTGCAGGGCCCTGGGGCAGCAGCAAGCCTGCTGTGTCTGAGCAGTGGGGCTCATGAGGAGGCCTGTGGCGGGATAAGACCTGAGCAAGCAGTGATGAGTAGAGGAACAGCCACGTCCTGCGCCTGGGAGGGGGGACACGGTCAGTTCCACTCTTGCTGGACTCAGGAAAAGGTGTACTCCCTCTCCTCACAAGGTCTCAGGAGCTCTGGCTGGAAATTGCTGCTTCTGGGAAAGACTGATGTGAGGGCAGGGAAGGGTAGGCCCCACTAAGACCTCGAAGCGTGCATCTAGCTTACATGAGTACTAGGGAATCAAACCTGGGTCCTTAGGCTCTGCAGGCAAGTGCCTTAACCACTGAGGCATCCCTCTAGCCCAAGACCTTGTGTTTATGGCCTGCTGGTCCTTATGGCTCTTGTGGCCATGTTAGTCTATAGACCCTGGAAGCCAGCTGCTATAGAGCAGTGACCAAGACAGGCCTGGGCGCTGCCTCCACTGTGAGTCCTCTTGCCCTGGAGTTAGGCCATGGGAAACAGGCTACAGAAGACAGCAGGTAAAGGAGCTGTGTTTTCTTATACCAGGCTGGAGTGTCCTGCGCTCATGTGGGAGCAAAGCAAGGGACACTGGGTGCCAGGACAGGTCTTGTTACCTTGAGGGTACATCTCAGTGGGATCCCATGAGAGGACTCTGTAATGGTCTAAATGTTCCCTCTGGAGAGACTGGCTTGATACTGGCTGGCAGAGGAAGGAGGTGAGCTGTGCCATCCATATCTACTGTGCTATGGGTTTCAGCCAGAAACAAACTTTCCATGGAGGAGACACACAGAGGTCAGCATGAGGAGGTGATCAGAGGTCAGATGAAGAGATGCCCAGAGGTCAGGATGAGGAGGTGGTCAGAGGTCAGCATGAGGAGCTGCTCTGAGGTCAGCATGAGGAGGTGATCAGAGGTCAGCATGAGGAGGTGATCAGAGGTCAGATGAAGAGATGCTCAGAAGTCAGCATGAGGAGGTGGTCAGAGGTCAGCATGAGGAGGTGATCAGAGGTCAGATGAAGAGATGCCCAGAGGTCAGCATGAGGAGGTGATCAGAGCTCAGCATGAGGAGGTGATCAGAGGTCAGCATGAGGAGATGCTCAGAGGTCAGCATGAGGAGGTGATCAGAGGTCAGCATGAGGAGCTGCTCTGAGGTCAGCATGAGGAGGTGATCAGAGGTCAGCGTGAGGAGGTGATCAGAGGTCAGCATGAGGAGGTGATCAGAGGTCAGCGTGAGGAGGTGATCAGAGGTCAGCATGAGGAGGTGATCAGAGGTCAGATGAAGAGATGCCCAGAGGTCTGCATGAGGAGGTGATCAGAGCTCAGCATGAGGAGGTGGTCAGAGGTCAGCATGAGGAGGTGATCAGAGGTCAGCATGAGGAGGTGATCAGAGGTCAGCATGAGGAGGTGATCAGAGGTCAGCATGAGGAGGTGGTCAGAGGTCAGCATGAGGAGGTGATCAGAGGTCAGCGTGAAGAGGTGATCAGAGGTCAGCATGAGGAGGTGATCAGAGGTCAGCGTGAGGAGGTGATCAGAGGTCAGCATGAGGAGGTGATCAGAGGTCAGCATGAGGAGCTGCTCTGAGGTCAGCGTGAGGAGGTGATCAGAGGTCAGCATGAGGAGGTGATCAGAGGTCAGATGAAGAGATGCTCAGAGGTCAGCATGAGGAGGTGGTCAGAGGTCAGCATGAGGAGGTGATCAGAGGTCAGCATGAGGAGATGCTCAGAGGTCAGCATGAGGAGATGATCAGAGGTCAGCATGAGGAGGTGGTCAGAGGTCAGATGAAGAGATGCTCAGAGGTCAGCATGAGGAGGTGGTCAGAGGTCAGATGAAGAGATGCCCAGAGGTCAGCATGAGGAGGTGATCAGAGGTCAGCATGAGGAGATGATCAGAGGTCAGATGAAGAGATGCCCAGAGGTCAGCATGAGGAGATGCTCAGAGGTCAGCGTGAGGAGGTGATCAGAGGTCAGCATGAGGAGGTGATCAGAGGTCAGATGAAGAGATGCTCAGAAGTCAGCGTGAAGAGGTGATCAGAGGTCAGCATGAGGAAGTGGTCAGAGGTCAGCATGAGGAGGTGATCAGAGGTCAGCATGAGGAGGTGATCAGAGGTCAGATGAAGAGATGCTCAGAAGTCAGCGTGAAGAGGTGATCAGAGGTCAGCATGAGGAAGTGGTCAGAGGTCAGCATGAGGAGGTGATCAGAGGTCAGCATGAGGAGGTGATCAGAGGTCAGATGAAGAGATGCTCAGAAGTCAGCGTGAAGAGGTGATCAGAGGTCAGCATGAGGAGGTGGTCAGAGGTCAGCATGAGGAGGTGATCAGAGGTCAGCACAGAGTCTCCTGATGCTCAGAGTCTATTTGAAAGCCCTGTTGGTGAGGAGACATGGTTGCTCCTCCAGGAGGCTAGAACTGCATGATTGTGAATTAGATGCTAGCCTAGGTTAATGGTGCCAATCTGTGTCCAAAATCTGAAAAGTAAATAAAATTCCTTTTTGGTTCAGAAATCTGTGGGCTAGTCAGGTGTGGTGGTGTACACTGCTCATCACAGCTACTGGGAAACTTATGCAGGAGGACTGTAAATTCAAGACTTTTACATAGTTACATAGTGAGACCCTGTCCCAAAATAAAAACTCATACAGTGGGGCTGGAGAGGTGGTTGAACAGCTAAAGTGCTTGCCTGCTCAGGTTAAGGACCCAGGTTCAATTCCTCAGGGCCCAGGTATGACAGGTGCACATGGTGGCACATGCCTCTGTCTGGATGCCCTGGTGCATCTATTTTCTCATTTTTTTTTCTCTCTCTCAAATAAATAAAATTTAAAAAAATAAGGAAAAGAAAAGCCAGGCATGGTAGGAGGATCGCCGTGAGTTCAAGGCCACCCTGAGACTCCACAGTGAATCCCAAGTCAGCCTGAGCTAGAGTGAGACCCTATCTTGAAAAACCAAAAAAAAAAAGGAAAAGCAAAGGGGAAAAAATTAGCTTTAATCCCCACACTCGGGGAGGCAGAGATAGGAGGATCTCGGTGAGTTTGAGGCTAGCCTGAGACTACACTTGGCTAGAGGGAGATCCTACCTAAAAACAAACAAACAAACAAACAAACAAAAACCCTGCATACAGAAAAGTTGGTGATGTAGCCCAATGGTAGAGTTTTTATGAGGTACTATTTGCCTCCCTTGGTTCTAGAAGTCAGGTGTCCCCAGCATATCAAGGAACCGGGGCCCTCCCACCCGTCCTTGTCCGCAACACGCGGCTGCTCCACGTCCAGCCCTCAGGACCCACTTACCCCTGGGGAGGAAGAGGGAGGGAGAAGAAGCCTGAGCCCAGTCTTGTTCTCTGAGCCTGCCATATGCATTCTGTGGGGTTAGCGACTCCAGAGAGGGGAGCCTTGTCTTGATAGCTTAGATAGCTTGATGTGGTTGTGTGGAGCTCCATGCCCGATCCCCTCTAACCAGCACTGCCTTTCCGTTCTTTGAAACCGGTTCACGTCAGTGTAAGGGGTGTGACCGGCCTTTCTCCAGCTTTGGTAGCGACAGCCCGTCTGAAATCTTCACCCGGTGCGTGTTCTGCCGGAGAGAAGGCAAGGACATTCCAGAAGACGGCTCATCGTCCTCAGAGGGCTGATGGCCGCGGGCGTGTGAGTGGCAAGCACGGGCCACATCACGCAGGCTCGCGGGTCCTGCAGACCCTTCTCCAGGTTGCTTCCCCAGCTGCGTGGAGCCATCAGACTGAGGCAGGGGCCAGGCCTGGCTGGGCTGTCGGCACAGGCAGCCCCTTCAGCCTCAGCACCCTTTGGTCGGGGGAGCACTTAGTTTCCATGCAGAATAAATCTAGAGTCCTTTGGAAAACAAGTGTGCGTGCAAATTAGAGCAGTATTGCTACCTCGTCTGTCGTATGTTTGGAACACACCACAGGTTCATATTCTGGATTGTCCCAGGACCGTGGCCCTCAGGGGCTGGTGCCTTCCCTTGTTGAGAACAGGGTTTTCAAGCGCGGGGCCCACTCTGTGGGCGAGGGTGGCAAGGCATTGTGATTGCTATGGCCTGGCTGTGCATTGTCCCCTAACAGTTCACGTGTGGAAGGAAGCCACACTGAGCGGAAGTGGAGCCCAGTGGAAGATAAATGTCATGGGCAGCAGTAATGGCCGACTCTGGAGGTGCCAGGGGCCAGATTAGCTACTTCAAGGGGATTGTTCTAAAAATGTTAGGCCACCCGGGTTTCTTCTGTGTCACCTGTGTCTCCAACACGCAGTGACATCTGCCATGGTGAGATGCAGTATGTGGCCATCTGATACTGCATTTGCCTGCCCACAGAGCTAGGAGCTTAATAACCCTTCTGCTTTTTTCTTTTTTTTTTTCCTCAATAAAGTACCCAGTCTCTGGTATTTTGTTTATAGCAACACACAACCACCTGGCCACATTAGGGGAAGACGAGCACCATAACTTGGGGTAACCAGTGGGCATGCCTAAGTTGTCCCTGTCAGTCACCAGCTCAGATAACTGCTGGGATTCAAGCGGGCTGCTCTATTTTATCAAAACCCCACCACCAGGTGGTTTTGAGGCCTCATCCCCACAGCTTTGGAAGACGGCTAGACGGCATCACTCTATGGCCCAGGCTGACCTGGTAGTCTCAGGGTGGCCTCGAACTCGTGGCGATCTCAGGGTGGCCTCGAACTCGTGGCGACCCTCCTACCTCTGCCTCCGCAGTGATGGGATTAAAGGCGCGCGCCACCACGCCCGGCTCCCGCGTAGATAGTTTTGCACAGCCTGGGTCTCCCACGGGAACAGGGTCGGGGGGCTAGAACCCCCGATGCGCTCCGTCGACGCAGCCGCAGTGAGCGCCCCAGAGCGACCGGGGGAGCCCGCCGGAGAGGGCTGCCGGGCTCAGGACGCAGAAACCGGGCGGCGCTCGCGATCTCCGGGGTGCAGCCGGGCCGCGCCGGGGCGCCCCGCGATTCCGAAGGCCTCTGGAAGTCACGGGCTCGCGGGGGCGCGACCGCCCGGGCCCACATCCCGCCCACGCCGGGGGCACGCCCGAGCGAGGGCCGGCAGCGCGCATGCGCCCGCGGCGGGCGCGGGGAGGATGTGCGCACGCGCGCGGCTCGCGAGGCGGCTAGAGATGGGGACGGGTTTCTCGCCGCACTCGTGCGGGCGGCGCCGTGGCTTAGTTGGTTAAAGCGCCTGTCTAGTAAACAGGAGATCCTGGGTTCGAATCCCAGCGGTGCCTCAACCGAGCGTCTGTGGCTCTTTCCGTTTTCGTCTCTGCTTGCTTTTGCTCTGCAGCTGACCCCGTTCCGGTCTTTGGGGGTGTGAGGATGAGCCCCCCCCCCGAGAAGGCATTTTAGCCGCGGCTGGGGCGGGGCGGAGCCAGGAGCGCGCGTGCGTCGGACGCGTGTCGTCAGTGCTGCTCTCAGCTCGTGGGTCCCCCTCTCTCACCTCGGCCTGTCGAGTCTCCCACGCGTGGCGAGTCTCTTAGCTTCGCCAAGCTTTCCAAAGGACCGACTGTTTCCACCACGCAATGGGTACCAGCGCTCTGCGCACTGGAGGCCGACTTGGCCACGTCAAGCGCGACCCAAAGGAGAAGGCCGCAGGTTCGAATCCGACCGCAGTGACCATCCGTTTGCAGAATGCATGAGAACTGCGGTTGGATCAAATGTCACTCAAAGCCCTAGGGTGAGACGGAAACTGCAAGGCCTGGCTGTGTATGTTAATTGCTGGGATCCCACAGATCCATGGGGATCTACTCTAACTCAAATTCAGTCAAGGCTTTGGGGGTTGGGACAGGCTGTAGGATTAATTTTTTTTTTTGAAAGTGCTGATTATTATATAATGTCAGAAAATTTTCCTACCAGTTATTAAACAAGCCATTATTAAAAAAACAAAAAGAGAGCTGGAGAGATGGCTTAGCGGTTAAGCGCTTGCCTGTGAAGCCTAAGGACCCCGGTTCGAGGCTCGGTTCCCCATGTCCCACGTTAGCCAGATGCACAAGGGGGCGCACGTGTCTGGAGTTCGTTTGCAGAGGCTGGAAGCCCTGGCGCGCCCATTCTCTCTCTCTCCCTCTATATGTCTTTCTCTCTGTGTCTGTCGCTTTCAAATAAATTAAAAAAAAAAAGAGTATGGCCCTTGGGGCAACAAAAGAAGGGCTGGGGAAATGGCTTAGTGGTTAAGGCGTTTGTCTGCAAAGTCTAAGGACCTTAGTTCAATTCCCCAGGACCCACGTAAGACCCACAAGGGGGTGCATGCGTCTGGAGTTCATTTGCAGTGGGTGGAGACCCAGGCTTGCCCATGCCCTCTTTCTCTCTGCCTCTTCCCCTGTCTTTCTCAAATATATATATTAAGGAAATCAAACAGAAATAAATTACAAAAAGCAACAACAAAATATCAGAGGACTAAGTAATAAAAAAGACATAGCGAAATCTCAAAATAATTATGTAAAAGCCCAAAAAGGAAGCGTACTCACTGTATGATCCCTGTATTAGTCACACTGTCATGGAATGGGACAAAATGTCTTTAAAGAGCTGTTAGTGGTGGCGCCCACCTTTAATCCCAGCACGCAGAAGGCAGAGGTAGGAGGCCTGGCACTGCAGAGTGAATTCCAGGTCGGCCTGGACTAGAGTGAGACCCTAATTTGGGGTGGGGGGGACGATTAGAGCTGGATAAATAGCCTAGAGGTTAAGGCACTTGTCTGTGAAACCTAAGCACCCTGGTTCCATTCTCCAGGTCCCACATAAGCCAAATGCACATGGTGGTGCATGTGTCTAGGGTTCAATTGCAGTGGCAAATTTGCAATAAATTTC
This sequence comes from Jaculus jaculus, assembly GCF_020740685.1. Classification (NCBI taxonomy): domain Eukaryota; kingdom Metazoa; phylum Chordata; class Mammalia; order Rodentia; family Dipodidae; genus Jaculus; species Jaculus jaculus. The sequence goes on along the minus strand of NC_059108.1, from coordinate 4,162,869 downwards.
TCTCTCGCTCTCTCTCACACATACACTCTCTCTCCCTCTCACTGTCTCTAATAAGTAAAAATAAAATCTTTTAAAAAAAACTCAGTTTAAGGGAGGAAAGATTAATTTCAGGGCAGGGAAAGCATAGCCAGCTGGTCACCCTCAGTCCACAGTGAGGAAGCAGAGAGTGATGATGGCTGCTGCTGCAGCCCCAAAGTGTCTTTCCACCTTAATTAATCCCTCCCCCAGAGGCTAACCTAATCTATAATCCCTCACAGGGATTCTAGGTCCAGTTGACTATATGAACCACCACAATCTCACTGATAGAAAACAAATCTGTACTGATAAAAGAAACTTGCCTGAGGGCGGAGGGATGAGAGAGGGAGAAATGGGGCATGCTGGGATGATGGGCTGTGATGGAGATGCTTGTCCTTTGGGCTGTGATGTCTCCATAGGTGAGCACATGTCCACATCCGGCAGGCTGTACAAGAAGCAGCTAAGTGCATCAGGCTGTGGAGTTTTAAGGAAAGTTCCTGGGGTTTCACGTAAATCAAAACTCAACAGACGGCCTGATGTGCTGCAGAAAGTGCCTGAGGTTTTTCTAGGCAGGGTCTCCCTCTAGCCCAGGCTGACCCCGGATTCACTGTGTAGTCTCAGGCTGGCCTCCAGCTGACAGCCATCCTCCTACCTCTGCCTACGGGAGTGTTGGAATTAAAGGCATGCGCCACCACACCCAGTGAGACTTTGTCTTAAAATAACAAAAAGGAAACGTTTTGGGAATCTGTCTTTTGTTAATGGTGCTTGGACCACTTGCATGTAATGTAATTTATAAATACAATTGGATTTAGGCCCACCTTTTATTATTTCCTGTATATGCCAGCTGTTTTTGGTTTCTCAAATTTCTTTTTTTTTTTTCCTGCCTTCATTTGGGTTATGTGTACTGTTCTTGGTGTTTCCTTTCTTTTTTTTTTTTGTTCATTTTTATTTATTTATTTGAGAGCGACAGATAGAGAAAGAAAGAGGCAGAGAGAGAGAGAATGGACGCCAGGGTCTCCAGCCACTGCAAATGGACCCCAGATGCATATGCCCTCTTGCGGATCTGGCTAATGTGGGTCCTGGGGAATTGAGCCTTGAACCGGGGTCTTTAGGCTTCACAGACAAGCGCTTAACCGCTAAGCCATCTCTCCAGCCCTTCCTGTTTCTTTTTTTTTTTTTTTTTTTTTTTTTTTTTTTTTAATTTTTTATTTATTTATTTGAGAGTGACAGACACAGAGAGAAAGACAGATAGAGGGAGAGAGAGAATGGGCGCGCCAGGGCTTCCAGCCTCTGCAAACGAACTCCAGACGCATGCGCCCCCTTGTGCATCTGGCTAACGTGGGACCTGGGGAACCGAGCCTCGAACCGGGGTCCTTAGGCTCCACAGGCAAGCGCTTAACCGCTAAACCATCTCTCCAGCCCCCTGTTTCTTTTTAATTGTATGTGTTTTGGGACAGGATCTAGCTTTGAACTTACTGTTTTTAAGCCTCAGCCTCCCAAGTGCTAGGATTAAAGGCGTGCATTACCACCCACGCACAGCTTAACTGTGCTTTTGAGATCTCTTTTTGCAAATCTTTCAGCAGTGGGCCCAGTGATTATATCTCAACTTCATGTCATATCCTGGAAACTCAAATATAGGTAAATTAAAATGCTAACTGTACAAATCACAATTTTAAAATGTATGGAAGAAAATATCTATGTCATTCACTAGGGAAGAATTTCTTGAAGAAACCAATAAAAGTATATGAATCATAGGAACATGTCACTCACAAACATGTGAAAGGCCCAATACATAAATGAGAATATGCTCTACATCACTAGTACTTGGAAGCAGTAAATACAACCACAATGAGATAACATTTCTTATTTTTTAAAAGATTTTATTTTATTTTTATTTATTTATATATTAGAGACAGATGGGGAGAGAGAGGGTGAGAATGGACACTCCAGGACCTCTAGCTACTGCAAACCAACTCCAGACGCATGCACTACCATGTGCATCTGGCTTACATGGGACCTGGAGAATTGAACTGGGGTCTTTAGGCTGAGCAGGCATGCGCCTTAACCACTAAGCAATCTCTCCAGCCCCCATTTATTATTTTAAAAAATATTTTATTTATTTGTTAGAGAGAGAGGGGAAGAGGCAGATAGAGAAAGAGAATAGGCATGCCAGGGCCTCTAGCCACTGCAAAAAAACTCCAGACGCATCACCCTCTTGTGCATCTGGCTTAGGTGGGTCCTAGGGAATTGAACCATGGCCCTTAGGCTTAGCACCTTAACTACTAAGCCATTTCTTCAGTCCCTATTTCTTATTCTTAAGATGATGGAGGCTGTTGGACTAAGTATTGGTGATAATCTGAAGCAAAAAAAAGAGATTATATTTAATAAGGATTTTTCTATTTTTTGAACAATATATAAATGTCACCACACCCGGCTTGAACAATGTATTTTTAAAATATTTTATTTATTTATTTATTTGAAGGGGGGGGGAGAATGGGTGTGCCAGAGCCTCCAGTCACTGTAAATGTACTCCAGATGCATGCGCCCCCTTGTGCATCTGGCTTATGTGGGTACTGGAGAATCGAGCCTGGGTCCTTGGGGTTGGCAGGCAAGCACCTTAACCACTAAGCAATCTCTCCAGCCCCTTGAACACTATTTTTATTTATTTGCAAGCAGAGAGAGAGGGAGTGGGCACAGCATGGATTCTACCTCCTGCAAATGAACTCCATTTGCATGTGCTGTCTTATGTGCTATGTGGGGACTAGGGAATTGAACCCAGCCTAACAAGCTTTGCAAGCAAGCACCTCCAGCAGCCGAGCCATCTCTCCAGCTCCTACTTCATTCCTTTGTGAGACAAGTCGTAGCTCTGTAGCCCAGGCGGCCCTGGAGCTCTCTGCCTTCCTGCCTCAGCCTCCATGCCAGGCGCTGGTGAGCAATCAGTCTTATGCCCTGCTGGGTGTTGTGTGAATTCTTCCCACCACTGGCAGAGGCAGTGGTTGGGCAGGGTTGCCCAGGCACAGTGACCCTGGCCGAGCATCCCAAGCCCACAAAGAGGGAAGTGATGTGCATTTTCAGCAGCGTGATCTGGACCATCCAAAGTCAGACCTTGGGGCCGGGCATGGCAGCGCACGCCTTTTATTTCAGCACTTGGGAGGCAGAGGTAGGAGGATTGCCGTGAGTTTGAGGCCACCCTGAGACTACATAGTGAATTCCAGGACAGTCGGGGCTAGAGTGAGACCCTCCCTCGAAAAACAAAAATGAACAAACAAAAAGCAGGCCAGACACTGGGCTGGGCACATGGCTCAGGGTTCCAGGCACTTGCTTGCAGGTCCTGCCAGCCTGCGGTTCAATTCCTCAGCTCCTATGTAAATCAGATACCAAAAGTGGCACAAGTATCTGACATTTTTTTGGGCAAGAGCAAGAGACCCTGACATGTGTACGCAAACACGTGCGCACGTCCAGAAATAAGTAACAAATGTAAGCAAGGATAAAATTTTAAACATCAGATACAGTCAGAACAAAAGTAAATAAACATTGGTCCATTCATACAATGGAATACTTCACACACGTTTACTCTTTTTATTTTTTTTGGTTCCAGGATCTCACTCTAGCCCAGACCCACCTGGATCTATAGTCCCAGGCTGGCCTCGAACTCACAGTGATCCTCTTATCTCAGCATCCCTGGGATGAAAGGCATATGCTGCCATGCCCGGCTCTCTATACCAGCTCCCATAAATAAACAATGTAGTTGACATGGACAAATTTCACCCCAAACTTCACCGAACGGTACAAGTGCCTGGTGGAAGGATGCACGCAGGACGCAATTTACACGTTGTCCAAAAACGTGCAGCGCGAGTGCCTGCTGTCTAGAACTGCTTCCACGCATCATGAAGGGACATGTGGGGACAATGAAGGCTAAGTTCGGGGAGGCTTGCAGGATGGGTGGGGGAAGATTATTCAAGAAACTCTGATCATGTTTTCAAGGTCCTGGTGTTTGCGGTCGTTTGGTCATAGTGTCTCCCGGAAACTTGGGGTGGTGGTTTGAATCAGATGACCTGCATAAATGCGTGGGTTTTGAATGCATGGTCCCCAGCCGGTGGCAGTTTGGCAGGTGTGGCCTTTCTAGTGTATTGCTGGGGGCAGGCTTTGGGGTGTCACAGCCAGCTCCCCCTCTCCAGAGTTGAACTCGCTCTCCTGCTGCTGTTTTCTACCTGCTGTGGCAGAAGTGAGGCCTGCTCTCTGCTCGTGCCATGCTTTCCCCTGCTTCCTCTCGAGGCTGTAAACCAAAATTAAAAGTATTTCCATCAGCTGCTTTTTTGTTGATTTTTTAAAAATATATAATTTTATTTATTTATTTATTTATTTGAGAGAAAGAGGGAGAGAGACAGAGAGAGAATGGGCGTGCCAGGGCCTCCAACCACTGCAAACGCCAGATGCATGCGCCCCCTTGAACATCTGGCTTATGTGGGTCCTGAAGGGTCGAACTGGGATCCTTTGGCTTTTCAGGCAAGTGCCTTAACTGCTAAGCCATCTCTCCAGCCCCTGTTGATGTTCTTTTGAAGTAGAGTCTGGCTCTAGCCCAGGCTGACTGGAATTCACTATGTAGTCTCAGGGTGGCCTCAGTCTCACAGAGAGCCTCCTACCTCAGGGATTAAAGATGTGCACCACCACACCCAGCTGCTTTTGACTGGGTGCTTTGTCCCAGCAATGCGAAGGTGGCTACTACATCTGAGCTTCAATGCACGGGGGCCTTGAGGGGGTCACATCACAGGAGGTGCTGCCCTTGAAAGGTTTCTCACTGGTCTTGAGCACCGTGGTAGTTCCTGCAAGAGCGAGTCTTTAATGAGCCCAGCTCCTCCATGTCTCTGGCTTCCCCTCTTTCCATGCCCCCTGGCACCCTCCTCTGCATGCACCCCTACTGTCATGATACCATGTGCCCCAAAACCCCAACAAAGGCTGAATCAATGGCGGCAACCCATTTGGGGCTTCCGGCTTCCCAACCTGTGAGCTAAATGAACCTTGCCATAAATCGATAGCTTTAGGTAATTTTTTTTGTAGCAGTCAATAACAGAATAATGAAGTATTCATTATTTAATAACCTTTTTGTATGTTTGAAATATTCAACAATCAAACTTATGTGTAGATTTGTATACACACACGCACACACACACACACATCAGGGGTAAAGTTTAGATCTAGGCTGTTCACAAGTAAGGCTGAGCACAAATGCTGTGTGTGTCAGTGCAGAGGACCTTAGAATAAACAAAACAATTCTGAAAAGAATCAGTCAATTATGGGTTTATACCACAAAAAATGGATCATAAGCTGGCTTTCTGGTACATGTCTACAATCCCAGCAGTCCAGGGCTGTGGCAGGAAGATAAAAATTGAGGCCAGGGCTGGAGAGAGGACTCAGAGGTTTTAGGTGTTTGCTTGTAAAGCCTGCCAGCCTGGTTTTTAATTCCCCAATGCCCATGGAAAGCCAGATGCAAAAGGTAGTGCAAGCATCTGGCATCTGTTTTCAGTGGCAAGAGGCCCTGATACATGTGCTCACAGATGCATGGGTGACCACACACACACATACACACACACACACATACACACACAAACACACACACAAACAAAATAGGCACACTAAATAAAAAGGCTAAGAAAAAATTGAGGTCAGCCTGGATACATAACAAAACCCATCTAAAAAAGAGTGGGATATTTTAACTATTTAATTTATTTATTTGAGAGAGAGAAGCAGAGACAAAGAGAATGGGCACACCAAGGCCTCCAGCCACTGCAAACAAACTCCAGACACCTGGGCTACCTTGTTCATTTGGCTTATGTGGGTCCTGGGGAGGTGAACCTGGGTCCTTTTTTCTTTGCAGGCAAGTGTCTTAACTGCTAAGCCATCTCTCCAGCCTGAGAGGGATATTTTTGATCAAAACAACATGATACGGTGATGAGATAAATAGACCAATAGACCATTGTGGAGTCCAGGAAGACATCCTGACACGCATGTTCCACTGATTTCAACACCTCATTTCTTACCAGCTGCCTGTTTCCCACCAACAATTTTTGTAGTCAGTGATCCTCCTACCTCTGCCTCTCAATTGCTGGGATTAAAGTCATGAACCACCACATCCAGCTTAGTGTCTAGTTTTATTAGTCAACATGTAACTACCTCCAAAGTTACTGGACATTCTACAAGGGCATCTAAGAATGGCTTCTATTTGATGCCGATTCACAGGCTTCAAGGTTGTCAGACACTCAAGTCCTTAATCAAAGTTGAATCCCTGACCCACACAGAAAACCTCCAGGCTGGGCTAGGCCAATCATAGAATTTGGAATTTGGGCAGCTGGTGTGTAGGTGCTGGGAGAGGAAGATGGAGGTGGTGGTGAGTGCCATGTTTTCTGCCACGCGATTGGAGATGTTTCGCCCAAAGAAAGGCTGGGATGAGGGACCCAAACCACACCATGTTGCAACCAAGTCACAGGGTGTTCCTGTTTGAACCTTTGTGTGTACACTAACCAGTCCTGGGTCCTGCAGCCATGTTCTGTTGAGTTTCTGTTACTTGCAGTCCATAATGTTCTGATGCTCAAATCCCTCGTCTTCCATGAACATGTTTTCTTTTGGGGGATTAGGGGCAGCAAGAGCTGATAATATGAAGGCAAATGGGCCAGGAGTGGTGGCGCATGCCTTTAGTTCCAGCAACTTGGAATGGAGAGGTAGGAGGAACGCCATGAGTTCAAGGCCACTCTGAGACTACAGAGTGAATTCCAGGTCAGCCTGGGCTAGAGAAAGACCCTACCTTGAAAAACCAAAAACATCAACAAAATGAAGGCAAATGGGATTATTTCTCCTCTTTAGTCATAGAAACAACAACAAAAACCCCCAAGGAAATGAAGGAACACTTTACTTTCTAAGTGTCACTTAAATGATCAAATGACCTTTGGGGGATGAACGCTTCTGAGGCTCATTGTGTACAGGGGATGGTCCACTCCTGGCTTTCTTTGTTGAAGCACAGGGACTCAAGAGTGGAAGAAAAAGAAGTCTGTCCCAGGGATCTTGGTGACCTCCAGTCTGCACACAGTTCGCTTGGTGCTGGGGACAATGTGATGCTAACTTTTACTTCAGTTGCCTGTGGGAATGCAAATTTGTGTTTCCACTGCCAAATACCTTGCCTTCTTTTTGTTATTTTAGATGTAGGGGCTGGAAAGCCCCCAAGAAGCTTTCTGGCACCAATTATCTCAAAGATTTACGAATGGAAAGGATAAAATCTCCTGGAAGCCCTCTGCTCAAGGAACTATTTCAGAGCCCCTCATTCTGTGGGCAAGCGTGCCCTCCGTGGTGTCGAGGGAGGCACCATGTCTTCCTATTTCTCAATACTCGTTTCCCTTGAAACAGATCCCACAAGGTAGGAGTGCCCAGGCCACAAAGGGAGAAAGGCAAATGCCAACTAACATGTGAAAAATATGTCTAGCAAACTGAAACAGCGAGACTCTTCCCTCCCACAACATAAGGAAACACACGCACAGGCAAACATGTTTTATTTTGTCACACTCCACTTAATTGTGTATTGCAGGTATTGTTTAGACACTGAGAGTATGTGGCATCCCTGCATGAGAAGGTCTAATCTGATCTTTGGCAATAATGCATCATTAAGTCATATATAGTTCGTGTGTATGTGAGTGTGGGCACTGCATGTCATGGTCCACGTGTGGAGACCAAAGGACAACTGTTCGGTTGGTCCTGACCCTCTACCTCATTATTTATTTATTTTTATATTTTTGTTTTTCGAGGTATGGTCTCTCTCTAGCCCAGCATGACCTGGAATTCTCAGGGTGGCCTTGAACTCATGGCGATCCTCCTATCTCTAACCTCCTGAGCACTGGAATTAAAGGCATGTGCTACCATGCCCAGTTTATTATTTATTTATAATTTTTAATTTTTAAAAAATATTTTATTTATTTATTTGAGAAAGAAAGAGAGAGAGAGAATGGGCACATCAGGGCCTCCAGCCACTGTAAACAAACTCCAGATGCATTCCCCCCCTTGTGCATCTGGCTTACATGGCTCCTGGAGAGTCGAACTGGGATCCTCTGGCTTTGCAGGCAAACGCTTTAACCACTAAGCCATCTCTCCAGCCCTTATTTTTTATTTTCTAAGGTAGCCATCTCAGTCTAGCCCAAACTGACCTGGGATTCACTCTGTAGTCCCAGGTTGGTCTCGAACTCACGGAGGTCATCCTACCCCTGCCTCCCAAGTGCTCCACTTTTTCAGTGAGCTTCCAGGAAATTCTGTCTCCACCTTCCTTCTCTTTGTAGGTGCACTGCTGGGATTACAGAAGCCCACCACAGCTTTCACCTTGCGTCGAGGGATCTCAGCTTAGGTACCGAGCTGTGTGGCAAGTCCTTTAACCACTGAGTCATCTCCCAGCACTACCACGTACACATGCATGTGGAATGGGCGCAGGGGATTGGACCTTGGATCCTCTTGTTTATGCAGTTTGCCAACTGAACCATCCTCCTATCCCCTGTGCACTGGATTTTAAAGACATAATGCTTTTGCGCATTTAATAGCATATTGTAATGTAGGAATGACTTCTATATGCAACAGAAAACCATGATTTCTGTGTGACTTGCTTTACTTGATATATATTTTATTTTATTTTTTTTACTTGATATTTATTTTAAATGGGAGCTTTTTTTTTTTTTAAAAAAAAGGTTTTATTTTTATTTATTTATTAGAGACAGAAAGAGGGAGGGAGAATGGGCATGCCAGGGCCTGTAGCCACTGCAAATGAACTCCAGATGCATGTGCTACCATTGTGCATCTTGCTTATATGGGACCTGGAGAATCAAACTTGGGTCTTTAGGCTTCACAGGCAAGTGCCCTAACCGCTAAGCTATTTCTCTAGCCCTTGATATTTATTTTATTGTATATATACATGTATATATATGTGTATGTATATATAAAGAAAGTGGGAGGGAGGGATATAAAGGGAGGGAAGAGAGAGCAATGGAAGAGAAAAATAATGACAAATATTGCATGCTTTCTCTCATATGTGGAATCTAGACTACATATACACACATTCATACATACATATATTCACATGTATACATGACTAAAAGCAGAAGGAGGGGTATTGGAGGGAAGGAGCAGGGGAGAAGGGAACAAGAGAGGGTAACAGGAGCAGTATGAGTCAAGTGCTATGATAGACATGCATGAAGATGTTATAATGAGGGCTGGAGACACGGCTTAGTGGTTCAGGTGCCTGCCTGCAAAGCCAAAGGACCCAGGTTAGATTCCCCAGGACCTACGTAAGCCAGATGCACAAGGTGACACATGTGTCTGGAGTTTGTTTGCAGTGGCAGAAGGCCCTGGCGTGCCTAATCTCTCTCTCAAGTAAATAAATAAAAATTACAAAAACAAAGAAGATGTCATAATGAAACTCATTATGTTGTCTGCTAGCTTAAAGTAATAGAAAACGGGACTGGAAACTCACCCAAGTAGGGGAAACGGGTAGCTGAAAGAATATTTACAAAAATAACAGCACTGAGGCTAGAGACGCGGCTTAGCGATCAAAGGCACTTGCTTGCAGAAGTCGGCCAGCCAGGGTTGGCTTTTCTAGGACTCACAGAGAGCCAGCACCACAAAGTGGGCACATGTGTCTACAGGTCACTTCAGTGGCAAGAGGCCTGGTACACCCACGTGCTCATACGCACATACAGACACTCTCTCTCTAGTAAATAAGTAAAAATACTTTTAAATGACAGCATTGGTCTTTGGGTGGTCACTTTTTGTCTTCATTTAAAATATTTATTTTATTTTTATTTATTTATTAGAGAGAGAATGGGCACACCAGGGCCTCTAGCCACTGCAAACAAACTTCAGACACATGAGTCATCTTATGCATCTGGCTTACATGTGATCTGGGGAATCAAACCTGGGTCCTTAGGCTTCATAGGCAAGTGCCTTAACTGCTAACCCATGTCTCCAGCCCCTCTTTGTTTCCTTTACAACAAACACATGTCACTTTCATATTCAGTGAAGTTCTCCTGGCTAGCCCTGGAGTCATAGAATGTTCCACTCCTATTTGAAATTCAAAAATAGTTTCACATGGAATTGGAGCCCACCTTCCAGAAACACTGCCAAGCATTTCTGTCTGACAAGCTTAACTTAGAAACAAATGTGCATTTCTTGCTCCCCTCACCCCTCCCATCTTTGCCTCAAACTTCCCCCAAGGAGATTGGCTGCAGCACCAGACCCCGGCGCTGACAAGACTTAGCCCTCTGCCCCGCAGGCCAGTCTTTCCAACAGTAGCCACCAGGGGGAGGAGGGTGAAACCCCAGATCGTTTCTGTGGCGCATCACAGCAGCAGATGGCACCAGCATGGCACCGGGGTGACCAGACCCCGGAGCGTGATGGGCCCAGGGCTGGGAGCAGGGGCCCATGGACACCATTTCTCAGCTCGATGGTCCCCCCTGGCAGGTCTGGGCTCCCCCTGCCAGACACCTGAGGGCCTTGGTTTCAAATCTCCAGCGCACTTGACTTCCTTTGGGGGTGGGATGTGTTCTCTTGCTCGCTGGGCCTCTCCTCTACTGCGCAGGGTCCCGTGCACAGTGGGGCTTCAAACAGACCCAGAGTAAAGGTCTTCCTCGGTGTCGGCGAAGGCTCTGGAGAGCAGCTTCTCACCTGTAGGCCAGGCTTTGTGACAGTGCTGTCCCCAGCCTCAGAGGATGGTGGCCAGGGGGAAATCCCAGCATCTTTTATCTAGGATGGAGAGAATTGGCTAGATGTTTACCAGCACATTTGGATGCACACCGTTTCTCTAATACTGAATCATGCAGCACCCTCGTGCTTAGTGGCTTCAAGGACAAGTGTTATCCCATAATTTCTCACACAACGGCAGGATGTGTCCAGTGCCTCTCTGCCTGTTGGCTGGAACTGGCCCTTAGTCAGTGCCATGTGGGACAGCCCGTAGGACAGTTCACAGTGTGGCTTCTGTCAGGGTGAGCACCTTTGACAGTGAGCAAGGAGAGAGTGAGAGAGGGCAGCCCAAGATAGAAGGTTTTTATTGTTGCTGAGCCAAGGACTGACCCAGGGCCTTGCCCATGCTAAGCAAGGGACTATGGCCAAAATCCAAACCTCAGCCCCTCACTGTGGGTTCTAGACAATTGCTCTACCTCTGAGCCACACCCACAGCCACTCACTGTGGATTCTAGACAAGTGCTCTACCTCTGAGACACGCCCCCAGCCCCTCACTGTGGATTCTAGACAAGTGTTCTACCACTGAGCCACACCCCCAGCCCCTCACTGTGGATTCTAGACAAGGGCTCTACCACTGAGGTACATCTTTATCCACCTCATGTATTAGTTAATGATAGAAACACATTCTGAGAAATGTGCCACTGGCAATTTTGTCATTGGGGGAACACCATCAAGTGAATTTGCATAAACCTAGGTGGTGTAGGTTAACCACTGGACATGTTTTCTCCCTGAAAGGAAGAGATGCAGTAAACTCAAGGTGGTGATGCACACTTATGATCCCAGTGCTCAGGAAGGGAGAGTAATAGAGGCTAGATATAGCTCAGTTGGCATGCATGACACCCCGTGTTCAATCCCCAGCACTGTATAAACTGGGTGTGGTATGCACCCTTGCAATTCCAGCACTTGGGAGGTGGAGGCAAGAATATTAAGAGGTCCAAGTCATCCTTGGTTTCATAGCAAGTTCAAAGCCAGCCTGAGCTACACGAGACCATGTCTCAAAATAATGAAAATGGGTGCTGAAGAGATGGCTCAGCAGTCAAAGTGTTTGCCTGCAGAGCCTAACAACCTGGGTTTGATTACCCACATAAAGCCAGATGCACAAAGTGGCACATGTGTCTGGAGTTCATTTGCAGAGGCTGAACAGCCTGGTATGCCCATTTTCTCTTTTATCTCTCTCTGCTTGCAGGTAAATAAGAATATTTTAGGGGCTGGAGAGGTGGCTTAGGGGTTAAGTCGCTTGCCTTCAAAGCCAAAGGACCTCGGTTCGATTCCCAGGACCCATGTAAGCCAGATGCACAAGGTGGCACATGCATTTGGAGTTCATTTGTAGTGACTGGAAACCCTGGCTTGCCTATTCTCTTTCTCTGCCTCTTTCCCTCTGTCAAATAAACAAATAAGAACAAAATATTTAAAAATATGTAAATAATAATAAAAATGTTAGTAAACAAAAGCTGTATGAGGCTGCTGCTGGCATGCCTGTGTGACATGTCATTCTGTTTTACAGTAATTTAGTATTTAGTAATTTAATTTAACTAATATATTTGAGAGAAAGGCAGATATAGAGAGAGAATGGGCACGCCAGGGCCTCTAGCCACTGCAAACAAACTCCAGATGCATGTGCCACCTTGTGCATCTAGCTTAGGTGGGTTCTGGGCAATCAAACCTGGGTCCTTAGGCCTCACAGGCAAATACCTTAACCACTAAGCCATCTCTACAGCCCCTTAATAGTTGTTGTTTATTTATTTATTAGAAAGAACTGAGAGAGAGAGAGAATGGACGTACCAGGGCCTCTAGCCACTGTACAAAAAACTCCAAACGCATGTTCCACCTTGGGCATCTGGTTGACATGGCTACTGGGGAATTGAACCTGGGTCTTTAGGCTTCACAGGCAAGTACCTTAACCACTAAGCCAACACTCCAACCTTACAGTAATTTTTGTGAGACAAGGTTTCCCTATGCTTTATGCTGGTCTTGAACTTGCCTTCCTGTTGTCTCTACCTTCTGAGTTTTGAAATTACAGGCATCATCACCATACCCTAATACAGTAAACTTTTTTTCTAAGTAGAAGGACCACACTCTAAAATAACATTAAGGGCTGGGGAGATGGATCAGTGCTTGTAACTTGCTTGCAAAACCTGATGGTCACGGTCAAGTCACCTAGTGCCTACATAGAGCCAGATGCACTACGTGGCACATGCGTCTGGAGTTTGTTTGCAGTGGCAAGAAGCCTCGATGTGCCCATTCTCTCTTTCTCTCTCTCAAATAAGTAAATACTCAAAATATCATTCTAAAGTACACTATAATAAACCAGTAACATAGTGGTTTATTATTATTAAGTGTTATTCTTTTTTTGGAGGGGGGGAGAATTGGCGTGCCAAGGCCTCCAGCCACTGCAATCAAACTCCAGACGCGTGCTCCACCTTATGCTCTTCTCACACGTCACCTTGTGCGTCTGGCTTATGTGGGATCTGGGAAGTCCAACAAGGGTCCTTAGGCTTTGCAGGCAAGTGCCTTAACCACTAAGCCATCTCTCCAGTCCTTATTTTTCAAGGTAGGGTCTCACTCTAGCCCAGACTGGCCTGGAACCCACTCTGTACTCTCGGGCTGGCCTCAAACTCACTGTGATCCTCCTACCTCTGCCTCCTGAGTGCAGGGATGAAAGGTGTGTGCCACCACACCTGGTGTAATGCTTAATCTTATTTTCAACATGGTTTCATCGAGAGACTCCCAGGAGATCAGTAAATAGCATACTTTAAGGTATGTTTATCAGACTACTTCCGGGAAGAATAACGAAGGGGAAGACCCGCCCTGAGAGAGAATGGTATCACCCGGAGGCGACAGCGACGCTTCTCTGGGCAGCAGTCATGTACCAGGCGAATTGGGCTTCATGTCTGTTCAGAGGCAGGAAAGATGGGGGTGTGGTCTCTCTTTCTGGGAGAGCTGGGGGAGAGTGGGGTTCTGACAACTGCATAGGTCTTTTCCCAGGAGGGGGTTCTGGTCATTGCTGTGTCCTTAGTGCTACTCTGTGTGGTCCTTGTTGAAGCGCTTGTAGACATCTGTTTCCTCCGTTTTTAGTGACATAAATACTGACATGCCCCATGTTAAGCAGACTTTTCCACTGCTGTAAACCTGAGAGTGGTTTTGGGAGGAAGGGTGTAACTCGGCTCGGTTCAGAGGTGCCCATCAGTTGTAGCACGAAGAACTTGGAGGAACAGAATCATTATACCCGTGGCCACCAGGAAGCTGAGTGAGGGCAGCAAGAGGCCAGGGCAGGATGGACCCTTCAAAGACAGGCCTCCAGCAGCCTACTTCCTCCAGCCAGAGCCTACCTCCCATTGTGTTCCCCATAATACCTCAATAGCTTATTTAAATATTCAAAAAAATATTTATTTATTTATTTGAGAGAAAGAGCAAGAGGCAGAGAGAAAGTGAGAATGGGCGCACCAGGGCATCCTGCCACTGCAAATGAACTTCAGACGTGTGTGCCACTTTGTGCATCTGGCTTACGTGGACCCTGGGGAATTGAGCCCAGTGCACCAGGCTTCGCAAGCTGAACCATCTCTCCAGCCCTTTTTTGAATTTTGAATTATGTCAGAGTGTCGTTGCAATCCAACAGTTCCTGGAAACGCTACCTGACACACCCAGAGGTGTGCTTTTGTTATCTACAAGGCGTCTCTCGGTCCAATTCAGTTGACAGCTGGAATTAATCATCACGCAGCCGCTCCGCTGTGCTTACGAACGAGGAGCCAGGTCAAGAGCCTTGTTTGCTTGGGGCCAGTGGCGGAGCTGGTGGAGCCCTCAGAAGAGTGACTTCAGAGTCCCTGCACTTAAGCATGTCAGGTTTTCCGGCTCGCAGACGTGACCTCCAGTGGGATGGGGAGATTGGGCTGTCACACCCTATAATAAACACCATGGCATGTCATTCTGTTTCCAATTCTCCTTCAGTGCATTTCATTCTGTTAAGCAGGAAGTCTCCAGTTTGATGCCAGCGTGCCTTGAATACGCTAGATGACGTCTCCCTTTTAAAGGTGGGAGCAGGGACTGGCTTTGAGATAGGAAGGGAGGGAGGAGAGGAATAGGAAGGTAGAGACAGAGAATTAGAAGGGCGGTGGGATCCAGCTCAGTGGTTGGACCCTTGCCTAGCATGTTCAGTCTCCGTCCATGCATCGCCTTGCTTCCTGTGGCGGGAACCGGGTCAAAGATCAGAGATGTGTCAGCCTACCTTGGGGGTTCTCATGGGCTTTGCTCCATCAATCATTTGGTGAGGCGCACCGAATAGAATTGACCCCTCTTCCACAGTTCAATAAACCAGTGATTATTGTTCCAGGGCACTTTAGAGGCTCCAGGAAGGCCAGGGGAGCTTTTATTTATTTATTTTTAATTGAAACCCGATGCTGCATTGAACACTCAGACCTACTGGTTATGCAAACCAAGGGGTGCTCTGGTGCTAACATTTTTATGGCTGTAAAAGACTAATTATTGCTGGGGTTTGTGTGTGTGGAATGGTGCTTTTCTTTTTCCCTTCCTTCCTTCCTTCCTTCCTTCCTTCCTTCCTTCCTTCCTTCCTTTTTTTTTTTTTTTTTTAATTAGAGAGACAGAGAGAATGGGCACACCAGGGTCTCCAGCCACTGCAAATGTACTTCAGATGCATGTGCCATCTTGTGCATCTGGCTTACATGGGTAATGGGGAATCAAACTTGGGTCCTTGGGCTTTGCAGGCTAGTGCCTTAAGTGCTGAGCCATCTCTCCAACCCTGGAATGAGAGAGAGAGAGGAATGCTAGAATGGTGCTTTAATGACACTCTTCCCATCACTGTTCCAAGCCTATAATTTAAAAATTGCTGCTCAAAGCAGGGCATGGTGGTGCACACCTTTAATCCCAGCTCTCAGGAGGCAGAGGTAGGAGGATTGCCATGAGTCCAAGGCCACCCTGAGACTACATAGTGAATTCTAGGTCAGCCTGGGTTAGAGTGAACCCCTACCTTGAAAAGAACAAAATAAAACAAAACAAAACAAAAAACAAACAAACAAACAAAATGACCAATAAAACCCCCAGAATGTTGCTCAATACTGAAGGTAAAATGATTTTGCTGCTCCTCATCTGTTAAGGTTGTAAGAGTTACTAGTGTTCAGAGCATCACTGGGCCACAGATGTGAGCGCAGATACGTGGCACTGGGTGGGTGGTCTGAGGCCTGGGCACCTCTCATGTGCAGGGCAGACACTCAGCTCGGAGAACAGAGGCGTTGGGAGGCCGCCCTAAACCCCAATGCCCCACCCACACGCCTCACTCGGAAGCGCTGGTATAGCCATAGGCGGAGCTTGAATGTGAATCCTCCCGTAGACTGTGAGTTTGTGTTAAGCCTGGGGCTCAGTTCGGAAGGTGGAGCCGCGCAGAGGAGGTGCACCGCTCAGGTGCGCCTTGGGGCGGTACAGCCCAAGCTCCCCTTGCCAGAGGCGGCTCACGCCAGGTACTTCTTTGCCCTGCTGCCTACTCCTGCCCCACTTGCCCCACCATGGTGAAGTTTCTTCTTGAAACGAAGCTGAAATAAACCCTTTCCTCCCGTCAGCTGCGTCTGGTTGGGTATTTTTGTCCCAGCAACAAGAAGGTAACTGCTATACCGTACATTTTGCTAGCTTATCTTCAGAATTTTCTATTTACTTTTAACTTAATTAATTATTATTATTGTTATTATTTTTGAGATAGGGTCTCTCTCTAGCCCAGACTGACCTGAAATTCACTATGTATTCTCAGGGTGGCCTTGAACTCACAGTGATCTTCCTGCCTCTCCCTCCTAAGTGCTGGGACGAAAGGTGTGTGCCACCACACCTGGCTAATTTTATTTTTATTTTTAAAAATATAGTTGATTTAATTTATTTATTTGAGAGAGAGAGAAAGAGAGAAAGAGAAGGAAGGAGAATAGGCACACCAAGGCCTCCAGCCACTGCAGATGAACTCCAGATGCATGCGCCTCCTGAACATCTGGCTTATGTGGGTCCTGAGGAATGTAATCAGGGTCCTTTGGCTTTGCAGGTGAGCACCTTAACCTCTAAGCCATGTTCTCCAGCCCTAATTTCATTTTTTATTGTAATAAAAGACGCATAACATGAAATTCACCCTGTTTTTTTTTTTCCCAGGTAGGGTCTCACTCTAGCTCAAGCTGACCTGAAATTCACAGTGGCCTCAAACTCTCAGTAATCCTCCTACCTCTGCCTCCCAAGTGCTGGGATTAAAGGTGCATGCTACCACACCCAGCTAAATTTACCACTAGTGTTTTAAAAAATTTATTTGTTTGTGACAGAAAGAGGCAGACAGAGAATGAGTATGGGTGTGCCAGGACCTCTTGCTACTGTATATGAACTCCAGACACATGTGCCACTTTGTGCATCTGGCTTTGTGTGGGCACTGGGGAATCAATCCTGGGCCATTAGGGTTTCGAGCAAGTGCCTTTAACTGCTGAGCCATCTCTCCAGCCCCAAGCTTACCATTTAACTTTTTTTTTTTTTTTCCAGTGCTGTGGATGGAAGCCAACCATCAACAGACTGAGGACGGATTCTATCTTAGAAAAAAAAGACAAATTAGGGTGGAGAGGTGGCTCACCGGTTAAGGCACTTGCTTGCAAAGCCTGCCAATTGGGGTTCGATTCCTCAGTACCCACTAAAGCCAGATGCATAAAGTGGCACATACGTCTAGAGTTCATTTGCAGTAGTGAGAGGCCCTGGCACACCCATTCTCTGTCTATCTCTATCTGCTTGCAAATAAATATTTTAAAAAGGCAAATTAGATTTTAATGCAATATTAAAATCCAAATTAATGCTAATAAATCCATGATGAATGCAACATTAAGAGCTGCTATGGGGCTGGAAAGATGGCTTGATGGTAAAAGTGCTTGCCTGTGAAGCCTAAGGACCCCAGTTCGAGGCTCGGTTCCCCAGGACCCAAGCTAGGCAGATGCACAAGGGGGCACGCACGTCTGGAGTTCGTTTGCAGTGGCTGGAAGCTCTGGCAAGCCCATTCTCTCTCTCTCTTTCTCTCTCTCTCTCTCTCTGTCACTCTCAAATAAATAAATAAGAATGAACAAAAAAAAATTTAAAAAGTTTTAGAAAGAGCTGCTACAAAGAGTGCCAGTTGTGTGTTTTGTGGCCCTGCAGTATTATGCATGGGGACAGTCATAGGTCTGAGGTCACCAGGCATGCACAGATTTCTTTCTTTCTTTCTTTTTTGTTATTGTTGTTCTTTTTCGAGGTAGAGTCTCATTATCCCAGACTGACCTGGAACTCACTCTGTATTTCCAGGCTGACCTCAAACTCACAGTGATCTTCCTACCTCAGCCTCTGGAGTGCTGGGATTAAAGATGTATGTCACCATGCCAAGCTCGGAGTTTTTATTAATACTTCCCACTTGATTCAACATATGGGAGGATTATTTGACGTAGGCCCACATTTTCCTTTGGCCTTAAGAGAGGTCTTCCTATGGCATTGACCTCAGTCCTTGGACTCAGGCGTAATGTGCAAAACGTACATTAAAGTAGGCAGCTTACTGTGTGGGGACAAAATTGCAGAGGCTCCTACGCAGGGCACTTATGCCAGTGAACATTTGTGTAAATGTGCCTGGTTGTGGACAGTCAAAGGCTGGGGCAATTTTGAAAGCAAATAACATGTAGGCTAGTACTCTATTCTGGAGGTCAGGAATGTATCTCATTATCTTTTCATACTCTCTGAAGACGTCTGTTTTGGAAAAAAACAATCACCAAAAGTATCAGAAGAAGAAAATACAAAAACGAAGGGTCCCTTTCTTCTTAAAGGTCGCTGCAGTGGAGTGAGTTACAGTGTCCACAATGGGACCACTAGTTCTGCTCAGTCTTCAGACTGTCTCCCAGGCAGGGGTGCCTGTGTGAACGCACCCCACTCACTCACGCGTGCATGGAGGCCAGGCCCACTAGGATGGAGCGTCCCCAGGCCGGTGGCCTTTGGGAAGCTCTGATTCAGCATCAGGAGACGTGACCCTGCTTGACCCCGGGATCCTGCTTAGTTGCCCTGACCGTCTATTCTAGTTTCTTTCTCTTCTGGACTCAACCCCTTAGTTGGCAGCTTGCTGGACAGCAGCCTGGAGAGCCTCCTGGCCATTCCCTAGCTCCGGTGAGGATGGTGAGTGGACGCCGGGATGCCTGGGAGGGTGGGTCTGGTCTCCGGACTCCTCTCGGGGTGAGGGTGTGGAGCCATATCGGACCACCACCCGCCTGGCTTTTACAAGCCATCTGTTCTTTTTTTTTTTTTTTGATTTTTCGAGGTAGGGTCTCACTCTGGCCCAGGCTGACCTGGAATTAACTGTAATCTCAGGGTGGCCTCGAACTCACTGTGATACTCCTACCTCTGCCTCCCGAGTGCTGGGATTAAAGGCGTGCGCCACCATGCCCGGCCTTATAAATATATATATATTTGATTACAAGTCATCTTTAAAAAATGTTTTAAGATATTATTTTATTTGAGAGAGAGAGGGAGAGAGGGAGGGAGGATGAATGAATGAGCATGCCAGGTCCTCCGGCAACTGTAAAGAACTCCAGATGCATGTGCCACCTTGTACATCTGGCTTACGTGGGTCCTTGAGCTTCACAGGCAAGCGCCTTAACCGCTAGGCCATCCCTCCAGCCCCAAGAGTCATCTTTGAGATAGGATGGCCGTGCAAAGGAGGAGGACAGAGGAGTGGGAAGGGGACACCTCAGGACCACAGGTGCGCCTGCACCTCTGCGCAGTGTTACCTTCAGGTCCCCTGCGCAGCCCCCTCTGTGCCTCCCCACCTCCCATTGAGCCCCTCGCTCCTCTCTCCCCCGACCGCGATTTCCAGGAGGGACCCAGGGGACCCTAGGTCTAGGCGTCAGAGAGCGTCGGGGGTCAAAGGCCGGAGCCGGGCCGCGCGCGGAGCTGTCCAGCACCGGAGGCGGGGCGTGCGCCCCCGGCCCGCCCCAGCCGCCTGCACCCGCCCCTGCCA
This sequence comes from Jaculus jaculus, assembly GCF_020740685.1. Lineage (NCBI taxonomy): Eukaryota > Metazoa > Chordata > Mammalia > Rodentia > Dipodidae > Jaculus > Jaculus jaculus. The sequence goes on along the minus strand of NC_059108.1, from coordinate 4,143,107 downwards.
GCGCCACTGCGGCTCGGCGGGCGCGTCACGTGGCTGGCGCGGCTCCGGGCTCCGGGCGCGGGGCCGGGCGGGAGCACCGACGAGCCCGCCGCCGACGCATCGGTCCCCCTGCCGCGGCTCCAGCGGGGGCTATGGGCGCGCCGGGGGTGCCCGCGCTCCGGCCGGCCTCCGCGCGGCGGGGCCTGGGGCTCGGGGACGGCGGCGGGCGGGGGTCGTGACGCCGCGGCCGAGGTGGCCCCGCGCGCTGCGGCCCTGCACCGCCGCCGCCGCCGCCGCCGTGCCCACCCCGGCCCCAGGGCACCGGCTTGGCATGGAGAACCGGGCGTCCTCCGGGCCAGAGGGGGCGCCGGGCGCCCGGGCGCAGCTGGCCGTCGTCTGCCTGGGTGAGTGGGCCGCGCAGGCCTGGCGCGGTCCGGGGCCGGGTCGGGGTCTCCAAGCCCGCAGCTCCGCGCTTCCCCGCCCGCCACCAGCGCCACCTGCGCCCGCACGGCGCTGGCCCCGGCGCCGGGTCCGCAGCATCCTCCGTGCGCCCGGCTTCAGCCTCGGAGCTGCCCCACGCTTCCCGCAGGAGCTGCTGGCAGCTTAGCCCCCCTCTGGGGGCGCCCGGGGCCTCCCGAGAGGTGGACAAAGGCCCGGACCGCTGCCTCCCCACCCGCCCAAGCAGGAACTGTTTCCTGTCTGGACACGGGGTGGGCCCGAGTGCTGGCCAAAGACGGAGGGTGCACGGGGCAGCTGCGAGAATGACTCATTTTCCCTTTGTGTGTTCCCAGACCCACAAGGTGGTGGGCCTGCTCCGGCCTGTGGGAGAGAGAGAGGGCGAGGGAGAGGGATGGAGAGTTAGTTAGTCCCTGGGAGGGCTAGTGACCTGCTAGGCCTCACACCTGAGCTGGCAGCTCCTCCCCTGTCCAGGATTTTTTTTTTTTCTATTCACCTTCTCAGGGCCATGTGCGGCAGGAGGGGGTTAAATCCTCAACTCACATGGCTCTTTTATTTACCTCGATGAAGAAGGGAGGCCCTTCGAAGCTAGGGTCATTAGGGGACACCCTGTGATGTCATTGTTGAGGGCTCTGACAGGCTCACTGAAGCCACTGTGGGGACACACTGGGAAAACCTCCTTCGTTTTAAGCTGTCACCCTCATCTGCCCCCTCCCCCACCCAGAATGAGAAAGGGTGGAATCTAGGGGAAGGCCGTGGTTGCTGGTCTGACTAGGGACTTAATGTCCAGGCTGGTGGCGGCAAGGGGATTCTGGAAGGTCCTGAACTGCTGCTGTGTTCTGGGGTGAGGTCAGACACCCCTGGGTCCGATGGGCATGTCTGGGCTCAGTAGAGGCCCTGCTTCTCCGAGCTGCTCCAAGGATGCCCTTTGCATCTTCAGTAGGGGAGGGGAGCCCCCCAAAGTTGGATTTGCTTCTCATCTGGTCTAGATCCTCTTTCTAACGGGAGCCCCTAAAGTGAAAAGATGCCCTGTGTGGCTGGGCACTTCAGGAGGTTGCAGGAGGATTTTTTTTTCCAGGCCAGCGCGGTGCAGGAATTAGGACAGTACTGTCACAACACTAGCTGAGCGCCCTGTAGAGTGGGAGCGGGTCAGAGCTCTCCCTGCCCAGCTGCTGGCTGGGGGACCTGGTTGGCAAAGGCCCTTGGAGGGAGGAAGCCCTTCAAGGTGGTGGCAGCCCCCCTCCTGATAGGCAGGGCCCCCATTTGGGTTGAGCCTATGTTTTGCATGACCCCAAGCCCACAGGGAGGCCTCTAGCTCCAAGGCAGGAGTGAGGTGAGTTGGGGTGACAGGCCGGGCTAGCAAGCTGCCGGTGTGCTAGGGCTGTCCTCAGAGCGCCGGATGCCTCAGCCTCTGCCTAGTCCAAGAGGACCACATGGGAGCGAGGGAGAGTCCTGGTAGTGCTTGGTGGGATGAGGAGGATCAGCTCTGACTTTGCCTGTGGTGGCCTGGGTTCCTGCATCAGCTACCACTAGTTTGCGGCAGGTGCCTGGGACCTTGGCGAGCCACTGCCCCCCCACTGACCCCTCTCTGTGTCTCTCACAGTGAATCTGTTTCTCACTGGGAGGCTCAGCAGCGCTGTTCCTGCCTTAGGTGAGTAAGCCCCCCACCCCCACCGGCCTTTCTGGGCTCATGACCTCTGAGGACCTTTAGTCCTGGGCTCCACCCTGTGGCCAGCAGGTCTCTTGTTGGATAACCTGCTTGGGCATCTTTTCAGTGTCACCAAGGAGCTGCTTGGCTTTGGGACAGCTTCAGTTTCCTCTCCTGCAAAAGGGGCAGAGCATCAGACCACCTCAAACCTGGGGGTTAGGGCCCATGACAGCTATGTGCTTAGTGCGGCATCTGGCATGCAGTGGCTTGCTCCCCCCGAGCACTCCCAACCTCCCTGTACAATTGGTGGGCTGTGGGCTCCTGAGGGCCGTTTGATGCCTTTGCGTTGCTTCTCTGTATCAAATAATACCTGGGACTTAACTTACGGCAGCAAGACTCACGCTGCCGCGGATGTGTCATTGCCAGTGAAAAAAGCTAAAAAAGATTGTTTTTCCCTAAAAAAAAAAATTATTTATTAGAGACACAGAGAGAGAGAGAGGGAAAGAGAGGGAAAGAGAGAGACAGAGAGAGAGACAGAGAGAGAGAGGAGACACACTAGGGCCTCTAGCCACTGCAAATGAACTCCAGATGCATGTGCCATCATGTGCATCTGGCTTATGTGGGACCTGGGGAATCGAACCTGAGTCCTTAGGCTTCGCAGGCATATGCCTTAACTGCTAAGTCATTTCTCCAGCCCTCTTTTTACTTTTTTTTTTAAACTTTCTTTTTATTTAAGTAATTAATTAATTTATTTTGATTTTTCAAGGTAGGGTCTCACTCTAGCCCAGGCTGACCTGGAATTGACTATGTAGTCTCAGGGTGGCCTCAAACTCCTGGCGATCCTCTTACCTCTGCCTCCCAAGTGCTGGGATTAAAGGTGTGTGCCACCACGCCTGGCTTACTTTTTTAAAAAATTATTTATTTATTAGCATGTGTGTGGTGGGGGAAATGGGTTTGCACGGGGCTGTTGCTGCTGCAAATGAATGCCAGATCCTTGTGCCACTTTTTGTGTCTGGCTTTACATGGGTGGCTGGGGAAATTGAATCCTGGGCTGGCAGGGTTTGCAAACAAACACCTTTAACTGCTGAGCCATCTTTCCAGCTCTTCCCAATCCCCCAAATTTTTGTTTTTGGCTTTCCACTTGTGCTTGGCAATAAAAACCTGGAATCCCAGCTATTTGGGAAGCTGATACAGGATGATAGAAAGTCAAGACTTGCTCTGGGCTACAGAATGAGTTCACAGCCAGCTTGGACAACTTCACTGAGACTTTATCTCAAATCAACAACAAGATTTATTAAAACCAAAAAAACAAAACTCCAAACAAAAACAAGGAAAGGGATGTAGCTCAGTGGGAGAGCTCTTGTCTAGAATCCACAGTGAGGGGCTAGGGGCATGGCTCAGTGGTAGAGCCCTTGTCTAGAGGCCCTAGGTTCAAGCCCTAGTATAAAACAATTAAACAAAGAGAAAAGAAAAGAAAAATAGAAGACTTTCCATCACAGCTCAGTTCTGCGGTCTTGGGATGAGGGAAAGCAGAGCCCCAAATCTTTGTTGGGGTTTCCAGGGCAGCAGCAGGTAGATTGAGAGCTTAGGCAGCTCAGAAGTGACCCCTTTGAATGATTTCAAGGGCGTGGCTAAGGACAGGCTCTGGATGCCTGGCTGGTCTTGGTGGGGTGTCAAGGTTAGGGTGGGTGGGGAGGGAGAGTACTGGCTGCCGTGTGAGCGTCCGGACGTGGGTGGATCAGGACACACATCTAGAGGAAGGCGAGAGAACTGGCAGAAGCGGGGTGGCTTTGGCCTGCAGTGCACACAGGGCGTAAGAAAACACAGTGAGAACTCCTGTGCTGGCTTCCTGCCTGCCAGTGTTGCCTGGCCATCTGATGACCATCTTTGGGCTCTGGCCTTGTGCCAAGCACGGCAGAGACTGTTAGGAGGTGGAGGAGGGGAGTCTTCATTTCCGAGGGGCTGTCACTCCCCATCCACATCGAAGAATGAAGAGTTTTGTGATGGGACAGTAAGGGACCCTGTTTTATAATTGACACGCCCAATAAGCCTCACCATCTCTTGCTAATTCAGCCCAACTCTAAAAAGGTATGAAAGTGCTGGGCATGGTGGTGCATGCCAGTGATCCAGGTACTGGGGCGGCCGAGGCAGGAGGATTGCAAGTTTGAGGCCAGCGTGGGTAACAGAGGGAGCTCTAGGCTGGTCTGGGCTCCATAGAGAGAGCCTGTCTCCAGACCTGTGCGCTGCCAGCCAGCCCGGCTCGCCCCGAAGGCGTCTCGGGTATTAGAATGAAGAAAGTTTAGAGGAAGGGCCTCTGGCTGCTGTGCTCACAGGGCTGGGGAAGGGGGATCTGTAGAGGCTGGTCGCCCGGCCTGACCTGAAGACCGCGGCTCTGTCCTCATGACACCTCCTGCACCCCAGCTCTGTGCTTTCTGCAGCCTTGCTTCCTCTGCTGACCAAGGCTGGTGGCCCAGAGCCCTGCTTCACTCAGCATTAAACCAGCCCAGGCCATAGAGGACAGACAGCCCCATGTTCCCATCCCCTTTTCCAGGAAAAGGCTGCCTGGCTGAGGTCCCCGTGACCAGGGTGAAGTGCAGGAAGGTGGGGGTGCGGGGTTGGGGGTAACAAGAGGAAGTTGACATCTTACAGATATGAGCCCCGGGCCAGCCCTGAGGCTAGTGAGAGGTGACGCCTGTTTCCCACTGCAGAAGCAATGCTGCGCGGTCACAGCTGACTCACAGGGCCCGAGAGAGGAAGCCATCTGTCCCTGGCCTCATGGTGGCTTTTGTCAGCGGTCAGGACTTCAGGTCTCTCAGGCTCCTTGTTGCTGACCTCCAGGGGTTGGGGCTTGGCTTTCTGTTGTCACATTATGCCAGGAGGGTTGTCCAGGGCATTGATGGCTCTGGCAATTGCACCTGCACCTGTACTCCATCAGGCCTTGCTTCCGTCTTCTCAGGAAGGCTTGCCAGTGCTTTGGACCAGTAAAGGACACTGCCCATGAAAGTGTCCCATCTTTCCACTTAGCTGGCCACAGAGGGCCAGGGCAATCCTGTGCTAGAGCAAAGGCAGCTCTCCTCCACTTCACACTCAGACAGACCTCTCCAGGACCCCACAGTGCCCTCTCTTGCATCAGTATCCCCCAAATACACAGGCCTTCAATCTCTGCTAAGCCCACCCACCCTAACATACTCTGCCACATGCTCACTTCTCATGGGGCGTCCCTGCAGACAGCCTTGTTCCTTTGGCTGCTCTCCCATCCCCCATCCCATGAATGCTGCCTTGAGCTCGTCACTCTCCCGATTTCCCACCCATCCCACTGAGACAAGCACCATGCACAGACTCCATTTTACAGGTGGACAAGCTGAGGCCCAGTGCAGAAGGGTACATCTGGCAGTGGGCCCTGGGACTGTTTTTCTAATAATATTATTTATTTAATTATTTATTTGAGCAAGAAAGACACAGATAGTCTCTAGCCTCTGCAAACAAAATTCCAGACACATACACCACTTTCTGCATCTGGATTTATGTGGGTCCCAGAGAGTTGAATCTCGGTCCTTTGGCTTTGCAGACAAGTGCCTTCACCACTAAGCCATCTGTCCAGCCCCTGGGACTGGGTATATTAGCCTTACTGTAGCCCAGGTCTGGGCCCTGAGTTAGTGCATTGGGGTAGATGAGGGTGTGTGTGTGTGTGTGTGTGTGTGTGTGTGTGTGTGTGTGTGTGAGAGAGAGAGAGAGAGAGAGAGAGAGAGAGTGTGTCGGGGGAGGGGCGACGGGGAGAGGGAGAGGGAGAGAGCATGCGCACACAAGAGTGGGGTTGGGGGCAGATGGGCTGAGCTGGCATCCTCCAGGCCTTTTGCCAAGGGATGTCCAGTCAAGAGCCCTTACAGAGCTCCCAGCTCCCACACAGACCCAGTCTCCCTCTTGTTGTGGCTGGTGGCTGCAGAATCATAGTCCCTGTGAAAAAGAGCAAGCAGTTGACAGAGGCCCTGAGGTGGAAGGCTCTGAGGAAGGGCTGGGTTCCCACGGTGATGGCGTGTGGTAGAGCTGGGACAAGAGGTTGGGATGGCAGGGGCCCAGTCACCTGGTCAGACAGGCCACCCAGCCCCTGAACAAATGGGCAGATACAGGCGTTGAGGTGCCAGGGCTCTGGCTGAGGCATGAAGAGAGCTCGGTGCCACCTCAGGGCTCTGCTGACCCAGGGGCTCGGGGTTTCCACTGCTTTACCCTGAAGATGGGGGAAAGAGGCGCCTGCAGTCTCCCCAGGACCCTCCCTGTCCAGGAGCCCTCAGCCCCAAACCTTCCGGAAGGAGAAATCTCTCAGGGCATACCAGAGTGGCACCGAAATCTGCGAGATCCCCTTGGCTGGCTTCACCACCAGCCCCGGCTGGGAGCACTGGGCGTGTTGGGTTGAGCACGTTACTCGGTTGCTTGGCACTTGCCCACCTGGGCTGGGGACCAAGAGTGTTGTTCCCAAGTCCTCGGTGAGGCATCCAAAGTGTGGGAGGCCGCGTCCAGGGGCAGGTGTGCACTTTGCAGAGTTGGGACTCTTGGGGCTCTAGGGATGATCAGCTTTGCATTAGGGACAAAAGTAGTATTTCTTTATTTTTATTTATTTATTAGAGAGAGAGAGAGAATAGGTATGCCAGCCGCTGCAAATGAACTCCAGATGCATGTGCCACCTTGTGCATATGGCCTACGTCGGTCCTGGAGAATTGAATGCAGGTCCTTTGGCTTTGGAAGCAAGTGCCTTCACCACTAACCATCTGTCCAGTCCCAGAAGTAATACTAGTTTCTCCTTCCCTTCCTTCCTCCCTTCTTCCCTCTCCTCCTCCTCCAGCTTCTTCTCTTCCTCTTCCAGTTCCTCTTTCTCTTCCTCAACTTTCCTTTTGGAGATAGGGCTGGCCTGGAATTCACTGTGTAGCCTAGGCTAGTCTCAAACTCATGACCATCCTGCTTCAGTCTCCTGAGCGCTGGCATCACTGTTGTGTGCCATCACGCCTAGTGATGAAGGGGGCATTTCTGACCCTCTCTTTGATGTGACTGTGAGCTGCTGGTAGGTTGACCACATTGCAGGGCTGGATATCTAGCTCCCAGCAGAACTGCTGTTACCCACTCCCAGCTTGTGCCCGAGGACGCTCAGCAGGGAAGGAAATGACCATCAGAGGTTCACACTGGGCTCCCACTGCGTGTCAGGCAGCATGTGGTCCCCTGGGGACAGTGAGTTTGGCCAGGGCACCCCAGCCTGCACTCTCCTGGGAGCTTGCCACTGAATAATCCCAGGAATGGGGGGGAATCATAGTGTGGCAAAAGCTGGGGAAGAGGGGTGGAGGATGGGTGCTTTGTTGGGCATGGCCTGGTGAATGGTTTTCATTAACAAGGGACATAGGGGCTGGGGAGATGGCTTAGCAGTTAAGGCGCTTGCCTGCAAAGCCAAAGGACCCCGGTTCAATTCCCCAGGTCCCATGTAAGCCAGATGCACAAGGTGGCACATGCATCTGGAGTTTGTTTGCAGGGGCTGGAGGCCCTGGCGTGCCCATTCTCTCTCTCTTTCTCTCTCCCACTCTCTCTCAGATAAATAGATAAAAATAAAAAGAAGGGACTTCAGGGCTGGAGAGATGGCTTAGCGGTTAAGGCTCTTGTGTGCAAAGCCTAAAGACCTAGGTTTGACTCCCCGGGACCCACATGGTGGTGCATGTGTCTAGAGTTCATTTACAGTGGCCAGAGACCCAGATGTGCCCATTTATTCTCCCCCTCCTCTGTCTCATAAAGGAATAAAAAATATTTTTAAAATAGAAGGGACTTCAGAGAGAAGAAGCTGAGTAGGAGTGAGTAAGTGCGATTGGAGGGCAATGGAGAAAAATCTCCCGAGTGAGGGCTGGGGGACAGACAGACAGGAGGATGTGTGCTCTTCCTAAGTTCATGGGAGGCACCGCAGCTGTTCCTGCTTTCAGCCGCTGTCCTGTTCTCGAGCCCCATCTTGCTGGCGGCTGCAGGGGACATCTAGGACAACAGAAGCAGCTGCTGTAGTGGGAGGTTGACAGTGGACTTGGGGAAAGAGCTGCTCATTTCTCTGAGCCTCGGTGCCCACATCTGTGAAACTGGGCCTGCCTTCATCTCAGGCCGCATCTGATAAACCAGAGTAGCGGGCTTGTGGTGGTGGTGGTGGTACGGGGAGGCCACGAGAGGGGCGCAGTCAAGTGCACAGATGCCCTGCCTGGCCCTTGGCGGGGTTCGTACCTCAGGGCAGGGGGGTCACTGTACTGCCCCGGCTTTGGGCCTTCACGCTGGCTGGGTGGATGCAGCTGGGGAGCAGAGGCCGCAGCTGGTGGGCTGTGAGGCCGACGGTGTGCTGGGCTTCTGTCACTCTGGCTGATGGTGATTGTATTCTCGTCCCTGACACCACATCCGGGCAGTGCTCTGCAAATGCCTGCTCACTGAGGGCTGCTCATCCTCTCGGAGCCTGTTTCCTCAACTGGCTAGGACATCTGCCTCCAGTATCTTCTCACAAACATCCAAGATAAAACCCCAGTTTCATTCAGGGTGTCTTCGGACCTGGCCTGCACCTCCCGCCAGGTCTGCACACAGTGCCACCTTCCTTTCCTCCACCCGCTCTGCATCAAGTCTGCCTGCTCCCTTCCATTCCAGCCAGGGCCGGGATTTGGCCTTGGCTCACTCAGCATTTCTGCCGGCTTTGCTTGGTGCACAGAAGGTGCTGACTAAACTAAATACATATCCGGCGGCTCCTGGGCCTGAGGTCTACAGAGGCAGGCAGGGGACCCCAACAAGATTGCCCGAGTAGGCCTGGCAGAATTTGCCACTGAGCGGAAGTCCCGAGGCCTTACATCGCAATGCCGGTGGCCAAGGGGGGTGGGTGTCTTGCTCTCCACCCTGCGGGAGGGGTGCAGTGTGCCCGTTCTGTGCAGGGCTCGACACCTGAGTCCAGGTGGCTCCTCCGTGACTTCTGTGAGACTCAAGTGGTAGCCTTGCCCTTGTCCATGGTCACCACTGTCTGGACTTGATCCCGCCATAAGGGCGGGGGTCTGTGCAAGCCAAACGTGCTCCCCACCCAGAGATGAGCAGGCCTTTCTCGGCCTCCTGTCCCCACAGCTGCCTGCAGCGGGAAGCTGGAGCAGCACACGGAACGGCGAGGCGTCATCTACAGCCCGGCCTGGCCTCTCAACTACCCGCCAGGCACCAACTGCAGCTGGTACATCCAGGGTGACCGTGGGGACATGATCACCATCAGGTAGGCCCTGGGCGTCAGGAAGGCCGTACGCACACGTGTGCGTGACTGGCGGGGGTAGAGGACACGCGGGTGTGGACAGGTATCTGTGTGTGAGCACACACGTGCAGTTGCCTCCCTCGTCTGGGCAGGCACGAAGGACACGTGTGAGTGTGTGCGTGTGAGCACCGGTGGGTGCAGAGGAACACAGGAGCAAACACCCACGAGACGTGTGACCATGTGTGAGCTGTAAGCATGTGTGCGTGTGTGAGCGCACACAGGCATGTGACTGTGCCCAGGTCCACTGACTAGCAGCCCTGACCTGGGTCTCTTCCTGTACTGAACCTCTTCTGGGGAGCCCTGGGAGCTGGTGGGCAAGGTCTAGCTCCTTTGAGGTGGTAGAGGTACCCTATGTCTTGGCTTGAGGCCAGGCTGGCATGGAATCCAGGCCAGGGTTTCGGTAGAGGAGGTGCGGTGGGCAGAGCAGCCGGGAGGCACGGGGAAGGGCAGTGGGCAGAACGCAGCTGGCTGTCCTTGCCACGAGTGCCAGCTCGCCTACTCCTTTCCACGGTCCCCTCTGCCCTGAAGTTTCCGCAACTTTGATGTGGAGGAGTCCCACCAGTGCTCCCTGGATTGGCTCCTGCTGGGCCCCGCAGCTCCCCCTCGCCAGGAGGCCTTCCGGCTCTGCGGCTCGGCCATCCCGCCCGCTTTCATCTCGGCCCGCGACCACGTCTGGATCTTCTTCCACTCGGATGCCTCCAGCTCTGGCCAGGCCCAGGGCTTCCGCCTCTCCTACATCCGAGGTAATGCAGGTTACTCAGTGAGACGGGGATGTGGGCAGGCGCCGAGGCCCACACGTGGGTTAGGGTCTCGCCCTTCACCGACCTCAGCTCCCTTCAGGAGCGTCCGTGGCCGGCGCTGCCAGCCACAGGGTGGGGTGGGGCTGGCCGTCATGCTGCTGTCGTGAGGGGCCTTGGAGCCTGTCCAGTCACTGGCCCCACTTCCCAAGTGTGGCTAGAGGTGGATTTGAACCTCTCCCTCTACGCCGAGCTTGGGGACTGAACTGGGCCCGTCATTCCAGAAGTCTCTGCCCGTACGTGGCCTAGTCAGGATGGGGACCCATTTGCCTGCTCGGGGCCTCGGCGGGGGGGGGGGTGGCTCTGCTGTCCCCCATTACCTACTTCGACCTCTTTGCCCCCAGGCAAGCTGGGCCAGGTGTCCTGCCAGACGGACGAGTTCCGCTGTGACAACGGCAAGTGCCTGCCGGGCCCGTGGCAGTGCAACGCCATGGATGAGTGTGGAGACGGCTCGGACGAGGGCAACTGCTCGGCCCCGGCCTCCGAGCCGCCCGGTAGCCTGTGCCCCGGGGGCACCTTCCCTTGCAGTGGGGCGCGCTCCACCCGCTGCCTGCCGGCCGAGCGGCGCTGTGACGGCACGCAGGACTGCGGCGACGGCTCGGACGAGGCGGGGTGCCCCGACCTGGCATGTGGCCGGAGGCTGGGCAGCTTCTACGGCTCCTTCGCCTCCCCGGACCTGTTCGGCGCCGCCCGCGGGCCGTCGGACCTGCACTGCACGTGGCTTGTGGACACGCAGGACCCGCGGCGCGTGCTGCTGCAGCTGGAGCTGCGGCTGGGCTACGACGACTACGTGCAGGTGTTCGAGGGCCTGGGCGAGCGCGGGGACCGGCTGCTGCAGACGCTCTCCTACCGCAGCAACCACAGGCCCGTGAGCCTGGAGGCCGCGCAGGGCCGCCTCACGGTGGCCTACCATGCCCGCGCCCGCAGTGCCGGGCACGGCTTCAACGCCACCTACCAGGTGAAGGGCTACTGCCTCCCGTGGGAGCAGCCCTGCGGGAGCCGCAGCGACGGGGGCACTGAGGACCAGGGCTGCTTCTCCGAGCCGCAGCGCTGTGACGGCTGGTGGCACTGTGCCAGTGGCCGGGACGAGCAGGGCTGCCCAGCCTGCCCACCGGACCAGTACCCCTGCGAGGGTGGCAGCGGCCTGTGCTACGCACCTGGCGACCGCTGCAACAACCAGAAGAGCTGCCCCGACGGTGCCGACGAGAAGAACTGCTTCTCCTGCCAGCCGGGCACCTTCCACTGTGGCACCAACCTGTGCATCTTTGAGACGTGGCGCTGTGACGGCCAGGAGGACTGCCAGGACGGCAGCGACGAGCACGGCTGCCTGGCCGCGGTGCCCCGCAAGGTCATCACGGCCGCCCTCATCGGCAGCCTGGTGTGCGGGCTGCTGCTCGTCATCGCCCTGGGCTGCGCCTTCAAGCTCTACTCGCTGCGCACGCAGGAGTACAGGTGGGTGCCCTGGCGCCTGCGGTTCCCCCGGAGAGAAGCTGCTGGTTTCCAAACCGGGCTTCAGGTCATTCGGACGTGCGAGGACCGCACTGGTGTGTTCCGGGCGTATCTTGGGATTCTGGTGGCAAGGTGTGTGTGTGGGGGGGAGGGGTCCCCGAGTCCTGTTGCTGTGATGGGTCTTTGTCACAGTTCTTCCAATCATGGCTTTCAGGGCCTTCGAGACCCAGATGACACGCCTGGAGGCCGAGTTCGTGCGGCGGGAGGCACCCCCATCCTACGGGCAGCTCATCGCGCAGGGCCTCATCCCGCCCGTGGAGGACTTCCCCGTCTACAGTGCGTCCCAGGTGAGTTCCGGCAGCGGTGCGGCTCCCCAGGCTCCAGGCTACCTACTGGGCCTCGGAGGACTGTGAGCATCAGGAGGCCCAGCGTCTAGCAGGGCTGGGGTGGTCAAAGGAAGGGGACTCAGGAGGACCATGGCAGGTACAGTGGATACAACTTGGCCTCACGCAGGGTTGCTGACCTTTACTCCCGAGTGCCTGGCCACCCCCTTAGCTGCTGCCCTCTCCCACAGGCCTCGGTGCTGCAGAACCTTCGCACGGCCATGCGGCGGCAGATGCGCCGGCACGCTTCCCGCCGGGGCCCGTCTCGCCGCAGGCTCGGCCGCCTCTGGAACCGGCTCTTTCACCGGCCGCGGGCACCTCGAGGCCAGATCCCGCTGCTGACAGCTGCACGCGCCTCACAGACTGTACTGGGTGATGGACTCCTCCAGCCAGCATCTGGGGCTCCCCCGGATCCCCCAGGATCCCATACAGACACAGACAACCCCAGGGCTACTGCGGATGGGCCTCCCAGTGGTCCTGGTCATGCGTCAGAAGTGGGGCCTTCAGCGCTGCCCCCGTCGTCAGGCCTGCAAGACCCAGAGTACAGGCCGACGGACAAGGACAGAAAGGCCTGTAGGGACCCTCTGGAGGATAGCTCAGCCCCTGTGGACACACCTCCTGATCCCTGCTTGGCCCAGGAACCCCAGGCTTGCACTGCCAGTAGCACCCAGGATCCCCACTCACCAGAGCCACTGGGGGTCTGCAGAAGCCCCCCACCACATAGTTCCCCAACATTGGAGGCCAGTGATGATGAGGCTCTGCTCGTCTGCTGACCCACCGGACGCTGGTGACTGCCACAGCCCCGCTTTGTAACCAGGGAATACACAGTCATTTCTACTCCGCCTCTGTGTCCTTTCTTATAGAAAGGCCCACCCAGCAACCCCAGTGGAGGGCCTGGGCAATTTGCCAGTGGGCCACCGCAGCATGCCCACTGATAGGCATGGCAGGCAAGGGCTGAAGGGGATCAACCCTGGGCAAAGGGTGGAGCAATGAGCCCATCTTCGGAGTCCTCATGACTGCGTCACCTGGGTCTCACTTCTATCTGCTCTTCACGACTCTACTCTGGGAGTCCATGTCCAGAGAAGCAAGGGGGGGGCCAGGGCCGGGCTTTCTGGAGCACCTTCTGTGTGTGGCTTCTCGTCTCGTCACCCGGTGGCGCTGTTTGTGTCCCAGAGCCTTGCCAGCGCTGTAGTGAGGCTTGAAAGGGACCGTGGGGGGTGTTGGACCTCCTCTGTGGGGAGTGTTCTGTTTGCCCTGCCCACTGAGACCCTCAGGAGAGCTGATAGAAGGCTTATGCCTTCATCCTAATGCCCGTGGTGGCAGGATGTGCCGAGGTAGGCTGGTGCCCCTTGCCTGTGGGGTCCATCTCCCCAGGCGTCCTGGCTGGAGATGTGTGCATGGGGCAAGGACCATGGGGTCCTTGCAGTCCCAGAACAGGTTGCTGTATGCTTTGTGAGGGGACAGAGGCCGAGGCACTGGCTGACAGTGTCCACATCCATCCCTTCCAGCGTCAGGGTCTCAGTTTCCCCACCTGAAGTCAAGGTGAGGCTGTGCTCTCAGCAGGAGTGGCCCTCACTCTGTAGTGACGTCTGGGAACAATGACAGCTGTATCTCTGGGCTCTCTTGGGTGGCTGAACTCAAGCTGGTATGAGGGACAGAGAGCGAGGGTCAGATAAAGCTCATCTTTGCTGTCCCTCTGGGACAAGGTAGCTAGCTCTGGGTGCCATGGAGGCAGCCCTGACTTAAAAGCAAAATCCCCCAGTGCTGAAAACCTCCACAGTACCTTCTCAGCTAGTGACATGTGCGCCCCTACTGGGGCATGCCGCCACCTGTCCCCAGTATGGGTCACCCAGGTACTCTCCTGGTGCACAAGCAACAACCAGCCCTGTTTATTTATAGACTTTTCAGGAAAAGCTAGCAGGGCAGCACTAAGGCAGGAAGCCTTTGCCCAGTGGCTTCTTTACAACACGCCTCTTAAGGGTCGAATCTCTTTTCCAGAAAAAAAAAAAATTGTTGTTGCAAAAAAAGGAAACCCCTCAGTAATAAACGACATGTAAACAGAAACAGCTGCTGCGGTCTCTACAAGGTCTCACTGCGTCTTCAAGGGCTTGTCCATGGCGGGCAGTGGGAAGGGCTGGCCCACGGGGCCATTTTCCTCCTCCTCCAGGGAACCTTGGGGGTAAACCACGAAACACAGCTCCTGGCCCCAGCATGTTATGGACTCTGAGGACAGATAGAAAAGGCAGATGAGGGGCTTGACACTTGGGGACAGCAGTGACCCCATCTCTGGACACCTCCCCTAGGCAGGGAGTACTCCCTCTGTTAGTGGGTTTGGGCCATAATTTGGGGAAGCCACTGAGTCCTGTGTCACCAGCCAGACTACCAGGAGCCAGTGCTGTGATGAGATCCCAAGGGTCGCCCCTCTGCACGGGGCATGGTGGGCAAGGCTGCTGGCTCACCTATAAGTCTGTGCACACACTTTGGTTTGCTTCTCCAGAACACTCCCAGGAAGAAGATGGGGACCCCTGTGAGGAGGATGATGATGCCAACCCCACAGACCATGGGCTCCGAGATGAAGCTGAAGACCAGCAGGAAGGCCCAGAACAACAAGTACGCCACGGGGATGAGGAGGTTCACCTGGTGGGGAGGACAGGATGGTGCTGCACCCCTCTTGTGCCCCTCCCACCCTGAGGTCGAAGCACTTCCTCCAGCCCCAGCAGCTGGTTGTCCGTAGGGGCCCTTTCTGGAGGCAGGCAGCCCAGTGTGCTGGAAGGTTGACCAGTTGGTTGGACTGCTAAGGCTTGTGTTAATTTCAGCAAAATCAAGCTGCCCGCACTGCTGTGTGCAGACTTGCCTGCACTTGGCTGCAGCTCAATGAATTTTCGGTGTGTCATATTGTAGCACCGAGCACTTCTCTCCCTTGGGATTTAGATGCAAAGGGAGGGCTTTTCTGTTACCTCCATCTCCAGTCTTCTGTTTTCAGGACCTGTCACCTGTGGCCCCGTGACCTTAGTTTCAATTTTTCCCTGTCTGGAGATGGAGCAAGAACAGCACTTCCCTCATGGTGTGGCCATGAAGAGAGACGGCCAGTGCTTGGAAGTCTCGGGGCTCTACGAGTGCTTTACCCACTGTCATTGTCCCCCACACCTGTCTCTGGGGCCCCAACTGCGTGAAGGAGGCCCTGGCTCTCCGCCCTCACCTTGATGGGCCTGTGGAGCGCTGGCCGTCTCCAGCGCAGCACGAGCAGACCCAGTATGGTGACGCCGTAGCAGAGGTAGTTGATGAAGGACACGTAGTTGATGAGCGTGTACGTGTCTCCCACGAGCATGATGGCCGCTGTGGCCCCGCACTGGGAAAAGACCAGGGGCTGACAGCTGGCCGCGCCCCTGAATCTGGCAACTCCTGCAGGCTGCCCACTCAGGCCAGGAGACCCGGCGAGTCCTGCTCTTTTCCCACCCACCATAGCCCGCCCACTGTGGCTAGGGATTCTTTCTCACAAGGTTCCCCCCCCCCCAGTTGCTTGGTGCCCCCTGACTCCACATCATGGCTGTCCAGGGTCCCCCAACTTACACAGACGAGGAGAGCAGGGATAGGGGTGCAGCGTCTGACATGTATCATGGCCAGCAGGCTGGGCAAGTGTCCCTCTCGGGCTCCAGAGAAGCAAAGTCTGGGCACGGGGTCAGAGGTGGGTAAGGCTCCGAGCCCGGCACTGGGGATTCTCTTCCTTCTGGCTAGAACCCGGATGCTCCTTTCAAGCTGTCACCTCTGACCTCTGACCTCTGCCCTCCAGTCCCGACAAGCTCCGCTGGGCGGCTCTTCCCCTCTGGCAGCCTGACGCTCTTTTGCTCTCTGTTTCTTTTCTCTTTTATTAGCATGTTATGTGTGTTACGTGCCTGCCTGTGTGTGTGCAGGTTTGTGTGGACATGCATGCAGAGGCCAGATGTTGGAGACCGATGTCTTTCTTGGCTGTTTTACATTTTGAGACAGGACCTCTCACTGAACCTAGAGCTCACTGATTCAGCTAGACTGGCCAGTCAGCAGGCCCCAAGTATATGCCTGTCTTGACCTTCCCAACGCTATGATTATAGGCACATACCACCGCGACTGGCATTTTACGTGGGTGCTGGGGATCTGGACCCAGGTCCCCAGGCCTGCGTGACACTTTACCCGCTACCTCTGCAGGGCCCTTCTTGCTTCCTTTACTTGACTTGGAATTGAACACTTGTCACTGGAGGGCACCTGCCTTGCCTCCCCTGGGCCCCCTGTCTTCCTCTCCCCAACCCAGTCACCTGGAAGAGGTGAACAGGTAGCCATTGATCCCTCCAAAAGTGGACAGTGCCACAGAGACAGGCATGACCCATGAAAAGTAGCCCAGCAGCTTCTCCCCGAAGGTCTGGGTGGGCACAGAAGAGAGGCGGGGTGTGAGACTGGGGTGGGGGTGGGGGCAGTCAAGGCTGAGGCCAGACAACGGCCCCACTCACCACAGCCACGGCGTTGGAGGACAGCAGCTCCTGGGGGGACATGGCGGTGAAGTAGGCGATGTTGGTGAATGTGTACACGAAGGTCACCAGTGGGATGGAGATGAAGATGGCACGAGGTAGGTTTCTGGAGGCAGAGAGCGGAATGGGGGGGGGCTCAGTAGTCACGATAGCCTGGAGTCTCTACCTCCTGCATCCTCTGGGGGGCCTTTGGTACAGGAGAGGGGGCAGCGTTGTTGTTGAGGGTCACAGAAACACTTCTGCCTGCCTTTTCCTCAAGCCCCTCCCAGAGAACTAAAAGGAAAGGAAGGGCAGATGAGGGAGAGGCCATGGGGTGATGCCACGTCATCTCCTGAGAGTGGGACCTAATGAATGTCTGGATAGAAAGAGAAAATCGCATACAACCGAAGTCAGCCTGGAAAAATCCCCCAGGTGCCTGCAAGCGTGGCCCTCAGGTCTGGGGTCTCCCTTGGGGGCTCTGCCCTCCCTCGTCCACTACTCCTGTCAAAGGCCCTGGTGGAGCGTTGGACAGAGTCATGGGCCTCTCTGTCAGGATCGTATTGTGCGCGTATGGATAATTTTGGAGCAAATGCAAATCTGCACGGACAGCAGATTATGGTGTTTCTGAGGCCCAGGGAGGGGCCAGCTGCAGCTGCAGCCACACAGGGTGAGACTGGAAGGACACGGCGTCCCGGCTCTCCTCCAAGGGAGGCTGCCCTGGGGCAGCGGCCACAGTTAGTGGGCGACCAGGGTGGCCTCTGAGTGGCAGTGGGTGTGCGAGGGTGGCTGCTTCCCCGCCCGGCTGGACGCTCCACTCACTTGCGAGGGTCAACTAGCTCCTCCGTGACATAGTTGAGAAAGTTCCAGCCGCTGAAGGCGAACGAGCCCTGGAGGAAAGCCAGGGCCAGGTGACCCACGGAGGGCGTCATCCAGAAGGTAAAGGCGTTGCTGGGCTTCAGCTCCTCGAAGTGTCCTGGAAGGGGCAGACGTCAGGGGGTCAGAACCGTCTCCCCAGCCCCGTGCACGCCCCCACCCCAGCTCTACCTTGGAAGATCTGCACAAAGCCAACGCCAATGATGAGTGACAGGGCCAGCAACTTCCCGCCTGTGAAGACGTCTTGGATGCGTGTGGCCCAGCGCACGCTGGAGCCGTTCACCCACGTCAGCAGCACTGGGGGAGGGAAGAGGTATGGGCCCTTGAGGCTAAAACCTCAAGGAAGACCATGGCCAAGTCCAGACCAGGCAGCAAGGCAAGGACTCCAGGTCCTGAGGTTGATAATGTAGGGGCTGGCTGCTGTGATAGGAGCGAGGCTCCCACTGTGCTGTCCCCACACTGTGGGCACAGAGCATCTCGGGGCGGGACAGTCAGCTGCTCTTGGGTCAGGGGCTCAGGGACACTCACTGAGGCAGGCCATGGACAGCACGTGGGAGGCGGTGGCGGGGGGGATGCAGTTGGGAAAGACAGGCTGTAGCACGTAGTTGGAGAAGGTCATGGAGATGACGGCCAGGCTGGTAGGGTACATGATGAGCACAGCACTCCAGAGCAGCAGGAATCTGCAGGCAGTGAGGGCCAGCACGCATCAGCACATCAGGCATCCTCTCGTCTGTGAGGCCCCCAGGCCTGGGAGGCTGGACTGGGCAAGCACTGGCTCCGAAGGGCTTGTGGGGCTGCTGGAGTCTAGGGAGGAGTTAGGATTGGGAACCAAACCCAGGCAATTTCCTGAGCCTAAAGTGGACTGACACCAGCCTTCCGGTCATAGCGTCAGCTAGGGCTCTCAGCAGAGCTTGCGGCTGAATCTGAGCAAGGCAGACTTCTTCAGTGAGTGGGGTCCTGGCCTTGAGAATGGAGTGATTTGTGCCTTTCCTACCAGAGTCGTCTCGCCTCTGTCTGGCTTCCATGGGGGCACTGAGGCTGTGTGTTCAAAGCCTTTCCCAAGGACTCTGCCTGTTCCCAGAGGTCCCCCCTTGGGGTGGCTAGAGCTTCCTGCTCACCACTGAGGGTGAGACTCGTCATGGGCTGCCCTCTTGTCCTCGCCCTGGCTCTGAGCCATCTCCTGTACCTTCTCTACGCAACCTAACCCTTGGCCTCAGGAACGCAGGTTGACAGCCCCCCTTCGCTGCTGGAGAACACTGCCTGGCCCTATGCCGGCTGTCCATGGGGCCCTCAGCCTCATTTCACCTTCTCCTAAGGACTCTCCCTAGGCCCACAGCACCTTTTGCCTGCGTCAGACCTTCCACCCGAGACCTGACTGGCCAACTTCCTTGACATGCCAGAGAGCACCTGCCAACATGACCCCAACCTCTCCCCTTGGTCACAGGGGACAGCCAGTATGGACCTTTGAAGGTGGGACACTGGGCGTCACCCTTGCTGCATCTACGTGATGCTCATGACATACTGCTACCGCATCCTTCTGCATCGGGTTCCTCCGGGGTTCGGAATCTGCCTGCACCGAAGGCTCTTGGCAGCTGTTGTCTAGGTGACTACAGCAGCTTCAGTACCCGTCTCCTTCATCCTTCGCACCTACTGTGAACCTGACCTTGGCTTCTAGCCACAGTAGACAGACTGCCCAGACCACCACCATCTCTCTCTCTCTCTCTCTCTGTGTGTGTCTGTGTGTGCACGCGCCCATGTGCGTGATCCAGGGGTCTATGAAGGTCTGTGCTCTCCTCACTGACGGGGCTGAAAAAAAAAAATCCTATTGTTCCTGCAAGGCCATGTGACTTTCAGAGTCCAGCATGCTGTCACACAATGGAACCTCACCACACATGGCTTTCCTGCATGGCATGTTTCCTGTTCCCAGCCGTGTGGCCATTGACTTCTGTCACATCCTCTAGGTGGGAATCTCCTTTAGGGGCCTGTTCCATTCCTCTGCTCTGTGAGCGACTTGATGTCGGGGACAGATATTGCGGCAACCCTGGCCCTCAGCTCAGAGCAGGTGCCCAGCCGGTTTCCACAGGTACTGGATGAGTAGTGTCGGGGGAGGGTCTTGCCGGGCAAGGGAGGACACTCTTGTGTCTCCTTTTGCTGCAGACAGCTGTGCTGAGATGAAGGCTTCTCCTTGCCTAGGTGCTGGCGTTGTCTAACGGCTTTAAACCTCACGGCCTCTCTCTCCCCCACAAGCACCCAGGTGGGAGTGGGGCTCACAGGGAGCTCTTTTCAAAAGCAGATACAGAGCTGAGTGCGGTGGCCTAGGCCTGTGACTCTGGGGAGGTGGATGCAGGAGGGGCATGAGTTCAAGACCAGCCTGGGCCACACAGTGAGACTCTCTATCCCAGAAGGCCAAAGCAAATAAGACAAAATAATAAGAGAAAATAAAATAAAAGGAGACACACAGGTAAAGGGGCCAGTGGAGACTGCTGGCACTTGTGCCAACCACCCCTTATTCATCCATGCCCATCGCATTCTGGAGAGAGCACCCCCCTTCCCTGCCAGAGCCTCGCACTCACCCCGCCAGGCCCCCGAAGATCTCGGTGACATAGGCGTAGTCCCCTCCTGACTTGGGGATGGCGACTCCCAGCTCTGCGTAGCAGAGGGAGCCCAGAGCCGTCACGCCTCCACCCAGGACCCAGACGAAGAGCGCCAGACCCACAGAGCCTGAGTGCTCCAGGACACCCTTGGGCGAGATGAAGATACCAGAGCCAATGATGTTCCCTGCAGGGAAAGACAGGAGGCATCAGGCTGAGCTGCCTTTAGCAACCTGGCTTCTCTGGGGTGGAAGGCTAGCTGCTAGAAGGAGGTAGGAAGCCTGGCTTGATCCCTGGAGGAGGAGGAACAGGTAGCCTGGGCATGCCGCTGGGCCTCTTAGGCCTGGCCAGGCCCCTTTTGGGATCATCATCAGCCCGTCCTTGGACTCTGTGCCAGGCACGAGGAATGGCACCTTGTCCAGCCAGCCAGGCCCCTTACCAGGAATGGGGTCCTGAGATCTTCTGTCTCACTGCTGTGCACCCTATGTGCCCAGGCTGACGTCTTTGTCTCCAGCCACCTACCTCCCTTTCCACCTACTGACCAGAGCTGGCCTCTCACAGAAGACTTCGACTTCCCATCTGCTCGGCCCTCTCCTATTGGCCAGAGCTCAAATTCATGATGGCAAACCAAGAAGCTTCTCCCTCCACCCCCTGCCTGACACGCCCCTCCGCCCCCCCCCCCCCGCCCCTGCTGTGGGCTCCTGCATAGGTGTGTGCTGCCCCAGCCGGCATGGGGAGGCCAAGAGACAACTTCAAGTTCTAGTGCTTGCAAATAAACTTTAAAAAAAATTTAGGTATTTACCTGAGTGTAGTGGCACATACCTTTAATCCCAGCACTTGGGAGGCAGAGGTAGGAGGATCACTGAGAGTTCAAGTCCACCCTGAGACTACGTAGTGAATTCCAGGTCAGCCTGGGCTAGAGTGAGACCCTACCTTGAAAAACCAAAAAACAAACAAACGAAGGTATTTACCATTTATCTACGGAGCCATCTCCCCAGCCCTTACTAATTTCTTCATTCTCTGTTTACCTTTGCAGTCATGGAGCTGTCCCTGACCTAGAACCCAGGACACAGACTCCCAACAGATCTTGCTCCCTGGCACTGTTGAAATGTGTAGGTGCAATGCCCGCTGGGCAGCAGCGGCAGGGGCATTCTCCCAGTTCTCTTCTCCAGTCCTATCTGTAAAATGGGCTTACTATGAAGGCCTGGGGAGATATAGCTGTGAAGCCCTCAGCTGACTTAGGGCTTGACATCTTCGCTTGGCATTTTGCAGTGCTTCGTCTTGCCCCCAGGCAAGGCTCACTCTGTGAACCGGGCTGGGAACGCAACTGTGAACTCAGAACGTCTGGGAGAGGCGAGAGGATGGAGGGACATGCCGGGACGTTCCGAGAGTAAAACTGTGCTCTGCAGAGCAGACCCTGTATTCAACAAGAGTCATAGAATCCACACAGCCACAAGCTCCCCAGCAGCTGGAATAAAGCAAGGCCACGTCTGGATCCTGTGAGCTTCATCCAAAGATTCGGGACACCATCCTGGGAATCACACTACAGCTTGACGGGGGGAAGGGAAGGGTTCTAGAGCCACAGGCCATGTAGACTAAGGAGCCGGAAGCCCTGGTGGGACCTGCAGCTCAGTGCCTAGACGAGGATCAACCCCTTCCTGATAGGGGACGAGGGAGGCCACATGCCCATCAGTGCAGAGCCTGCTTTTTCCACCCACTGCACCCCTCAGCTGGGCTGGCTGAGGGCACAACCGTGGTCACCCATCTGCATTCACTCTGAATGCACCATGGCACCCCTCACCCCCACTCCCAGTCGACACAGATTTCCAGTCTGGATGGCCTCACTTGGTTTTCTGGTCACATCCCGGGAGCCCTAAACACATCCAGATAAGGATGCAAGAGCTCCTGCGTTCCAACCCTGGAGGTAAGCCGTGTTCCTGGTCTGCTCTCTGTGGGGAGAGGAGCTTGTCTCCCTTCTCCCATGAGGGGCCCAGGTGCTGGGAGGGTGGCTGGATTTCTAAAGGGCCTTTGAGTTCCTTTGCTCCACCGGCAGCCGGCAGCCGTTCTCAGGACCTGGCTGGACTGGATTTGCCAAAAGCCAGCGAGGTTGGAAGCCAGCGGGGGCTGGGTGGCCTTGGAAGGAGGAGCTGGGCATGTCAGAGCTGGGGGCATTCAAAGCTCCGAGGCCACACCACTGCCTGTGGAGACCCTATTCCTCTACCCAATTCAACCTGGTGGAGCCTTGCAGGCACAGTTCTAGGGAAAACCACACCCTGCACCCCATCTTCTGGAACTGGGGTATGAAATTAGTGCCAAGTGTCCAAAATCTGGATGCTGGGCTCTGATGGGGAATGGGGGGGTTGCTGATTACCATTGTTTTGGACACGTGGCTTTAGGCTACCATTCAGGAGTTCTTCTCATGTGCTTCCAAAGACCATGTGCGCTAGCTAGCCTTTCTGAGGTTCTGCAGAGGGATGGGGGAGCTCACCCTCTGGACCTTATCAACCTCCAGCACCTGCCTCAGGTGCCTGAAGTAGACAGTATTCTGAATACAGAATACCCCACCATGCCTCCCTGGATGCTCTGGGCAGATGGAGGTGGGACGCTGTAAGGGGAGGCATGGGGCTGGTGGGCTTGGGTGGACAGCAGAGGGTGACCAGGGGGAGAAGGATGCCGAGAACAGGAGTGAGGGAGGGGTTCCAGTGTGTGAATAATTACGAGTGTGGAGGAGCATCCTACAGAGTCTAGAATGTTTTCTTCACCAGGGGAGGTGGGTAGTAAGCTCATGCCTCCCTTATTCAGGCCCAGCACATCTGTCCTATGGAAGGGACAACAGTGGACAGCCCAGCCCTTGGGGAAATCCTGGATTAGAGTAAAAGGAGGAGGAGGAATGGAAACTCAGGGCCCAACGAGTTCAGAGGATGGAGATATGGAACGGGCCAAGAGATGCTGCCAAATGCCTGGATGATCATTTGATGGACAGCCAGAGAAAGATGGGGCCTGAGACCTCTACATTCCTGCCAACCCAATGGGCCACCTGCCTTGGTTCCCTGTAGAACCTCTCAGGCCTGTGAGAAGGCTCCCATGGGTCTCCTCCTCCGCCTCTCTTCCCTGTGCCTGTGCGGAGTGGTTTTTATCACATTAAGATGTTTGGCCTGATGGGGCTTACCCGGATCCTTGGAGGAACGGCAGAGAAAGGGCCATTGTTCCCCCACGACTACCGTGGTGCTTGCTGACCTATTTCTGGGAGGCAGTGGTGGACTGTGGAGGTCATGGGTGGACCGTGGAGATCAAGTCTGTGGAATGAGCCACCTGCCCATGGTGTGTGTGTGTGTGTGTGTGTGTGTGTGTGTGTGTGTGTGTGTGGTCTGATCTGTGGAAGAACAGGGAGGTCAAGACACTGAAAGCACCCCTTTTCCCCTCGAAACAGAAATGGCCACATGACTGCCAGCCAGTGCTGCTTTTCTGGGACTCAGTTTCCCATCTGCTAGAAGGACCATGGAGCTAGAGGCCAGCAGAGAGCTTGGCAGAGCATGCACACTGCATACGGTACTGGTTCTGCTCAGCCATACTATCCCACTATGTCAGACCTCTGTCAGGACTCCTGGGCTTCCTGAAGTAGCACCACCTCCAGGAAGCCCTCCAGATCGCCCACCTTGGCCACTATAACCTGAGCCCTGCCCCACTCCCATGGACCCGGGGGATGGCGGAGCGGGGTTACTTATTATGCGGGTATGTTGGCATGCCTTGACCTACCTGACACACGAGGGGCCACAGCAAGTGCTTACTGGTGTCGTAAAACTTGAGGACCTCTGTGTCCCCAATCTTTCCTCTGGAGACCGAATTTCCAGAGGACCCCAAACGCTCTGGGGCGAGCCCTCAAACTTTGCTGAGACCGGGATAAAACGTGTGCCTCCTCCCCCAGCGTGTTCGTCTAACAAGTGTCTTTCACATTCCGCCCTGGGTGACAGATAGGTCCACTGAGGTGTTGGCAGGGCGCCAAGGCGGTGAGTGGGGACATATAAGACGTGCCTCGGGTTGCTAAGTGGCCGGCGCGCACCTCCGCCCTAACCCACTTTCCTCTGGAGAGGACGGGCAGAAGTGTGCCGCCCTCTGTGTCTGGCCCATGCAAGCCAGCCCCGAGGAGCCCCGTACAGTAGACAGTGACCCCCTCTAGGCTGGGTCTTAAGCTCCGCATTGCTGAGTTCAAGTCCGACCCCAGCCCACGCCGTCCCTGAGCCGTTCTGGAGCGGCGTGGTGACTGCCCTCTCCTCGCCCAGCCTCCCTCCAGTGCTCTTGCACGGTTGCTGGTGTCTTAGAATTATTTTTTTGTTGTTTGCTCGCATTGCTTTGTTTTAAATAGGATTTTGATATGTAGCCCAGGCTGGCCTAGAACTTGTGATCCTCCTGCCTTAGTTTCTCCAGTTCTGAGTTTAAAGGTGTGTACCACCATGCCTTTATAGCTCCCTAATCTTGTTTGATGTCTAACCGTTAGGTGCCCAGGATTCAGTCCTGGGGCCTCTTCAGTTTTCTTTCTACAATCACTCACTTAAGAGATTTCATCCAGCCCTTTGGTTTCTGCTGTCAACTCCAAAATTTAGACTCCAAGCAGGGGCCTTTCTACCAGAGTCAACCTGGATCGCTAACTGCCTCGTGCCAAGCCTCTCACACGCTCCCAACAGGACTCCTGACTTCTTGCTCCTTTTCCTGAGAGCCATTTCTCTGATTTTGTTTTTCCTGATCGATCAAGGACAAACCATCCTCCCAGCTGCTCAGACCACCTCCCACATCACCTTGGAGGCTCTCTTGCTCCCACATCCCACACCTGCTCGTGACACTTGGTTTAGCGACATCTGCTCTTCTGTCGCACTCCGTCTGGTTCCACACTTCTCACTCACCCAGGACGGAGCCTCCTCTCGGCCTCCCACTGCTGTCCCTTGTCCTGAGCCACCACGGCCTCTCGTCCAGGGGACTCACGTGGCCTCCTACCTGCCACCCCTCTGGCACCTTCAGCCCTTTAGCCTCTTCCTGCGTACACTGAGCCCACAAAGTCCTATCCTGCCCCTTCTCTGCTGAATGCCACCCTCCAAATGGCTCCCACCTCCTAAAGAGGAAAAGACAGCCCTCACCAGGGCTCATAAAGACCCGACACCCTCCCCAACTCATTCCTTCATCCGCAATCCCCTACAAATGAGGGTACCCAGTGCGGCCAAGCGCCCGTCCATGTGGCTGGAGCTGGCCCTGTTCTCCAAGTGTGCCACGGCGCCTGACCCTGGGCCGGTTGCAGCCCTGAGATCTCAGTTTGCTCATCTTTGAATGGGACTGGGAAATTCTTAAGACTACACATCTTCAACCCTGGAGACCACAGACAGGGGTCTGTCTGTGGCTGGATGAGCAGGAACTGGCCCCTAAAAGGATACGATTCGTGAAGTAGCCCCTGATCTCTGCACAAGCCTCAGGCTGACCCTTAGACACCGGTCTGAGTTCCACATGAATCCAAGGAGAAGGGCAAAAAGAACAGAGCCTGGGTAACAGGTCCACAGTGACCCACTCTGCCGCCCTGGCGCATTGCTTCTTTAATTGTGAGTAGTGAGAGGGAGATGGCTGAGGTCCCCAATTTAGGGTGAGAGACCACATGTGGACAGCTTTTGGAAAAGGGTTGACTTCCTTATCCCTCTGTTTATAGTGTATGAGGCGGGGGGGAAGGTGGAGTTCGGTCTACCACAGTTGGAGGTTTATAGTGGAGGGGAAACCCAGTCTACCCCAGTTGGGGGTTTATAGTGGGAGATAAGCCCAGTCGACCCCAGTTGGGGGTTTAGAGTGGAGGGGGAGCCCAGTGTACCTCAGCTGGAGGTTTATAGTGGAGGGGGAACCCAGTCTACCCCAGATGGATGTGTTATCAGGTTGACCCCAATCGGAGGGAGTTGAGGCTGACTCTCCTTTTCCCCTGCTTCTGAGCAGTAAAGGGCACTGGGCCGAGTCCAAATCTGAGCCCACCACTTGTAACAGGGTTATTTAGCACCTAACCTCAGGGTTCCATCTGTGTAATGGCTGCCAATCTTCCCATCTTGCATGGTGGGCACAGGAATTAAGGAAAGACTATGTTTTCGTAATGGAACAAGGTACACGGTATCTGAACAGAGACTGGGTGTGATTATTCTGCAGGGCCTCACCCCAGCCTGTTGTTTCCCACAGCCGGCCCAGTCCCTTCCAGCTCCGCTGTCTCTGGCTGTGAGCATCACCTCCCGCCCCCTCCCACAGTTGAGGTGGAATCTAACGTCTGCCCATAGGCAGCCTGTGCGCATATCCCATTCCTAAAGCCTCACTTCTCTGCCTGGTATGGGGCAGTGTCTTATGAGTGAATTAAGGGATCTTCTGGAAGGATCTTTGGGAGTTCTCAAGGTACGTAATGCTAAAACAAAGCCCTCTGCAGCCTTCCCATTTTGATCAGACTGCGCAGGTTAGAGACAGAGAGGAAGTGGGTGTACCTGGTACAGGAAGCTGGGAGGTAGCGTGGGGCAAGTAGCCCCAGAGATGCGCCTAGGAGGAGATGGGGCACCAGGAGAGGACAGTGCTAACCTAGTCTCATCTCCAATCTCCTAGCAGGGGACAATTCTGTTTGTCCACAGTCCTGTTCAGCCCCCATGCCTGATGTAACTCTTCCAAGCTCTTCAAGCCGGGCCAGAGGGACCACTACTGAGTACCCTGGGCTGGTGCCCCGGTCACTGAAGCTCTGTTCCTGAACCCACCATTGTGGGTTGGCCAAGTTGCCATTCACCCTGGCTCAGCCATCAGTTTCTAAAGGCCAAATGGAAATGGTGAAGCAAGAGCGGGCTGAGCTGAGCCGGTAGTTCAGGCCTGTGCCGTAGGGAGAAGCTCTTGCAGGGTCTGTTCTAGGGAAGGCGGGGGCACAGCCATCTCCTTCAGAGCCCTCTTGCAGAGGGCTGGAATCCTGGCTGCCTCTGCCTGACCTGGGAGAGAATGAGATGGAGGCAGAGGGAGTATGCAGCTCAGGGGTGCTGGGCGGCATCCAGACAGTCCAGGGGGAGCTGTGCGGGGCACCGCAGCTAGCCCCAGACATGCCCAGCCCCGAGACTCCCTGGCCCCTCCAAGGCGAGTGGGCTTCCCCTTCCTGGACACAGCCGCTGAAGAAGAGGCAGGGTGGGGCGAAGTTCGAACCAGTGCCCTGGCCTGACCCCGAGAGCCGGCCCTGCACCTAAGCCGGGGGGCTCCAAGTCCAGCTCCCAGGATGCTATCCTAGTGGGAGGCAGGAGGATTGCCTGTCCCAGGCTGGCTTCAGGGTCAACTCTGGACGTGGCCAAGAATCACTGCAGCTGTGGTCCAAGAGCTTCACGTAGAGGCAGAGCAGGAGGAAGCGAAGACCCTAAGTCAACCCCATGAGGCCCCCCAGCCTTTCTCCATCTCCAAGGGACTGGAGGGCAGGAGGGTAATGGGACTTGCAAGCCCCACTGGCTGGGGTAGGGTACACCATAAGAACAGTGAAGGGCCCGGGTATCCATGCCACAGGCCCCAGCTCCTGAGCACAGGAAGGCTCAGAAGTGCCTGGTCTGGTTGGCCCAGCTCTCCAGGAGTCATACAGCAGAGAGCGGGGACAAAACCACCGCCACTTCCCTTGCTCCTGAGCGTTCTGTCTACCCAGAAGCCCCTATGTGGAGACAGCCCATTTTCCAGGAAGCTGGAGCCGGAGGGCCAGGCCATGAAAATACTTTACAGAGACCCCAGTACCGAGCAGATGCCCTCCTGCCAGCTTGGCATGACCACCACGATGCCACCACTAACTGCACCTCTGCTTCTCCCAGGGTCTGCGGTCACACTGGGCGGGAGTGACAACCCTAACCCTGGCACCTGTGCCAAGCACACAGTAGGGACAAACCGTAGTCCACAATTTGTCACTGAAGGCAGACCTAGCCATTATTTAAGTTTCTTAGATGGAAACAGGGTTAAGTGCCTGGCCAAAACTCCATGCAGATGAAAGGCCAAATTCCAGCCTTGGGAAGATATCCCCAATTTTTCCGGAGAAGTTTTTCATCGTGCCTGAGGAGAGGACGTGGTAAGATGCCCTGAGGCCTCTGAGCCAGGTCCTGCCCTGTGTGAGTAGCTGCATTCACTAGGCTGGAGCGGTAGGTGCTGAGGGTGGGGGTTGGGGGGTCTGCCTGGCAGAGAGGAGGAGAAGCAGAGCGGAGCCCCCCCCCCCCCCGCGTTTGGAGCAAGCTGCTTGTCTCCCCGGCCAGTCCACCCAGGCGCGCTGGCCCCAGCTCACCGATAATGATGGTACAAGCGCTCACCAGCCCGATCTCTTTCTTGAGCGCCACCCGCTCCGACGTCGAGGACGAGCCCGGGCCCGGGCCGGGGCCTGGGGAAGAAGGCGAGGACCCAGGGCCTGGGTTCCCGCGCCCGCTCGGCTGTTTCAAGTGGCCAGTCATGTCGCTGTCCCGCCGTAGCCCCGCTCCCTGCGCTACCCGGTCCGTCGGTCCGTCCGTCTGTCGGTGCGCTCTCGGTCCTCGCAGCCAGCCTGGGACAGCGCCCACAGGCGGGCGCATGCGCTGGCGCAGGGCCCGGGCCTCCGAGGTCCCCCGGGTGGAGGGGGACCAGGGAGGGGCGGAAGGAGGGCTGGCCCGCAGCCCCCTCCCCCACGGCCCTTAAAGGGAACTCCCCTTCCCCCCAGTCCTGGTTGGGAAGGAAGGAGGGGACTTGGGGGGGGGGCACAGTTAGTAAGAACTTCCTAGTTGAGCGCAGGAAGGGACCCTGGCTTTGTCTGACTTATGCATACTCAGTCTAATGTGTGTGGGGGGGTGGGTCTGGGGCAGGGGGGTAGGGGAGCAGAGGTCAAAGCCAGACTGTCCCTGACCCCCAGGAGGCCAAGCTAGGTGGCTAGCCCAGAGCCCAAATCCCGCTCAGTGTGCGTGCGGAAGGAGAGGTTCAGGACTGGAGACCCTCTCCCCCCCATCCAGAGTCAGGTGGAAACTGAGGCAAAGAGGCAGGCAGTCTCACAGGGACCGGGCCCCTTCCCCCGCCTTTTCCGGTGGCTCCCAGGCCTCCAGTTGGCAGTGATTGTATGTGATGGACAGCTATGGAGGAAGATAGAGGTTGTCCCCCATGGAACAGTTCTGGGGGTTCAGGAGACCCTATGGAGCCTTGATCA
The DNA here is from genome assembly GCF_020740685.1 of Jaculus jaculus. Classification (NCBI taxonomy): domain Eukaryota; kingdom Metazoa; phylum Chordata; class Mammalia; order Rodentia; family Dipodidae; genus Jaculus; species Jaculus jaculus. The sequence continues at coordinate 4,114,008 of NC_059108.1, read as the reverse complement.
AAGGCTTGGAGAGAGACGGAGGTCCAGGACGCTCTAATCTCAAGCCGTCGTGGGAGGTTCGGACGGCCCAGTCCAACCTCAGCCCATCTTCACCTCTCCCCGCGGGCTCAGGCCGGGGTCCAGCCTTTGGTCCCCACCGCACACTGTCACGGGTGGGCGCGCAGCAACTGGGACTTTGGCTGGGTGGCCCCTTGGACGGGCCGGGGGCAGGCGGCGGCGGCGGCGGGCCGCGTCGAGGCCACCGGGGCGGCGGGCGGGGCGGGGCTGGCAGGACGCGGGGGCCGGCGCGGGAACAGCCTTTGTCCGCTGCTGGCGATGGCCGCGGCGCGCCGTCCCCTGCATGCGGATGAGGCGGCGCGCGGGGACACCGGTCCTTCCCCCTCCCCGCCGCGGCCTCCCGGCTGCCGGGGGGCCCGCCGGGGGTGCGGACCCGGCAGGGAACCGGCCTGGGCTGGGGGAGGAGCGTGGAGGTGGGAGCCTGGCGCCCGGCCCGGCGTTTTGTCGCGGGAGGGAACTTCGAAGTGACTCCGGCGGGGACAGTGCAGGGGAAGCCATCACCACCACCACCACCGGCGGGGCTGCATCCTTCATTCTTGGCGACCTGGGCCTCCTGCCCCAGAGACGACTTCCGAGCCGGTCTCTCTTAAAGGAGCCTCCGTAGGGCCGGTGGGAGAACGGTCCCGGCCCCGGAGACTCGCGGTGGTCGCAGGTGCTAGGGAACGGGGCCCCGAGCCTTCTTCTGGCTGGGCACTCCGCACCCAGTTGTCTTGGCAATGCCAGGGTCTGCTGGGTGAGGGTTCAGCCGGAAGCATTGCCCTGGGGCTGATGGCCAAGGCGCACGGATTGGCATGAGCGTCACCAGCCAGAGCCTGCGGAGTTTTCTCCTGGGACCCGGGAGGAGGAGTTTGGCTTGGGGGGGGGGGTGAGCCCAAGGCCCTGCACAGAGGGAGTTTGCGCCTTTCTCCGCAGCCCTCGCTGGAGGCCGTGGATCTGCAAACTCCGATGAGAACAGAAGGTTAGCACCACGAGTTTCTCATCCAGAAAGCCATCGGTATAATCTCCTCACATACACAGAGGGAAAAGGGAGACAATAGGACCTATTCAGTAGCTGGCCATTCATGATTTAAATAAAAAAGCAAACGACAAAAATGCTTGGGAAATCAGAAACAGAACTGTCTTTATCTGATAAAAGTATTTACCTAGGGGCTCAGCGGTTAAAGGCACTTGCTTGCAAATTTCTGACAGCCAGGGGTTCAATTCCCCAGTACCCAAGTAAAGCCAGTTAAGGTGCTTGTCTGCAAAGCCAAAGGGCCCGGGTTTGATTCCCCAGGACCCACATCAGTCAGATGCACAAGGGGACACATTCATCTGGAGTGTGTTTGCAGCAGCTGGAGGTCCTGGTGTGCCTATTCTCACTCTCTCTTCCTGCCTATTTCTCTCTCTCTCTCAAATAAATAAATAAATAAATAATATTACAAAAAAGAAAATCCTAGCCGGGCGTGGTGGCGCACGCCTTTAATCCCAGCACTTGGGAGGCAGAGGTAGGAGGATCGCCGTGAGTTCAAGGCCACCCTGAGACTACAGAGTTAATTCCAGGTCAGCCTGGACCAGAGTGAGACCCTACCTCGAAAAGCCAAAAAAAAAAAAAAAAAAAAAAAGAAAATCCTATATCCCTGGTAAGTTACCTGTCCTTTTCTTCGGAGAGGTCGTGTAGACCCAGAGGCTGGACTCTCACCCGCATGCATTCTGCAAAAGAGGAGCCAGCATACAGAAATGTCCTTACTGCTTCCAAAGGAAGCCATGTGATCAGCAAGACCGGTCCCAGCAGAGAGACAATCGGTAGTGTATAATCAAAGGGGCCTCAAAACCAGGGGAGGCTGGAGGGATGGCTTAGCAGTTAAGGTGCTTACTTGCAAAGTCAAAGGACCCAGGTTCAATTCCCCAGGACCCACATAAGCCAGATGCACAAGGTGGTGCATGCATCTAGAGTTCGTTTGCAGTGGCTGGAGGCCTTGGCATTCCCATTCCCTTTCTCTCTCTCCCTTTTTCTCTGTCTCTCTCTCTGCCTGTTTCTCCCTGTCAAATAAATAAATGAACAAAAATAAAATATTTTTGCAGGGTGTGGTGGCACATGCCTTTAATCCTAGCACCCGGGAAGCAGAAGTAGGAGGATCACCATGAGTTTGAGGCCATCCTGGGAGGACATAGTGAATTCCAGGTCAACCTGGGCTAGAGTGAGACCCTACCCTGAAAAACCAAATAAATAAATAAATAAAAATAAAATATTTTTAAAGGGGGCTTCATGATTAAGTCTCTAAGAGTAATCCCTGTGGAGCCCTGGTTGACAGTAATAATAAAAGAAGTTAATTTAGGGGTGGGAGGGGAGATGTTTGAGTGGATAAAGTGCTTTCTGCACAAGCAGAGAGCTTGAATTTGGGTGCCTTGAACCCACAAAAAGCCAGATGTTGCATCACAATGCAGTCCCAGCGCACCTAGGGCAAGAAGGAAGGTAGAGATAGATAGGAGCAGGGCAAGAGGGAAGGCAGAGCTGGGGCATCGCCCGGACACTCACACACTAGCTAGCCTGGAGAGTGCAGTGTGATGAACAAGAAGCCTTGTCTCAAAAAAGCTGGTGGACAAGGATCAGGACCTGACATTGTCCTCTGACCACCACGTATGTGCTGTGTCTGTGTGCACCTGCACACACATGAACATGCACACACGAACAGATAGACATCCTGGTCGCATGCACACATCAAAAAATAGATTAGTTTCTGGCCACCTATATTATCTTAAGCACCAAGCAGGAAAGCATTGAAGAGTAATACAGTTAGTAATGTTACGAGAGAAATTTCCACCTACCCCCAACCATTCCAGCCAGGGGACCTGGTACTCCTGACAGGCTACAAAGATAACCATTTAGGTAACCAGATTCAGCCAATTTAAAAAGGACCCTGTCAGGTCTTATTAAGTATTTCAATAACTATCAAGCTTCAGGAAATTACTAATTGGGTTCACCTATCCAAGAAAAGTCCCCATCTTTCAGAAGACACTCAAGATAAAATATAAGCATACCAATTAAGAATTTATACTCCAGGGCTGGAGAAATGGCTTAGCAATTAAGGCTTTTGTCTGGGAAGCCTAAGGACCCATGTTTGACTCTTTAGGTCCCACATAATCCAGATGCACAAAGGTGAAGCTAGCATAAAGTCGTACAAGCCCTCTAGGTGGTGCAAGTGTCTGGAGTTTGATTTCAGGGGCTGAGGCCCTGGCATGCCAATTGTCCCTCTGGCTCTTTCTTTCTCACTCTCTCTAAAAAAGATAAAAGAGGGCTGGAGAGATGGCTTAGCGGTTAAGCGCTTGCCTGTGAAGCCTAAGGACCCTGGTTCGAGGCTCGATTCCCCAGGACCCATGTTAGCCAGATGCACAAGGGGGTGCACACGTCGTTGCTGGAGGCCCTGGTGTGCCCATTCTCTCTCTCTCTCTCTCTCTCCCTCTTTCTCTGTCTGTCGCTCTCAAATAAATAAATAAATAAAAATAATACATTTTAAAAAAAGTAAAAAAGATAAAAGAGTTTATACTCTGAGCTAGAGAGATGGCTTAACACTTAAGGCACTCAACTGAGAAGGACTGACTCCCAGAACCCACATAAGCCAGATGCATATGGTGGTGCATGCTTCTGGAGTTCATTTGCAATGGCTAGAGGTCCTGGCATGCCCATTCTCTATCTCTTTCATAAATAAATAAATTAATTAATTTAAAGAAATTATACTCTTTGGGTGGCTGGAGAGATGTTTCTGTGGTTGTGCTTGCTCTCAAAGCATGCAGCCTGAGTTTGATGTCCCTGTATCTATGAAAAGCGAGATACACAAAGTGATGCATATGTTTGGATATTGATTGTAGTGGCTAGAAGACTTGCTCCCCACTCGCTAACAAGTAAATAAAAATTTTAAAGCCGGGTGTGGTGGCACACGCCTTTAATCCCAGCACTCGGGAGGCAGAGGTAGGAGGATTGCCATGAGTTCAAGGCCACCCTGAGACTCCATAGTGAATTCCAGGTCAGCCTGGGCTAGAGTGAGACCCTACCTCAAAAAAACAAAAAAAAAAAATTTTTTTTTTAAATTTGGGGCTGGAGAGATGGCTCAGTGGTTAAGATGCTTGCCTGCAAAGTGTAATGACCCGATTTGACTCCCATGTGAAGCCATGTACACAAAGTGGTGCGTGCATCTGGAGTTCATTTGCAGTCCCTGGACACTCTGCCCATTCTCTCTCTGTGTCTTTCTGTTTGTCTTCTCTCTCTCTCTCTCTCTCTGTGCAAATAAATAAATAAATAAAATATTTTAAAAATAGTTTAGGGCTGGAGAGATGGCTAGGCAGTAAGGGCACTTGCTTGCTAAGCTTAAGGATCCGGGTTTGATTTTCCAGTACCCATGTAAGCCAGATGCTCAAGGTGGCTCATGTGTCTAGAGTTCATTTGCAGTGGCTGGAGGCCTTGGCACACCCATTCTCTCTCCCTGTATCTCTCCCTCTCTCCCTCCCTCTTTCTCTCTAAAATAATTTATACTCTTTTCAAAAGGGTTCCACGGTCCAATTTCATATATGTGAATCTGCAAACACATGAGCTCCAGTTTCTGCACCCGGAACTTTCTCTAGTACGCTTGATTACTAGGATTTTTGAGGAGGATAGATTCCAAAGCCCAGTGGGTTAGGAGGCAGAGATAGGCTCAGGTCACACGAAGCAAATATGTATGGTCCATGGGATTTGAGCAGGCAGTAAAAATTGAATGGCGAGAGGTTTCCTGCAGTGCCCGGAAAGGCGGAAGTCATGGCTGTGCCCGTGAGGGGTGAGCGTAGCAGGGCTTTGAGCCCAGGTGAGGGGATCCCAGCGGAACTTCAGCCTAGTTCTTCACTGAACGTGATTATGGGCATTCGAAGTTAGGTATGTTTAGTTTTGGGAAAAAAATGAACTTAATTGGCCATTGAAGGAAGCATGCTACAGTTCACTCTTGTTTCGTGCCTCCTACCCAAGCAGAAAGGAGCAGGTATGCACTTCGAATCCATGTGTTCCCTCCACATTCTATGTAATAAGGAGCAGGTCCCCCTGCCTTTACATGCGTCTCTCGCCAAAACTAATAATGCAGCATACATTTCAGTGTAAACCGTTGGCCCCACCCTTGCCGTAGGCACAGGACTGTAGGGCCTCATGAACTCCATTTTCACTACCCAGATACTATGCCGAGAACTCACAAACCAATAACTGTGTTGGCTCAAGAACATTCAGTAATTCAAGGACAGCTAGATGCGCTTGCTAGCTGTTGTACTTCAGAATTACCAGGCTCAAACAAACAAAACAAACAAAACAAAACAGAAAAAAGGCTCGGTGTGGTGGCACACACCTTTAATCCCAGCATTCAGGTCAAGGTAGGTGGGTCTCCACGAGGTGGAGCCAGCCTGGGACTCCACAGTGGATTCCAGGTCATCTTGGGTGAGAGCGAGACACTACCCCGAAAAAACAGCAACAAAACAAAATTGCCAGGGTTAGATTTGCCGGCTGCTGCTCAGGGTGCAATGTCACCATGCTGAAGGAAGAGCCTCTGAAATATCGTCAAATGCTCTGGATGTTTTTGGACACAAGGAACAAAAAGGCGGAGCTGACTTCCTGGATTTTGAAACAGGTGTCTGGATCATGGTTCTCCTGGGGGCTGCTCTTCCTGGACCCACTTATCACTGCATACATTACTTGCTTGGCTCCAAGCATTTGTTTAAAAATTTTAAATTTTTATTAACATTTTCCATGGGCCCCCAGCATCTTTAACACCCATGTCAAGCTTCTAGGGCTCAGCAGCGCCGCCTAGTGGGCGCTTTGGGAGGCGGAGCTCTGCTGGAGGGAGTGTGTCAGCAGGGGCTGACCTCGGGGTGCAGCCCCCTGAGTGTGTCCAGAGTCCAGCAGCGGTTTCCTTTCTTCCTCTGCTGCGGATGTGTGGTGAAGTGAGTGAGCCTCTTCCTCCTCCATGATGAAGTTTCCCCTGGAATGTGCCAGCCTGAAATAAGCCCTTTCCTCCCGTAAGCTGTTTCTGGCTGGATGTTTCTGGCAAATGGAAGCTGACTCCAGCGGGCTCCATGGAAAGCCCACTGCGGAGCAGATGGTAGGCACGGCCGCTGCCTTCCCCTGCTCAATGCCAGGAAGCTGCAGAAGAGACGCCCCCCCCCCCCCAAACCAGGACTTTGTTCTGGCCATCAGCATCCATGGCAAGCCAAAGCGCCGATCTACCGCCATGTGCACCCAAGTCCACATTTATGCTTTTTTTATACACTTGCACACTCACACACATTGTCGTACCATGCAGATAATCACACTCCACACATTTGTATACATGCACACACTTGCAATCTCATACAAATTCACAAACGCACACTCACACACAACATTAGTCACTCTTCTCAGCATCCTTTAGGCTGGGGACCTTGTGCTCACGCTTGTTCTTCCACAATTAACCTTTGTTCCATGATTATCTCACCTCAGAATTTAACACTTGCTTTTGACACTGGCGTTTTAAAGAAATCCTTGCATTTGATGCTAGTGACACTCGGCCTCTCCGTGGTGTGGGGTGACTGCAGGGGCCACCTTGCCCAGGCCCAAGCATGGCCTCAATACCTGTCAGTACTTCAAAAGTGACCAGAGCGTGTCGCTCTCAGACTTCCTGAATGGCAAAGGTCACAAGGTTCCAACTCCATCCTGTGACTGGGAGCGAGAACCTGGAGCCTGGCCCAGAGCTCGGCTGCCCCCACCTTCCCCGCACCATGTCCCTCCGTCCCACACAGGCCCTGTCCCCCTTCCTGGACACTGGCAATAGCCTCGTCCTTTCCCCACTGGCCCCTCCAGCTCAAGCTGTTCTTGCCCAGTGTCATCCAAGGAGACAGAGAGCCCCTCACAGGAAGGTTTAGGTAGTGCACCAGTATGTCCCTCAACTGGGGCACTATTGAAAGGCCAAGGAGGCAGGCTGGAGAGATGGCTTAGCAGTTAAGGCGTTTGCTTGCAAAGCCAAAGGACCTCGGTTTGATTTCCCAGGACCCTCGTTAGCTAGATGCACCAGGGGGCGCATGCGTCTGGTGTTTGTTGAAGGGCCCATTTTCTCTCTCCCTCTCTCTCTCAAATAAAAGTGAAGTTAAAAAAAAAAAAGTCCAAGGAGGCACTGTTGGCAGTGACCCCAGGACGCAGGTACAGGAGATGGCGTCCCGGGGGGCTGGGGTGCGCTCACTCTCCTTAAAGCAGCTACCGGCTACTCGGCACGCTACAGGCAGCAGGCTGCTGGCCTCCTGGCCTTGGTCCTCCGACTTCCTGCTCACTCCTCTACAGTAAGTCGGGGAGGCCATCACCTTCTCCAGGACGCTCTCCTGGCCTGCCGAGTGGATGACGGTCCTTTCAGTGGCCGTGCTGCCGTCTCTCCTGGCTGCCCCTCTCCCTGCTGGGATTCTTAAAGGCTGGCCTCGCCCCTGCACATGACAGGGCTCCAGAGAAGATGCCAGGTGCTTGACCCAAGAATCAATTCATTCCGGGGCTCTGCGACGGCTGACTTCTACGTGGGTGAGCGGTCTCACGCAGGGTCCCGTCTGGGAGGGGAGGGAGCCGAGGCAGCATGGGGTCCCTCTGAGCCTGCCGCTGTCCCGGGTGATCTTGTCCCTTGCTCCAAGGCTCTGGGGCTGTGGAACTTTACTGGCTGTAGAGGGAAATGGAGGAGAGGGGGGGACCAGCTGGAGAGGCTGGGATTTGGGTCTTCTTATGTGTCTCCGTCCTGTGCCTCGCGAAACTCTGTGGTGGTCGTCGTGAGGCACAGGGACTGTAAGGAACACAAGAGCTTGGGGTTTACACTGCTGCTCTGGAACTGAGGTCTCTTGTCTGGTGGTCGCAGACCCCAGGAGACCTTGATCCACAGACATTTAAAGACATCTGCTATTCCCGAGGCGGCCACCCGAGGGCGGCCTGGATCTCAGATTTACAGCCTGGGGATCTCTGCTGGACCCAGTGGCTCTCCAGGACGGGCAGAGGCAGGGGGGGCTGTCCGGGCTCCCTCCTGCTGCGCACCCAGTGTGGGTTGCTTTCTGGTCTAGAAGGTAGGTACAAGGGAGGCCCAGAGGACTGTGGGTGCTGGCCTGGGTCAGGAAACTCATAGCGAAACCAGAGAGATCTGGTAGTGAAATTCATTCCTTGCCGAACACCTGCCTCGAGGGGCTGGAAGACCACGTGGTGGTGGTGGCTGAGGGGACGCCCCATCTTATCTGATGGGTCTGGGCCCTCTCACTGCTGAATGGAGCCACCTGCCCTTTCAGGACGACTCAGGGCCAGAAGGCAGGGCTCGTGCAGGCCGCGGGCTCAGGGCCTCATGAGCATGGGAAAGGCGCGGGCGGGTGGCGGGGAGCAGGCGCTGCGGAGCTGGGAGCCGAACAAGCCTTTCCGTTGACGTTTGAAGAAACATCAAAATTGGGCGCAAAAAAAAAAAAAAAAGAAAAAAAAAACAGCAGAGAAACGTAGGTGTTTACTTCTAATAAACAAATGTTTCCAATGCAAAAAGACTGCACCGAATTGAAGTTGGGTCTCACACCAGTGCCGCAAACCTGTGTCCAAGGCAGGGTGCTCGTAAGTTCAAGGCCAGGCTTGGTTACATAGCAAGACCCAGCCTCAGAAAACAAAATGCAAATACATGGAAAGAGTGCGTGAGCTCATGGGTCACTGAGGCAGAGGGACACACTGTTCCCAGGTGAGGACAGTCATGCTGGTGACTGGAGAACTGTGAGGGAAATGTCAGGAAGTCTGATCATGGGGCTCTCTGAGATGTCCCTGTCCCACACACAACACCCACCCCCAAGATTCTCTGATTGAAGGAGTGGGGGACCTGGCCTCTCCAGGTTGGGAAGGGGGTCAGAGGCCCACAGGACAATCTCCAGGGGCCCAGATGTGGCCTGTGGGATCCTGGTGTGCTTGGGTGTCCCAGGGTCAAGTGGGTGCACTCTGGTTGTCTGAAGAAGACCCGCCCTGGTCCCTGGCCTCACTCTGAGCACAGGAGACCGTCTGAACTCTCCACTGGAGGATGGTTTGAATATGTCTCCTCACCCCATGAATCACAGTGGCCCCAGCTCTATAGCCAGGCACCCTCAGGACCAACACCTGCTGGAAGGTTTTCCTGAGGGTGAAGGTGGGTCTCCCAGCCCATTTCACAGCGGGGGAGGAGTGTGAAGGAGGGAGGCTCCAGGCTGTGGGATAAAGGGGGCCGGTTGCAGCCCACTGGCTTGCCTGGAGCGAGGGGCTGGCCTGGCCAGGTCATGAGTGGGATCAGTGTGTGGGGACCATGGGAGCGGGAGGGGCACTACATTATCTTCCATTTTAATTTTTTATGGTGTGTGTGTGTGTGTGTGTGCACGCATGTGTATATGTGTTGTGTGTGTGTGTGTGGAGGGTGGAGCTCAATGGTGGATGCTTTCCTCCACCATTCCCCACTTTATTATTTTTTAAATAAATTTTTATTTTTATTTTTATTGGTTTTTCAAGGTAAGGTCTCACTCTAGCCCAGGTAGACCTGGAATTCACTCTGTAATCCAAGGCTGGCCTTGAACTCACAGTGATCCTGCTACCTCTGCCTCCTGAGTGCTGGGATTAAAGGTGTGCATCACCATGCCTGGCTCCCACTTTAATTTTTGAAGTAGGGCTTCTCTCTAAACCAAGGGCTCACTGTTTGGCAACAACTATCTGGCTGGCAAGCCCTAGGGATCCTCCTGTCTCTGCCTCTTGCCCCAGCACTGAGGTCACAGGTATCTTCTGCTCCAAGAGCAGCTGATGGAAGGAATGGGTTCATTTGGCTTACAGTTTCCGAGGAAGGCTTCATGATGGAAGGAAAGGATGGCAGAGCAGAGACCGGATGTCACTTCTTGTGACAACAGGCGGTAAACAGCAGCAAGAGAACAAGCTTGACTCTGGCAAGGGGGGAACCAGGCTACAGCTCCCCAAAGCCCACACCCAGCATAACACCTCCTGCAGTAAGGCTCTGACTCCCAAACTGCCCACCAACTGGGGACCAAGCATTCAGAGCACATGATTTATGGGGGAATCCGACGCAAACCACCACACCACAGGTCCTGGAAGACACGGCCAGTTGGCTGTGGGATCCTCAACTGTCTTCTTACCCACAATGGGCTGTTGGTTTGAAGGGTGGAGATCCAGGCTTGTAGCAGCTGGGTGTAGCTAGTCTGATGGGCCTGAGAGGGGTCGTGTTGCTTCTTGAGAGCTTTCTTCAGAGACTTACCCACAGGCCCTTCTGGACTCTGGACCTGACTGCCCGGTTGCTCTTGATGCCTCGCATGTCCCTGCCCTCCACCTGCCCCTGCAGTGCCCCTTGGGAGTCACTTCTCACTCTTGGTGTGCAGTCTGCACATGTAGACTCTGGGTCTGACTTCAGTTTCTTGTGCCCACCTACCTTTGAGCTGATGGTCCTGTGGACAGCACCCAGCTGTGGGGTACCTCACTGTCCCTCTCTCACTCAGAGAATGTCTCTATCTGCCACCCACAAACAGGGTGATGCAGCTAAGTGCTAGGCACTTGCATAGCATACTTGAGGCTCTGGGTTCTACCCCCAGCACTTTAAACAAAAACAAGCAAACAAAAAAGCCAGGAGTGTCTTTCCTGTTTCTTCTCTACCTCTCTCCTCCTGACAGTATAGTCAGACTTATTGCTCCTTCTTCTTCTTCTTTGTGTTTTGTCTTGTTTTTGATTTTAAAAATATTATTATTTTTATTTATTTATTTGAGAGACAGAGAGTGAGAGAAGCAATGAGAGACAGAGAATGGGCATGCCAGGGTCTCCAGCCACTGCAAACCAACTCCAGATGCATGTGTCACCTTGTGCATCTGGCTTACATGGGTCCTGGGGAATCGAGCCAGGGTCCTTTGGCTTTGCAGGCAAACACCTTAACTGCTAAGTCATCCCTCCAGCCCCTGCTTTTAATTTTTTGAGGTAGGCTGACTCGGAATTCATTATGTAGACTCAGGGTGGCCTTGAACTCACAGCAATCCTCCTACCTCTGTCTCCTGAATGCTGGGATTAAAGGTGTGTGCCACCGTGCCTGGCTGTATTTTTTTTTTTCATGTGAGCAAGAGCAGGAGAGAATGAGAGAGAACTGGTGTGCCAGGGCCTCCAGCCGCTGCAATTGAACTCCAGACGTGTGCGCCATCTTGTGTGCGTGTGCGACCTTGGGAGCTTGTGTCACCTTGTGTGTCTGGCTCACGTGTGATTTGGCGAGTTGAGCATGAGGCCTGCTTTGCAGGCAAGCCACTAACCACTAATTACCACTAAGCCGTCTGCCCAGCCCTTTCTTCTTTTTATGTTTTCTTTTTGTTTTTCTCTGCTTTGCTTTGAGTCTAGGTCCCAACCATGCAGTACAGGCAGGTCTTGAACCCTCCTGCATCAGCCTCTTGAGTGCTTAGTATGGTAGACATGCACCACCACGCTCAGCTTAACACCTCCTCTATGAAAAAGCCTTATAATTTCTGCTTCCCTCCCCAAATAAAATGCACAGGTAGTAGACCTGCAGTTGAAAGTTTCAAAAACAACCTAATGAGCTCACTTTAAGGAAGAAATAGAAGAAGACTGGGTTTCAGCTTCGCTGCCTGGATTTGATTTGAGAAGGGCGTAGGTGTGGCCTGCAGAGGACTGGGCCTGGCCACGGGGAACAGCCAGGCATTTGGGATGCAGGGTAAAGATAGGGTTGGGGATATCCTTCCCGCTCAGGTACGTGCTAAAGCCACGGAGCCATCTCACAGGCGTGCCTCTCCCAACGGGCCGACAGTTCTCGGTACAGTTCCAAATGAGACAGGGCTGCAGCTCCCCTTGATTTCCATGCACGTTAAATCCCGAGGAGCCTCTGTGTTTGAAAACTATGTAAAACAGAACCAGGTTCTTCCTGATGTTGGGTGAGTGTCTCCCAGAGGGCTCTTGTGTTGGAGGCCTGGCTGCCAACCTGTGGTGTTACTGGGAGACAGTGGAAACTCTAGGAGGTGGGGCCGAGTGGGAGGATGTCCGGCTGTTTGGGGCATGCCCCTGAAGGTGCCTCCTTCCCTCTCTCCTTTTGTCCTTCCCTTCACCCCCAATCTGCTTCCTGGCCGTCATGTGCTTCCACCATGGCACGTGGCCCAAAGCAGTGGAGCCAAGCGACCATGGACTAAGACTTCCGAAGTCACGACCCGGAATAAACCTCCTTACAGTGACAGGTGTGCGGCTTTCCCAAAGTATCTGAAGCTGTGCGTGCGTGCATGTGCGCGTGTGTGCACGTGTGTGTGTTTGTTGTTGCTTTTGAGGCAGAGTCTCATGATGTATCCCAAGCTGGCTTTGAAGTTGCAGTGATACTTCAGCCCTCCTGAGTGATGGGCTAACAGTTTTGTAGCCACATCTGGCTAAGTCTCTCCTCTGAAGTTGATGATCTTGGGTGTTTTGTTCCAGGGGTGGAAAGCTGCCTAGCACAGTTCCTGACTCTGAGGAATACCATTTGAGTTTTTAAAAAATTATTTATTTGAGAGATAGAGAAATAGACAGGGAGAGAGAGAGAGAGAGCTAGGGCCTACAGCCACTGAAAATGAACTCCATATGCATGAGCCGCCTTGTGCATCTGGCTTACGTGGGTCTTGGGGAATCAAAAATGGGTCCTTTGGCTTTGCAGGCAAGTGCCTTAACTGCTAAGCCATCTCTCCAGTCCCCATTAGGGTTAAAAAAAATGTTTTTACTTATTTATTTGAAAGGAGAGAGAGAATGAGAATAGGCACGCCAGCATCTGTAGCTGCTGCAAACAAACTCTAGATGCCTGCACCACTGTATGTATCTGGCTTTACATGTGTACTGGGGAATCAAACCCAGACCAGAATGGCTTTGCAGGCAAGCACCGTAACCACTGAGTCATCTCTCCAGCCCCCATTAGGGAATGTTATCTAACAGGATCCTCATCTTTAGCACCGTGGGCCTGTCAGGCTGGACACTTGTGTGTTGTGAGCTGTTTGGGATTACCCTGGGTCCCCACCCATCAAGTGTGAGTAGCATCCCCACAGGTCATAACATCAAGGACCTCAGCTTGATTTTCCCTCAGAGAATCACTGGCTAGGCAGAGGATCAGGATGTTTGGATGCCAAGGGACAAACTGCTGCTGGACAGAATGCTCCTCATATTCCAAGGTCCCAGCACCCCTTGCCCGTGGGGATTCAAATATTCACAAAAGTTCATGTGTAGGGGCTGGAGAGATGGCTTAGCAGTTAAGGCACTTGTCTGCGAAGCCTAAGGACCCATGTTCTACTCTCCAGATCCCGCATTAGCTAGATGCACAAAGGTGAGGCAAGTGCAAGGTCACACATGCCCACTAGGTGGCGCACACATCTGGAGTTCATTGCAGTAGCTGAGGCCCTGGTGTGCCAATTGTCTCTCTCTCTCTCTTAAGAAAAAAAGTTCACGTGGAGGAAGCTCAGTTGTCAAGCGGTATGTTAGTGGCATTTGAGAGGCAGGTCCAGGAGGATCTGGATAATCCAAGCATGGAATGATGGGTCAGTGAGTTATTACTATTGTTGGTACTCCTGGTTTTTGGATGGGATCTTCCTGGACGACTGGTCCTCCTCCCTGTGACTCCAGGGGCTGGGATGATATGCAGGCACCACTGCACCTGGTGCTTGATGGGCTATGGCAGGAGTGGCTGTAAGAGCAAATTCTTTCTGGCTGTCTGCTTTGTCTTGTCACATGATTCCTTCTTCAGGGCAAGGATTCAGCAGGAGGGCTGGAGAGATGGCTTAGTGGTTAAGGCATTTGTCTTTGAAGCCTAAGGATCCAGGTTCAAATCCCCAGATGCCATGTGAGCCAGATGCTCACGGTGGCACAGATGTCTGGGCTTTGCAGCGGATGGAGGGCCTGGTGTCCCCATCATGCTCTCTCTCTCTCACTGTACCTCAAATAAATAAATAAAATACAAGCCGGGCAGGGTGGCTCACACCTTTAGGTAGGAGGATTGACATGAGCTGAAGGCTACCCTGAGACTACATAGTGAGTTCCAGGTCAGCCTGGGCTAGAGTGAGAAAAACCAAAGGAAAAAAAAAAAGTAGCAGGAAGGACCTCACTTGATATTGGTATTTCCAGACTCCGCGGAACCATGACGTATATTCTTTACAAATTAACCACCCTTGGGTGTTGAGTTATGGAAAGTGGATTAAGACATACCCCGCAACTACAACAACCAAAAGCTCCCTCGTGTTTCTAAGCTACCACTGCCCCATGGTTCTCCCTTTCTGTCTCTCCCCAGTTTCTGACTTCCTCTTCCTGCTGCGTGGAATAGTAAACATTCCAAGTGCCTTTTTCTTCTCAGTTACCTTGGAAACCTGCACATTTGTGGCCAGGTGTCCTCCTCCAGGGAGCCTTCCTGAGCTGCTCCAGCTCTCAGGGCCCCAGCCCCAGGGAAGCTTCTGCCATGGGCCTCTCATCTTCTCCTCTCGCCTCAGGCTCTCCTCTCCTCTCTCTCTCCAGCTTCCCAGTGCTGGCTCCCGACTGACATGGACAGACCACGGACGGACGGGGCCCGCCTCCTGAAAGCCATCGTGAACGTTAGTGCCAAAGTGGAGAATGTGGCTCAGTTCAATTCTGTCTTAGAAGGTTCCAGAGCCCCTCCCATTTAGGGAAGTGGATGCATTCTTTTTGTTTGTTTGTTTGCTTTTTCGAGGTAGGCTCCCACTCTAGCCCAGGCTAACTCAGCCCTCACTCTGTAGTCCCAGGCTGACCTCGAACTCACAGTGATCCTTAATCTCAGCCTCCCGAGTGCTGGGATTAGTTAAAGGTGCGCGCCACCACGCCCCGCTGGGAGTGGATATTCTAAGCCATGGCAGGGAGTTGTGTGTGGGGGGGGGGCGGGGGGGGGAGGTTGAGTGGACAGGGTAATGGTCCTGGGCTGGGTCTTTGGAGAAGCTTTCTGGAATCTTATCTTGCACCCCTTCTCTTGCAGGACTGGGGAAAGCATGTCCCGTGCCTCAGTTGTCAGGGTTCTAAGCTCTGTCGCCTGCCCAGGCCTTCCTCCCAGTTCCTTCAGGCGAATGGAATTTGCCCTTGTGAAGATACCCACCAGAAAACAATGACTCCAATCCAAACTGGAGCCGATACTGAGGAAGGACAGGGGGAGGCAGCGGTGCCCCAGTTCTCATCCAGGGCGTCCCTGAAGGAGGCAGGGAGCCTGAGCTTCCACCTTGGGTTTGGGGCACAGTGGCATCTATCTTTCATCTGTTCCTAAGCCTGCTCCCGCCCCCGCTAAATACCATGCCAAACAATCCAGGGCCATGACCAGAGGAAGGAAAGGCCCGCAGTGGTCTCTTTGAGCCATTTTGTTTGTTTGTTGTTTTAGTTAAGGTCTCTCTCTAGCCCAGGATGACCTGGAATTCACTACATATTCTCAGGGTGGCCTCGAACACATGGCGACCCTCCTACCTGTGTCTCCCAAGTGCCAGGATTAAAGGCGTGCGCCACCACGCCTGACTCATCTAGCCATTCTTCAACCCACTAAGCTCCTGGCACACTTTGGACAGAGACCCCAGCCTGCACCATCCTGCCTTTGTGCCAGGTTCTTAGGACATCTCTACATAATACAGGGGCTGGAGTTCATGACAAACTCTGTCCTAGCAAGTGAGCTCACTTCCACAGTGCCAGGGTTGGGTTGCTGGGCTAAGGGACGCTTGGGTCTTGAGAGGGTGTAAGAGGCAGAAGCTGGCACTCCTCCCCCCCATGCTGGCACACAAAATGCCCTGCCAGTCATCTCTTGTCAGATGCCCCTGTCCTTTGGGCTTCTGCTCCTCCGTGTTTCCAGCTGTGAAAGTGGCCATGTGACCAGCACCCTCCTCTCTGGGTGGTGACTGACGATGAGAAGTCAGTGGCGAGCTCACAGTGAGCCCCTTCAGGCCACCTGAGCCTGGGGTTTCAGGCCCCTGACGCTGCTGTGTGCAGCCGGCCATGTGTGCCCCGTGCCTCAGTTGGCAGGGTTCTAGGCACTATCGCCTACCAGGCCTTTTCCCCCAGTTCTTTGGGCTCCTCTTGGTGACACGGGCCACCTTGCCAAGGCTCAGCGGGAGGCAGCTCTTGGCCAATGTGGACATGCAGCTCTGGGCCAGGCCAGAGGCAGGATGGGGGGCGGGGGGGGATCGTCCCTGCGAGCCTGCTCTTTGGGCTGGGTCCTTCTAGACTAGCAAAGGGCTTCTGCTTCGAGGGCCTGAGTCCCTCCCCTGCGTGCGTGCGTGCGTGGGACGAGCCACCAGAAAGGGCCTGAGAGTAAGCCTGTGGGAGCAGGTACCCCAGAGCCCGCGCGGGGGAGGGGCCGCGGGACAAGTCTGTGGGAGGGGACGTAGGACAGGGAGAGGCCCTTGCTTTCGGGGGGGCATCCTCAGAGAAGAAGCACAGCTGGGGACCGAGGGCAGACCGCGCAGACGGAAATCCTGGCCACTAGGTGTCACCAGGAGCCCATGGGACTGGATCCGCCCCTCCGCAACTGCAAGGGCGGGGAGCTCTGTCTCCCATAGGTATTCCCACTCCCACATGTGGAAGGCGTTCCCGAGTCCCCCGAGTCCACCAAGATGTCTAGGCCACTAGCTGTGTTGACCAGGTGGGATGCATGTGCCAAGTCCTGAAGGGCACATTCTAGAGGCCACCCTGTCCCCACTCACCTAGACCTAAGCTGAGGACTCAGGAGCCTTTCTGTAGCATCTCCAAGGGGGGGGGGGGGGTCCTGGCCCAGTATTTCCCAGCCTCGAAGAAGTAATGGGGGAAAGGTGCCCGCTTACATCCCAGTCCCTGTCCCCACCCAGGGCCAAATTGGCAATTAGTTTCTGCCTCCTGCCCAGGTCACTGTGGGCCTTGGGTGGCCGCGGGAGGACACAGAGGGTCTTCTTCCCAGGTGCTCGGCCACTAGTCTAGTCCCTTTGCAAGGCACTGGAGTTTTCTGGCTGGCATGTTTGCCTACCTGGGGCTGGTGGCAACTGCCAAGGAGAGGATGCCATGGTTCAGTAGGTCAAACGGGACCTAGCAGGGCAGCTAGAAACCAATCCAGAGCCTTTGGCCACTCACTGAGGACTCTCCCAGGCAGGGCAGGGCTGGTCTGCCTCAGCTCCCAAGCCTCCGGCACTCCCACCTTGAGTGTCTCTGTGGTGTCAGAGGCCGCTCCATGACAGAGACACTGTATGCGACCCCCTCCCCCGTCACCTTGCTCTCTTCCCTGTCACCCACTTGGCGCCAGGCACACTGCTCCTTAGGCAGGCATCATCCTGCCCTCAGGGGTTCTGTTCTTACTGTCCGTCTACCTGGAAAGTTCTTCCCTCAGAAACCCTCAGGGCCCGTGGCCTCACTCCCCGCAGGCCCTGTCCAAGGCCGCCCGCTCAGGAAGCTTGCTCTGACCATTCAGCTGACCAGCCTGTCACCTCGGCACTTCCTCTTCTCTCACCGCCCCCCCCATCACTGTGTGAGGTTCTAGATATTTTACTCATTCATTTATGCATCTACATACTTTATTTAGCTTTGTAGTGCTCTGGCTGTGACCCAGAACCTAGCACAGGCCGCCACTGACTCATGTCCCCAGCCGTCTTTTACTTTTAAGTTACCTAGCCTGGGCTGTCCTGGAATCTGAGGTCCTCCTGCTTCAGCCTCCCAAGTAGCTGGGGCTGCAGACTGCACCATCAGCCTGGCTACTTATTTTGCTTCATTTATTTATTTATTTTTGGATTTTTTCAAGGTAGGGTCTCACTCTAGCCAAGGCTGACCTGGAATTTGCTATGGAGTCTCAGGGTGGCCTCCAACTCACAGTGATCCTCCTACCTCTGCCTCCCGAGTGCTGGGATTAAAGGTGTGTGACACCTTGCCCGCTTACTTACTTGTTTTGTCTGTCTCTCCCTTTACCCGCACGAGCCTGTGAGCTGAATGGTCTAGCTTGTTTCCTAGGCGCCACGGTGCCTAGCACAGTGCTAGGATGTTACAATAAACGAAGGCGTGGATGATAAAAGAATGAACAACACGTGAGGGACAAGGCTGTCTCCATCCTTCCTGAGCTCGCTTGGCTACAGCACCACCAGGGTTTGGGCCTTCCCATCTCCTGCACAGCCAGTTGTCTCAAAGGGTTCCCTGGCCCGGTTAAGCTCTATTTGAGGTAGTTCCCATGGTAGTTCCTGCATGCTGTCTGAGCTGGAGAAAGTGCCCAGGCTGGGGCCGGGGTGGTAGAGCCACAGACCGTCACATGTCTGTCTTGTTCTACGACCCTGTGACCATGGTTTACTTCCAGAAGGTTGCGTTGAAGAGTCTCAGGCAGACACCACAAGGTCTGGGCTGCAGACGTGGCGCATTGCACGTGGGACGTGGAGGCACTGGGGATGTGGCAGGATCCAGAAAACCACAGGGCAGGGAGGAGCTGATACCTCGTGGGGAGTCAGGCTTCAGGGCACTTGCTGCCTTGTCAGGTGTGTGTGGGGGGAGCCAGTGGGCCAGTGGGTGGGGACGTCCTATTGTTCTGGTTCCCCATGAAAGGGCTTGGTATGGAGGTGATACCTCCTCTGGGAGCTTCCCATGTACGTGCCCTGGAGGTCACCCAGCTCTGGAGAGGACCTGTCTGTCTCTACTGCTTCTTCTGGTCTCCAGTTGATAATTGCAAACAGAACACTGGTTTGGGTTTATGCAGTTGCCCTTAAGTGATTTTGTACACCTTTTAGGAGATCATCGGTTTACTAACTCATTAAAACTCATTGAATCATTCTGGAGAAAAGATCTTAGAGACACACTTGCACATAGCTGGAGCTAAAGCTACCCTAGAGATTTAAAAACACTTTTTGAGAAATATCCTCAAAAAGCAGAATATTAAGCCAGGTGTGGTGGCACACACCTTTAATCCCAGCACTTGGGAGGCAGAGGTAGGAAGATCGCTGTGAGTTTGAGCCAGCCCGAGACTACATAGTGATTCCAGGACAGCCTGGGTTACAGCGAGGCCCTACCTTGAAAAACAAACAAACAACAAGCAGAAAATTATTGTTCTTTTATTCTGAGGAGAGAGGTGGGGAACCCTGAACATCTAATATGAGGAGGGGTTTTGAAAGGAACCAAAGGATCCCTGGAGGTTCCTCAGAGCACACTTTGGGAACCTCAAGATAAGCCTGCACTCAACAGGGAGAGAACTTGTCCGCATGAAGGGAGCAGGCGCCCATCACAAGGCTAGCAGTACCCGACGTGCTCGACAGGGGGCACTGCTAGGAGGCGGTTCCACCAAGCCCAAGCTGCACCAAAGCTACAGACCCAAGTGGCCCCACCAACTTCTACCTTAGTGCTGGTGACCTCCAGCCTGGGTCTGCTTTGAGCCAGGGGCCACCACATGTCCTCCCAGTGGACAGAGCTGCCCTCTGGCCATGTTGCCAGCTGGCGAGCACTGGTCAGAAGCCCTCAGCTCCAGGACTGCTGCCAAAGCCAGGACCACAGGGATTGGCAAGGGTTTCCAAGTCAGGGCCAAGCCATTGCAAGGGACCACTGCCGTGTCTCTCTGGTCAGTGCCTGGAAGGGGGCCAGCCCAACCTCGGACAGGGGCCAGGCACATGCCAATACATGCAAATGCATCCCCACCCACGAGTGAACACAAATACACACACGTTCAGGTGCATGCCCACAGACATGCTCACACATGAATTTCATGCACATGAACACAGACATGCATGCAGCAAGAAACACACGAGCAAGGGCATGAGGGCACAGGACTGCGAACGGACATCCACACGTGCACAAAATGTATAAACGTACATACTCATGTGTAGACAGACCACTCTCTTTCTCTCTCTCCCCAGCAGGCTTGCAGGTGGGTGGACAAAGATCTATGGGGAACAGTTTGCTCAGGGTGAGTTTAGGTAGGGAGTGCGTTTCTTCTCCCCCATATCGATGGTGGGTGTATGAGAGAAAGTGGCAGCTGGAGTGGCCAGCCTTGGCTGAGGCTACTCTGGGCAGTTCAGGAAAACCTTCCCTGGAGTTCAGGAACCTTCCCTGGAGTTCAGGAACCTTCCCTGGAGTTCAGGAAGCCTTCCCTAGAGTTCAGGAAGCCTTCCCTGGAGTTCAGGAAACCTTCCCTGGGGTTCAGGAAACCTTCCCTGGAGTTCAGGAAGCCTTCCTTAGAGTTGAGGAAACCTTCCCTGGAGTTGAGGAAACCTTCCCTGGAGTTCAGGAAACCTTCCTTAGAGTTGAGGAAACCTTCCCTGGAGTTGAGGAAACCTTCCCTGGATTTGAGGAAACCTTCCCTGGAGTTGAGGAAACCTTCCCTAGAGTTGAGGAAACCTTCCCTGGAGTTCAGGAAGCCTTCCCTAGAGTTGAGGAAACCTTCCCTGGAGTTCAGGAAGCCTTCCCTGGAGTTCAGGAAGCCTTCCCTAGAGTTGAGGAAACCTTCCCTAGAGTTGAGGAAACCTTCCCTGGAGTTCAGGAAGCCTTCCCTGGAGTTCAGGAAACCTTCCCTAGAGTTCAGGAAACCTTCCCTGGAGTTCAGAAAACCTCCCTTAGAGTTGAGGAAGCCTTCCCTGGAGTTCAGGAAACCTTCCTTAGAGTTGAGGAAGCCTTCCCTGGAGTTCAGAAAGCCTTCCCTGGAGTTCAGGAAACCTTCCTTAGAGTTGAGGAAAGCTTTCCTAGAGTTCAGGAAGCCTTCCCTAGATTTCAGGGAGTCTTCCCTAGCTCACCCACTCCATTTCTGTGGGGTGGAGGAGGTGGAATTGCTCCTACATCCCATAAAAGCTATTTGGCAGAGGACCATGGTGATTCTGGGGTCTCTGTGTGGACAGGGAGCCCCATGGAGTTATTCTGCAGCTGAGCAAGTCTTCCTCCAGACTACTGCTCTCTTAAAGACACTCTAGTCCAGCCTTTGTTCCTGCCAGATGCTAGGGCTTCTTGATGTCTCCTTTGTTTCAAACCCTCGAGAGCCTCAGAGGCCAGAGCATATGGCCTCTTGACCCCTGTCATCCCCTGCCAAGGCTAGCAAGCTCATGCATCAGCTCAAGGCAAGGCTGGAATCATCTTGATCGATCATCAGTTCTCTGCCTCTGAGAGATCTGGGGCCGTGGCGGGGGCTTCAGATCACCCAGAAGCTTAGTCCTGCTCTGGATGAGCTCTGCTAATTCCAGCTCGCTGACCACCAGCTATGCCACAGTCCTTGGCAGGGGGCAGAGTTTCATCACCTCCCCCACCAGATCAATACTCCTTGGGCTACTGTCATCAAATCTTTGACCCGTGGCCTGGCCACACACGGTGAGTCCTGAAGTTACCAGTCTTTCCACCAATCCTTGCTTTGGTCTCTGGGGTGGGTGAGGGGCTGACCCCTGGCTCTGGCCCAGGCTTTGGGAGGAAGGGAACACATTAGGAAGCCTGTCCCCACGGGTCCAGCCTCTTCCCTCCCCTCTAGACCCAGGGCTGAGGCATCTAGGTGGGGTCTCCAGGGCCCTAGAAGGGTGAGAAGAAAAAATGTGGAGGAGCCTTCAAGAGGCCTGAGAGCCCTAGAAGTGCCAGCCCCAGGATGCCTCTCTAAGGCCCACAAAGGTGCCCACTGATCTCAAACTGCGGTGCCCTGGCCCCAGTCCTGTGGCTTGCGATGCTCATCCTCAGTACAGCCTCACTGAGAATGACCACCAGGACAGGGGAGAGACACAGCCGGTGATAACAGCATTCACGCCCATGCCAGGGCCAGTCCACAGTCTGACAGGGACGGGGAAGACCCTCTTCCTAACTCAGTGCATCCCTCCCTGCAGTAAGCCTCACCATGGCCAGCCCAAGACCCGGCATCTTGGAGCTGAGGAAGAGCGAGGGACTGCTCAGCGGACCCCTGAGCCCCGTCCCCTGTGGCTCAGCTGGGAGGGCCACTGCTCTGGCCACCCCTATCCTGCTACGACTGGAGGCATTTTAGCACATTGTCTTGCTGGTGGGCCTGGTGAGGGTACCAGGAGCCCGATCTCTTAAGCCATGCATAATACAACTTAAGGAGTCCAGGTATCCCTGAGAAACACCACTGCCCTGAGACTTGGCATCCAGGGAGACCACTGACACCATGTGACCCTTACCTGGCTCCTAAGAAGAGACAACCTCCTTCACTCCCCTGGGGTGTTCTGAAGGTTGGGGCCAAGTCTCTCTGTCCTAGGTCTGTGGTCATCTGCCACAGGAAGGGGCAGTTGCTCAGAGACGCCAGCAAGGACACAATTACCTCCTGGGTGGAGGAGTGGGGGAGGAGGCTCAGGGAAGAGGGACAGAGGGAGAGATGGCTGTTGCTCACACGAGGGACATAGGTGAAGAGCGCGTGGCTGGGGCCACACTGCAGATGGGGATCCGGGCTCAGAGAAGGATGTAAGCAGGACAGCCGCGGATGTGTGCCCACAGGGACCTGATTCCAGAGCTGCGGGGGCCTTAGTTTTCAACCTTGACCTTGATCTCTAGGTTCTAGGCAGGGTTCTGATCCACTGCAGAGAACCCCTCCTTAAATCTAGCCTAGCTGCTTCACTAGGGGACTTCTTGGGGGTTCAGGAGGTACCAGGCCAAGGCTGAGGCAGAAGATTCACAGGTGGACAACAGGCCCAGAGTTAAACGAGTGCAAGATACAAAAGACTGACCATAGAAATTAGTGTTTTTCAAATGAATAATGGTAGCCTAAAACTTAATATTTTTACAATATTAATAATATTTTGTAATATTGTTTTGTGGATAGTTGAAATAAAAATCTCATTGAATGCAAAAAAACAAGAAATTAGTGTTTTTCTTTTTGCAGTGCTGTTTGGGAATAGAACCTGGTGCCCTATGCATTCTTTGCAAGTACTCTACCCCTGAGCCATACCCATAGCCCCTTACTGGTGGATTCTAGACAAGTGCTCTACCTCTGAGCCACGCCCCCAGCCCCTCACTGTGGATTCTAGACAAGTGCTCTACCTCTGAGCCATGCCCCCAGCCCCTCACTGTGGATTCTAGACAAGTGCTCTACCTCTGAGCCACACCCCAGCCCCTCACTCTGGATTCTAGACAAGTGCTCTACCACTGAGCCACGCCCCAGCCCCTCACTGTGGATTCTAGACAAGTGCTCTACCACCGAGCCACACCCCCAGCCCCTTATTGATGGATTCTTGGCAAAGGCTCTAACTGACCTATATCCCTAGCCCTCTTTTTACTTTTTATTTTGAGACACGGTCTCACTAAGTTGCCCATGCATGCCTCTGCTTCAGCTTCCCTGGTTGTTGAGATTGTACGTATGCACCACTGGACTTGGGTAACTCATGGTTCTCGGGACCACATCCCACACCTGTCACTGGCTATGCCAATGGCCATCACTTTGGCAATCTTCTGGGTTTTTTGGGAACCCCAGTTTCCTGCCTGTCAGTGGGAAGAACCCTTCCCAACCCAGCCATGGTATCTGGCTTAGAGTGTTGGACGCCTGCCACAGGGGTGCCCCCACCCAGGCTTCCAGGATGCCCAGCCTACTTACCACAGAAATGGACCTCAGAGAAGGGGGGGATGTGTGATGGGTTCAGGGAATGAAGCTGAACTTGGAGTGTGGGTGGGCCCCTCAGGTGACGAGCAGAAGCCTGCTATAAGTCCTGCTGCAAGGGTCCAAGTGGGCTGGGAGTACTGACCTTGGCCATAGCAGGTCTTCGTCTGGCTTTTCTGCCTACTTGGATACTCAGGGCACTGCCTGGCCACCAGAGAGGAAAGAAGTGTCTCCAGATGGCCCAACCTTTAGGCTACTGAGTAACTTTTCCAGAGAAGGAGAAGGTGAGAATAGGGTTCTGAGCTGGACCCACCTGGCCCTGTGCCCTCACAAGGCCTGGGGACAAGGTAGCTGCTCAGGGGAACCAGGATATCCCTCGTCCTCATGGTCACTGGGGCGACGGCTTCCTGTGCAACTCAGGCTTGGCACAACACAGTGCACCAGTTGGTCTACAGCAGGGCTCGGATCAGACTCCCGCTCCGGCTGGAAAGTGGATTCAACTGTTGCAGTCAGGGTTGCGTTGCTGCAGAAATCACCTGACCAAGAGCAGCTTTTGGTGAAAAGGGGGTTTATTTTGGCTCACAGACTTGAGGGGACACTCCAGGATGGCAGGAATAAAGATGGCAGGAGCAGAGGGGTGGACATCACTTCCTGGCCAACATCAGATGGACAACAGGAACAGGAGAGTGCCAAACACTGGCAAGGGGAAGCTGGACAGACCACCCAGAAGCCCACACACCGCCTCCAGGAGGCTTTAATCTCCAATTGCCGTCAGCTGGGGAGACTGGCATTTGGAATACACCTGAATCAAACCACCACATTCTGCCCCTCGCGCCCATAAAGTGGTAACCATCCATGATATAAAATGCAATGCATTCATCCAACTTTTAAAAAATCCCAATAGTTTTTGTCAATCCTAATGATGTTCAAACATCCCCATAATCCAAGGTCTTTTAACTGAGCCATAATACCAAAAAATATACCCCCCCAAAACCCATAATGGCACAGAATAAATGATAACACTGCAAAAGATAGCAATGGGTATAGCAAAGAGATATTCAACCAATACAAGATTTAAGTAGGACAAACATCAAACTCTATAGTGCCAAGAATAACAACTCTAGTCAGTGACAAGTCTCCAAGTCTGATAATTCTAACCAATAACAAGTCTCTGGTATCCCAAGTTTGTCCCTGAAGCAGTACTTACAGCATGCAAGGAGTCTCTTAGACCAGGGTTTCAAATCCTTCTACATTCTTGAAGATCAGCTCCAAAAGCCACACAGTCAGGTGTGTAGCAGCAATGCCACTCTCAGTACCAACATTACCGATGCAGTCAGGTTTGCATTGCTGAAAGAAGTCACCC